>NC_133434.1:9386962-9986962 GCF_011762505.2 Arvicanthis niloticus
CCTAGTTTGTTGCTTTATTATTTGTTTATTTTTACTTTTGGTCTGTGTGTGTGTGTGTGTGTATGTACGTACATTTGCAAGTACAGTGCTCACGTGGAGGACACAAGACAATTTGTGGGAGTTGGGTCTCTCCTTCTACTATGTGGGTTCTGGGAAACAAACTCAGGTCCTCAGGCTTGGCAGTAACCACTGAGCCATCTTGCCAGCCCAGCCAGACTTTTTCAAGTGTGTGCTTGCTCATCTGAGTACCAGAGGAAACCCACCTGTTTCTCCTCACCTGGGAAAATCCAACTCCCATTCTGAGATCAAATGCTATATATTTGCAGTTACTTTTTTTTTTTTTTTCTTTTTACCACCCGACCTGCTTTAAAGCCAGTTGGTAGCTCCTATAACACTGGGCTACAGTCTACTAAAATTATGTCTCTATGGCTCCAGCAAAATATGGCCTGTGCTGTATAACAGGGGAGTGTTCTGAGTGAGGAGCTGGGTATTATTGCCCTTCTGGGCACCGCAGATGCCAGACACTGAGCAGATGCCCAGTAAATATTTACTGAATGAGAAGAACAAAATTGAATCAAATAGTGCGTGTGCAAAGTGTGCAAATGTCAGACATATAGAGCATGTGACTCTACAGAAATACACCTAGCTATAGCATTTTCAGAAACAAAAAGAAGAAAGCCATAATAATAATTTAACAGAATCAGCTATCATGAAACACAGGATGAAAGTGTTGGAGAAAAAAAAATTTCCCCTTCTTTGTGGGTCAATATCTAAAAGTTTCATGCTCCTCGGTTCCTTTTTTGCCAGCATTCATATCCAAACGCAAACGGTCTTGCACTGTGACAATGAGGTGTTATTTTGCCAAACCAGAAAGTAGCCAGAGATACATTTCCTACCGTATCCTCGCTATTGCTTGTTTTGCTGGTTGTTGTGAATTAATTGTCTTGACACAGGGTCTCAGTTTGTATCCTAGGATAGCCTAGAACTCATGCTGTAGCCAAGGCTGGCCTTAAACTCAGAAAGCCTCTCTTCTCAGCCTGGGGCATGCAGGGATCACAGATATTTGCAGCCATAAAAGGCTATACCTAACCTATGGAAATAGGCAGGTTTTCTTGGAAGACAAGATCGTTGTTTTCTGTTAGTATAGCAAACTTGGAGAACCAATTTGCACGTGCTTGTGTGGGTCTATTCACAGTGTCACGTGTGAGGGCACATGTGTGTGCATGTGTGTCAAGACCAGAGGTTGTGTTTGGACGTCTTTCTCGAATGCCTTCTACTTTACTGAAGTACTGTCTCTTGCTGAACTCAGAATTCAGTTCTGCTCTGGCTAGCCGGCTTTCTCCGAGGTCCCCTGACTCTACCAGAATTATAGGCAGGCTGCCATAGTCACCTGACATTTATATGGATGTGGGTGAATCGCACTCAGCCTGCGAGCTTGTGGGCTAAACACTTTGTTCCCCTTGGTGCTCATACTTGCCTTGAAAATAACCGGAAGCAAGAAAGGAGAGATGGGTTATGATTAAAACATTTCCCGTGCGCCCAGGTACCACCTTGCATACTTGGCATAAGATGCCTAAAAATTTTTTAAAATAAAATATAACTCAAAAGAGCCTCAGAGCACTTTGTCGAGGAGGAACCCGAGTCAGTGAGGTGTTACCTAGCCAAGGTTAAAGGCTACGTGTGTGTTGTTTTTGTGCAATGTTAAAATTTCTCCCACCATTTCCTACATAGCTCATTCCTCTAGCATCCCTTCTTCTTTCTATTGCTACGACAAATTTTCCTCAAACAAGCTGGGTCGTTGCTCTATTCCTTTAAAATTGCCAACGCCTCTCCTGTATTCATAGAGGAAAATTTCATGTTCTTCCTTGTTAGTTAGAGAGGTGTCCGACCACTAAGCTACACTCCTGGATTCACACTCACTAACACAACGTGTTGTTGTTGCTGTTTTTGAGACAAGGTCTCATGTAGCCCAGGCTGGCCTCAAACCCCACTGGACTTAAAAGATGACTCCCCCCCCCCACACACACACACACACACAGCCCTTGCCTCTTCTGAGCCATCACATATAAGCTCTCGCCCTTCTGCACAGCTCCAGTTTTCTTAGTTTGTGTCTAACACTGGGCAGGCTGCTGTTTTATTTCCACTGAAAGCCAAGCCACCGTCTCTTCCTCCCAGGAACTTCTCCTTTGCCTTTAAACAGCTTCTCTCAAGCCCTCAACCTCACTTTGATCCCAGACTTAAAAGTAAACTCAGGGCCAGAGGCATGGCTCAGTTCGAAAAGTGCTTGTGAAAAATGAAGACTGGAGTTTAGATTTCAGCGTCCACCCAGAAGGGTGGGGCAGGCAGCCGCAAGGTATAGAACGTGGAAAGAATAGAGGACCTACCTCAGACACAGGGACTCAGGTGTTAGCACACACACACACACACACACACACACACACACACACACACCAACACCAACAACAATAACAACAACAACAGACTGATCATGGTGGCGGACATATTTAACCCCAGCACTCGAGAGGCAGAGGCAGGATGATCTCTGTAAATTCTAAACCAGCCAGGGCTACAAAATGAGATCTTGTCTTGATAATAAACAAAGAACTAAAGTCACTCGAATATGTCACTTCCCCAACACTTGTCTCCCCTAAAGTTTCCAAAATAACCCTTCCGTGCCTCTGAATAATAATGGCTCATATTTGCCTGCTGTCTAAATTGCACACAAGCGTTCTGATTTACACAAGAGCGGAGCGTAAAATTAACAGGCCGTCCAAGGTCACTGAGTGAGTGGTCATGAGAGAGGACTCGCTGCGCTCCATTTGATGGGCTCGTGAAGGTCACCTGACCCTTCAACAGCACTTTCCATCATAGACACTCCTCCTGTCCTCTCTTACTACCCAGAGGACACCAGCCTCTGTCACTCTTTCCTCTGCTTTCTCTTGCTGCTCCACAGACACTGCTTACTTCTCCACAGACACTCTAGTTACTGCTATTCCTTGGGGTCTGCCTGTCTGCCTTCCTCTTTCCAAACCACAAACTCTGGAAGAGATCTGAGCCACTCGCTCTTGACATCCTAATCCCCGACTCAGAGCAAGTCTTTTCTATCAGATTTGGGCTTCCAGAGCAAGCTCCTCACTGGAAATCTCCCCTTAAATATTTTGCTTACGTTAAATCTCAGGCCTCAAAATAGGACTCACTTCTGTTCTCCTGCAGAGCTGCCTCTCTCCTGATCGTATTTTTGGTTAATGCCAATACCATCTACCTGTGCGGTCAAGTTAAAAACCTCAGGTCCGTCCTTGGCTTCTCCGCGTTTCTCACCGCTTACTCTCAGACTATTCCAGAATTTAAAAGACTCATAGTCACACCCTTTCCAACCCGTTATACCATAATCGATAGGATTCTACACCTCAAGAACTCTCTGTTTCCCTTAGGATACATTGTTGCAATCGAGACAAGCCGGAGTCATCCATTTTTTTCTGGTAGATGCTGCTTCCTTTAGCCGGTTCGCCTCCTTTGTATTTGCCAGTCACAGAGTGTTTCTCGGGTTTCTGGGCACGCCACACTTCCTCAGTGTGTGCTAGTCAACCTGCAGCGTGTCTTCAGGAACACTGCCACCCCACCCCACCCCACCCCCAGACAAATCCTCATGTCTCTGCCCTCCTTCCACATCCCACTGTAAATCTCCACTGCTTTGTCTCAGTTTCTGCACTTCCCTCCAGGTATGAGCTCTCATGCCATCCTTCTGTTTCTGTTTGGGTTTAATTAGCAATTTGGCGTTTTGTTTTGTTTGTCTTCTTAAGAATCTAGATTAGACTGGTGTTTACTTCTTGTTTGTTTCACAAGGCTAGAGGTTAAACTAAGAGTCTCAAGTGCTCAGCGTGCGTGCTCTTCCACTGAACCACACTCTCCACCCTACTCTCTATGCCAAGGGTAGAATATGGCATGTAGTAGGTGCTCAATTAAAATAATAGTTTCAAACCACCTTTCCTGCATCCTCCTGAACCAGCTACGATCCTTAGCCCTTTGTCTTTTCTTCCCTCCTTCCTTTCATTCTTTCTTAAATCACTCTTAACGTGTGTGTGTGTGTGTGTGTGTGTGTGTGTGTGTGTGTGTGTAGGTCAGAGGACAAAGGAGCTGGTTCTCTCCTAACACCATGTGCATCCTGGGGACTAAACTCCCAGGGTTTGTCTTCAAGCATCTTTACCCACTGAGCCACTTTGATGTCCCTGCCCCTGTGCTCCCCCTCGGCCTTGGTTCATATGTACATTCCTATCTTCCTTCTCCACAAGGGCATCAGCCTCTTGATGGCAAAGTCTAGGCGCTCATTCTGTATGCCTTATGTTCCTGAATGACACCAGCTACTTTTACTGGATTAAAACAGAAGGAGCCCAACCAGTGTAAAGGACAAGCCCTTGGACCTCAAAATATTAAGTTGCAGAATGAGATAGCATGCCAAGAAACAGGGAAAAAAAATTCCAGAGATGAGTAACTCATTTCTGATGGAAGAGAGCAGAGCATTTAACAGAAGCAGGAACTGTGTAGAAACAGCAGTGGATGCTTTTTAATTTTGAAAGTGGCCCACAGTGCTGATGTGAATGGAAATCAGGCAGGCCGTTCTCGGTGGCCCCACGTTCCTCTTCGATCAGGTACCAAAGCACCAGAAATGAAGTCAGACGGCACCGCCTCACCGGAAATGAAGTCAAACTGCACTGCCTTTGCTCCACATGTGCCTCTGGGAACCTTCATCTTTCTCGACTGAGTCTGCTCTGTGGCCTTACCTTCTCTCCCTTTAAGACACACTGTCTACAATGTCGTGATTATTCTTTTTTTTTTTTTTGGTTTTTTTGAGACAGGGTTTCTCTGTGTAGCCCTGGCTGTCCTGGAACTCACTCTGTAGACCAGGCTGGCCTCAAACTCAGAAATCCGCCTGCCTCTGCCTCCCAAGTGCTGGGATTAAAGGCATGAGCCACCACCGCCCGGCTGTCGTGATTATTCTAGAACTAAGATTCAACTGCATCATCTGGGATCACCCAGTCTGGAACATCTTGCTACTTAGGGATAAGATCCTTCCCACAAGTCATCTGGAGTGTTTCAGGATGGTATCCAAATCCATCCTTCCAGGCTCAACCATGTCATTTCCCTTCCATGCCCCATACAACTGGCTACAACCCTGACCTGCTGATCCCCCGATACACTGGTTTTTTCCCTGACTTTACACCTGCTGAGCCTTTGGCCTGGAACATGGCTTCCCCGTTGCCACACAGGAACGTCTTCTGTATACTTTCCTATGTCTAAAGCAAATATATATCCATTGAATATTGCAGGCTTAACTGTTGCCACCAGGACTCTCAGATCTACATAGATACTGGTCAGTCTTGTTTTCCTTTGTTAAAACGAAGAAAGGCCAGGTCCTGTTCTTGGTTGCCTCCTTTGACTCCTGACACCTATAGTCAGGAGCTCCACATAAGGAAGGGGTGAGGCTGAGGCTGGAGTGGCTGAGTGGAGGTAGAGCAGGCTTTACCTTTCTTTTCTTTTCTGCTCCAGTAACCTGTCTCTGGAAGCTGTTCTTGTCAAAGAGTTAAATTATAGGTCTGGGGAGGCAGCTCAGGTGGTACAGTACTTGCTTAGCACGCGCAAAGCCCTGGGCTCAACTGGGAATGGAGACCGGGGGTGAAACCCCAGTACTCTAGCTATGTAAGAAGAAGGAGCAGACGATCAAGGTCTCCTCAGCTACAAAGGAATTCTAGCTTAGAATGAGACACCGGAGGCACTGTCCAGGAAGGAAGGATGGAATGAAGAGAAGAAAGGAGGGAGAGAGGAAAAGGTTAAATCACACTACTTTTCTGTCACATGATGTTGAGTTTTCCTCTGTCAGTTTTGTTGACCATTTATCATATGCATAGCAATTGCGGTGACTGGCAGCCGAGTATGCTAAAAATAAGACATTAAGTGGATGCCAAGGGCAAGTAAACAGATGAATGCATGCCATTGGGCCATACCCAGGTGACTGTTCTAATGACAGTTCGCTCCTAATGTATGCCATGTCCTTCTCGGCTCAACCCTTTAAATGCAAATAATTGCAGGCTGCCCAAACATTTGCAATTGCTCTGACCTTCATGTGCACAGGGATCAAGAAGATGCAGACTGAGAGCATTGGACTCCAAAGGAGAAAACATCAGGCCTGACTGGCTCAAGAAAAGGCAAAGTGTGTTTACAGAAAGCTTGCTAAGGAAACAGGAAATGGGGAAAAAAAAACTGTGATAGGAAAGGCCGTACAGAGAAATGCTGAGCCAGAAGAGAGGGCTCAGAAAACTTTTGATACAAGCGTACGACCACCACTAAGGGTAGCGTTTTTTGTTTTTTGTTATTAAGCTAATGTTAAAAGAAAGTGAGAGCTGCACTGATTGTGATTCTGTCGGACAAGCTTGCCTGATTATTCATTCACTCTACCGGAATTGCTTTAATGGGGCCTCCTTGATAAAAAATATCTTAAAATACTCACCCAGGGATGAGAAGTTATTTCAAGATGCGAACCAAGGCCTCAGTTGCAGTGAGGTTAGCGTGCAAAGCATGCCACTTCTTCAGCATGTTCGGCTGAGCTGAAAGAACAAGCTGACAACTGTCTCTACCAGCCTTTCTGGACAGCTGGGTCCCACCTTGGAGCCACACCAGACCCCATCAACCACTAGCAAATCAACGAATACCATCTAGGCTAAAAGGTGGAGTCTTAGCATCAGGAGATGCCCTGGAACCTTGTTCTTGGTCATAGCATCCCATTGGCTCAGAGTGGTATCCCTGACTCAGCCATGCCAAGCTTTTCCAGATCTTTCCTTCTGCAGCTTGTTGACATGGTCCGAGCTGATCACCCACCTTCTTTCTGTGCTCAAGAAAACCAAACTCTTGAAGAGCAACTCTCAAGAAGACAGAGGTGAACATTCTCAGTGACTCAATTCAGCTGACAGCTGCCGTTACTTCTCCTGGATCCAATCAGGGTTTCTAGCATTCATCAGCATACAGCTTACTTATTACTATAAAATTAGCGACCACATTATAGGCGTTTATGAGGCAAGGACTCCAGGGTTACTCAACATTTTTATGGACTGGATGCAAGAGGATGGTGGGAAGTAACGTTTGTCTGTGCGTATCCATTTAAGAGACAAAAGCCAGACATGTTGAATGGCAGGACTGGCTGATGTGAAACCTGGGGTTGGACCAAGCATCGGTGAGATCCACCCAACCCACAGAGACAGGCAGGCTGGAGAGCTGGGATTTGCTTCTAGCGGCTTGTCGGTGACGTACTTGTTGATGTTAACATTCCCCTTGCAGAGTCAATACCCCCATCCAGTCCTTGCCCAATATCTTCCCTTGAAGCATGTATTAAATTGGCCACTAGGGAACTGCAGAAATAATACAGTCGAAGAAAGCCCTGTGCATTGTGGATGGTTTGGATTAAAGTTTAATTTGTGTCTAAGGTGAGATGAGTAGGAAGCTACGGTTAGTCTTCTACAACACATAAGCAGCATATAACCTGTTGTGTATGGAGCCACCTATTTGCTTACCCACACTTACACTCGCTCTCTGAATCCAGACTCCTCTTGCCTTTCCTGTGTAGCACAGGGTTTTGTGTCGTTAAACAGAACCAAGGCTGCGGGAATAGTACCCGGCTATGCAAGCGGAGTGAAGACCTGAGTTCAGATCCCAAGAGCCTACGTAAAAAGCCATGCAGTGTGGTATGTGCCTGTAAACCCAGGGTTGAAGGGTGGTAGACAGGCCCAAGGGACACCGGAAAGACAATCTGGCTAATCATTGATCTCTGGGTTCAGTAAAAGATCCTGTCTTGGAAAAATTAGGTGAAAATCCGAGCGTGGTGGCACACATCTTTAGTCCCAGCACTAAGCAGGCGGATCTCTGTGAGTTCAAACCCAGTCTACAGAGAGAGTTCCAGGCTTGCCATGGCTACACAGAAAAACCTTGTCTCAAAGAAGAAGGAGAAGGAGGAGGGAGAGAAAAAGAGGAGGAGGAAAGGGAGGAGGAAGGGGAGGAGGAAGAAGATGGAGAACAATTGAGACTGGACATTGACCTCTGACCTCCAAGTACATGTACCAACATACAAAAGGTAGACTCACACACTAGAGAGAGAGGGAGGGAGGGAAAGGGGGGGAGAAGAAAGGGGAAGGGAAGAGAGAGAGGGAGAGGGAGGTGGTAAGGAGACAACAGGCCCTCAGAATTGTGTTTGATATTATGTGTGAGGACGGATGAGCTTTTTCACATTGCTTTAACACAGTGCGCTGAGTCAGACCAAAACAGTTCAATGAAAGGAGGGAGGAAAGCGGGATCCTGACACTGTGTGGAATAGGAGGACCTAGACTGCAGAGTTATAAATTAAAAGTGAACTCAGTAGTTTGGGTCTTATTACCTGGTAACTGCTAAAGAGTGCCTATAACCCAGCCAGTGAGTTAGAATAAACAGGGAATTTCAGGGGGAGGCTTTAAGTTAAGTGACGGCACATTCAACTGTCCCTTGCCTAAGACTAGTGCAAAGGACTGGTTAGTTTAAGTTGCTGGAAGCCAAGACTCCCTTCTGCCTGAGAGCAAATGTCAGTTAAATAAACAGCCCGAGTTAAGGAATACTTTATTGTGCTCCTGCTAGGGAGAAAATATTAATCAGATAAGCAACTTGAGCCGAGAAATGTTTTAATTGCCTTCTTGCTTGTGAGAAAATATTTAGATAAGTCATTTGGGCTAGGAATTCTTGTGGGCTTAGAGAACTCTGCAATTAGGGGATGACCCTGGACCCTGCCTGTCAGATGACCCTCCTGCCTGCTTGCCTTTATAACGGCAGCCCGAACAATAAACTTTATTGATCAGACATTCAGACAGGTGCTTCTTTTTTGTATCTCTTGTCCTATCTTTTGCCCCCCCCCCCTTCCCTAGGGTCTCGTGGAATCCCTGCAGGCTGGGGCAGACGGTAATAAAATGAGTAAGCCTGGGGAGGAGAAGATGAAATGCAGTGTGACGTCACCTCCATTGTAAGCACAGGTGCTACAGCAGGGCTTCAGAAGTTGTATTTGACAAGTTGCAGGAAATACCATGGGACACGCACAACTTCCTTCAGGTGGCAGGAGGCATAGCTGAGGGCAAAGTCCCGAGTCTTGAATGGGAAACAGAGCACCTGGAATGTTCAGGGTACCGTGTGTGTACTGTGTGTGTCTGTTTTCTGCAGCCAAGTGTTTGGAAAACCCAGAAGCAGGTCAAAGTTCTGCCCACACTTCCACAAAAACTGCTCTTTGGTCATCTTAGTGGAGAGGAGCATCTTAGTGGAGAGGAGCATCTTAGTGGAGAGGAGCATCTGAGTGGAGAGGAGCATCTGAGTGGAGAGGAGCATCTTAGTGGAGAGGAGCATCTGTACTCAGGGTGCTGGAGATGGGAAAGATCCACGGAGTTGGTACCTAATATCCAAAGCATGTTTATGCTTCTGGCATGGGGGGAGTGGGGTGAGAAGTACAAAGGAAGACAGGCTCCAGGGAAACGTGTCTCCTGGACCTCAGGGCTCTTCACTCTGAACTAAGGGCCACAGAAGGACCAAGATAAATCCTCTGGTCTGAGGGAAGGGAAGTATACAAAACCATAAGTGAAAACAAGGTGATAAAACATTGACACGAATGGTGACCGCAGAACCTTCTGCTGCATCCTAAGAGGGTAGACTATGTGATAGTTTCTGGGGATGAAGAGGAAAAAGGGCTACAGACAGAGAAGGGCACAGAGGTGGGTAACAACGCAAGTATCTGTATCCTGGTGGGCTGGAGAGCTATTCTTCTGTTGCCCAGTGACATGAGATGTGGCAATATGCTGTGCAACACTTATGCAAGTAGGTTGACTTAGGAAGGGGCCTCTCTGGGAGAATCTGGGAAGGCTGACCTAAAGACTGGATGGACCAGAGCTACAGATGGGAAACACAAAGAATAGCACTGGGTTCATGTGCCTTCCGTGGACTCATCAGAGATGAAGTGATGGAGAACTGGGTGAGACGACACAGACGTCGAACGATGCTCTCACGGGTGACACGCAGACCTCCCATAGACCCTCTGCCAGAAGCTGAAGCCCCACGGACCTCAGCAGCCTCCTCCCTCTCAGATCTGCCACTGGATTCAAGTCTCCACCCTGTCCCGAGGGGTTTCTGATAGTTGCAGTGGACAGGAGGAGAACGCCTACCTACCCCATTTTAAAGCCTTTTTAGATTTTTTTCAAACCCATACAAAAGTGGAGAGATGATAATCCACACTGGACGCCTCACCTCACTCCAATCGTTACAAGAAGAAACTGTTGAATTATTCATATATTCAACTCTTTTTTTTTCCCTGTAATATTTTAAATGAATCTTAGCCAACATTTTATCTTACTCCAAAATACATAATGGGCTTTTGAGTCATTTTTGGTTTCTTTCTCCTTTTAAAAAATCACTGTGTGTGTGTGTGTGTGTGTGTGTGTGTGTGTGTGTGTGTGTGTGTGTGTTTTGCATACAGAGGTCACAGAACTGCTTGCTGGAGTCTTCTCTCCTTCTACTCTGTTGTTCTGGGGATTAAACTCTGGTCTTCCAGTTTGGCAGCAGGCACCTCCACCGATTCAACCATCTTTTTGGCTACTGTCCAAAGCCTACATACACATCAGCATATCTGGCTGATGTTCGGGACAGGGTGGAGACTTGAATCCAGTGGCAGATCTGAGAGGGAGGAGGCTGCTGAGGTCCGTGGGGCTTCAGCTTCTGGCAGAGGGTCTGTGGAGGTCTGCGTGTCAGAGTGTTGATCGAGCCCATTTCTGACAGACCGTTCTGTTATCACATCTACCACCATTCCTTCGCATCATCGGGACCACATTCATTTCTCCCCGGTCATGCAAAACTTCTCTGTTAACACTCAGTTGCTTGGAATCAAAAGTCTACGAGACTCTGACCTGATTCAGCCAGGATGGAAAGCTAGGACAGAACCTTACTTACAGCTCAAGTGTCAGGAGCGCTCACTTGCCCCAGGCTAAACATCCGGAGCTACAAGGTCAAAGTGCTGTGGCCTGGGCTTCCGGGAGTCTGGCCTCTATGAAGTTCTGATGAAAACTGTGGGCAGCCAGGCACCTGCTGTAGGGAAGCTTTCAAGCCACAGTCCAGAACCTCCCCAGTACTGATAGGATTTCGGTCACTGAGCCACTCTAGACCTGTGATGAAAGCAGCTCCCTACTTTCTGGTACTGTCACCACCCTCTCTGATGTAATCTTTTTGGTTTCAAAGGCCTAGCACAAGCTGCGCTGAGTGTGGTGAAGAGAAGAGAGCAGAGACTGCAGACTAAATGCTGTCTGTCTCTGCCTGACTGGGTGGCTTGGGGCAAGTCTCTCCTCATCCATTTCCAGAGAGGTGAAACACAGATATCCATATGAGTGTCCCCCAGCTCTGACAATGTATGGCTTCCAGTTCAAAAGCTGCCAGTGGCCACTACGTTCTGCCAGGTTGCTAGAATCTTTTAGAATCTATTGGGTCTTTTAGAATCACCAGATTTTAACATGGTAGGAATCACATAGTCAGCACTTAATAAACATTGCCGGGTGACTCTTTAATGCCATCACTGATGCCAAAGCATCTCCCAGTGAGTCAGATACAACAGGAATCCAGGGGCCTTGTGTCTCTTCCTGGACGAATCTACACTTTATAAACGAAGCTGTGGGGTACAGAGGGAAGTTCTCTAATGTAAGAGACGTGGTTACGGGTCCTAACGGCTCAGACCTGAGAAAAAGATATGGGGCTGGCAGCTGTAATCCACGCTCTTCCTTCTTCTCTAATTGAACCCTGACATCAGTTAAGCCTAATCGCCAATTCCCACAACTGTACCAAAAGCAACGCTAAAGAGTGCTTCAGGCAGAGCCGTCTATCCCTGTGCTGAATCACCACGGACAGTATGTCTCCAACAGCATCCGGGACTCTTAAGGACCAGGATTCCCCAAAGGAAGTTTATGGGACTGATACAGGCTTCAACCTGTTCTTGGTGAAGTCAGTGAAAGGTATTTCCTGAAGACAGCTATAGGTCCAACCAGGACCTACCTAGTTCTATGACCCACAGCCATAGGCTGGAAGAGGGGTTCCCTCCTCCCCTTCCAGCTCTAGTTACCCTAGGTAAGAGCTGTGAGCCTTCAGGATGGGAAATACGTCTCTAGTGGTTGTCTTCTGCCTGGCTATGCTATTGGCTATTGAGATTAAGGTCTCAATGAGGCCTTCGATAGAACAGGGATTTCTTACTTCACAAAGCTGGTAAGGTTTCGAATCATAGCCCAGAACTTAGCAATTCATTGCCACATCCACATCTGAGAGAAAATGGTTTTGTATATTATCTCAGGGCCAATGAAAACACAGTGCCACAAACAAACAAACAAACAAACAAAGCAAAAAAAGAAAAAAACTCCTTCTAGGAAGTTTACCACAGAAACAAAACATAAACTGCAGCTTCCAAAACAACATCCAAGTCCTTTCTCTCCTGTGCTAATTGCATAGGACAGTCAGCCCCCAAAGATGTCACCAATGTATAATTTTAGAGCTGAGGGTATCCTGGAGATCAGCTAGCCTGGCCCCCTCCCAGCCCCCCATACAATTTCCTTCCTTTGAGCCTCTCTAGTGACCTTTGGAGAATGCAGGAAATTCTCTGACCATATGCAAAGATATGAGGTCTTTATGATCAGGGGGCGCTGGCAGCTTGAGCTAATCGCAGCCAGCACTGGTTCACTCCCGGAATCTGGAGTCTGAAGGCTTCCGTGCGGCTCCACACATGTGGTGGAAACCAAGAAACAAAAAAGTTTTTGACCGATTCCGGAGAGGCACTGACAGCCACATGCGTGCAGCAGGAGTCTCCGGCAGAACTCAAGATTCAAATCAGACACACATGGCTCTGGTGGAGACTAGGGCGGCCAATTAAGGCTCGGCAGACTTGACAGGAAGAGCTGGAGGGGAGGTGGAGGGGGGAAAAGACACCCAACAACTTGTTAGTAATTAGCAGTCCTAAAAAAAAAAAAAAAAAAAAAAAAAAAAAAAAAAGAAGAAGAAGAAGAAGTCCTAGGACCAGTGAACACAAGGGAGGTTGCTGGCTAAGAACCATCAACAGGCCCAGCTTCTACCAGAAAGCACCAAGTGGTTAATAACTGTGAAATTCTAACTTTCCTGATACGGAGGTCAAGATGGACAGACCCTGTCTCCTGTTTATAGAGCAGGAAGACAGTTGTATTCAAGATTTTGCTTTCCTTAGTCGCATCCTGGAAGGGATAACTAAGAAGTTAGAAACGGCTATGAACACTTTTTTCATTTTTAAAGGCCTGGCTAACATACCAGATACCTGCTCCAGCAGGGTCCGTCCCCTCTGTATTTGCTCATGTTTGTACAAAGAACTGTTGAAAAGACAAGCAAGAAACTAGGATCACTTGTAGAAGGAACAATAGGTGGGTGACTGGGTGTCCAGTTTTTATTTGTCCTTTATAATACAGCCACGAAAACATAACCATTCAACAGTGCAAAGCTGAGGCGTTTCAAAAGTCAGTACTAATATCTACACACAAACAAATGAATAAACAGTCAGGAACAGATTCATATCGCTAAAATAGAGGTCTTCAAAGGTTGTCATTTCTAACATTTCCAACCAACGGCCATACTGGGAATATAAACTGAAGGGGCTGTTCTGAGGAACTGATGTGAGTGTATCAACCCCAGGGGCTCTCACGGCACAGGACCCCACTGAACAAAAGACCCAGAGAGACATCAGCTCACCCTGAAACCATAGAAAAGCCACAGTTTCCGAGAGCCTCCCCCAGGGCCACCCAGCATCGTTTTTTTCCTATTACAATGAAACATGAGATCCTGAGGTCTGTCCTGACTGACTCTCTAGACTACAACCCATATGAAAGAGCGAAGGCTTCTCCTCAGCTGGCCATGCCTGTGGTCTGTGGCTTCGGCTCCAGGTCAGATACTTTCCTGGAATTGGGTGGAAGCAGCCACTCAGCCATGAAGGCTAGTTTGCAGTCTCTAAGCTTTCTAGGCCTTGCCTGCTATGCTGCTATGGGTGAAGAGTGTCTTCCTGTCACTGCTAACCCTGGAGGGCCCAGATACCAGGACATGCGAGGGCACTTTGTAATACCTCTCTGGAGCCTTCTCTTTCCCCAAACCAGTTCAGAGTTGCTCTCTGGGAAGAACAATTGATCTTAGCCGACGTGGAGTCTGAGGGGAAAAAAAAAAACAACCAACCAATCAAACAAACAAACAAAAAAACCCATACCAGTAGGTAACCGAGATCAAGAACAATTCTCCAGGGAGACTGCAGTCCAAGTAGACTTGTGTTTAGGGACAAAGGCCTTGGTGCCATTTACTAACTTAGTGGCGCAGAACAAGTTATTTACCATATTTGAGTCACATCTGCAGAGGAGCTTAACAGCTTCCTCATGTGCAGAGAGGGACAAACGAAATATTGTGTACAAAAGGGTTTAGCCATCTAAACAGTGTTTCCAGCCTGGTTCCTTGTCAGAATTGCCAAAGGGTTTGTTTCCTTTCATTTAATTCTAGATCTCTGGATCCGTCTTAAGAGCTTGCTCAATGAAAATCTCCGGAGAAGGGGCTTCAGGAACTCAGACTTCAGAAACGTCTCGGGTGCTCTTGAGACGCTGTCGTAATTCTGCACTGCCACACAGACCTGATGTTGCTGACACTGATGAGATGCTATAGTGAAAGTCTGGCTCCACTGTCAGGGCCTCTGGGGCAGGGCCTTACATGTGAGTATGATGTACAGACAGTGTTTCTGACAGAGGTGACTTCCTTTCGTGCATGGAGAAAGAAGCCCCCACAGACTTAGAACAGAGGTGGCTCCTGCTGCTGCTATGTGTTCTCCTAGACAAAGAACACACACTACTCTCCCACAGTCACCCCTACCACCCCCCCCCCAAGCCCAACTGATGCAGGAGAGCCAGAAGCAAGACATCAATTTAGAAATGGCCTCCACAGCCAAAGACAATTACCAAGACCTTTGAACTCAGTCCTTGTGCTTCTAGAGTGCAGAGGAAGGGACTCCTACCAGTGGTCAGGAGAGATCTAATATAGAAATGGAAGCCATGCAAGGCCAAGAAGTGAGAGCAATTTGTCTTGAGTGACAGATCCTACAGGCTGCCAACAGACAGCGGGCTTCAGCTCGTCCCAGCTTTCATTGCCACTCTGACTTCATCTGTAAAATGTTCCTGAAATGTGTCTACCACTGGAAGCTTCCAGAGCAAAGGAAATAATAACACACATGAAAGGTTGAAGGATACTGGTGAAGGCCATGCACACACACACACACACTGCAATGTGTGCATGTGTGTGTGTGTGTGTGTGTGTGTGCATGCATGTGTGCACGTATATGGCAGTGTATGGGTGTGTGTGCACATGTGTGGAATTCCAAAGTTGACGCCGAGCATCTTGGGTTGCTTTCCATCTTTATTGATGTATTGAGTCTGGAGTTTGCCATTTCAACTACGTTCATTATTCATTATAGCAAGTTTCAGCTAGTTCCAAGGAGTCCCTCCCTACCTCTGCTTCTCAAGCACAGAGACTACAGGCGGGCCATGCCACAAAGACACACTCATTTTTCAGGACAGGGGTCTGGGGATCTGAACTCTGATCCTTGATCTTGCATAGCAAACACTTTAACCACTGAGCCATCTCCCCAGCTCCACTGTGCAATGTTTTGCTCTGTGCTAGAGAGGTAACTCAGTCAGCAGTGGGGTTTGGCCCTGGATTGGACCCCCAGGGCTGCATAAACCCAACACGGCTCCATATGCTTGGACATTCAGAAGGTAGAGTCAGGAAAATTAAAAGTTCAAAGCCATCCTTGGCTTCATAGTGAGCTCCAGGCCAGCCAGGACAAGACACCCTGTCTCACTAACAAAATCCACTACCAGTGTGATGAGCGATGACCCATAACCCAGAGCAAAACTCTCTCCAGAGAATTGAAAGCCTGCATCTTGTCTGTCCACACAGAACATTGTATGACTGTCTTTTTGTGATATCCCAAGGGGAAAAAAAAGCCATTCTCTCCTAAGAGACATCCTAAAGAGGAGAGATGCATGTTTCCGAACATCACCCAGAGTGCATAAAGTCTGCTTTGAAGGATGCTGACGAGCCACCGAATCTACGAGGTTATGCTGTGTGACTTGGAAAAGGGTTTAAAGGGCACGAACTAACTTGGGTAGAGGGAAGACATTGTGGAAAGGTCTTTCCAAACCACTAAGTAGCTCCCGCCTCCCACCCACGCACCACTAGAAATAACTTGAAGTCACACCGAAAGTCGGCTGAACAGGCAGTCTGGATCCTATTCTTTTAAAGGGATGGCGTTCCAGCAAAGACCCTTTCAGGGGAAATCATCTTGGGAAGCATTAAACTCTCAGGCAAGTTCACTCTGTCAACTATCCTCAGGGAAGCTTTGAGCTAGAGCAAATACAGTAAATACTATTGCCAGGAAAATAGTAATTTATGACCAAAACAAACAAGTAAGCAGACAAACAAACAAAGGCCTAGATGTCTGCCCAACCACCACACCCACACTTCTGCTTTTAAAGGAGTATGGAATAGTTACTTACATCTAAGTTAACGAACTACCAGCTTGCCTGGTTATTTGAAAACTAATCTAGAAGGCTAGAGGTGTGTCTCCACTGGTAGAGCGCTTCTCTAGCAGGGCAAAGCCCTCCCTGGGTTTGATCTCCAGGAACACATGAAGTGAGTGTGGTGGCTTATGCTTGCAATCCCTGCACTTAAGAGACAGAGACGATAGAATGAGAAGTTCAGGGACAATGACCCTTAGCTGTGTAGGAAATCCAAGGCCAGCCCGAGTTACATGAAACCAAGCAAAAGAAATCCCTTCCAACAAACACAAATCAACTGATCTGGAGTCATCTTTCCTTTTATCAAATACTAGCTGAACACCTACTGTGTGCCAGACACTGGTCTATTCTCTGGGGTTACGGGAACCAAGGTGACTTACAAATAAATCTCTTTGCCATCATAATAGCGGGAAGAGACCACGCAATAAAAACGTGTGTATCCTCAGTGTGTATTCTGGAAAAGAATAAAGCAAGAAGGAAGGGAAGAGATTTCTAGTTGACACAGAAAGGTCAGGTAAGCTAATAAATGACTCAGAAGCCATTTGGATTCCGTAACAGGAACAGTCATGGCAGGGGGACCAGGTGACACCAAAGGTCTGGGGCAACAGTATGTTTAGAGTATGTAAGAAATGATTCATACAAATAAGTTAAAATTTGGGGAAAAAAAAAGGAAAGAAAGAAATGATGCCTAGACTAGCTGCTTCAGCAGGATGAGCAAGCAAAGTTGGGGGGGGGGGGAGATTAGATCCACACAGCTAGAAGGAGCTACTAAAGGGTTTATTTTACTTTATGGTTTGGGGAAGGGAAGAACTCAGGTATCCTCAGGTTGACTTCAAATTCAGTATGTAGCTGAGTTTTACTTTCAACACTTGATCTTTCTGTCTGTACCTGTCAAGTTCTGGGATTATAGGCATGGTGTAGCATGCCTGGTTTTATGTCATGCTGGGCATCAAACCAGAGCTTTGGCCATGCTAGGCAAACACTCTACCAACTAAGAAATCCTTCACCCAATAGCTGTGTTTTTGACCGCAGAAAAACAAGGTCCAAAGTACCACTTGCCAGGTTGGTGCTCACTGGAACCCAAACACCAGCTAGCCAACACTCGTGACCTAGTTAGTCAGTGTGGCTGACAGATCTACTGATGGACTGACATCAGTAAAAGTAGCTCACTGAGGGGCCCAAGGTGTTAGACTTGACCATTTGGGAGAGGAGCACTATCCTACTTGGAGATGTCAAAACCAAGGAAATGGCTACCGTTGAGATGCCATTCACAGGATGTTGACTCTAGGAAGCAGGAGAAAGGGCCAGGCTGGGTTGGGAAGTCAGCACAGGAATTATTGGTATATGGAAATTATTCAAAGCCAGGAATCTGAATAAATCTGATATGGAAACAGCCGGGGATGTGGATCAGCAGGCAGAATACTTGCCTTGTACACACAATGCCCTCCATTGGAGTCACGGCACCACGGCAACCATGATGGTGCGTCCTGCAATTCCAGCCTTTGGGAGGTGGAGGCAGGGGCATGAGAAGCTGTGCTTAGAGCATCTGTATAGCAAGTGTGAGGACCTTGGTTTTTCAGGCTGGGCTCCTCCAGTATTTAGGTGAGGAGATGAAATAACTCACAAAAGGCTCTGAGCAGAAGCCGTTAATGGAGAAGGTGGAGAGAGGAGACTGCTGGAAGCTAAGTGTGTTTAAGAAAACACGAGCAAAGGAGGGTTCAGCTATCTTTATGTCATGCTGGAGACTGAGGATGCAGCTGGCTGGGGACTGGGTGATGCTGTAATGTCAGTACCCTTAACAGGAAAGGAGACAGTCAAAGTGGGAAGAGTAGAGAATACAGACAACTCTCTGAGAAGTCTTACTGTTAAATAGTGTGTTTTGATATGTTAGGTTTGGCCAGAAGGGGAAACAGTGGACATGGTCCCTCAGTTGAAGCCCAGGTGCTCCTGCCTTTGGAAGCTTCTCGACTGACCAGAGAAGCTAGTTCTGATTATGATGCCATGGGGCATACACTAGGCTTCTTACCCTTGGAAACTCATTTTTGGTAGAGAGGGGAGACAAAGAAAGCAGTAAGATAGGAGGGCACGAGGAAATATAAGATTTCGGAGTGTCGAGTCTTCTTAATTGCTGTTCCATCACAAATGTTAATGCCAAATTCTCACATGCCCCCAGCTTCCCCGATAAATTCAGCACAATTAGTGGACAGTAGTGGATATCTAGTGCAGAGTGGGGAACTGACTTCTGGGATATCTCTCTTAGGAGCTATGGGGTTCTTGACGTGAATTACTTTTACTTTCAATTACGTTGGCTAAAAGATCTTTGTCTAATGGGTGACTGCGCTGCTCCCCGCTGCCTTAGGTTAAAACTGAGGTCATCGTTCTCAGGTTCTCAGAACGATATT
The DNA here is from genome assembly GCF_011762505.2 of Arvicanthis niloticus. Taxonomy (NCBI): domain Eukaryota; kingdom Metazoa; phylum Chordata; class Mammalia; order Rodentia; family Muridae; genus Arvicanthis; species Arvicanthis niloticus. Next base: position 9,406,008 of record NC_133434.1, read on the forward strand.
TGAGATGAGGACAGTGTTACTTTTGTATTTTCATTGCCCAAGTCACTCAGAGGATTTGGGTCAGACTCCCATAAAGAGCACACTCTGCCTTTTCTCTTGCACGAGGTAGCTAGCTTTTTATTTCTGGCTTTCTAGTATCTTGTTACTGGTCCCATTCAAACTATTTTCACAATAATAACAACGACAAAATATGTTCACGGGGGTTGGAGGTGTTGTTCATTGAGAAGGCGTTAGGTTAACTGTACGAGGTCCTTGATTAAAGAAAAAAAAAAAAAACCCAAGGATTGCAATCGTTTTTTTTTTTTTTTTTCTTGTATTCTACTATTACTCTCAATATAAACAGTATTTTATGGACAGTCTGTTGAATGCTGTATTGACTTGTTTGTACGTCGGTCATAGTTAATGTGTGCACAGTCCTGTGATGCAAATTAACTACCCCAATTTTAAGGATCGGGAGGCTGGTCCTCAAAAGTTGAAGGAGTCGCCTGAGGCCAAATGGCTAAGTGACATCTGAATTAGGCCGAGTGTGTATGCAGTTCCTAAATCCTGGGTGAGAGAGTCCCTTATAGTTGAGTGACACGTTGTCTGTAGTCTCCTGGCTCCTTTTCCTTGGATTGACACAGATTTAGGATTGACACAGCCCGAGTTTCCCCCACACAGCTGACACCTAAATACAAGAAGCTGAACAAGACCTGACAAGCTCAGGCTCCAGGCCACTCTCACGGGACTCCCTCAGAGCTCCCTCTGAACTGCCTTCCTGTGTCAGAGGCCATGTCTTCTAGGTCTAATGTCACCCTGTCAGTGGAGAGAAGGGGGAAGGGAACCGGAAGTCATTTGCTGATGCTTGACCAGGCCCCGTGTGACTTTTCAAAAGTCGTCGTCGGAACTGCCACCAACAGCCACAGCAGTTCTTGGAGAACAGCTCTGGGCAGCTTAAAAGCACCTGCGGTGACACCACGGGGTGTAGCAGTGGAAAACAGACACACTTCAAGGGGCCCGTTTCCCCTCTGCTGAACATAGGGTACTCAAGAAGCTAATTATAGCCACCACCTCCCCACCCCCACTGGCAACAGCTGACATCTCCAGGCACCATGGGCTGACTGCAGTGATTCAACCACGCCTAATGCATGTGGTCAGGGACCACAGGTTTCCAGACTGTCTGGGTGTGGCCAGAATACCTTCCTTGAGACTCTACAGGCTCATTATGCCCTGAAATGATTGTCTGGATAGAGTAGATCACTTCTTTGGGGGAAAAGAGCAGGACCTATGTCAACTGGTATAAAAGGTTTTTACTCACAAGAGGGAAAAGGCAACATGATGAGGAAATTCCCTCCAAGTCTTCTCCCCATAGGCTCTGTTATTTCCGTAACAGAGGGTCCTAGGCAGTTCATGGGATGTATAATCAAGATCCAGAAAGAGACCAAAGATGGACAAGGAAGATAGAATCTTTTCCCTTGTCCTTACTTTAAGACTCTGGGGAATCGGAAGATAACTGGAGGAAAATATTGAGACCTAGAAGACATGGCCTCTGACACAAGAAGGCCAGTTCAGAGGGAGCGCTGAGGAAGCCCCGTGAGAGTAGCCTGAAGCCTGAGCTTCCCAGGTCTTGTTCAGCTTCTTGTATTTAGGTGTCAGCTGTGCTGGGGGGAAACTCAGGCTTGGAGACTGTGTCAATCCAAGGAAAAGAAGACAGGAGACTATAGACAACGTGTCACTCCATGATAGATAAACTGTGAGGCTGAGGCAGCCATGCCCAAGTCTTATAGTAGGAGAAAAACAGGACCATCCTTCCTCTCTCCCTTCCAGCAAGTTCTTTGGGTTCTGCCCTGCAGCCTGATCTGAGTCTCAAAGTGGACAATATTGAGGTTGTCATCCTCCTGACGGGTAGAGGGAACTAATGTCTGTAACCTACACTTCCTTTTAATCCTGGTCAGATTAAAAACTCTAAGCAGAGTTTCCGAGAGACATCCTAGCCTCAGAAGATCAAGGACATCCAATGTGTCCCAAGCCACAGTGGGGCTGGAGATTCCCCTTGAGGATGTCCATTGTCCCTACCTATACCCCAAGATTCCTCTTCATCCAGGATCTCAACAGGCTCCACCCACTGCCTCTGTGTTGTGCTTTCTACTCCAGAGAGGATGCCGCACCATGCATGGCCAGAGAGTTCCTGTCTAAGTCCTCTCTGCACAGGGAGAGGATCTCTGTTCCCGAGGCAAGCTGCTAGAATGGTGAGCAGGAAGGGGACACTTTAATCTCCTCTGTTTCTGGAACATTCTCAAGACAAGGACATGCAAAAAAAATTGACTAAAATTCAAGGGGCTGAGGTTCCTAACCTCCTAATTGCAGGGTGAATGGCCTTATAGTCAGAGGACCTTGGTAGAGGCTGAAGAATTCACCCTGCAGGGCGAGAGCTTGGCTGGGAAGCGTGTGATGCACCCTGCAACGCAAACATAAACTTCTGCTGCCTGCTTGGAATTGGGTTTTGTAATTATCCCTTGCTGAGTGAGGCAAAAACTGTGTCCATCAATGTGATGACTTCCGGAGGACACAGGGAAAAGCAGAGGGACCAAGGGGAGCACGGAGGAGAGGCACAGTAGTCAGCACTGTGGACTTCCTCAGTGGCTCTCTGGGGATATCTGCCATGAAAGATCAGTAATGTTCCTCAGAGATGAGAGTCCCTTGCTACTCACAGTAGTCAGGAAGGGTCTGCTGACTCAAAAGCTTACTGAATGGTGCCTGCAGACACTCATAACATAGCAAGTGCAAGACCTCATTCCGAATGGATGTCAACAGCATCCATCGGTACAATCAATGGTAGCACCCAAGCAAGTGCCATTCCGACCAGAGTGCTCTTTAGAACTGCATGTCCATAACAGTAAGAAGTAACATTTCTTAGGGGTTATTTGCATGTCAAGCACCACGTAAGCATTTTAATGTGTCTAGCTTAGTTTTCAGGCCAACCACGACGTAGGCATTGATCAGTATCGTCTCATTTCACACGCGAGCAAAGGAAAAGCCAAACAGCCCGCACAAAGTTGTACCGACAGTATGTGGGACCCAGGCACAAACACAGGCTTGCCTGAAAATCTGTCTTTAGCCATCATCCTGCTCTGCTGGCGTGGCTTCACTCCGAGCAAGGATGGAAGAAGGAAGTAAATTTACGAACACTAGAATCTCCAAGTTTACCGATAAGGAAACTGGGGTGGGGGTGGGGCCCGCAGGTTGTTAAGTGATTGGTCCAGCGCCAGGGCAGCACAGCCAGCATCCAGAGCCAGCAATGAAGCTGGTCATGTGCTGCCTCCATTCCATCTCTGTATCTCTAGATGATGCTTTTGGAGTGAAGGGTCCAACTGTCAGTTGACCCCTTTTAAAGTAAAGGCAGAAGAGGTGGTTCAGGAGTTCCTTGTCTAATCCTAAGGCTTGAATAAGGAAGGGAATTTAGCTCAGGGTTTTACTTAGCAAGGCTAACCAGCTTTCTGAGTCTCAGCTCAGAAGTGCAGGACCACCGTGGTTCCTTCACCCTGGCAAAATCGCCACTGCTGGAAACTTACCTGCTTCTAGAAAGACACACTTGTACGCAGTGGCCTAGTCTATGTTTGTTTGGAGTTCGGGCCAGGAAGGTGTGTATGAAGCCCACCGAGTCTTCCCCTACCTTCAACACTGAGGTTCTTCTGTTCAGGGCACTGCTCTAAGGCGGGAGATTCTCTCACCTCCCTTGGTGTCCTTCCACACTGTTCCAACAACGATGCAGGATAGAAGAGAAAAACACCAATGGCCAACTAGAACCTCATGATGCAAAACTGTCCTTCCCTCCGGGACAGGATGGAAGAGACCATCAGAGAGAGCCTTGGGATCCCTCTCGTGTGCCCTTCCTTCTCCTCTGAGGAAATATCCAAACATACCCCAGGTGCATATCTATCCATCCTTTCAGAGTAGGAATGAACTGACCCCTCCTCCCCCAGCTCCTCACCCCAAAGCTACTCATCAGCCACCACCCTCTGGGGCACTTGGAGGACAATTTAGCCATCTGGTTTCCCCGTGCACTCTAGATCCAAAGAGTGAACATAAATTTATCTCCTAGCGCCTTCCAAGCGCACACAGCTGAATTCCATTGCTGACTTTGGCACTTGCTGCTGGTATCTGGGAAGAACAGACTCCACTAGAAAGGAAGGAGCAGATGCTGTAAATCACTCCTCATTTCCACACCCCCTGCCATGCCCCAAATTATTTGACAGTGAACAGCAAAGCAGGGGGGAAATCTGGCATGACTGTTTCCAACTTGGCTGCAAACCAAGGGGAAGCTGTGGGTTGCCTGTCTAGGTGGTCTTTTGTCTGGGATGGGTATTGCATGGAAAACTTAGCTGGAAATACATAGGGATGGACAACAGGAACCCTGGCATTCTTCCTAGCTTTGGAGTCTTTACTTCCAACAAGTCTTGTCCTTGAAGTATCTGTGACAGGGTATGTCATCAAGGAGGCAGAACAAATGTGAATACGTGTATAATCCAGGCTGATCTTGAACTGGTGATCCTCCTCCCTCCTCCTTCCAAGGGCTGACATTACCTGAGTGCATCATCACTTCTGGCAGTATTCCCATTTTAGAGATGGAAAAATGAAGATTGAAAGAGAGCAGCTGATTTAGCTCTTACATGCCTCAACGTAAACAATGAGGCTTCAGTCCTACTAGAAAATCCGAGTTCTTTCCTCCAACACAAAAATAACATCATAGATCACCTTAGGGAAATTCCCCAGGGAAGAGTTAGCATCTCACCCCTGAGGTTTCTTCCTCCCACAGGTCATGGAGATGCTCACTCTAGACAAGGTACTTAGAAAGAGTACCTGCAAAGAGCTGTTTGCTTGAGGGCAGTATCAGGAAAAGCCCAGCATTCGTATTCCTGGCCCTCTTGGGTAGGACTGTCATGGGCAGCTATATAGGGGAAGCCAGGGTAAAAAAGGAAGTCTTCTATGACCCTCAGGCACCAGAGAGACTCTGAGATAACTGGCTTATCTACTGAGAGAGACAAAGGAAGCAGAAGGCTTTCATGGCAACCTGAGACATAGCTTTTTTTTTTTTTTTTTTTTTCATTTAGTAAACGTGTATTTAGCTGGCTTTGTGGTTTGTGGTAACAAAGTGACTGCCATAAAAGTTGTTAGGGACCCCTCTACTTAGTGAGAAAGAGGCTAGCTCAAGCAATTCTCTCTTACAGTAGTTCTCTAACCAAATATGGACAAAGGACTTGGGCAGCCCAGCTGGGCACAAGGCAAGTCAGCTCCCTTGCAAAGAGTGTTCAGAAGTCTACCAGGAAGAGATAAAGAGACTGCAGCCATCAGGCAGGAGAGGCACACAATACAGTTAACAACTCCTATAAGGCAGGGTTGTGGGGTCTTCTGAAAGTGAAGAGGGGAGTACCAGTGATCAGGGATCCTACAGAATTGCTAACTTTTTATTTTCTCTAAAAATAAAAAACAAACAAACAAAAAACCAGTCTCCAGCCCCATCATTACCCTCAGCCCACTGACAAAGGGGCCCTCAAATAGCAAAAGGAAAGACAGTCACCTGAAGACTTCTTGTCAGCACTTTTTCTTTTACAATTCATCTCAATACAGACTAAAGACAGTATAGACAGAATTTGGGCCTGAAGTCATGACTGAAAAACACAGCCTGTCAGAGCACAAAGACACAGATAGAGACAAGCCACTGTCCTTTACCTAGAAACTCTGCAATCTGTCACTTGGCATGTATGTGATGCTCTACAGACCCCCACACCTGAAATTCTCTATCCCACATCTTTTAAGTGCACATAAGCCTCAAGTTGTCATTTTTTTATGTACACATGTAGCATTCGAGTCAACAATTTCTGTAACCATCTATCTATATAATTCCTCCAAAGGTTTCCTATTCTTGTTTGTTTGTTTGTTTGTTTGTTTGTTTTTGGGTTTTTTGTTTGTTTTTTGTTTTTCGAGACAGGGTTTCTCTGTATAGACCTGGCTGTCCTGGAACTCACTCTGTAGACCAGGCTGGCCTCGAACTCAGAAACCCACCTTCCTCTGCCTCCCAAGTGCTGGGATCAAAGGCATGCGCCACCACTGCCCAGCTCTATTCTTTCTTTATATTTCAACGTAGGAGAAACAGACTAAGCCTCAACTACTCCATGACACAGTCACTGGAATAAGTATATAACTGAAGAAATCCTGCATCCAGGGTACCAGAGCAAACTGCAGAACTGTACACAGTATAGCCTAAGAGTACAGTAACAGAGCCCCTTCCTGAGACTTAGCTTGCTGAGATCTTCATGGGAAGACGGTTCCCACAGTCAGCAGATGTGCAAAGAGGATCTCATGATATTGTCCAGGTCAGCCTCAAACTCCCCATCCTTCTCCTTCTATCCCCTAAGAACATATCAAGGATTTTTTTTTTAAAAAGGTCTCTTTTCATGCTGGACACTTTGAGCCTTGAGGAACAGATACCAGGGTGCTGGTTGTCTGAGGTATACACAGTCAGCCACCATACAGATGTCTCGGTGCCTCAGTGGGAGTTGCAGAGGGTGATACCACACCTGGGAACCACAGGAATCAAAGACAGTTGACTGCATTCTGAACAGAAGAACAAACTCACCCTCTGAGGATTCAGGCAGGTAGAACAAGGTGAAAGACTGTCCCCTGGGCGGTAGAGATGGGACGGTCACAGAATTCATCTGTAGTTCATTTTCTTTCTCCCGTTTATCCACTCATCAGCCTTCCCAACCTCCTTACTGGCTTCACAAGTGCTTGGTGATGGTAGGGGATGCTCTGTAGTGATGGTGAGCCTCCAGGGTCCTGATGAAGGAGCCCCAGAACCATGAGCATGTTGTGATGATTGCTCACTGGGACAAAGGCAAGCAAGTGCCATGGGCAGTTGACTGTGGACTCCAGGGCTGATGGGCACTGACCTCTCTTTGGGATTAATGGGTCCAGGTGGCAAATAGGAAGTAGTTTCTGTGTAGGTACAGGCTGAGATCTGGTTCAGACATAGTTCTGACCAGTTACAACCTGCACCCTTCTATAGTTGAAGTTACTGGGTCTGGAGCTCTAAAAACAAATCTTTTAACCCCAGGCTTTTATGTATATGGCCTTCTTTTTCTCTTTTAACCCCCACAAATTAAGAAAACATAAGACAATTGCCTCTTTCGGACCAGTGACATATCTAGAAGTTTTGACTTATTAAGAAATCTGACATGGTGGTTGACATGTGTAATTTTAATACTCTGGAGGTAGTGGCAGAAGAACTCTCATCAGTTCAAGACTAGCCTGGTCTACATTACCAGTTACTGGACAGCCAGGGCCACACAATGAAACCGCTTCTCAAATAAAAGAGAAGGAACTAAATCCAGGAATATAGTTCCTTATTTAATAACAGTAGTTTATGGTTTCCAGAGTCAGCCATTTGGACTCTCTCGTGGGGATGGGCAGTGGTGGCGCACGCCTTTGATCCCAGCACTTGGGAGGCAGAGGCAGGCAGATTTCTGAGTTCGAGGCTGGCTTGGTCTACAGAGTGAGTTCCAGGACAGCCAGGACTACACAGAGAAAACCCTGTCTCAAAAAAAAAAAAAAACAAAAACCAAAAACCAAAAACCAAAAAACAAAAAAATCTCTCGTGGGGAACTAGCATTGGTAATATATCCCACTAACCTTAGACTGTTGCTATTTCTGAAACTGAAGCCCTGTGTTCAGGTCTCCTTCATTGGCCTGTATGACCTTTTAAAAAGACCATCTGCATTAAAGTAAAGAACGGAAGGTATTTTCAAAGTTGAGAATATGAGCTCCCAATACCGTCTGAGAGGGAGGCGTCAGCAGCTGTGATTCAGACACTCCACACGACCTCGATTTCCATCCCCTACTGGCCGCCTTCAAGCCAAGGACTTAGCCATAAGCAAAACACCAACAACCGTGGTTTCTTAAAGGTCCTGTGCAGTCTACAGAGCACTTGCTGCTTTGGCAAAACTTGGCTTTGACCTTTACAGACCGGTTGCTACAGGCACCTGGGGCATGCCAGCTGGTTTCTGAGTTGGACAGGGTCAACTGTGAAGCCATTACCGGGCTTAGGGAGGATAGTAAGTGCCTTGCCAGTTATGAGATCGGCAGAGGGCCAGCCAACTGAGAGACTGCCGGAAAAGGCTACCAGGTCCCTGGAGTACATTTCTTACCTCGGCAGTCATCCTTCCTAACCAGAAAAAAGTGTGCTTTCCATAGAAGCTTGAGACATTGGGTTTGACTCCTGAGAAGCACATAGAGCCAGGCTTGACGGTGGTGTACATCTCTAAGCCTGCTTCTTGTGGAAAGATGAGAAGTAGATATAAGAGAATTTAACGTTAAAGGCCAGCCAGCACGGTATACGCTGATATAAATAACTAAAAGAGAGAGAGAGCCTGCCTCAGACAAAATGGAAGGGTGAGAGCCAACACTTGAGGTTGTCCTCTGACCTCTTCTTCTTCTTGCAAGGCAGCAGTCACATGAAAACATGAGAGAGAGAGAGAGAGAGAGAGAGAGAGAGAGAGAGAGAGAGAGAATCTGAGAGAATCTGAGAGAATCTGAGAGAATCTGAGAGAATCTGAGAGAATCTGAGAGAATCTGAGAGAATCTGCGTTTCTGCCCACCACAAAACTAAAACCAGGTCACCATGTTTTAGAAACCCAGACATCACTTCCTCTGTCATGAAAGGCTGGATGACTACCTACACAAAGCAAATGATGAAGAAGAATGAAGCCAGCCATAATGGCCCATGCCTCTGGCACTTGAGAGGCAGAGACGTGCAATTCTCTGTGAGTTAGAGGCCAACCTGGTCTACATAGTGAGTTCCTGGGCATCTAGGACTATATAATTTAACCTTGTAGAGAGGGAGGGAGGGAGAGAGGGAAGGAGGAAGGGAGGAAGAGAGGTGGGGGGAGGAAAACAGGCAGGGACAATAAATAAATATTAGAATGAATAAATGAATGAATACAAACTCAGAATTAGTGGTCACTTTTAACAACTGACCTGTCCATGTGTGTGTGTGTGTGTGTGTGTGTGTATGTTAAAATCTGACAGCTTTACTTCCTGCTTAAGGAGGCTGTTCCCCTAAACCTAACTTCTGAAGTCTTTGTGACTCTGAATGAGCAGGGAAAGGAGTCTCCTTCCATATATAGGGGAAGACATAGTATCTTGCGTTCTGCTCTGTGTGATGATGGTCTCCCTCTTTCTTCTTTTCGACCCTCTCAAAAGCTCTTTATTCTCCAAGGAACAAACACTACTTTCCTGCCTGGGTTGTTTGGTGACCACCCCGCTTGTCTCCATCGGCTCTAGAGAACTAACAGCAGCAAAGAAGAACCTAACACAAGGAGAAGGGAAGTTCCTGATAGGGATCAGGGTTTAAACGCGGCAGCATAACGTCCTCAAATGGGAGGAATCTGTATACACCTGAGACACATGATTCCATGATTTCTCATAGGAGAAAGCCATCAGGACAGGGATTCAACCAAGACAGGGCACCTTGAGGGTAGAGTCAAAAGGGAGGAATAGGCCTTAGTCTCATCCCACCACCACTACCAACCCCAAAGACCATGAGTTTTCCTGAGGGCCAGCTAGTATATGGCTTCTCCACCGCCCCTTAGGTTAGTGTCAGAAGGAAGAACCCCACATTTGGAAAGCCCAAAGATGTCGGAAAGTGTGAGTACTGCACTAAAAAAGAGGTTTGGAAAGGCTGACCAGCAGAACCTGTCTCGACGAGTGCCCACTCTCATTAGCAACGGTTCAGGTTAGCATCCTTCCCCCTCCCAACGGAATTTCCCTACCACCATTCACCCTGAGCCATTCAACTCTTCACACTTCGTGTTCAGTACCCCAGAGGCTGTCCAGCCACAGGGGAAGATCCAAATAGAACATGTCCCACTGTTTTTTTGTTATCAAAAATTAATAAGATTCTTGGACCCTCTCAAGAAGCAACCACATTTGCTAATCCTCTTGGACAGAGAGACTAAGAAATCCAAAGGAGAATCCTATACCCCTGCAAATCAGCAAAACCCATGGGCTCTGCCACGTTACAGTGCTGGAACCTGAGAATCTTTAATACAAAACAGACACCACACCCCACGGTCCTGGTATTTCTTTTTTTGTGATGAAACATGAGTTTCTGGTTAAATGAGGACTCATCCATTGGAGTTCTAGCAAATACAGATTTCCAGGGCTCTCCCATATCTTGGGTTATTGTTAGAACCATTCTGGGCAGTCTATTACTTATCCAGTGAGGCATCTCCTCGGTTGTCCATAGTCACTTCTACCTACCACAACCCAAACTATTAGCACCACGATCCAAAGTGCACTGTTGTGTGAGCAAACAGACAGGTTAAACTTGAAGGTGAAAAACCGAAACAAACAAACAAACAAACAAACAAAGCTATGTTGACATTTAGGGGTAGCTATTAAAGAGATTTCTAAGTTCGGAAGGGTTTATTTGTGGCTTCTTGTTTGTGGCACTGGGAAGGTAACCCAGGGCCAGGTATCTTTGTTTTATTTATTTTTGTTTTTGTTTGTTCGGAGACAAGGTCTTAGTATGTAGCCCTGGCTGTTCATGGACATCTGATCCTCTCGCTTCCACCTCCAGATGCTGGGATCATAAGCCTGTACACCTGCACGCTTGACTCCAAGTAGGTGATTTCTTTTGTTTGTTTTTAATTTTAAAATGCCCTCACTGTCTGCAATTTGGATCAGAGCTCAAAGAAAGAGAAGTAAAGAGCTCTCAATGTGAAGCCACTCTAGTGGGGAGTTTAAAGGCTGGAGGAACTGATCTCAAAGGGGAAGGAGGAAGAGTAACTTCCCATCTCTTTTTTTCCTCACTCCAACAGCAGGGCTGATCCAAGGTGGTATGACAGCTACCCCAGCTTCTCCGGTTCTGCCAGATGCACACACAGCATGTTGGCACTTCCCAGCTGACACCCGACTGCTCACCACGCACACCTGTGAGCCCAGGTGCAGAGGGATGCTGGCAGGGACACAGGGACAGCTCTGCCTCTGTTATGGGGGTGCCGCTGCTCCGTGGGCGACCTTGGCAATTCCTCAGTCACTTTCCAAAGTTCAATCATAACGTGTCCTCAGTGCACGCACGATAGGTAACAAAATCCTCTGAGACTTAGCCGTAGATGTGGAAAGCAAATGTGACTGTTTGCAGGCATTTCAGAGAAGAGAGGATAACAGTGGAGAAGGAAATGCCTATACTGGCAGCTGCTGGGCAGGATGTGAGTGTCTTTCTGTGAGAGTCTGTACCATGTTCTTCTGAGTGAGAGGTCTTTGAATTCAGCGATCATGTGACGTCTACCTCCGTTAAGATGCTGAAGAGAGGCGCTCTGTTACACCTGGTGCCTGGTGCAGTGGACAGGATCTGAGCTATGGGGAGGAAGCCACATTTTGATTCTGGTCTGCCGCCATTGCTAGCTTGGTTTCCCTGAGCATATTACCTGCTCACTTTGACCCTTGAAGTCTTCGATTCTATAAAGGGAGACTAACACCTATCTCACAATAAGTTGACTGGATTAAATGAATAATCTGTGGACAGCAGAAAACTGCTAGATTCTTATTATCTCCATTCTCCCGGACGTGATGCCCCTCCCGTCAGAGACCGAGATGGGGAATCAATCTGAGCACATGGTTGGCATATACCACACATTTACACTGGGCACTTCTGGTACAAATGAACAGCAGTAGCTAGCTGGACATGGTGGTGAAGACATCTGCAACCTCAACATCTGGGAGGCTAAGGCAGTAGAATTGGGATTTCAAGGCCAGCCTGGGCTACACCGTGAGAAGGAAAAAGAAGGAGGTAAGGGAAGGAGGAGAAGGAGGAGAAGGAAGAAGAAGAGGAAGAAGAAGAGGAGGAGGAGGAAGAGGAAGGAGGAGAGTTAAAATGGAAGAAGAAAAAAGACAAGAAAGGAAAAGAAAGAAAAAGAAAAAGACAACAAAGACAGCCTTAAAGCAAACATCTCCAACAGGGTGGAGAGCATGGCTATGAAGAAGGATGGATGGCGAGGCTGCGGGAACATGGTGGGTTAGGGGATACTGTACGTTCTGGTTGTTGTAGAACATCAAGCCCCCAAATAGTCCCCAGTATGTTCTGTGGTCTTCCTGCCCTCCCAGATGGTACCTCCCCAGCATACTCCACACTCTCCCATACCATCAGTGTGGTTTTCACCGAACGATCGCATCTCTCCGCTTTTCTCTCCTTGATCTTTATCTGACAGTCCTGTTTTCCCATAATCCTACAGTCTCCTAAGCCGTTCCTTTCTACCTACCGAAGGAAAATGCACACATCAGATTGATCCAAATGCAGGGACCTATAAACAACTCTCACGTGGTTAAGCTGAACACTCCACTTTAGGATACGGCACTTCAGTGTCTTGATGCTCAACACTTAGGGAGGGCAGTATAGCCATGTACGGTGATGGAGACTTGTGTCTTTGTGCTATTCGGTAACACACAGGCACACAGCACAGTCAGTAAAGAACAGAGATGAATATTTACTGATCAGGTAGCTACTACCTGGCTGGGATCTTCAAGGGCCTGGTTACACAGGGGTGAAGATATTTGTGTCGCCTCATTAAAGCTTCAAATTCCTTCTTGGAGACATATTTGTTTATCCCCAATGGGTGTGATGAGAACTGGAGCTCAGGGATCCCAGAGGACTACATGGTAAGTGGGTGGTGGAGCCTGAATTTGAATCTAGGTCTCTGTGATTATAAAGTAGCCCAGTCCAAACCCACATTCTGCTGAGGAGGGAACCCGAATGGCAGGATGGCCACTCTATCCCACGGCAGGTCAAGGGCAGGGCTAGGGTTCGGCAGTGTAATTCCAGTAGCAGAGGGAGGATTCTTCTCAGCCCTGCCAGTTGGAAAAGTTGTCGATATTGAGTATGGCCTCCCTTTGACCCACCTGCACCCCTAGCGTGGTGCCAACGTTTAGTCTCAATTCCTGTCACCCTCATCTTGCTGGAACACTCCGAAAAGAGCTGTGTCTGGTTTTGCTTTGATATGAATAAATTATTCCGAGCAACCCGACGAGAGCTGCCAACTGGTGGTAGCCTGCTCTTCACTTGAAAAACAACGCAATAAACCACCCTCTTATTTTAACAGCTAGCACAGGGCAGGGCAGAGGAACCCCCACCCACGCTTGCTAAGAGCAGCAATCATGCAGCTACCGATGTGAAAGCAAGATAAGGCAGAATGTCTGTCGACACTCAGGCCTCCCCTGGAGAAGGACAACTCTGTGTGTGTGTGTGTGTGTGTGTGTGTGTGTATGCACGCGCGCGCACGCGTGCTCTGCACAGAAGAGAAAGCCAGAGGCTAGGCAGCTACCTGGGACACTTCTCTAATGTGGCCAAGACACCACAGCATGGCCCACAGAAGACTGGCTAACAGCTCAGATACATAGGCAGGTTCCTCATTGTAGAAGTTAGCTGAAGTCTTAAAGGTTTGTGTGTGTGTGTGTGTGTGTGTGTGTGTGTGTGTGTGTGTGTGTGTGTGTTTAGTGACTTGGTACCCTGGGGAACCCAGTCTGCCTGCTTAGAACTAAAAGCGCAAAACCTGCTGAGGCTGGCTGTGTCTAGGAGCTTCCCAGCAGCTTTCTACCCAAGAGCTAGAAATGAGATACACACTCTACTTGAAACTCTTTTTGGCATGGCTGGGATGTGGGACGCAGTGAGCCGATGCAAAACTCCTGCAAGCATCCTTCCCTGTCTTTTTGAACGTTATCAGTCCACTAGGGAATGAGGCATCCAAACAAGATACCCTAGGCATTAAGAGAACCACTACACATAAAAACACGGCATGCGGAATGTTGGTGATTAGGAAAAAAAAAAAAAGTTACAAAGGAAAAGTGAGCAGAAGAGATGGGGGCCGAGTAAGAGCAAGATTAGTCACATATATGTATAAAAATACCATAACGAAACCCAGTGTTTTGCATAACAACTTCAACGGTAATAAAAATCAAGTTGAAAATAAGAGAGAAAACTCTAAAGATTGTCTTAAGATCACATTCATATGTATGTATGTATGTAATGTATATATGTATGTATAATGTAACAGTATCTAAGTGAGTATGAACTGGGGCTGGGGACGGAGTTCAGTTGATAGCATGTTTGGCTAGCATGCATGAAGCCTAGGGTTCAACTCCCAGGAACACATTAATCAGGCTTGGTGGGGGCATGCCTGGAATCCCAGAATTCTTGAAAGACAGAGGGAAAAGAATCAGAAGTTTGAGGCCAGCCTCAACTATATTAAGATTCTTAGGACATCCTGGGCTACACAAAAAAATATGGCCAAATTAAAAAAAAAAACAAAAAAACTTGGCACACTTAAGGAGAAGATGCAGGTGTATCCAGGACCACCAGCCTGCTGTTCCCAGCACAGGAAAGTACTACCAGTTACATCGTTCAAAGCCAGAGTTTCCAACTCCTCCCAAGCATCCTCACGAGGACGACAGGGTTAACATAGGAGTAAACTCAGGGTCTCAGTTTGTGTTTTCTTTTGTGAAACAAGATATTACTCAGTAGGCCTGGCTATTGACCTCACAACGTAGACAAGTCTGGATTCGAACTCACAGAGATCCACCCGCCACTGCCCCTGGAGTGCTGGGATGAAAGGTGTATGCACCATCAACCTGGGGCAAGGTTTCATATTTTTAAAAGCAGATCAATTGTCGGACTGGGTGCGTGTGGCTCAGTCAGCAACAGTGCTTGCCCGGCATGCAGAAAATGCTAGGTTTGATTTGAACCGCTCATAAAACCAGGTGTGGCAGTAAAACGCCTGTAATCCCAGAACTCTGGAGGCTGAGTCACGCCCAACCCTGTGAGTTCTAGACCAGTCAGGGATACATGGTAAGCTCGCATCTTCAAAAACCAAAGAAGTAGAGCAACTGTGAATAAGCCCTAGGACAGCCTATATTAAGCATATGTTGAGTTAGCAGCTCTACCACAGGAACTGGGGATGTCAAAATCAAGATGACCCAGGAACTTTGACAGTCAAGGAAACCCCAGTCCAAGCAGCTTTGGTCACCAGCTGCCTCTTGTTCCCTGAATATTATGACACTCATTTTCTTCTGCCTTCTGTCTTCTGCCTTCTCCCTCACCCCCACCCATGCTAAAAGCTGACTGATACGCTGACTATATTTGAATCTGTATTCTATTTTAATATTTCCATGAAACCCCATTTAGTTTTACTCAAATATATTTTGAAGTGAAGTCTACATGGGCGCTAGACACCGGATAAACAATTTGCAGAAACCATAAGGTAAAGCCAACTGTATTGGTATACACCTGTAACCCCTGCAGCAAACAAGAGGCTGAGGCAGGAGGATTAAGAGGCTAAGGCCAGCCAGGCTACAGAGTTAAACCTTTTAACAACAACAACAAAGCAAAAGCAAAAGTAAAACTATGGGTCAGTGAGATAGCTCGGGAGGTAAAGGCTCTCAATGCTGAGTCTGAGAATGGAAGTTTGATCCCTGGGACTGACAGGATGGAGAGGACTGGTCCTGAGAGTTGTTCTCTGATCCCATACGTGCACTAGAGAACACACACACACACACACACACACCGAGCAAACAAGTAAAAACAAAAATCAAGTAACAAACCAAACAACCCTCAACCCTGATCAAACAAACAAACAAACAACAACAACAACAACAAAAAAAAACAAGACCCTGGAACTCAGGCCCCCTTACACGAGTTACAGTGGTACTACAGACCAATTAGCTGTCCCTTCCTCTCTGCTTTGCTGACGCTACTTGCCAAATGTCACATTGTCCATCCACTCACCAAGGGTGCTCCCTAACCCACCACAGCACCTCAGATTCTAGGATACTACCCAGGAAAACTGTACGTACTTAGCACATATTCACTGAATGTATGAATGCATGAATGAATGAATGAATGCATGCATGCATGCATGCACAATTTGTCCTCTTCATTCTTTTCTGTTTGCTTTAGTTTCTGAAACAAGTTCTCATCTGGTCCAGGCTAGTCTCAAACTTGTGATCCTCCTGCCTTGGCATTCCGAGTCCTGAGATTACATGTGTGAGCCGATGTTCCTGGCCAGTCTCACCATTCTCAAGCTGGCCATATCTTTTCCCCTGTGGGAACTTCCTCCCCCCTCCCACCTCCCCCCATAGGATCTGCGCTCAGTCATCCCTTTGAGCACACAGAGGGTATTCTTCCTTTCCCTCTGCCTACCACTGTCCTCAAATGAGCTAATGACAACATCTTCAATTTTGGGTTGTGTCTTTTCCCTTCGGGTTAACAGCAGGGATTTAACTGTGATGGTTGTTTCATTGTTAATACCACATGATTTGGGGTGTGGTTGGGGCTGGGTCTTATATAGCCCAGGTTGGCCTCAAACTATGTAACCAAGGCCTATGCTGAACTCTCTCCTGATGGTCACGGGCCTGCACTACTCACGCAGCTTTAGCCTGTGCATCTAATCTTGATTACAGTATATGATATATATATATATATATATCATCAATCAGTTTGGCCTTTCCTTTGATACCTGTTTCTACCTTCTTTGAGGAAAATTTTTTTCCTTGTCTGATTCAGTAGTAACTGGCATCAGCTGCTACTCCATGAGTGTCCGCTCGCTGAGAGAGATGGTCCAGCTATTTTCCCCCATGCTCTGTCTTTCTTTTTTTTTTTTCTGAATGTTTTCTAATACTGGAAGCCTTTGCTGGAATGTCCTTGACAGTATTCAAACCCCTTTTCATAGTTGCCCTGAGAAGACTGTGTGTCTGAGACGGAGACTCTAAGCACCCACTTCTTAACCCTGGAGGTCTGGCCAGCTCCTGGAATATAGCCAGCAATCAATACACATTATCCAAAGGCTGAAAGGAGGATTTCATAGCAAAACACTTTCCTATCTCCTGTCTTCTTTTACGAATTTCCCAGCCTCCTTCTGGTAAATCAGAAAGAAAGGAAAAAAAAAAAAAAAAAAACCCACAAGAAGATGACATGTTGACGTTCAGAGAGTGCCTACTACTTGCCCAGGTGCTTTGTGAAAATCTCTTGGTTATCCCAAGCTCAGTGGGTACCAGTTTGCAGGTAAAGAAATCTGGCTTAGAAAGATTAAGTCACACAGCCAATATTACACAGATAACATCATAGGATACAGACCCAGGTCTGAAAACCTTTATAGAGTTTAATCACCCTTTGGCCTGGCCTGTGACTTTTCTTTCAAACCTATGACTCTCTTTCATCATCAGAAACAAAGTCCTAGGCAGATGGCCTGTGGCCACTACTGACTATATTTCTCGAAACAACACCATTAAAATCATGAAGCAACCCTTCCCCAAAGCCCAGGACCCTGCCACAAATGGCCACCATAACCTCTTGCTTAAGTTGGACTGACTCAGCAAGATCATGGGCCTGATACTCCGTCACCAGCAACAGACAAGTCAAGGCAAGCGTCATTAATCCCAAAAGTACCTCCGTTAATGTTAAAATATCCCAATTTTGACATTTGGGGATTTTCCTATGAGCAGTGGGTGGTTTCAATAATAACAGGCAAAGCAGTGTTGAAAGCTGAAGAAACACTTTTTCCAGAAAGGTTGTAAACCTGAAACTGAAGAATTATGGGAGAGCCCGGCAGCACCCTTGTGGGGAGGGCAGATGCTGGCATAATCTGTACGGCTATGTTCCGTGCTCTGGGAAAGGAAGGGGTCACAGCTGTTCTTTCTTTACTTGGAGCCCAGTGTCAAAAGCCTCTGAAGCAAGAAAGGCCATTTTCCTCTCATCTGTACCCAAGAAAGTGAGAAAAACACTACTTCCTTGATTGCAGAAGTTTTTTGTTCATAAAGGAGCAATTTTCTTCTTCAAAAAACTAGTTCCAATATTTGTGTGAATTCAGGAAGGGAAAGATTACGCACTTAGCTGGCTGAGGACTGAGCGCTGTCTTGTGCACGCTAGACAAGCCGTCTTTACTGCTGAGCTACGTCCCCGAGTCCCTACTTCCTGCTTCTTGGTGATGTCTCCAGAATGATCTGCAGGGAAGGCCCAGGCATGGCCCAAGGCAGGCTGTGCAGCCATGTGGCTTCACTTTTCCGGTGATGAATATCTGTAGAGCGACGACACCCGTTTTGGAGAGAGAGGCAAACATATCCGGACAACTTTTTAAATCATGACTTCTATTTGCTTCAGATGAATATGGTCCAGAGGAAAAAAAATTCCTGGAAGAGGGAGGGACCCGGTAAACCTGGGTATTCCTCCTTGAATTGTCACGTATTTCACGGCTTTGGACAAATCCTTTAAATGTTCTGAGCTTCTGCTTTTCACAGAAGGAAGGGAGGGATTGGGCCCAATGCCCAGAGATCACTAAGTTTCCTCTCTGCTCTGAAATCCTGTGATAATAATAGCATATACAGAGGGGAGACATGAGTCTGACCCACCCCCCAGGTGGCATGACCTCAGGCAAATTCTGTCCCAGGAACAAAGATGATCATACCGAGCGTGCTACCTACCCCACCATTCTTGCCAACAAGGGTATAGGATGTGAAACAAAAGAAGGTCAAATTTTGGAAGAAGGGAATAGGTCACACCTTTCTCCCTGGATCCCATGGGTCTGTATCTAACTTTAGCTGCTACTGAACCCTGAGGTATAGAGGGTTTGAATCCAGAGGTCTCAGGTGGGATGTTAGGATGGCAGCAGTGTGCCTGCCATCTCTGATCTGCAGACACCTGATCTAGTTGACTTAGGCGGTGGCTGGGCTGAGCCATTACACCAGCTTCCTGTTTCAACTCACACAAGCCAGCCCAGGCCAGCCACACACTTTTCAAAGGCCAAGAGAAATGTAATTCTATTTCTTAGCATCTCACTTAAGAAAATAATGAGACCTAGCAAGCAAGGTGGCCATGCAGCTACATTGATGCAGAACTGATTCTGCTCAAAGCAGTGTTGCTTCTCAAGAGCCGTGAATTAGCCGGGCAGTGGTGGCGCACGCCTTTAATCCCAGCACTTAGGAGGCAGAGGCAGGTGGATTTCTGAGTTCGAGGCCAGCCTGGTCTACAAAGTGAGTTCCAGGACAGCCAAGGCTACACAGAGAAACCCTGTCTCGATTAACCAAAAAGAAAAATAAAAGGCTATTCTAAAGCCTTGACCTGGCTGTTTGGGTATAAGACTGTATGTGTAAGTACATTGATCTCAACAAAACAACCTATGCTTCCAAAAACCAAGGAGCTGATTAAATGATATGTTCATATAATGGCAGGAACCATAGAATATTTGACAGAGAAAAATGCTCGTAAGTTGCTCGGTAATAATTGTAACTGTTTAATTTGTATGTAATTATATTTGATAATAAGAATAATTTATTCACATTAAGTAATAAGTATTATATTATTACAATAAATTATAATATAATATGTTACAATAAATTATAATATAATATGTTATAACTTAATAATATTATTGTTATTTATTATGAATGACTGGGATGCCAGAGGCTGTCTAAGGGTTATGCATCTGTCTTGCTAATTGGCCCAGACTTCTCTGCCCCAAAATAGTAAAGCAGGAACCCCAAAATGAAACCACCTATAGTAGTTGGTATCCAAAATATCTCTCAAATGTCCTCAGCCTGTCCCCCTCACACACACTAGGAAGTGGGGGGAACCTTTAGGATGTGGGTCCTACTGAAGTTTGGTGGCTGTAGGAAATATCTTTGACACGGGCAATGGCACTCCAATCGTTTTGTCTCTCCCTGTGCTTCCTGACCACCGTGAGGTAATAAGACCTCCTCACATCCCTGCTCCTGTGTTGGGCTGCAGTCTCAAAGGAATAAAGCCAACTGACCATGAGCTGAAACCTTAGGCATCATGAAGTCAAATACAGCTTTCTTCCTCATAAAGCTGACGGACTCAGGCATTTTGTTAGCGATAGAAAAGTAACTTAATTTAAAAAGCACCATTCCTGAATGTTCTGTCTCTGGTGTATATTATGAGAATATTCTGTCACATCATTGCTATCATTATGTATTTAAGAGAGGTACTTATGCCAGGGCAGGGAGAGCGAACAGTACAGAGCCGGCTTCGTGACTTGGCATAGTCTCCCACCCAGAGATACTGAAGAGCTGGGAGGAACAAGTCTGGAGATGTTGAAGATGCTGTGGTGCTCTGCATTGGTGATGATGTTGAAGATGCTGTGGTGCTCTGCATTGGTGATGATGTTGAAGATGCTGTGGTGCTCTGCATTGGTGATGATGTTGAAGATGCTGTGGTGCTCTGCATTGGTGGGAAGCGAGGAGAGCCGGGTGTCAGGAACATCTGCATCACAACGCTGATCTTCTCTACGAATACATACTGTGCAAATTAACTTTATCTATGAAATAAATATAAGAAGATGTCGCCCCACTCCCTGGGGCTAGGGATCAAAACCAGGACTTCACACATGATAGGCAAGTGTTCTACTGTTGGGTCACTCCCCCAGCCCTCAGAAGGCTGTGGACAGCGGTAAGGATGATCTTATGAAACAAAACATACAGGGCTCAGGCAATAGGTACTTAATATCTGCCACCCAGCATCCGTTTGCCCTTAAATTCATACTTTTGACTTCCATTACTGTGACAAAATACTTAAGAAAAATCAACTCAAAGGAGAGAAAAGTGTGGGGAACTAGTGTACCCTGATACAAATAAGCATTTGTAATGAGTATGGCCACGCCAAGGACAGTAATGCCTCAAACCTACGGGAATGGCAAATCTTTCCATCCTAGTATGTACATTGACAATGTGTGCAAAAAGAACTAATCACAGCCTCCTCCTCCATCCTCTAAAAAGACTCCCCATGGAGGTCAGCTAGCCCACCTTCTCCTTTAGCTCTATTCGATAAATGAGCTGAGTTTCTGGGTTTCTGGTGCCTCTCCATCCGAACACACCACCTACCCAATCCTAGTTTTTCTGTAGGTATTTTTGTGTCCGTCTGTCTGTCATTTCTTCATTCCCAGTTACCAAAATCAGGTCATTCCTATGCAGGTCACAGGGAGAAAAAAAAAGGGTTGATGCCAGGAGGTTCAAGAGTTAAGTTCAAAGCCTACCTCTACCGTATACTGAGTTTAAGGTTAGTCTGGACTATATGAGATCCTATTTCAACAAGTTTAACTAAACTTTTAAGAAGAAGAAAGTAATTTGGGGGTTATAATTTCAGAGGTTTTGGTTTGTGGTCATGTAGCCCTGTTATTTACATCCTGGTAGCAAGTGTACAGAGAAGCAAAGAGAGAAAATAAACTAGGGTGCTAATCACCTAGTTTCCTTGCAACAGTTCCGTGGTGGTCACGGCTGATTATCACCTTAACAAAAATTTGAATCACCTGGGAGATGGTCCTCTGATCATGTCTGTTGGGGATCATCTTGATCCCATTATTTGAGATGGGAATTCTTGCCCACTGTGGGTGGCATCATTCCCTACACAGATGTATCTGCGCCTGTGTAAGAGTACAGGATGTGGGCTGAGCAATAGCACTGCATGCATTCAAATTCTCTTTTGATTTTTGATGAAGATGCAACCAGCTGCTTCAAGCTCCTTGACTTCTTGTCATCATATCGCTATAACATGGAACTGTGAACTAAAATAAACACCAAGTTGCTGGGTCAGAGTACCTAATCCCAATAATCAGAAAATAAACCAAAACAAGGCCTCACCCACTAAAAGTTCTGCCCATCCTGAAGTAGAATAAGGGCCAGCATTTGGAACTCCAGTGGAGGGTTTTGTTTGCCTTGTAACTAGCCATCTGTTGCACTGTCATTGCTAGATTCGAATCTGGCTTTGAACTTGTTACATAGAGCAGGCTGGCCATGCCTTTATGATCCTCCTGCAAGAACCCTCCGTCTAGTGCTGAATTATATGTGGACCATAACCATCTCTGACCTGTTAGAAGCTTTCAAACTTATCGCCTCTCACTTCTCTGGAGGGGTGAAGATAGATAATAGCAATGACCTCATTTTACCTAGAAACAAACAGGAATCACAGACACTCATTTGTCTGAGAGCAATTACATGTGGGAGTGGACGTGGGAGAAAGGGATTAGGGAAAGGAGAAGGCGAGCCTGGGACGGATGCTTAATACATTTGTAGTCAGTCTCCCTCCTCCTCCCACCATGCAAGCTCTTCTCAGGGGCCTTTCTTCAGGGTCTCGTTCTTTCCTTCAAAACAACTGCCAAGAGTCTTACTTGCTCTGCCCAGATCTAGTCCCCAGACATTTACAGTTGTTTTCCTAACATTTCAGACCATCTCAGCCTCAAACTTTCCTACAAAACCACCCTTCCACAGTCAAAGCATCCTCTCCGCTGACAGGGGAAATGGTTACCACCTCTTCCCATGCTTTCCCATAGAGACCTGGAACCACCCAAGTTTGTTCCTGCTTCCACACATGGCCCTTTGCTCACTGCTGCCCCTTTCCTCTACTGACATGCAGACACTTCTCTGCTCACTGGAGAAGAAGGCTGCCTGTCTGGGGTCTGCTTAGGCTTCATCTGGTGGTCTCTGCCGGGCCAGGAAGCAGCCTCTAACGCTATGCTCCCCAGAGACATCCACATGGCTCAGACCACAGCTGGAGCAGGATTCCCCAGAGAGCTTTCCAAGCGAGCTGTAAGGAAATCTACTCCACTTCATTCTCCATGAGCAGAGAGATGCCGCATTGCACCCAGCACCTGGCTTATGAGTTCATCTCACACAGTGGGACCCTGTGAGACTCACTGAGCTTCTCATCGAGCAACATCAAACTCACACTCTATTCAGGTTTCATCCTAACAGCAATGGTGACGGTCAGGAGAGATTACAAAAAATGGAAATGCTTTGTCAATGGTAATCTACTATGAAAACAAAAGGTATTTCTATTATAACAGGGATGCTTTGTATTATACAAATGAATGTTGTAAAACACTCGTTTCTGCCTATAAACTGCCTATATTAGTTTTCTATGACTATGACGAAATACTCGAGGTGAGCTGCTAGTAAAGAAGAGAGGTTTATTTCGTTCAAGCTGTGGAGATTGAAAATGCAAACAGTATAATGCCATCTGAGTGTCACTTTAGCTAGACAGCCTCATGGTGAAAGGTGTAACGGCAGGATCATGTTGAAGATTGAGGATGACAGATCAAATTACCATAGAGGAAGAGGTCAGGTAGCAACTGAGGGATTGAGCTTTCTCTTAAAATAACTGTCTCTCACAAACTGTTAGCACTCTGACTCTTCTACAACAGTTTGAATTTTTCTGCTACATTTTTAAAGACAATAGTTCATTAGCGTCCCAGTCAGTCCAGAATAACTGGTGAATTCCACTGAGCGGGTGGGCCCATGGCAGGCTTTAGTGCAGAGCCCTCTTAGTGAGGTGAGGGATGGTAGCATCCTAGAGCTGGGTTAGTCTAGACCAGCAGTTCTTAACTTGTGGGTCTTGACCCTCTTCACAGAAGTTGCCTAAAACCATCAGAAAACACAGACACTTATGTTATGGTTCATAACAGTAACAAAATGACAGTTATAATGTAGCAATGAAAAGAATTTCATGGCTGGGTCGTCACAACATGAGGGACTGTTATTAAAAGGTTGAAGCATTAAGAAGGTTGGGAGCCACTGATCTAGACTTTCCCTGAGAGAGCCTGTTCCTTCTATCTTAGCTGTCCATCAGAAGGAGATCTATACCTGAGTCTCTAGGAACTAGAGGAAGCAGAAAAGGCAAAAGGAGGGTTTTGAAGGATATATATATATATATTTGTTGTTGTTGTTTTTGAGATAGGATCTCACTCTGTAGCCCAGGCTGGTCTGGTATTCACTATGTAGACTGTTTCTAGTTTGCTTTCTGTTGTAGTAAACACCATGACCCAAAGCAACTTCAGGGAAGAAAGGGTTCATTTCAGCTTAGACTTCAGGTCATAGTCCATCACTGAAGTCAGGGCAAGGGTTCAAGCGGCAACTTGGAGGGGAAACCATGGAGGAGCACTGCTCACTGGCTTTCACTCAGCTAGCTCTGACAGCCCAGACCTACCTGCCCAGGAGTGGTACAGCCCGCAACAGGCTGGGCCCTCCTACATGGGTGAACAAGCAAGAAGGTTCCTGGCACACATAGACACATGGTGATCTGGGCGATCCTTCAGCTGACACTCCACCTTCCCAAGTGACTCTAGGTTGTATGAAGTTCACAGTAAAAACTACCAAGGACATAGCCCAAGGCAGACTCAAACACATAGCCATCCTCAGGCAGAATTAGGGTTTTGAGGTTGAGGTTGACCTAGGTTACACGAGAGGACACCATCTCAAAAAACATCATGGGCTATTTTTGAAACTACATTAGTTTCCGTGTGTGTGTGTGTGTGTGTGTGTGTGTGTGTGTGTGTGTGTGTTTACGGCATGCACATGGAAGTCAGAAGACTCAGTTCCCTCCTCCCACTCTGTGGGTCCAGAGAATTACCCTCAGTAGTCAAGATGCTTCCTCTATCTGCTCTGCATCTCTGCAGCCCAGGGATTGCTATGCATGCAGGTCTGTGACATAGCAGCTGCACATTTGAAACCAGTCCAGAGTTCAGTCCCCAGCACCATGAAAAGAACGGATGTGGTTCAGAATAGGCAGACTAGAAGGAAAAGGGGGAGTTCCATTAAAAGCTAGGGTGCAGGCCTTGCTCCTCACCTGGGACAACTCAACTCCCCTGTAGCTCCCTGGTTTGGTTTATAACTTGGGGCTATTACTACTGTCTGTCTCACAGGATCGTTGTTGACTATGGGGTGCTATCTTGCAAGTGAAGGCAGGGAGCTGGGGACCCAGATATGGCTCTGAACAGAATCAGAGGCTCTGCTGGGCGATCCACACTGCCAGTCACTAAATAAATGAAACCGGCTGGGCTGTGATTAATTATTTAGAAAAATGCAATTTGTTCCAGGCCTCAAAGTGACTCAGCAGGGCTCTACTTAGGAGGACAATATACCACCCCACCCCCACCCCTCTGTGCCCATTGAGCTTTCTTAGTCGGTCTATGAGGGCAGGTGATTCATAAGTCATGGCTTTGTGTGTGTGTGTGTGTGTGTGTGTGTGTGTGTGTGTGTGAGACAAAGAGGGGCAAACGGGGTAGGGGTGGGAAGTGTGGCACAGACCAATATGGTTCTGACAGCTGGGCCACCCTGTTTGGCAGAGATGAGTCAGCTTGCTGCCACAGTGCTCCTGAGCCTAGGAAGGGCATCTCAGATCACAGACGCCCAGACTGTTGGGTTGGAGTCTGTGTGTGATAACAGTCTCTCCTCCCCCAAAAGGCATGCCTCACCTCCTCACCTCAGGCTTCTCCCAGTCCTTGAGTAAATGTGTACGTGCGTGTGAGTGACTATGTGCACGTGTGTGTGCACGTGTGTGTTCACATGTACATAAAGGCACCTGTGCGCCTGGAGACCAGGGGTCAACATGGAATGCCTCCACCTTAATTTTGGAGAATGCACCCCCCGCCCCCCCTCAACCCACAGCTTACCAATTCAGGTTTTCTGTCCAGCGAGCCCCAGGGTAATATATGTTATATATTTCACATGACCCTGCACCTGTTCTGGGTGTCACAGAGGAAGAACACAGAACAGGACAGCCGAACAATGAATGGATGAGCAAGCTCGTGTGTGCCGGATGGCTGCTGCTTCCCAAGAGGGGAGCTGGTACGCAGAGACATCCTTGGCTCTGGTTGGCTCACAACCTACACTCTCCATCTCAGCGCTATCTTTTTGTGTTCCAAAGCAAAAGAAGCAGAAGTGGAAAAACAGCAGAACTCCGTTTCCTCTGTGAGCAACTGTTTCTGTCTGACTGGGGACTGGGGCTGGAACATGAGAGAAAGAGAGATGAAGCTGATCATGTGTGGTGGTGGATTTTCTTTGGTAGGCTTCTTTTGTTTTCAACTGTTTTAGGTGTTGTTATAAAATGGGTTATTAGCAGCCTGAGGGGGAGTTTGAATCAATTCTGGGCTATATAACGAGCTCCAGGCTAACCTGGGCTCTATAGGCAGACTCTGCCTCAGAAAGCCAAAATGAAAAAAAAAAAAAAAAAAAAAAAAAAAAAAAAAAAGGCCAGTTTTGGGTGAGAAAACAAATAAAACAATTCGTACTATTATGCTTTTAAATAACCTTCATGATAAATGACCACTAATTACTCTCAACAGCAAGGCTTCAATAAGACTGGACGGTTAAATGACGTAATTTCTAGCCAAACTTGTGATGGGCATAACGTCTAATCTAGCCTTCATTTTGTTAAATAAAAAGGCACAGTGGGTAATGTCTGCCATCCCAGCTCTAGGAAGGCTAAGGTAGAAAGTTGCTGCAAGTTCAAAGACACCCTGGGTCACATAGGGAAAGCCCAACCAGTCAGGGCTACATAGCTTGACCTTGCCTCAGATACACACACACACACACACACACACACACACACACACACCATCATCATCATCGATGCGTTATTTCGGTTGCTAAAATTCCTTGGCTCGTGCCCTACGTAATCTATTCTCCCAAGCCAGGCTAACTGCATTTTGACATTAACAAAGCAACTCTGACATTGAAAAGCCCTTCACTAACCATTTGAAACGTGCTAGAAAAGAAGTTAATTTTTGCCTTTGAAAGCTCTGCTCTCCTTTCAAATCAACTCTGTCTGGAAGAGGGCAGAGCAACTGCTCGGAATTCAGCTGCCTGCGTGAGGCCTAGCTGAGAAGGGGCTGTACACCCAGGAGCCAGCCACACTCCTGCCTCCGTCCTCCAATCCCTCACCTGGAAGATACAGGCTTGGTGTGTGTGTGTGTGTGTGTCTCGCCTGGCTCTCACAGCCCGTCTGGAGTATCTAGGCGAGGAAGGATCATTTAGAAACTGAGGGTCGCAATCTTCTCAACAGGTGTGAACTGACACTAGAACTCAACACCTTCTGAGGCCCTCTGTGTGGCAACCTTTCCTTAGACCATGCCCCACAAATGGACACTCCTTGCCCTCGCTCATGGTGGATCTTCTTCTACCGTATTTCAATAAGACAAGAGTCTCAGGCTAGGTTCTATACTGGAGTGTTTTGAGCAGAGAGCAGCCCCCATCCCACTGGCCATTGCATGGAGACTTTCTGATTCCGGGCATCCATTCTTCCTGGAGGCCCCTCTCCGCCTAGAGGAAGAAAGTCCTGGCAGCTGATGTTGGCTATGCCAGAGGCCCAGCGGTCAGAGCAGTGAGTCACAAGTGAATGAGCATGGTCAGTGTTGGAAGGGGTTACTGAGAAAGCCTGGGAAACAGATTTGGTCGTTAACCACCACTCCTCTGCTATCTGCCCACTTCTGCGGTTTCCCATTTCCTTATTGATCACCTAGGCCCAGAGGAATGTGGTCCAGCCAGCCAGACACAGGCTAAGCACGGCCACAATGGAAAGAAGGACAGAAAGCGTGATGGATACTGGCTGCCAGACACACTGAAAGGAGCAGAGGGGGTGGAGGCAGGTACGGCTGAAGCCATATCCTGCCCTTACCTTCAGCAGGGCACCTTTCCCACTTTCTCCTATCTCCTATCTAGCAGAGTGGTTAGGTTATCCTTAGCTACACACCATTACAGCATTACAACCCACCCTCCCACCCCACCTTAAAAAAAAAGCCAGGCAGTGATCTCTGTTCCTAGGCTAGCCTGGTCTACAGAATGAGTTCCAGAACAACCAGAGCTGCAAAGAAAAACCCTGTCTCCAAAACAAACAAACAAACACCCACAGACACAAGAGAGTGAGCATAGAGACCCAATTTCCCTCTTTTCCAATCTAGAGGCCGCCACTAGCTATCAGCAAGTCAGGAAAATAGCCCTCACCAAACCAGCAACTGCCAGACTTTGGTGCTGGACTTCCTGCAGGCTGCCGTCTGATGCTCAAGCCCCCAGTCTGTAGTTACTTCGCTGCAACCCCATAAGCTGACCAAGACAGTATTTTTTTTTTTTTCTTTACAGGTAAGTGGCTGAGTTTCCACTTCCTCCAGCAAAACAACATTAAGCTCTTGAAGACTTAGGAATCTTAGGAATCCTGTTTTGCATTTCACTGTCTCCCCAGCACGGGGCATATGAATAACAAGTATTGATAAACCGTGATAGCGCCTGGAAAGAATGAACTACCACTTACTAGATGCTGGGCCCCATGCAATGAGTTCGAGAAACAGAAAGCTCTGAGATATTACTCTCTGTGATTACAATCCAGTCTTGGAAACAGACATAAGGCACCTGTGAGTGTCCTGAAAAGTGGTGTTGTGTGGTCTGCATACTATGAGCCGAGGCAGTGGGCTCCTGTGCATGTATGTATGTGTACGTGTGCAAGTGCACACACACACACACACACAGAGACACAAACACCTTCTACCTAGGAAGCGGGGTGAGGAGGGGGTGGGTGGAGAAGTGTGAAAGGCATGGTACAATTCTCTCACAGGAGAATTTGAAAGGGAGGTAAGACCACACCTACCCAACCAGGGTGTGACATCACGTGTCTCCAATTCCGGCAACTCAGAGCTCAAGGGAGGCAGAAGGATCACAAGTTTGCTGTTTAGGGTTGTTTTTTATTACACAGCACAGTAAGCAAACCAAATGAACACGAGGTCTCACTGAAAACAAACAAAGAAAAAAAGCACTCCCAAATCAGACATTTATTGCTTTATCAATACATTTGGGCAGCAGGGCCCCAAGGTGCTAAAAGGACAGGCCCTTGAGAAGTCTAAGGCAGCTGCGCTGTTCTGTACCTGTGAAAGGTGGATGCACAAGAGCTGGAAAGGCAACTGGCAGCCAGACTGTGATTAACTCCTGATTGATCCCAGAAACACAGAAGGGAGACCAGGGGAAGAAAGGAAAGACAACTCAATAGCAAGGAATGTTGGTATGCAACGCTTTGCTGGGCTGTTGAGGCAGGGAGAACTGGAAATTGGAATAACAAATAACAAGGGGCTCTAAAACCTGATGGGTTAAAAGTACAATCATGGTCTGGCAGTGGTGATGGGAGAGACACATGCTGGTGGATTTCTGAGTGAGTTCCAGGACAGCCAGGGCTTCATAGAGAATCCCTGTCTTGAAAAACCAATACCCTCTCCCTGCAAAAAGTACATTCATGTAATCACTTCCTCGTTGGGCATCTCTGCATATGTCTTTCCCATTTGCAGAATGGGAATGCCCGTTACTACTTGGTTTGGAATTGAAAAAAAAAAAAAAAAACTTAAAGGAGCACGTAGTAGGCCCACAACAAACATAAGCTATCATCTGTCTTTATTTAGTAAGTTTTGGATTCTCTGTTGCTCTAAGATGAAAAGTGGACAAGGTGCCCTCTTTTCAGCATGCAACCCTCTGGTTTTGTAACTACCCTGTCTCTGGGTCTTGGGGCAGAAAACACCCTACTTATCTCTGAAAGAGGCTAATGGATCTGTGCTACACTGGACTTTCCAGAGATACTATCTGCAGCTTTGTAGAACTTGTCACATAGATGGGCAATGCAGACATAAACTGTCATACCCAGGTCAGAGAATCTCAGGAATCTGACCTCAGAATCCACTGACTTCATAAACTCCATGGTTTCACACCACACAGAACAAAGGCTCTGAGATCATCTGCATACAGAAATCTTTCAGCTCCTGAGAGCTGCCACAGAACCCCCAAGGCATCCATGTCACCTTCTTCTCTCTCAGAAGGGGCATCCACACTTCTGCAAGGAGGAGCAGACACAACACTCAAAACAGCTCTTAAAACACTTCCCTGCAATGTAGTCTCTAAACACAGGAAACAGCAGCTGGCTGTGTTGCCAGGAAGGTTTGTTTGCCAGTGAACGTGTGGGAGCTCGTTGCGTGAGTTTAAAGCTGCGATCCAGGAACAAAAATAAACCAGTCAAGCCAAATCCAAAGCCGTGTAACCATAGGTGTAAGGAAAAGTTCAGAGCCAAGAAAACTTAGGTTAAAGGCCAGGGATGTCCCTGCATTCACAGTGCACGCCTAAAAGCCCCGTTGAATTCTACTTCCTCATTTGTAAACAGGGGCCATTAACACTGATGGTCTCTTGCAGTCAGTTAGGACTGGGTTCAAAGGCTGCTGATGCTGAAGAATGGCACGTAAAGCTGGTGACACTGAGGATGGAGCTTAGCAGTAAAGGGCTTACTTAGCATGAATGAGGTCCTGAGGAGTGTGTGTGTGTGTGTGTGTGTGTGTGTGTGTGTGTGTGCATCCTTCCAGAAAACAATATAAATTTGTTTCTAGCTCTTTGGGGAGAAACAAAGACCCCACCACCATTACCTTCCTAGCTCCTGAATGACTGACTCCACAGCTCCACTTACATCTGTTTCTACGCCATCTAATCTACTCTGTCACTTTTATATTTTAATGGTTTTTTTTTCCCTTTGGTCCCCATCTGACTGAGAGTACTAAGAAGGCAGAGGCCACTTTTTATTTGTGTTTGTTTCTTTTAGATCCTAGTAACTATGCATGCCCAATAAATGTGTGTTAAAAATAAATGAACAACCACCATGAAAAGCTATAGCATGAAATTAACATAATAAGAAGACAGTATTCTGGACATCTGACAAGTAGCTCTGAAAGGGTGCACTAGACTCAGCTGCTAGGGGTCTTGCCTGGTGTGCACAAAGCATTGGGTTCCATCCCCAACACCACAGTTCATATTTTTACAGTCCTAGCATTTTGGGAGGTGGCGCGAGGTAGACCAGAAGTCCAAAGTCATCCTTGGCTCCAATATGAGTTTCAGGC
Source organism: Arvicanthis niloticus (assembly GCF_011762505.2). NCBI lineage: Eukaryota > Metazoa > Chordata > Mammalia > Rodentia > Muridae > Arvicanthis > Arvicanthis niloticus. The sequence continues at coordinate 9,436,724 of NC_133434.1, forward strand.
CAGCTTCGGCTACATGAGACCTTATCTCAGAAACAAACAAACAACGTAAAATGATGTGCCATGGCAGAGGCCCAGGGGAAAGCTGAGATGACTGAAGAACCCCTATGACAACTTCTACACCTTTATCGTGATCTTTCTTGTCTGAAGAAGAAACAGTCTCAATAAAAAAACAACCCCAGAGCTAAAAGGACCAAAAGGGGAAATAAATGGTGTTGGACTTGTTACTACAAATAAGCGCTAAAATACCCATTCACCCCATCCTCAGAAATTGCAGTGATAATTTCATCCCTTCTAGAATTTTCTCTCAAAATGAGTTCAAGGTTGATCTACAGCTGTCTGTCTTACTGTTGAAACACACACACACACACACACACACACACCAGTTCTATTAAGACTTCCAAGTCATCCTCAGGAGCCTTGGGGGCTCAAATTCCCAATCTCATCAGCTTGACAGTCCATTTTCTTCTTTCTCAGGGCTGAACGAATACCCTGACTCAGTCACCCTGAGCCATTCTTTTCACTGCTGCCTCCGAGAAGCATTCATCCCAACTCTTTATCTCCAAGTCCAAAACACTGGTTCCCCAATTCCTGTCACATGTATGTGACACCTCCCAAAATGCTAGGGACTGTAAAAAATGTGAAATGTGGTGTTGGAGATGGAACCCAATGCTTTGTGCACACCAGGCAAGTCACAACAGGACAAACTTCAGTCACAGGGGATTGGTCAGCAAGCAGATGCTCAAGAAGACCTCTGCTGAGGCCCTGGTTAGCCTTCCATCATTGTGCATGCTTCAGCCTTGTGCAGAAACAGTCTTCCCAACCAGCCCTGGGAAGGGTGCATGAGGGAAGAGCTACCTGGATCGACCAGTAAAGGAGACCTTCAATCTCTATAGACCTTACAACCCAGGGTAGGCCAGCCTGGTCCCTGTAGCTTGTTTCTAAGTCCAAAGTGGAACTCTTGAGGTTTCCCAGGAGATCAGTCAGAAAGTCACCCATGTTCAGCCGAAGCCCAGAGTGTGAGCATGAAGCCTCAAGTGGTAAAATGTATCGCTGGGCCACTGTGTTTTCAAGGTTGTTTGTCCTTGTGAACTAAGACCTGATTCTGCCCCTCACAGTGATAACCTCCCTGTGAAAAGTTCTCTGATAAGCTTCCTATGTTCACGTGGCAGCCCACAGATTAGAGATACCCTCCCCTCCCTTGATCGTATCACATATCAAAGTCATTTGCTTTTTGTAGTCAGAGGCTGGGTCTTATGCCTCTCTGTATTAATACTGCCAACACTGCGGAATCCTGGGTTCCTGTCAGGCTTAGTGAATCTTTGTTGAACTAACCCAACTCTTTCTGCCTTGCCTTTTCCTTATCTTGCAAAGCATTCTCAAAACTAAACATCCGTAGCCCCACACTACTCTTTCCAGACAACTTAGATAAAACAAGGAGCAGTTCCCTGGGCTACAGAAGATGGAAAGGAAAGGAATTTAAAAAAAAAAAAACAGACAACAACCAAAAAAAAAAAAAAACCATTACAACTCCATGCCCTAAGATTCAACCTCAGCAACCTTGAGGCTCCTTGTCACAGTGCAAAGTTTTCTATGACCCCAAGTCTCCTGAGGCTCAGAGCACTGGCATGCTTCATACTAATTTAGACCCAAGTAAAGTCCTTCCAGGGTTACTTCCCTGGCTTCTCCTGTCATGACTGATAGGTGAAGTGAAAACTTTGCCATAGCTGAAGAAGGCTTTCTTTCAGCTTTCCTCGGGTACAGATGTGATCTTCCCCCGGGATAAGAACTTATGAAGCATGAAGAACACTTCAGGCCTGAGACCTGAGGTCTCTGGGAGGGCTCATGTTTATGTCCCAGCTGATTTTTCAGGTCCTACCTACAAGCTGGCTTCCACAGGGGCCCTGTGTTAAGATTACAACCCAGCCAATGCATCGGAGATTTCTTCTTGTTCCTTCCTCGTTCCTGCTAAACTAGAGCTCAAACCCAGGACCACGTGTATGCTAGGCAAGTGCTCCCCCACTAAGCTCCACTCCCAGCCCTTGGCTTTTCTTTCCTTGCTTGCTTGCTTGGTTTTCTTGAGACAGGCTCTCACCATGTAGCACAGGCTAGCCTTGAACTCACCATTCTCCTGCTGCAGTTAGTATCCTCTGTGCTGGGGTACAGGTCTGTGCCAGAAGGCTCAACTTTACAGGTTTTTCTTTTATTATTTATTTATTTATTTATGTTGTTGTTGTTGTTGTTGTTGTTGTTTCGTTCTTAGATATGGTCTCATGTATTCTAAGCTGAACTTGAACTTCTGATCTTCAAGGTCTCCAGAGTGGTGGGAGATATAGATATATATGGCATTGAGTGCCTATACTGGCCAGTGAGTACCTATCTAGGCCACTCCTGGCCACACATCTTTTCTGAGAAGGGAGACTACCAGCTCTGCGCACATGGGAAGCCGAGCAGAAGACAGTGTGTGAATCCCATGGGCTTTGGAAGAAAGCCTTCCCATACTCTAAAGGGATCCCTTTGTCTTACAGTCCCTCTTCAGGGTCTGAACTGATCAGCTGCCTCACCAATTTACCACAGGCCTCTGTCTTCAAGGGGTGAGGAACTTACAGTCCATAAAGAAAGACACGAGTGGCGTCTAATCTTCACTTGGCCACGTGTGGCCGCTCTCGCCTATAGTTCCATCAATGTGGGGGCTGAGGCCAAGGGTATCTTGAACTCTAGGGCAAAGAAGGCAGCAAAAAGAAACCAAAGTGTGCCGTGCATCTTTGTGCAGGCTTGCCTTGGAAGTCCAAAGCCTTCATCAGCTGTAGAGTGCGTTGGAGGCCAGCCTGGGTCACATGAGACTCAGCCTCAAACAACAACAACCCAAAACAAATGGAAAAATTCCTTCTGCACATAGAATCCTCTCTATGCTTCTCTCAATGCTGTGGTTCCCACCCTGCCCATCACTCAGTGCGCACCTGCCAACAGGCTTCACACCGACCCCACCTGTGTGCTCTATCCTCTTCCGTCACTAGAGCAACGCTCTGAGATAGATGCCATCACCTTGCATTTAAGAGAGGACCGCATCACGACTCTCAGAGATTGTTGTTAACTTGGTTATATGGAGTCGAGATTTGAACCTGCATCTGATCACAAACTCAGTACCAAACAAACCACAACGTGTTTTTGCCCAAGGAGCCTCTCAAGGAAGCCGTAGGAATAAGAATGTACTTCCTGTTTCTACCCCACCACTCAGTGTCAGCAGCAGGTGGAAGCCTCGTAGTTGGCAAGAGCTGAATGATCTGTGACTCCAAGAACTATGCAATGCCTGTTCCCACCCCACCTACACACACACACACACACACACACACACACACACACACACCACTTCCAAAAGGGAGTTAGCATCATTCTCAACCAAGTCCACACCACTAGAAAGTCAATCACACGTTTTTTTTTTGGGGGGGGGGGAAACAAACCAAGGGGCCAATCAGGCTGCCCTTGTGACCTCAGTCGTGCGTAATCTAGGGATATCACTTCATTTATCTGGAACTCAAGTTTCCTGCCTTCAGTTACTTGTCAAACCTCCCAGAACACCAGCCTGAGGCCAGCACTCTAGGTGCCGGTTAAGAATTCCCATTGAAGGCTGGGCGGTGGTGGTGGTGGTGGTGGGAGTGGCACTTGGGAGGCAGAGGCAAGAGGCAGGCGGATTTCTGAGTTTGAGGTCAGCCTGGTCTACAGAGTGAGTTCCAGGACAGTCAGGGCTATACAGAGAAACCCTGTCTCTAAACAAAAGGACCGGAGAGATGGCTCAGAGGTTAAGAGCACTGACTGCTCTGCCAGAGGGCCTGAGTTCAACTCCCAGCAACCACATGGTGGCTCACAACCATCTGTAATGGGATCGGATGGCCTCTTCTGGAGTGTCTGAAGACAGATCCAATGTACTCATATAAAATAAATTCATAAATCTTAAAAAAAAAAATAAAGACTTCCCATTCAGCCCTTTCCCTTCTTGGGCTTCTGAGGGAGAGACAGTCAACGGCAGCTCCCCTGGATACACCTGCAAAAAAATAAGGCTGGGTGCATATTTGCTATGTCTGTGTCAGCCAAGGGTGAGCTGAAAATAGAGACTAAAGCCAAGTCAGCAATGTTTCGCTGGGACAAAGAGTGTAGGCTTCATTCAGCAGGACTGAATAGCATTCTAAAACAGATTATTCAAGACCATCTACCCAGCAAAGGAGAGTGTGCTAGCTCTTTGTACATAAAAATATACAAATAAGTAACACACTGAACATGCTGTACTTCTGTATTTAGGAACACACATGTATATACGCATATGTATATGTGCATAAATATATGTATGTGACAATGGAAAGGGAAGCCATGAATTTGAAAAAGCAAGGAGGGATACATGGTACATGAGGATGGAAAGGTATCTTGGGGTTTCTATTGCTGTGATAACATATCATGACCCAAAAAAAGCAAGTTGAAGGGGAAGGGGGAGTTATTCGGTTTACACTTGCACGGCACTGTTCATCACCGAAGGAAGTCAGGACAGGAACTCAAACAGAGCAGGAACCTGGAGACAGGAGCTGAAGCAGAGGCCATGGAGGGATGCTGCTTACTGGCTTGCTTCCCTTGGCTTGCTCAGCTTGCTTTCTTATAGAGCCCAGGACCTCCAGCCGAGAGATGGCAACCTCCACAGTGGGCTGGTTCCTCCCATCTGATCACTAATTGAGAAAATGCCTTACAGCTGGATCTCATGGAGGTATTTCCTCAACTGAGGCTCCTTCCTCTCAGACTGTATCAAGTTCACAGTACAGAAGGGAAGGGGTCCTGGTTCCACCTCTTGCTTACTGTGCTCTCTTACCTGTAACATTCAGGTAGCTGCTCCCTCACAGACACAAGCTTGTCTGTGAAGCGCAAAATAAGATGCTGTGCAGTGTCGAAAACATGGCCCAGCACAGGGCAGACACTCAACAAAGGCCGACTGCAAATATAGGGCTGGGAATTAAAGTTAGGAGTAATGTGCCAGGCAGTGGTGACCTTTAATTCCAGCACTCAGGAGGCCGAGGCAGGTGGATTTCTGAGTTCTAGGCTAGCCTAGTCTACAGAGTGAGTTCTAGGACAGCCAGCGCTACATAGAGAAACCCTGTCTCAAAAAAAAAAAAAAAAAAAAAAAAAAAAAAAAAAAACAGAAGTGGAAAAAAAAAAAGATCTAAGATAGCAAATGATGGTGAGTGACAGGAAAGGAAAATGTGACAGGTGTCACAGACTAGGGAGAAATGTGGACCTCAGGCTGCAGCAGACAGACTGAGAGCATCCGGAAGCTGCTCGTGCCCTAATGCTAGAACCTAGGATGCTGCCTTCACTACAACGGACACTTTACAGAGGTAAAGTTTCTTAAACTTAGGAGGTGTAATCAAAAGGGTATTTGGAAGGAATAAAGTGAGGCGGGGCGGGGGTGGGGGCAGGGTCAGGGGAACAGAAATAATGATAACACAGATGTCAACCAAGGTGTTTTGAGGGTGGCGCCATAATATGTAGGCAGATTCCCAGGGCTGGGAAAGACAAGTCCAGAGTCTCTCCTAGAGCCTCCAGACAGAAGACCAGTTCGTCTGCACTTCGATGTAAGCCTTAGGAACCAGTTGTGGTGGCTCATGCCTATAATCCCAACAGTCGGGAGGCAGAGGCAAACTTGCTGCAAGTGTGAGGCTAGACTCATCAGAGAGTTCCAGGCTAGCCCAACTACATAGCCAGATCCTGTTGAAAAACAAATAACAACAACAAAAAGGAACAAGGAAACAACTCCTTGACTCTGGACCCGCCCCCCCCCCCCAAACTACTGAATAAACTTGGGTGTTCAAAGTTGTTCAATGCATAGTAACTTTTGACAGCAGCTAACGAAAGCAGCTACACACACCCTTCACCCCGCATGTGCCGCGTTTCACAAAAGCCACTTGCTAACTTCTTATGACTCACATCCCCGATTCCCAAAAGAGATGAAGTGACAATTGAAGCCTCCAGAAGGAAGTGGTCGTTTCCCAGGAAACACTCCATGGCCCCAGCTATCCTCAGACACGTCCTCTGAAACAAAGGATTTGGTGAAGTCCACAGGGACCCAGAACCAGGTCCCAACAACAAAGATAAATCGCAAGTAGCATTGCGTATGCCGTGCGTTTCTTTATGCACGCAGCTCTTTCTGGGCCTCACGTACATATCCATTGCCTCTGTTTGGTTCACCCAATCTACAGAATTAACTTGTGGACGACGGATTGTTCTACAGTTGTCTTTAAGATGGAAACATTCCATCCTTTGAGAAAGCTCCTTAAGCAGGAAGGTAAACTGAACTTAGCTTCAGCAAGTCCCTGAGATGACTGATTCACTAGGTCCCTCCCTGCCAGAGTAAGAAAGGCCAGAATAAACTCTAAGGACAACTCTCAAGATAAAAAAGTTACAAAAAAAAAGTCTCCGAGACCAGACCAACTGCCTGGAAGAAGCAGAAGCCAGCAGAGCTGTCCGGAAGAGGTTTAGATCACCTGAGGCACCTGGAAAAGACACTCAACCGGATGAGTTGTGTGCAGTGTACTGCAGGGTCCCAGCTTTTGTGAGCTGTCAAGCATGGAGGGGTGGGCTTTGCTGATGTAGTTGTCTTTGAGTCATTCTGCTCCTGTGACTAACCCCTCACCCATATTTCCTGTAAGTGACCCCAATAAAGCTCACTGGCTTACCACGTAGGACTTTGGTGGAATACGTACTTTGGTCTATTCCCTATCTGGGGTGAGTAGATGTGTCTTCCCAGGAAAAGATTTGTCACATAATAAAACCAGATTCTCAGAAAGCAACAGAGCAAGGACTTGAACCATTCTATTCAAAAGCCCATTTTCAGCCCCAGAAGAATATACCTTGTTCCATATTTCGTGGATAGATGGGTGACATTAGGAAAAGTATCTGGCTTAAGATGCCCAAGACCAAGTTCTCAGCACAAAGGAGATTTACTTGTCCCAGAGGGACAGTGGACAGGGAATAAGAGACATGGGAGATAGAAGATAAGAGAGAAGGGGAAAGAAACAAGAAAGAGGGAGGAAGGGTATTTGTCCCAGAAGACAAAGGACTGCCCTTGATAGAGGGGAGACAGAAAAATGCCCCATAGAAAAATGGTGGTTTATTGCCTAGCAGTGGTAGTGCACGCCTTTAATCCCAGCACTTGGGAGGCAGAGGCTGGTGGATTTTTGAGTTCAAGGCTAGCCTGGTCTACACAATGGGTTCCAGACACAGCAGGACTAACACAGAGAAACCCTGTCTCGGAAAAAAAAAATGGTGGTTTATAATTGTACAAGGGGAAACCCCTGTTAAGATGACCTGTTTAATTTTAATTGGGCATGTTAATTAGGCGAGCCAAAGGGGGGCTGTTGATTGGTGGACTTCAGTACTTTGATAGCTGAACCTTGGTAGTCAGCCTCAGGAAGAGGAAGTGACCAAGTAAGGGAACAGACCTTGGTAGCTAGCTTTAGGAATGTAATATAATGGATTTTAGCAAGGCAGAGAGAATGGATGTGGGGGGCGGGGGAAGTCAAAGGCTGCCAGAATCAGGCTCTCCATGCTCCAGCTGGCCAGAGGCCCTTCAAGTGACACACCTCTCCCCACCCTATCCCACCCTCCTCCTCAGGGGTTGTCTTCCATAGGGTGAGAAGCAAACAAAGGGCCAGCAGCAGCAGGGAAGCAAAGCAGGCCAAAAGACAGGGGAAGGCAGTGATGCAAGTACCCATGATCCCTGGTGCTAGGAAGGCAGAGGCAGGAGGACTGTGGGGCTAGCCTTGGCTACAGAGTGAGCTCTTGTTTCAAAGCAAAAAATTACATGGAAGGGAGGCTGGAAGAGGAAAAGGAGAGAAATCACCTGTAAGGGCTAATCTGGTAGACTTTAGTACTCTGAGAGCTGAACCTTGGTAGTCAGCTTCAGGAGGAGGAAGTGACCAAATAAGGGAATAGACTTTGGGGGCTAGCTTTAGGAGTGTAATCTAATGGGGTTTTTTTTTGTTTGGTTGGTTGTTTGGTTGGTTGGGTTTTTTTGTTTTTGTTTTTGTTGTTTTTTTGGTTTTTGGTTTGGTTTGGTTTGGTTTGGTTTTTTCCGAGACAGGGTTTCTCTGTGTAGCCCTGGCTGTCCTGGAACTCACTCTGTAGACCAGGCTGGCCTTGAACTCAGAAATCTGCCTGCCTCTACCTCCCAAGTGCTGGGATTAAAGGCGTGAGCCGCCACCACCCGGCCTAATGTTTTTTGTTGTTGTTGTTGTTGTTGTTGTTTTGTTTTTGTTTTGTTTTTTTTTTTAAGCAAGGCTTTGTTTGTTTCTGTCACAGGCAACCTGTGAGATTCTGAAAGCCTCACTTCATCTGCTGCTCTTACGTCAGTTCAGTTTTATCTGAGGGCCTGAGCCAGTCAAGCAGCGCTACTGTCCCTGCTATGCATGCACTCCTGAGCTCTCCTTCTGGAGGATTTTCCCACAAGCAGATCTCAGAGTCTGTCCAGTTCAAGCATCCGTTATCCAGAATGCTTGGGATGGGAGGACCTCACGCCTCATCCTCTTGCAGGGATAACTGCACGCACATCAAATGAACTTTCTTAGGGAAGGGATTCAAGTCTAAGCACAAGAACTCACTTATGTCCCACACTTCACAGGCATAACCTGCAAGCCATGTCACATATTTTGGGTGCCTCTGTGTCCTGAGGACGGATGTGAGACCTGCCACTTGCAATATCGTGTTTATGTTCAAGTTTGCACATTTTAGAGGATTTCAGAGTTTGGGTTCTTGGGTCAGAGATGTTCCACCTGCAATATAAAATCCTTTGAACCACCCCCTCCACACACACACACACACACACACACACACCAAAGAAAACTATTCATTGATACTGTTGAATTTGCATTTCAGACTCAAGTTTCCCTCTCTGGTCATCTGATCATATCGGCTTCCTCCTGTGCAATGTAGCCCAGGCTGGCCTTGACGTTGCTATGTATGTGAGGAAGATCTTACACTTCTAATCCCCCTGCCTCCATCTCCCAGGCGGAGAATTATAGGTATTCATCAATACTCCTCATTGACAGGGTTCTGGGGATTAAGCCCAGGGCTTTGTGCATGCTAGCCAAGCACTCGGTTACCTGTCCTCCACCCCAACCCATAGGTATGTCTTCTATCCCTTGGACTGTATATACCACATGGCCATAAAGTTTCTGTCTTTCACACCAGAGTACCAATGTCTTAGGGAAAGGGAAATTAGATCTAATTATATCTTTACCCCCAGACCCTATTACAAAGCTTTCAAAGCTTCTGGCAAATAGGGAGTGAAGTGTCTATACTTTTTTGGTTTTGTTTTTCTGAAAATCCACATCACACAGCAAACTTCTCATTCACAAGCCATTGGAGGACCTCAGGAAGTTTACTCTGTGTCCCTGGAAGGTGATGGAGGGATGCCCCCTCTGCCTGGTTTGTTTTCACAGGTCGTGTTTAGCAGGTTTGAGGGAGACCAGAAGTGGATATGGGAAGAGGAGCAGTCAAGTGGGCCACAGCTGCTCTGTCAGAGATGGACAAACGTAACCAGACAAAAAGGAGAAAGGACACACAGGTCCCGCTCTTCCAAGAGAGGGCTGAGTAAGAAGCCAGTCTGCAGGCGACTCTGGTCACCTCCGGTTGGAGACTCCAGTTGACCCTGCAGGGCTCTGCATATGTCTCTGGCTGAATGCACTGTGTACAACAACTATGGAAGCACACTTCCTTCCTGCTCTTGAAGTGCTTCCTCCTGGGACAAAAGAATAAACATTTAGAGAGTGAATGCTCTCGGGAAGGATTTCTGAATGGGGCACAGTCTCCACAGAAGGACGACTCTAAACAACTGGGCTACCTGATTCCCAAACAAGCTCCCTCCAGCCACACGGCTACACCACCTGAAAGCAGGCAGCTGCCAAATCCTTCATCTGTGGCCTCAGCCTCCCCCAGGCCCTCTGCAGACCTCTGTGAACCCTGACTGGCATTTCTTTCAGCTTCTCACCCCTACATAGAAACAGCCCTAAGCCTGAGAGTTCCGCTGCCAGCTGCCAAGGTTGTTTTATACACAGGAATGTTTATGCCTCCACAGGAGACAGGGAGAGCACCGGAAGCATTATATAAACATCTGGCAACTGCACTGAAGGGGAGAATGAAAAGGCATCCCTGAATCATTTGGTGATCTTAGGTGCCAGGCTGCAGGCAGGACCTCCTCTTCTATTTAGCCGGTACTTTGGTTGTATTTTGCAGGAAAGCAAGCACATTTCGTACCAACTGGGAAATTACTCTAATGCACACTCATTAAATGACTCCCCATGGCTGTAATTGCCTCATATCTTTCTTTCTTTCCATTTATTTACTCTCTAGAATATCAACAGTCCTAAAGAGCTTGGTGTGTGTGCATGTGTGTGTGTGTGTGTGTGTGTGTTGTGCACGCGCATGTGCATGTGTGTATGTGCGTGTGTGTACGCGCACGTGCATGTGTGGGTGTGTGCACGTGTGACTGCATGTATGCGTATGTGTGTATGTGTGTATGTGTGTGTCTCTGTGTGTGTGTGAGCATGCATGTGTATGTGCGTGCATATGTGTGCATATGTGTATATATATGCATGTGTGTGTGCACGTGTGTCCATGTGCACGCGTGCATGTGTGTGTGCATGTGTGTATGTGCATGTGTGTGCACGCGCATGTGCATGTGTGTGCATGCATGTATGTGTGCATGTGTGTATGTGCGTGTGTGTACGCGCATGTGCATGTGTGGATGTGTGCACGTGTGAGTGCATGTATGCGTATGTGTGTATGTGTGTGTCTCTGTGTGTGTGTGAGCATGCATGTGTATGTGTGTGCATATGTGAGCATGTGTATATATATGCATGTGTGTGTGTGCACGTGTGTGTATGTGCACGCGTGCATGTGTGCATGTGTATGTGCATGTGTGTGTATGTGTGCCTGTGGAAGCCAGAGGACGACCCCAGGTGTCATCCCTCAGCCGTCATACAACTTGTGCTTTGACAACGGTCTCTCTGGGACAAGAGTCTCTCTGGGACCTGGAACTTGGCACTCCATAATTGAGCTAGGCTCACCAGTAAGCTCCATGAATCCACCCAATAATGTGATGTATCACCGTTGCTGGCTTTTTATGTGGGTACTAATGGTGGACCTCAGGTTCTTAAGGTTACAAGGGCAGGCACTTTGCACAACTGAGCCATTTCCCTTCGCCCCTGAAGAACATTCTTGGACAATAAAGTGTTGTGGGAAAGAAAGCAGAGGTGAAGGCACAAAATTCAGGTACCTTGGGATAGGAAAGAAGCCACACAAATGTCCTGGTGACGTTCAATACAGCTTGTCCTCTCAGGTGATCGCAAAGGATCTAAGAAACTGCTGAGTTCAAAGTCCTTTACAGTAGGAACCACTGAGGCCCAGAAAAGCCAAGGACACGAGTCTAAAATGCCAAGAAGGCCAGTTTCATTTTGGATCAGAATGGCAAAGATCCTTGCTTGCACCACGGTCACTGGTCTGCTCCTGAGGTGACAACGCCCAACGCCTCTGGACATTCACGCTAGCCACTCAAGGGCCGCTGGCAACAGTCTGCAGAAGGCCAGATGCAGCGGCTGCCTGCAGTGCTTGATGGGGAGACTGCCATTTGGCATTCCCTCCACTCCACAGAGCTTAGTGGGATACCATGGCACAGGAGGTGATCATCTGGGACACTGTCCCCTCATAAATAGTAGGAGGGAAAGATGATAATTCGAGTCACTAAGGAGACGGGTGTTGGAAAATGGAACCCTGGACATACTGAAGCAGGAGGATGAAGAGTTCAATGGTAGCTGAATCTCAAAGTAAATAAATAAATGGGTGAGGGGGTGGGGAGAGGGAGGAGGAGAGGATTGAACTCAGATGCCCTTGGTTGGGAGAGGATCCAGAAGATTCTGCCCAATGTCACATACCCACCACCCTCCAAGGAAAAAAAAAAAAAAAACAAGCAGCAGAGAGATTCTCCCTGAAGCCTTTGGGCAAATTCCCAGTGGTCCCCGAGAGATTCCTCCTTAAGGAAGACAAGGGCTTTTAGTCCCCATGGACACTGCTTACCACCCTTCTCCTGGCAATGACTCTGTGTCCTGCTTGGGGCTGTGCCCGTCACAGTGCAGAAAGGCACAGGAGATGTGTTCTTGAATCTCTCTTTTTCTCTCTCTCTCTCCATCCCGCCTTCCCTCCCTCCCTCCAGACCTCAAGTCTGATTCCATCTGAGAGTAATCAGTAGACAGCCATATGGTAGCCCGTCGGATCCCTGAGCCTGGCCATCAATCACAGCCAGAAGCTTGGGCGGTGCTGGCTCCACTCTGCTCCTGCTGTACTTGGCCTGGCACTGCTCAGACCCTCTGGAGGGAGCCAGGCACGAGGGAGCAGAACACAGTACTGAGAAACACCATTGGCCTCTGCCCATCTACTACTGTGTATCCCAGCTAAGAGGGAGGCAGGGTGACATAAAGGCACAGAGTACCCAGGCATCCAGGCAGCATCAGCACCATGAAGAACAATATGGCCACACAAGCAGCAGTAGAAACCATCTCTTACAGAGGGGTGAGGGAATGCCAGGCACTCCCTGACTGTTTGCATGAACTGGCACATCCCACAGTCACAAGTGTCCCAATGTTACTGTCAGAATTTCACAAGCAGAGTTTGGCTGGGAGGCACACACCTATAATCCCAGATACTTAGAAGGCTGAGTCAGAAGACTGCCTGAGATAAGAATCGTAGATGTCAGTAGGGGCCGGATAGTAGTACAGACAGAAAAAAGGCTTCATGTGTTCAAAAACCCACCCCAAGCTCACTCATCTGGCTGGTAAGGGACAGGCCCACGACTCAATCCCAGGAAGGATGTCAAACTGCACACTGAGGCAGGAGGACGGAAGCAGATTAAAAACAGGGTCTCTCCAGTCCCCAGATGAGAGCACAGAGGAAAAAGGCCCTTATGTGCAATGTCTGCTGGGGACAGACAGATAAGACAGCTGACAGATGCCCACAGAAGGAGAGCCCCATACACAAGCAGTGACTGCTGAGATGGCAGAGGCTCCCACAGAGCCACTGTCCTTAGCCAGAGTAGCTGTGGTGGGAGACAAAGCAAAGCTTTTAGCTACAAAAATGGCTGAGCAGAGGCAGCTCGAGTTCAACGTAGCCAGGTGCTAAGGCGAGCATAGCACATGACAGCAAGGCAGGGTGTTCCTCCATCTCCACAGCCCTTAGCCTTCTGGGCTTGTTTCCTCATCAAATGTTCAATTTCTACGACTTAAAAGTGGTTATGTTTGAGAATCTGCTGTGTCATCGCCAATGCGGTCTAAAAGCCTAACGTATAATTAGAAATTAGGGCGTAACGGGGAATTTTCACAGAAGCTGTCTTCAGGGGTTATAATTAGGCCAGCAGCCCATTCAACAGGCCTCAAGGTCAATCCACCGAAATGAACTATTGAATTCACAACACAGGATTTTGAACAACAACAAAAAAGTGTGATCAAGTCGAGTGCGGTAGCACGTGTCCACAATCACTGTGCTCACAAGGTGAAGGCAAGAAGGTTCAAAGGTCAAAGGTCAAAGGTCAAAACGAGCCTCAGTGACACACTACATTTGAGGCCAGCCTGGACTATATGGGGCCCTATCTCAGAAAACCTTAAAAAGTCTCTCTCTCTCTCTCTCTCTCTCTCTGTCTCTCTCTCTCTCTCTCTCTCTCTCTCTCTCTCTCTCTCTCACCCGAAACTCAAGAAAACACAAGTACAACAGTAAGCACTGTACAATACCACCTTACATGTACGTCTAGAAAAAACCTCCAGCTAAATTAATGACCAGATGAGAAGTTGCGCAGGGCTCAGGTTTTGAACTCAAGAAGGACTCCTAAAAAAGGATGCGAGAAAACTTTCACAGTGCCAGAGAGAGAGACTTCCTGGAGTTGGTCTGTCTCTCCTTCCATCCCTGTCAGGTTTGAAGACAAGAACTGTGACCCTACCGATCCATCTTACTGACGGGACGCAAGAAAACGTTGAGGCCTTGGATATGCCGTGCCGTATTCCATTTGCTTGTCTACATGCATCATTTAGTAGTTTATGACTCCTCAATAGACTTGAAAAAGAATCGCAGTCTCGAAAAGTTCACTGGACTTGAAGTTTTAGGCTGAGGTCCATACAGCAATTAGAACCCTCAGAAACTAACTGTGTGGCCATCGGCAAATAGCCCTCACAGGCCTTCTATGAGGCTGCTGATATTTAATGCACACTAGAGTGTTTTTTTGAACTGCACAGTAACTCCCAAGTGTAGAGAACGTTGCCCAAGCACATAGTTACGGTAGAGACTCCCTTGCCCTGTTCACCCGTTAAGAACTCTTCTGTGGCAAGTGGACCACAGTTGTAATCATCTATCCAAGATGTACAGGGAAGGAGCCCCAGGCCCCAGGTCAGAGTTGGCTACATTTCAGGGATGCCTGCTTGGCCAGATGCTTTCAGGGGATCCAGTGTCAGCCAACAGGTAAAAGAGAGAGAGAGAGCCAGAGAAACTAGATATTTTAATGCATGGCCCTGCAGCTTGGCCCTCAACAGCTCACGGGCTACTTGGGGCTGCCTTTATCTTGGAGCAGTGAGGTGTAGCTAACTCGGCTGGCTGCCTGAAGCCAAGTCCCCAGGCACTTGCTTACTTACTCCAGCTTTCTGCCACTGTCCAGCTCTTTAACTAGACATAGCTCAAATGAGAAAAACAAGCCTGCCCTACTCAGCTATTCCTATACCAACACCACTCACCTCATCTCCTTCTGGCAACACAATATTATCAAAATAATAGTGAATGTTCAGGCTCTATTTTTCCAAGTCCATGCCCCTGTTAACAGGGCAGACACTGCTGTGTGTGGGAGCCGACCACCACGTTAAGGAAAAGAGACACAATGGGTAAGTAGATGATTCAAGAATCAGGCAGACGCTGGACTAGAACTTGGGGTCCTGCTCTCCTGCCAGGCCCCTTCAAGACTTTCTTGTTTTGTTATTGGTTTCTCTCATATTGCTGGGGGTTGAACCCAGAGTTTGTGGAGGCTAAGCAAGTATTCTATCAATGAACCACACAGTCCTTTCTGTCTGTCTGTGTCTGTCTGTCTGTCTGTCTCTGTATCTCTCTCTCTTCAGTCATTAGGAAAAAGATACAGGCTATTTTTTTTTAATAGTCGAAGAATGTTCTAGCCATAGGCAACCTTAAAAAAATAAAAAGGGAAGAGGAGATGGCTCGGTGGTTAAGAGCATTGGCTGCTCTTCCAGAGGACCCAGGTTCAATTCCCAGCACCCACACGGCAGCTCACACCTGTCCATAACTCCAGTTCCAGGGGATCTGGCACCTTCACACAGAAATGCATGTAAACAAAACATCAATGCACACAAATATAATAAATAAAAATAAAGTAGTGTATCAGTTCTGTTCCCAGGGAGGCAGCTGGACTAAACATTCAAAACCAACCTTAGCTACACAGTGAGTGTGGGACCAGCCTGGGCTACATGTCTCAAAACTAAGACAAATGAGAAAAAAAAGTGAAAGGTCAGTGCGGGGCTGGATGAGGAACGAGACCTTGGATTCTGTCACTCAGCAACTTGCTCCAAGGGACACAGTTGGCCCCTAACGACAAGCTGAGAACATCTATCCTCTAAAACCAGAGGGGGCAACATGCAGACTACTCCTTTGACTGAAGTTGGGTGTGTTCAGCTACAGGCCGCTTCTGCTATCCTCAGGACCATTCCAGTCCCTCTGCCCACTGATCAATCTTCCTTTTCCTTCAGACGAACCTCACCAGCCTGGAGGAAGCTGGGTTTCTATTTTTAGAACATTTGGGCCAGCACACAACTAATGAGGATACAAAGAAAACGGGGTGAGCCATACAGCCCTTGAAAGTTTCCCTCTAGAGGCCTCCGCTCGGCCCTGCCTCATTGGCTCCCCAACAGAACCCCCAAGTGCTGCACAAACAGGTTCTTCTACAGCAGTTGGACAGAAGCATATGACAGGTGACAAAGCCTCGGAGAGGAGTGACAAGCCACAGAGAACATACCCCCAGGTCACCCTGGTTGGCCCAGCCTGGCAGTCTGAGCAGTTTCAGCTCTGTCAGGCACTTAACAAGCCCAGGATCATTAAAAGCATCCCCCTGAGAAGGCTCCAGCAAGGCCCTGGGGTTAAGTCAATTCCAGGACCACAGACCAGCACAGCAGAGTTCAGAATGGAACCTGGGCACGCTGGCCTGTTCTCTCTGTAGCCATCCATAGTCTAGTCCCTGTTCTAGGACAGGCCCGGTTAGACCGCAAGGAGTCTGGCTAGTAGCCCCTGGCTTCACTACTCTCCTCAGAAGGCTGGAAGGATCTCTTTTCATCTGCTGCATCAAGACTCTTCTGGGACCCTAGGGGATGACACTGTTCATTCCCTTCATTCCTCCCTCTAGGCCGGATGCTCCAGTGAGTATTTCTGGTCAGGTAAGTCTGGCAGTCTTCCTCCTCAGTTCTCCACATGAACTTAAAACCCTGCTCTCAGAAATCTCCAATAGCTGCCTCTTGCTGAGCTGAGTGAACCCACTAAGGTGACCAGCAGACACTTGTAGCGGGATAGGGACCCTATTCAAGCCTCTTTCGGGACCTTGTGTGGAGACTTGTGCCTATTATGTTACCACTGTGGAGGCAGAGGCAGGAAGGCCAGGAAATCAAGGACAGTTTCAGCTTTACAGTGAATTCAAAGCCAGCCTGGGATATAAAAAACCCCCGTGAGAATGAAAACAAAAACAAACAAACAAACAAAAAAAACAAAACCTGCTCAGGACATTGAATTTGGTCAGGTGACTTTAAGAACATCACTTCCTGTTAGGAGAAATTTAGCTAAGAGCAATAAACCCCACCTCCCTTCCTTAGACCTTCTCTGTTTCCTCTTGGATAAAGGAAGAGAGGCAATAACAGAGATAGTAAAACACATTGTGGTAAGCTAAGGACTCTCCAAAAGATATCTATGGTTTCCCCTCCCCTTCCAGGGCTTTTTTTGTTTTGTTTTGTTTTTTTTGTTTTGTTTGTTTGTTTTTAGTTGGTGTTTTGGTTTGGGGGGGTTGTTTTGTTTTTTTGAGACTGATTTTTCTCTGTTCAGCTCTGGCTGTCTTGGAACTCCCTCTGTAGACCAGGCTGGCTGTCTACCACTGCCTCCCATGTGCTGGGATTAAAGGGGTGAGCCACCACTGCCAGGTGCCTATGTCTTAATCCCTAAAACCTGTAAACACTACTTGACATGGCAAACAACAGACTTTATAAGAATGATGTTATGAAGTTCAGGGGTGACTTTGACATGGGTAAATTATTCCAGATTACCCACGAGGACCATAGGGCAATCATATGCATTCATGGAATACTACTAAGCCACGAAAAGGAACAGAGTCCTGCCATTTGCTGATGACAGGGATGGAGCTGGAGCTGACTGTATCAAGCGCTTAACATCAGGCTTGATGTCCTGTGTTCCCCCCTTGAGACCCTTGTGGTACAAAGAGAGAACTAGACTTTCATAAGCTGTCCTCTCTCTCTCTCCCCTTCTCTCTCTCTCTCTCTCTCTCTCTCTCTCTCTCTCTCTCTCTCCTTCCCTCTCTCTCTCTCTCTCTCTCTCTCTCTCCTCTCTCATACACACACACACACACACACACACACACACACACACAAACTTTTCTATAGGTATCATAAGAGACACCCAGAGAGTTTAGTGTAAAGAGAATACAATTAAGGGTGCAGACCCAATGGAATGAAATGGGATAGCACAATCAAACAATGCCCACCAGCCACCAGAAGCTGGCAAAATGGAACAGATTCTCCTCTGGAGCCTTCAGAGGGAGCACAACCTCACGAACATAGTTTTATCCCGGGGATAAACAACTTGGAACATCTGTCCTCTAGAATATGGAGAGAATACATTTCTGCTGATTTAAGTCATCCATCCCGGAGAAGCCGTTCGTTTCAGCAGCCAATAGAAACAGATACAGTGTTACCACGTAGTGCCTGTCTACCGCGTGCAGGGCACAGCTCAGAGCATCTCATCCACACAGAACCCCATGGCTCTTCCTTTGAGGTCTGATAGTGCAGACACCAGGCCAGGGTTGGAGTTTCTGCTTTCCCCCTAAGTACTGTGACCCCTAAATATGTTGTATAACCTCTTTTAAACTCCAGCTTCCTAGGTCATAAAACAGGCATGGAGTATGTCTTTACTAAGCTAGGTAATGAAAATAAAGTGTTTCCAAGCATCAATAGTATGTCAGTGATCTTGCTATAATGTGATCTCAGGGATTAAAGAAGACCTAATCAAGCCAGCATCCTAGTCTGTCAGGACCCGAGCAAGGCCTCTGAGGCCAACTGAAGGAAACAGACTGTTCCCTTAAAGCCCACTGAATATCAAATATGAAAATCTAAAGAGGCCACTGAATCACTTCTTCGTTTACTTCATCAATTTGGGTCCTTGACGCTGATCTCACTTCAGAAATGGCAGCTGCCTCGAACTAAGCAGTATATTTGGACTCAGCTCGGGTTCTCATGAGGCCCTAGATCGACACCCATCCTCAGGGCTTTCCACGGAGGACCCTCACTTGGCACCCCATGCACAACCTTTCGCATCTTCCCTTGTGTTGTGCTGAAGCCCCTAGCGTTTCGAAGTCAGCGGGACGCAGAAATCTTGGTCCGCTTTGTAGCTTTTCATGGAGCGGGCCTGTCTGAGCAGGCTGGGTAGGATGGTATATTCCCGAACAGGAGTCTGCTTTCCTTAGTCTGCTCCCACGTTTTTAAGGCTCCCAGTTAGGACACCTGGAGTTACCACACACGAATGAAAGCGCAGGAAAGAACTTACTGACTCGACCCTATCTGATTAAGTTCGCCCAACTCTTCCATCCTGGTGATGTAATTGAAAAAGAGAGCAGCACCTGCCACCATCCCGAACTTTTATGTCTCCACCGAGGAAACAAGCAAGCCAGGAATTAACCGGAGAAGGCGCTGGCTTTCTATCAGGCGAGGTTCCAGCCCCTTGCCCTCGTGTGCACCAGCTCCAGTGAACTGTTGCAGCCTGGCGCTGGCAACCCTGCTCTTCCCAGAAGGCTACAGAGACAGCCACCTGAGCTCTCTGCCCTTCGCCTGCCTGCCCACCCTCGGAAAGGAAGGAGGAGGCAGGAGGGCAGCTCCCCCCTCCCCACCCCGCCCCATACTTTAGAGCACCCACAGCTTTCTGCGCTGCCGTCACCACTGACGAGAACCCCGGTCCCCTGGAGGAATCACTTCTTCTTCCCATTCCATCCTCTCTATCAATGAACACTCAGCGACACCCACGCTCCCGCTCCTCCCACTCCGGAGGGAGCCAGAGCTCAAGAGCGACATCCGGAGCTGGAAGCCGCTGCAGCGGGGGCGCCGGCCACCCTGCCCCGCGGCCCCTCGCTTTTCCCCAGCCACCAGTAGACCGACCCCCGACTCCTGCTCCCAAACGTGCTCAGCACTCTGTAGGGCATCCAAGTCCTCCAAGAGACCCGCCTCTCCCGGGCTTAATCTAAGAGACCTCTGGGGGAGCGCGCGCGAACCGCCCAGAGACACCCGCGAAGCCCGGGATTCGAACCTGATGCCCCGGCCGTCCAGCATCCCACCCCCACCCCCAAACAAGCCCCTAGCCCAGCACTCCCGCCGCCAGAGCGTCCACCGCTTTCCCCTAAGCAGGTCTCAGGCAGCGCCAGGACGGCGAGCCGGAGCGAAGTCGAGGGTCGCGGGGCCCAAGGGGGTGACTTACGCGCGGGCGCGGGGGAAGCCCATGGACAGGAGCACGTCCAGCGCCGATCCATGCTTGACGGTGCCCGGGCGCTGCAGGCGGTCCCTGCGCGGGGTGACTTTGCTGTACAGCTCCTCGCGCGCGGCCATGCCGAGGGCTGGGGTCGCGATACCGAGTGCCGGCTCAGCGGCCGCCCATCGCCCGCTCGCCGGAGCTTGGGGGTCCCGGGAGGACGGCGGGGGCGGTGCTCCCAGATCTCCGGGCGGAGACTGACGCTTCCTGGAGAGGCCACTGGAGCTCGGCGCGGGCCGGTGGCTGCTGCGGGTCCGATCTCAGCCCGCCGGGTCCGGGAGTCCCAGCCTTGCCCCGCTGCAGCCTTCTCCGTCGTCCGCCCTCCCAGCTTCTCCTCCCGGAGCTGTCCGGGAATTTGCAATGAGTAATTTTTGAATGGATCAAAAAGGAAAAGCAGCCTTGTGGGCAGGCCCTGCCTCGCCTGGCCCGGGCCCCGCCCCTCTCTTAAAGCGGCCGCGCGCCGCCGGGCCCCAGCCGGCTGGAATCCAGCCAGCCATAGTAGGAATTGCTTCTAGACAGCAGGTCTCCAGCCACGAAGTGGGCCAGTGTGCTTCGATTCACAAAGCCCTAGTTCTGCCCTTGGCTTGCACATCGATCCATCTGGGCCTCGGGCCTTCAGAATTAGCCCTATTTCACGTTTCATTTGATCATTGGCGAGGTCAGTAATGGAAACCCACTGCACCGATGGATGAAAGGACCATAAGGCCCGGGCACTTCAAATAGATCTCGCTAACATTATAAAAAGTTGTTACATCACTGTAGGCCGAGTCCCCCACAGCCCTCAGTGACTGGCTGGACAGTGACTTCTGGGAAAGGATCTCTGACTCTTGAAAATGGTAGGACCCGAGAGGGCAAAGACCAGGGAGGAAGGGAGGAGAGAAAGGGGAAGAAAAAAAGGAAAGGGAAGCAGAGAAATGAAGGGCTAGGAGCTAGAAGGAGAAGGAACAGAGAAAGGACACTAATTATAGCACTTCCGGATGGAAAGAGCTGACATTCCTGAGAGAGGGTGCACCCTGTCAATAAAAGGGTTTGGAGATGGGATCTCCGCTGCATAGGAGCCACAAGGGAGCTTCCACCCCTCACCCCAGTAGGACCAGCAACCTCTGCTTCAAAGAACAGAAGTCATTACTGCTGTTGCCCATTAAAGCTTGATCGCCTGGACACAAAGCCATTGTTTTTAATCAAGAACCGATCCTATTTGGTGGTAATAGAAGAGGCGCAGATCTTCTTTGGGGGGCAGTGGTGGTGGTGGTGTTGATGGTGGTGGTGGTGGTGATGATGATGATGGTGGTGGTGGTGATGATGGTGGTGGTGGTGATGATGGTGATGATGGTGGTTGTGGTGATGATGATGATGATGATACCTAACACTTATTGGATCCATTTGTATGCCAATGTCTGTGCTAAGCGCAATGGCTGAATTAACTCACGGGCCTTTTACAGTGCCCTTGAGGATGCCTACCTGGGTAGCCTCATTTCAGAGATGAGAAAACTTAGCTCAGAGAGGCAGAGGAAAATTCAAGAGCTCCCGAGTGAGTAGATGGGGCTCTGACTCACTGTGGTACCCTGAACAAGTTACCTCTTCCCCCAACGGCCTTGAAGTCCATCTATATAGCGGTAATTGCTGAACTCCACACAAGCCAGATTCTCCAGAAACTGCAGTTCCTCCCTGCTTGCCTGCTTAGGGTGCAGGGAAGGGAGGGTTACCAGTGTGTATAAAGCCCCTGCTGTAGCTTCATAAGGCACCCGAGAAAATTAAAGTTTAATCCCCTGACCTCCCATCCTCCACTGGTGTTTCTTCAGAGTACTGTGGCATTTGGAAGTGGGAAGGTGAGACCAAAGAAGCCTGGGTAAGAATTTGCATATTTCTGCCTGGTATTATGAAAGAGACCAAGGGCAATTCGCACTTCCTAGGTGGGGGAGTTTCTTCTTCCCAACAGAGGAAATGTCTAGCTAAGGCAGTGAGTGGTTAGAGGCAGCTTGGAAAACCATGATCCATAGACTAGCCTGCTTGGGATGTGTTCAGGAAAGTCTACTGGACAATACCCAGCATCCTAAAGTCTTTTTTTCAGATATCTGGGCTCGAGCCAGATGGTCTGGATTTCAGTCAAGAGAAAACACTGTCTGTGGTAGCACTGTGTGTATCCGAAGCCGTGCACAGAACAGCAGCCCCCGTTTAGTGAGCCCTCACTAGATGGTGGCACTGTCCTCAGGGTCTTCCACGTGTGGCTCATTCCATGCTTTGACCAGACAATGAGGTGACTCCTCGAGAAACCCACACCCGTGTCCTGGATAGGTACTGTCTGTTTTTGCTAAGTACTTCTTTCTCTCAATGCAAGAGCTTAAAGCAACATTGTGATCTTTTCTTTTCTTTTACATTTTTACTCTTTTTATTTGTGTGTGTGTGTGTGTGTGTGTGTGTGTGTGTGTGTTACTAGAGGTCAACAGTGTGGGTGTGGAGATCAGCAGACAATTTGCAGAAGTCAGTTCTCTCCCTTTACAGTGTGGAGTCCAGGGACTGGACTCAGGTCTTCAGTACTTCCTCTGAGCCGTCTCGCTGGGCCCAAGTTTTTTTTTTTTTTTTTTCATAAGAAATTCCAACTTTTGGGGGGGCAGGAGGAGCGGCTGGAAAGGTGGCCCATCCGTTGAGAGCATTTCTTGCTCTTCTAGAGGACTGGGGTTTAATTCCCAGCTCCTACATGGTAGTTCATAAGATCTATAACTCCAGTTCCGAGGAGTCTGATGCCCTCTTCTGACTTCCACAGACGCCAAGCGTGCATGTGGTACACAGGCATGTATGTGGGCAAAATCCACACAAAATAAAATGAATAAATCTGATTAAAAAAAAATAAACTTTCATAGTAAGCCAACAACCATTTACTGTTTTGATGACCAAGAGGATGCAAACAGTTGATTCTGTCTGTCTGTCCGTCTGTCTGTCTGTCTATCTGTCTATTGTTTGTGGCAGTCTTCCTGTGTAGCCCAGGTTAACCTCACATTGAAGACCTTTCTGCATCAGCCTCCTTCCAAGTGCTTGATTACAGACCCGGTGCTGTCACATCCCGTCTCTCCCACCCCAGCCCCCATGCTCTGTGTGATTGTCTTCTGTGACTCTTGACATGGTTGTTGGAGCTGTTTCTTTGGACGGTTTGCTTTAGTTGTCTTTCCCCTGGCTCTGGAAAACTGCAGGGCAGAAAAAAATGATGGGTCCAAAAAATAGCTGCGAAGGCCGCCATTGAAAACCAGGCACCCTGAAGGCAAAGCATTTTCTGTTGAGTCTGGGGCAGTTTTTGCAGAAGTCCCAGCCTGGCTCCTCACCCGGCCACAGCTCAGTGATGCCAGTACTTATTTTAATTGGGATGGTTGCCATTTGCTCTGCACAGGGCTAGAGGGCTGGCAATTAAGAAGCATTGTGCTTTAATTGTATTGACTTGGAGAGGCAAGGGGAAGCTTTATAAACATCCGTATTGTTATGTTACAAAGGAGGAAGAAGGACGAGTGTTCATCTGACAGTGTATCTTATAGCTGTGGGGAAGGAGGAGGCGGGGGAGAGCTTGCACAATGACGGAGCTGACACACCAGTATTAAGCTGCTGTTCCCTCAGAGGAAAAGCAAGTTGTCATGTTCCTGTGCCCGCTAGTGTCAGAATCCACCAAGATCACAAAGCTCTTTTGTTTATGTGAATACCATTACACTTCTTGTTACTGGCCCCAGCCACTTTCTTGCAATAGGACTTCCACAGAGGCCATAGAGATGCCCAGAATGGGATCAGCTGACTTCACTTCCTCCTCTTCCTCCTCCTCCTCTTCCTCCTCCTCTTCTTCCTCCTCCTACTCACCCTCCTCTTCCTTCTCCTCTCTCTTCCTCTTCCTCCTCCTCTTCCTCCTCTTCCTCTTCTTCCTCCTCTTCTTCCTCTTCCTCTTCTTCCTCCTCCTCTTCTTCCTCCTCCTCCTCTGCTTCCTCCTCTTCCTCCTCTTCTTCCTCCTCCTCTTCTTCCTCCTCCTCCTCTGCTTCCTCCTCTTCCTCCTCCTCCTCTGCTTCCTCCTCTGCTTCCTCCTCCTCTTCCTCCTATTCCTCTTCCTCCTCTTTTCCTATTCGTCCTCCCCCTTCTCCTTCCTCCTGAAACACTGTCTCACTATGTAGCCCAGGCTGGCTTGGAACGATCCTCCTGCCTCAGCCTTCCAAGTGCTAGGATGACAACCGGCATCCCATCCCGTACTTGCCCTTTCAGAAGTCCGATCTGTCTTTTCCCCACTCCTTCTCTTGAGCCAGGATGGAAGGTGAATCATTGCATCAGATCAGCGGGGAAAGTCCGAAGACTACTTCCAGTTCTGAGGGCTGAGTGTGGTCTTGGTGAATGAAAGCAGATTCTGAGCCTCTGGGAATGACTGCAGCTCCTGATCTTCAAGGGAGTTCTTTATGCCTATGACGTGAAGCACCTGCCACTCCCCGGGGTTCAGTTTCCTCAGCTGGCACATGTGAAGCTTCCCTTAGGCTGTCATTCAGGACACAGGAACTCAGGAGCTCTTTGAGAGTGGGGGGCAGGATTACCCAGTTGGAAGCTGGGTGGATAAAGCAAGCCATCTAATTTCCTCTTGTAGCAGAGAAACCCTGGCAGCTTTACATCTTGGAGAGTTTTATGAAGTTTGATTTTATTTTGTTTTGTTTTCTTTCTTTTTTTTTATGAAAAAGAGTTTGGAAATGTTTTTAATGCTTTTGAAAACACAGAATAAGAGTTTTGGTTTAGTTAGTGGTTGAGAGAGAGAGAGAAAGAGAGAGAGAGAGAGAGAGAGAGAGAGAGAGAGAGAGAGAAAGTGTGTGAGCCCATGTGTGTTTTTCATACATATGAGAGTCCCAGATCGACATCAGGAATCCTTCTCAACCATTCCCACCTTCCTTATTTGTTTTGAGGCAAGGTCTCTCAGTTGAACCCAGAGCTTGCTGATAAAGCAAGTCTGGCTACCCAGCTAGCTCTGGGATGCTCTGTCTCCACCTTTTTACCTTCAGAGTCTAGAATTACAAACAGGCCACCGTGCCCACCCAACACTTAGGTGCATTCTGAGATTCAAGCTAGTCTTTGTACTAGCACCCACACATTTTGCACTGATCCATTTCCCTGACCCTGTTTTGTTATTGTTTGTTTTGTTTTGTTTTGTTTTGTGTTTTAATGGGGTCTCAAGTATCCCAGTATGCTCATAGTTTTAAGTTAACCTGAATCAAGCTAGAGTCGTGGAGAGTGAACCTCCATTGAGAAAATGCCTTCATAAAATAGGATTGTAGGCAAGGCCGATAGGGCGTTTCCTTGGTGATTGATGGGGAAGGGTCCAGCTCTTTGTGGATGGTTCCACACCCAGGGACTTGTGGTCTGAGGTTTTATGAGAAAGCATGTTGAGCAAACCGTAGAGGAGCCAGCCAGTAAGGGAGCCCCTCCAGGACCTCTGTATCAGCTCCTGCCTCCAGGTTCCAGGCCTGTTTGAGTTCCTGTCCTGACTTCCTTCAGTGATGACTGTGAAGTGGAAGTGAAATAAACCCTTTCCTCCCCAACTTGCTATGGGTCGTGATGTTTTATCAGAGCAATTAAAAAAAAAAAAAAAAACAGATTAAAACATCCAGGGTAGCCTCAAAATAGCTGGGTACCGGAAGTTGCCTTAAACTCCCTGTCTCCCGCTCTCTACATTCCAAACTCGGGATTACAGATTTGAACCACCGAACTCAGCTACAGAGCTAGATGCTCTTTTTGTTTGTTTTGGTTTTTTTGTGTGTGTGTGTGTGTGTGTGTGGTTTTTCGAGACAGGGTTTCTTTGTGTAGCCCTGGCTGTCCTGGAACTCACTCTGTAGACCAGGCTGGCCTCGAACTCAGAAATCCGCCTGCCTCTGCCTCCCAAGCGCTGGGATTAAAGGCGTGTGCCACCACCGCCTGGCTAGCTAGATGATTTTTAACACCAGGTTTAGTTTGAAAGTCTGTAATTGAATAAAAAGGAAAGCAAGTGAGGAAGGAGTAGAATTCACATCACGAGGAAGAGACAGAGAGACACATGAGACATGGGCCAGGGAAGAAAAGTAGACAAGAAAGGGGCCTCCCAGGATGAGTGTCGGGGTGACACTGTGCTGCAAGGGCTGGCAGTCCTGCCTCACCACAGGGCTATCCTACCCTTTCCCTGTCACCTAAGCGACCCTCTTCAGTCTCTGTCCTTCCTTAAGCTCCTTTATTGTCATCCTCCTGGATGCTCGGAGGCCAGAAGCTGCCCTTCAGGTGAACTGGTCTGAACTGGATGGATCTATAAAGGCTGGCACAGTGGCTGATAGTCTCTGACTTTATCAGAGCGGCCTCGGGTTGCTAAATAGCGCCCCCTTCCAAGACAGGTCAAGATGGCCCTGTTGACATGGGAAAGGACCATGGAAGGGAGAAATAAAAAGGATGGCGCCCCAAATCCTGGGAAACCCCTGCATTCCTACACAACACCCTTGAGAGGTCAGAAGACAACGTGGAGCCAGTTCGCTCCCTCCACCGTGTGGCTTGAGTCATCCGGTTTTGGAGCAGCCACCAGCTAACGTTCTTGTTTTGTTTTGTTTTCTTCAAATGTCTCAATCTGTTTTTTTCAAATGTCTCACTCTGGGACTGAAGTAGACCTGGAACTCCATACATAGCCCAGGCTGGCCTTGAACTTGGCAGCAATTCTCCTGCCTCAGTCTCCCAAATGCTGGGTTTCTCAGCATATGCCGCCAGATCTGGTTTAGTTGTATTAAGAATTCTTAGCTGCTGGTGGTGGCGCACACCTTTAATCTCAGGACTTGGGAGGCAGAGGCAGGCAGATCTCTGAGTTCGAGGTGAGTGAGTTCCAGGACAGCCAGAGCTACACAGAGAAACCCTGTTTTGAGAAACAAAACACAACAACAACAATAAATTCTTGACTCCAAACGGTAATGGTGTCATTTCAGAATTGTAGAATGATATACTAAGATCAAGTCGCTTTTCTTCTTGGTCACGAGTAGAAGTGGAACAGGAAGTTGTGTTGCATGATGCATAGCTATAATCCCAGACGTCTGGAGGTGGAGGCAAAGAGAGCGTCATGCGTTCCAGGCCAGCCTGTGCTACATAGTGAGTTGTAGGCTAACCCTGAGCTACATGAGACCCTGACTCAAAAACAAAAGAAAAGGAGTAGGGTCTGAGTACTAAAGAGTATGCCTGTCATCTCAGCACTTGGGAGGCTGGAGGCAGGGGGATTGCTTTGAGTTTGAGGCCAGATTGGTCTACCCGGCAAGTTCCAGGGCAGCCAGTGCCATTTGGAGAGACTGTCTCACAAAGAAACAAGCAAACAAATCAAGAATCAGTAGCACAACTACATCAGATTCAAGAACCTAAAGATGGCTGCCACTTCATCGTCCTGGTATTTGATTCCAGATTGTTGTTTAAGTATAAAGTCAGGTTACAGAGCTGGGAAGGCCAAGGGTAGAAACATAGACCATTGGTTCAAACCAATAAAAAACATGCGTATATATGTATATATGCGTATATGTATATATGTATATATATGTATATATGTATATACACACACATATATATACATATATTATATATATAAATTATATATTTATTTCTAAAAGAGATTTATGGATTTATTTTTGTGTGTATATGTGTCTGTCCGTGTGAATGATGGTTCATGTGACTGTGCGGGTGCACGTCCATGTGTCTGTGGCCAGAAGAGGGCATCAAGTTTCCTCCTCTCTCCCTCTCCACCTGTTCCCTTGAGACAGAGTCTGTCCCTGGACCAAAGGCTCAAGATTTTCCAAGCTGGAAGCTAGCAAGCCCCAGTAATCTCTCTGTCTCAATTCCTTGGAGCTGGGGTTTCAGACTTTTGTGAGACACCAGGCTCGTTGTGTGGTTCTAGGCTAGGATCTGAACTCTGGTCTCAGGACTGTGCAGCAAACACTCAACCACTAAAAGCCATCTCTCCAGCCTCAGAAAACTTGAGAATTTTTTTCTCTTTTCAGAAGAAGAAGAAGAAGAAGAAGAGGAGGAGGAGGAGGAGGAGGAGGAGGAGGAGGAGGAGGAGGAGGAGGAGGAGGAGGAAGAGGAAGAGGAAGAGGAAGAGGAAGAAGAAGAAGAAGAAGAAGAAGAAGAAGAAGAAGAAGAAGAAGAAGAAGAAGAAGAAGAAGAAGAAGAAGAAGCTATTTCCCTTGACTGCACTTGGAAAATCTGCTTTCATTATTTGCTTGTTGGGCTATGATATTTGTCTGTCTTTGGATTCTTTCTTTCTTTCCTTCCTTCCTTCTTTCTTTCTTTCTAAAGATTTATTTATTTTATGTATGTGAGTACACTGTCTGTCTTCAGATACACAAGAAGAGAGCATCAGATCCCATTACAGATGGCTGTGAGCCACCGTGTGATTGTTGGGAATTGAACTCAGAACCTCTGGAAGAGCAGAGGGTGCTCTTAACCACTGAGCCATCTCTCCTGCTCTGTCTTTGGATTTCTATCCTGAATCTTCACTGGAGAGTGTATGTCTCCCTGTTCCTCCTGATAAGGATAGGATTCTGCCTTGGGGTCTCTGTTCCCCGCTTTGCCATGTAATAATAGATGCGTTGTAAAAAAATCAGAACAAGGCAGGAAGATGTAGAGTGAGTGGCCAGCTTGGGCCTCTTATCTGTCTCAAATAAACACATGATGAATAGACCACAAGAACAAATAAGAAGTGCTTGCTCTCTCTAAAGAAAGTGCTTTGTGTATCTCTCTAGTTCTCTCTTAACCCTCTTCATCATAGGCCTTGGATAAAAGGGACTAACCCTGACCAACATTTTAAGTGTCCCCTGCATGTTAGGGCTTCCAATTATTACTTAATTCCACCAGACACACCCCCAAACAGACATTTATAGAAACCATTTAACAAAAAAAAAAAAAAAAAAAAAGTTCTGCGTTCAGGGAGGCTCTGCAGCTTGCTGGGAGGTACATGCTTTCTACAGGCAGAACAAGCATTAGACATCTAAATGCAGGCTGAGGGCATTCTACCGTGGCCCATAAATGATTAGTGTTGCCTTGAAATATTGTCATTGACTCATTGTTTCGGTGGATAATTCCTATAGCTGTGTTGTGAAATGTTCTCTAGCCCACAGGACAGTCAGCACTGCAGAAGAAAAACACATACAAAGGGTTTTAGCAAAGCAGACATAGAAGTCAATGTTACCAAACTCATTAATGATAAACAGGCTTTTTCCCCCTCCTACTCCCTGTCCGCAATGACTGGATAACTACTATCTCTGGATGCAGGCTCACTGATCTGTGTGACTTCAAGGAATACAGCATCTAACAGGAGACAAAAAGAGACCGGGACACGACAGCACAGGATGTGTAAGAGACATCGTGGTTTGTCCAGATCTAGCCGCCCGCCGTGTGGGAGGATGACAGAGGAAAGTGTCTCTAGGGAGGAGGTCTCTGCCTCACACTGAAGGATGAATGGGAGGTTCTTTGAAGCAGAACAGGATAAGCAAAGGAGAGCAAAACTGAGGCAAAGGGAAGGGAAGGGAAGGGAAGGGAAGGGAAGGGAAGGGAAGGGAAGGGAAGGGAAGGGAAGGGAAGGGAAGGGAAGGGAAGGGAAGGGAAGGGAAGGAAGTATGTTCCACTGGACGTTTGCAACCCAGCACGCAGGAGGCAGAGGCAGGAGGATCACTATAAGTTTGAGGCCAGACTAGTCTACACAGAAAGTTCCAAGCCAGCCAGGACTACATAGTATTATGACCTCATGCCCTTTATCAGGCACTGTGAATAATAATAATTAAAAACAAACAAACAAAAAGGAACAAAACCCTACATACCATTCCAAGTAGTGGATACATGGAAGCTAGCCAATAGAAGAGAGGTCATCCCTGAAAACCCACGTGGCAGACACCTGAGGAGCAGGAACAGGGAAACCATTGTTTCAGATGCTACATGCACCAGGCTGTGAAACTGGGCCGCCTGGGTTCTGCCAGCATGGCCATCCTTCTAAACACAGCAGACCTGCTGGGCTTGAACCACTTGGATCCTAGGGACAAATTAGTCACTTCACAAAATACTGTCCATTCTTTACTGTCTAGCTAAAGCACTTCAATTTCCAGGAAGTCTTCCAAGACCCTCAGATACTAAGAACTTGATTTTTAAAATTAATTTATTTTATATGTGACTGTTTGCCTGCATATGCATATATACCTGGTGCCCATGCCATGAAGGTCAGAAAAAAGGGCATCAGGTCCCCTGGAACTGGAGTTATAGATGGTTGCAGGCTGCCATGTAGGTGCTTGGGAACAGATCCAAAAGTAGCTAATGGACAATAGATAGTCATAAGAGACATTGTGGAGAGGTTGTGGGACTTGAATGTGGACCAGCTGCCAGCTGCTGTTGGACTGATGTTGGTTTTTTTTTTCTTTTGTTTTTTGCAGTGTCAGCGGATGTTCTTTCCCTCTGAAGATGCGCTGACATTTCTGAGAGTAAGGTGGCACAATACGACAGGCTGATCTCCAGATGGTGTAGCTGTGGAGAACTGAGAGTGCCAGTCTAGAGCGAGCAAAGGAGATCCCTTGTGGGATGTCCTTGCCAGTTCCTGGGTCTGCCCGAACGGACACACGGACACTCACTGCACTCTTCTTTCCATTTCCCTCTGGTTTTGAAAATGTTCAAAAAGCTTTTTCAAAATCAGCAAGTTGTAGTTAAGGGGCTGGTAGTATAGATCAATTGGTCTACTGTTTATCTAGTGTCTCAGCTAGGGTTTTATTGCTGTGAAAAGACATCATGACCTGAGCAACTCTTATAAAGGACAGCATTTAACTGAGGCTGGCGTACAATTTCAGAGGTTTAGTCCATTACTGTCAATATCAGGAAGTATGACAGCATGCAGGCAGACATGGTCCTGAAGAGGAAGCTGAGAGCCCTACATCTTGATCTGCAGGCAGCAGAAGGGGACTGTCTGTTTCACCGAGTGTAGCTAGAGCACACACACACACACACACACACACACACACACACACACACACACACATTCTCAAAGCCCCACCTCCATAACAATACACTTCCTTCAACAAGACCACACCTACTCCAATAAGGTCACACCCACTCCAACAAGACCACACCTACTTCAACAAGGCCACACCTCCTAATAGTGCCACTCCCTCTGGGCCAAGCATTCAAACACATGAGTCTATAAGGGCCATTCCTATTCAAACCACCACACCTAGCTTGCAGAAGGCCCCTGGGGTTGACCCACGGTGCCACAAGAATGGAACTGTGGTCACAACTATAATCTAAACACTCCAGAAATAGAGGGTGGAGAATCAGAAGTTCAAGGTCATATTTGGGGTTGAGGCTTACCTGAGTTGCAAGAGACCCTGTGTCAAACAAACAGAGAGTTGGGGAAGGAAGAGATGGAAAGAGAGAGGAAAAGAGGAAGGGAGGAAGGGGAGGATGGAAGGAGAGAAGGAGGGAGGGAGGGAAAGAAGAAAGGAAGGATAAAGGGAGCTACATTGGAGAAGTATAGCAGTCTTTCAAATTACAAGGAATGGCTAGGTTTCTCCACAAAATTGTGATGTATTTGTGGAAAAGTAGCGCCGGGCGGTGGTGGCGCACACCTTTAATCCCAGCACTTGGGAGGCAGAGGCAGGCGGATTTCTGAGTTCGAGGCCAGCCTGGTCTACATAGTGAGTCCAGGACAGCCAGGGCTACACAGAAAAATCCTGTCTTGGAAAGCTAAAAAAAAAAAAAAAAAAAAAAAAAAAAAAAAAAAAAAGGTAAAAAAGTAGCTGGGCAGTTCCCAGCATTCAGGAGACAGAGGCAGGTGGATCTCTGAGTTTGAGGGCAGCCTGATCTAGAGAGAGAGAGAGAGAGAGAGAGAGAGAGAGAGAGAGAGAGAGAGAGAATTTGTAGGAAAGATACAAAGCAGGTCTGGGCCTCCTAGTAGAGTCAGCAAAACCAGAGTAAAAACGAGGGACTCAGGTCTTCACCCTAGGAAAGTACCCAGCATAGGCAGAAAGTATCCAAGACTCAGAGCTTAGTCTCTGGTTCCTGCCCTCTTTTTTTTTTTTTTTTGTTTGTTTGTTTGTTTGGGGTTTTTTTTTGTTTTTGTTTTTTTCGAGACAGGGTTTCTCTGTGTAGCCCTGGCTGTCCTGGAACTCACTCTGTAGACCAGGCTGGCCTTGAACTCAGAAATCTGCCTGCCTCTGCCTCCCAAGTGCTGGGATTAAAGGCGTGCGCCACCACCGCCCGGCTCCTGCCCTCTTTTATGTCCTATGTCACAACACCTGTAAGTGTAATGACTCTGCCATTACTAGGAGGGGTAACTTTCAAAACCAAAGTGAAGTGGCTCTTCTCAGGCTGCTAGCAGTGAAAGCTAGCTTCTTAAGGGAGGCCTCTCAATTCTCAGGGGCAGCAGGTCTCCCTGAAATGGACTTTGTCTTCCTTCCATGTTTGCCTTATTAAAACTATTGCATCCCCCAAGAGCTAGTATTTCAACCTGTCTATAGAAAAAAAAAAAAAAAGTGCTCTAGGTATTTGTAATTCTAATTCTGGTCCCCTGTTTTCAGGAATGTCACTACCCCTTGCTTCCTTTGACTAATGCCTTCTTCTCCCAGGAGCCAATGACAAAGTGGCTGGTGGTGAAGTCGGTCACATGCTCTGAGCTTATCTGGAAAAAGTTCTAGGCAGCTGAGTGACACTCGATCCAGAGCTGAATGGCCACTCTGTGCAGCCGTGCTAGAATCGGGGCTGGCTCTTATCTGCTGCTCTGTTTTGAAGATAGTCCCTCATTCACTTATTCAGGATGGATATGTGATGGTACAGGATGGATAAGTGATACAGTGGGTGTTGATGGATGGATACCAGATCGTTGATTTCATTTCCTGCCCGTAGTTTCTGCACGGGGGTCTGACGGACAGAGAGAGGCATTTCAAAAATGTTCACGCAAACGGCACCACTAGCAGAGTGGGCAATTCCCTAAGATGGACTGCTGTGCCCAGCAGCATTCATTGGGGAGTTTACATTCCAATGCAGTAATACTTAATATTGGTCTCCCTTACTCTGCAGTCACATCTTGTATGTGGACTGGTACATAATTCTTAACAAGGGACAGAAGGAGATTAAAGACCATTTACCACCACATATGCATCAGGTATTTTTGTTGACTTTCTTAGAAGATTAATTTTCTTTTTAATTATGTGTCTGTGTGTGTGTGAGTATGAATGCAGGTCCCTGAGGAGGCCAGAAGAAGGTGTCAGATTCTCTGGAGCTAGAGTTATAGTTAATTGTAAGTTACCTGATGTGAGTGAACATGGGTCCTTTGCAAGAGCAGAAAGCAATCTTGATTTTTTTTTTTTTTTTTTTTTAGTTTTTAGTTTTTAGTTTATTCAGGACATGGGGAGGGGAGTTAAGAGGATAGTAGAGGCAGAGAAAGGCAGAGAGAGAGGGGGGGAGGGGGAGGGGAGGGGAGGGGAGGGGAGGGAAGTAGAGGCCCACCATGAGCACATGGAGAGAGAGGGGGGAAGGGAATGGGGAGAGAGGGAGAAAGGGCAGGGGAATAGAGCAGGAGCAAGAAGGCAAGAGCACAATATTGATTCTTGAGCCAGTTTCTTAGCCTGAGAATTGGCTGTTTTACACACACACACACACACACACACACACAGCTCCCTTGAATCTTTATGAGGCATCTGTAAGGAAGGTTTCCCCTGCCTCATTTCACGGATGAGGAGAGCAAGATTCAGTGATCCGGAACTTATCCCACGCTCCACTCTATGTGTCAAAAGCTGAGATCCAAGCTCCTCCCACTATGGCTTATTTCTAAGAACTCAGTCCACTCTATCATTTGATAGACAGTCATTTGGCTTTAGATTGCTCCTTGTCCTTCATTCCCAATACATCCTCCTCATTACTAAGATGCTCTTCACTAAGCACTCTTGAGAAGAATGAGAACACGTATTTTCAAGACAGATGTTAGCAAGACCCAAGCGATCCTCATCTTCATTAGCCTGGAAAGCAGTGGATCGTTGCTCATTGCAACCATCCATTATAGCACACACACCAGCAAGTCCCAGTCTTTCTCACACTGGTAGGTACAGGGATATTACCAATTTTCTTAGGAGATACTGTATTAGTAATGCATTAATTCTGAAAAGTAATAGTCAAAATTACTGTATATTTAACCTCTCAATTATTTACTGTGCTTCGCACAACATAAATGTAACTGGACTTTTAGGGCAAAAGCCTGGGTTCCCAGAAGTCCAAACAAGCTAAGTTTCACCACCCATCCCATGTATAACAGTTTCCTCTGAAATAGAAACATTCCATCTTTCAGGGAAACTCCTTAAGCAGGAAAATCAACTCAAAATTTTCAGGAAGTTCCTGAAACCGACCAGATTCACTAGGCCTCTCTCTGCTCTAGTGTAAGCAATAAAAGTAGAGCTACAAAAACCTTAAGACCAGAGCAGCTGCCTGGAAAAAGCAGAAACCAGCAGAGCTGCCTGAATCGATTTAGACCAACTAAGGTACCTGGAAAGGACACTGTCCAACCTGTTGAACTGCCTGCAGGCTGTTCAGTATATGTTGAGGTAGGCCTTGAGTCATTTCTGATGCTGTAAACAACCTCTCACCCATATTCCTGTAAGTAACTCCAGTAAAACTCATTGGTTCACCATGTTGGACTTTGGTGGTATTAGTACTTTGGTCTGTCATGGGCTTCCTATCTAGGGTACATAGATGTGTGTGTTGCATCTCTCCAGGAAAAACTTTATCATCCAACACATCCCAACATGCCACTTAAAGAGACTTATAATAGTGAAAAACAGGAAGAAGAGATTTAATCTATGTGGCCACATGGGAATGAACATGAGTTCAGTGACTCCAAAACCAGCCTTCAGGGTGCTGACAAGAGCTTTAGGTTGTCAAGAGGTAGAATTAGGACAAGGGCAAGAGGTCTGAGTCACCCAGCAGTTGTGGTCTAGACACGGTCTAGTTGATCACTGTCCCAGTTCCAGTTTGCCAGGTGGCCCAGAGAAGCTGTTATAGACACAGTTGCCATGCTTGAGGGGATCGGTCTGGCTCCTACATGGTCAGAGCTTGCGCTCCTGCATAGTCTCAGCCTCATAGATAATTGCCCTCATCATTGGATTGGAGGGTGGGGGAGTCCAGTTTGTGAGGCTTTTGCTGTTTCTGGAATCCAAGACAACTGCAGGTTAAGGACAACAAATTGTAGGGACCTTTGTCCTCATGGGTACACGTAAGGAGTTAATTCTTTTATTAGAAAAACAGCAACAACAAAAACATTCTCCAAGCTCCTGTTACTCAAATAGACCTTTTAAAATATTAAATATCTTATTTATTTACATGTCTAATGTTATCCCCTTTTCCAGTTTCCCCTCCACAACCCCCCTATTTCATCCCCCTCTCCCTGTTTCTATGAGGGTGCTCCCCCACCTACCCACCCACTCCCACCTCACTGCCCTGGTATTCCCCTACACTGGGACATCAAGCCTTCAGAGGACCAAGGACCTCTCTTTTCACTGATGCCAGACAAGGCCATCCTCTGCTACAAATGCAGATGGAGCCATGGATTTCTCCATGTGTATTCTTTGGTAGGTGGTTTAGTTCCTGGGAGCTGGGGGGGGGGGGTCTTGTTGGTTGATATTATTGTTTTTCCTATCAGGTTGCAAACCCCTGCAGCTCCTTCAGTCCTTTCTCTAACTCCTCCATTGGGGTTCCTGTGCTCAGTCCAATGGTTGGCTTCAAGCATCTGAGCATCTGCACCTGTATTCGTCAGGCTCTGGCAGAGCCTCTCAGGAGACAGCTATATCAGGCTCCTGTCAGCAAGCACTTCTTGGCATCAGCAATAGTGTCTGGGCTGTATATGGGATGGATCCCCAGGTGGGGCAGTCTCTGGATGGCTTTTCCTTCAGTCTCTGCTCCACACTGTGTCCGTGTATTTCCTTTATACGGGAGCGGTTCTGGGTTAAAAATTTGGAGATGAGTGGGTGACCCCCATCCCTCAACCGGGGGCCTTGCCTAACCTCTGGATACAGTCTCTAAAAGGTTCTCCCTCCTCTTTGTTGGGCATTTCAGTTAAAGGTAACTGCTGCGGCTGTTTAAACAGGAACGTGACTTAAACTCCACAAACTTCAGGTTTTGCACGGGTTAAATAAAGATTTCAAATATACTGTGTTAATAAATGATGGGGCTGAAGATCAGCCCAGAGCCCAGCATACAGAACACTCTGCAGACAAAAACATAGCAAAAACAAATAAGAGAGCGGCAAACCGTGGTAAAGCTACAGGAGGTGGAGGAAGTAATGACTGTGAATGGGAAAAAGGGGGAAGGAGAAGAGGATCCTGGGGCGGGGCGGGGCGGGGCAGGGTAGGGAAGCTGGTGATAAGAGGAAGGTGTTCAAACTGGGACCTGGTCTTTAAGAAGCTGATTGGCTAGATAGAAATGACAATGCCGCCCTGCATAGCTGAAGCCAGAGTTCAAGATCTTAGGTTTGAGCCGTAACCATTGCGTTACTTCTGACCTAGTTCACGTTAGGCGGTTCAGGTTCTGCTTTCAAAAAGCTTTTTACAGGGCCTACTGTGTAGGGGATGTGGCGCTTAAAATGAAGTAGGGAATACATTAAAATGTAGGCTTTACAGCCCTAGAAGAGGTAAGTTAGCATACAACCCCATGTAGGTTGAAGAGAGATAGTCCAGCCATTCACACACTCTTTCACGGAATGCAAGTCTTCTGTGTTCATCCATCCGGCTTGGGGAAAGACTCCAGAGAACCTGGTTCCCAGCTAGGAGTAGCCCTCGTTTGCATGGCGTTTTCCGTGGCTTGCGTTTGTGTCTTACAACAGTGTCGAAAAGTTAGCCCTGCTGTCACCCTTCCATGGATGAGAAAATTAGGGGTCACCTTTCATGGCACCCCACACACCTGGCTTTATTTATGTTCTAGACCATTTTATGGATCGGCTGTCAGGTAAGACATACTTCGAGGGGCAAGGATGTCGTCGGTTCATAAGAATTGAAACTACGGTTGTTCGTCTATGTATCTCCGCTTCTCTTCACTGCTACAGCTTCTGCAAACTGCTGGGATGGAGATCCAGAAGATACAGCCAGACTGGCTCTCTTCCCCACAAAAACATCTGGTATGAGTCAGGCCTTGCAAGGCCACTAGAGACAGTCATCTTTCAAACCCAACCCAGCCATACGGCTTGAGGGTGAAATACAGTGTTTAAAGTCAACTTCACTTTAAGGAATTGACTTCAGTTGTCAACCTGACACACAGCTGAGGAATTGCCTTCCTCCAAACAGCCTATGGGCATGTCTTAGCAGCTAATTGATGGTGGGTCCTGTGGGGTCAGACCATCCCTGGACAGGTGGTCCTGAGTTACAGAAGGAAGGTAGATCAGAGAAAACCAGAGAGATCAAGCAAGAGGGAGCAAGCCAGTCAGCAGCAAATTGCAGTTGCCTTTTGCTTCAGTTCCTTACCTCAGGTTCGTATCTCGAGAATCTGTTCTTGCTTCCCTCAATGACCGACTGACCTGTAAGGTGTAATAAACCGTTTCTTTCCCCAGGTTGTTTCTGATCGTAGTATTATCACAGCTTCAGGGAAGTAAGCTAAACCCAGGGGGTGTAAGGTTGCGGACCACTGGTAATACTTCGGATAAATGGGGCAGAGTGCTAAAGAAGGGAAATGATTCGGGGACAGGTTCAGCTGAGCCCAGGCCCTTCCAGCTCCTAAGTTATGTGTTTTCCTGTTCCCAGGCGTTGACACCTGGGGAAGATGACTCTTGCCTGTGAATCACAACTGCGGGATGAGCTGGCACTGTTTTTGCAGGCATGATCTCTAAAGAGGGAAAGGAAGAAAAGATCTTGAAACTTTCAATCCCCTGGGCCCATCAGGAAGAAAGCAAGGATAGTCCGGTCCTCACTGGAAGCCATTTGTCCTTTGCTTCACCTTGAAGGAGTTTAAAAGCCTTCCTGTAACGAAGAGGCAGGGATGAAGGAGGGCCCAAGGAGGGAGAGATTGATGAGAAAGAGAAGAGGCGCGGTCGGAGGAGGAGACAGGCTTGGGTTGCTGTAGCTGTTTCCTTTTGTTGCAGTGGGGTTGTGCTTGTAGGTCAAAGGCAGCTGTGAAGTGGGGGTTGCGCTGTGGACATGAGGACCACAGCTGCTGGGGGATGGCGTGATGGCACCAGCCCATGGATACTCTGGAGGGACGAGACCACAGAGGATGGGAGGAGGGAGTGAAAGAGTCACAGAAGTGGGAAGATGAATAAGGTAGACCCTCTTCCTTTCCCACCAGGCCACCGTTCTGAACCCCAAGCCCGATCAGGGCTCACAGTTTGGTGTCTGGCAATAGCCACTGGCTTGGGCATCTGGTTTGGCTTTCTTGCTCCCACACGGCGTGACCCTGGGCAACTGGTCCTCAGCTTCTTCACCTGCAAAAACAGAGATGGTGCTATGGAGAACAGAAGGAGATGAAAACGCCTTGCACACAGGTGTAAGCACATGGGAAAGCCCTTTATAGAGAAAGACTAGAAGCATGGTCTAGTGTAGGAAGCCGCGGTTAGCGGTGATACATTCACCATTCCAAGATGGCACGGGCATCTTGTCCTCCCACTAGTAAACAATGGACTGCACAGGTGCAAAAAGGCAAAAGCACGCCAAAAGTCACTGCCCAACCCGGGGCGTATTATGGGTAATGAGTGAACAGCCAATCAGAAGTGAACACGCCACTCTAGGGTACATATAGCAGCACCTCTTCCTGTCTTTCCGTCTTTCCGCTTCTGCTGTTACAAGTAAAAGCCTCGTTGTGGTAACCACCCGAACACTGCCTCATGTGTCTCTCTTCGAGGGCGGAGGGGACACGGAGGGGCTCAGAACAGTCTAGAAGGGAAGTGTCGTGGCACGCCCTATCCAGGGAGTTCACATTGACTATGTACCATTTCAAGGCATTTCTGACTGGAGTGCTTCATTACCTCTTGCACTAAGGTTAATCAGATGGTCTTAGTTAGGGTTTCTATTGCTGTAAAGACACTCCATGACCTCAGCAACTTCATTTGCTTGTTTGTTTGAGAGAAAGTTTCTCTGTCTAGCACTGGCTGCCCCGGAATTTGCTCTCTAAACCAGATTGAGCTCAAACTCAGAGGTTCAGCTGCCTCTGCCTCCCAAGTGCTGGGACCAAAAGCTTGAAAAACATTTAATTGGGGTTAGCTTATGACGCACAGATTTAGTTCATTGTCATCATGGCAGGAAGCATGGTAGCACGCAGACAGACATGGTGCTGGAGAAGGAGCCGAGGGTTCTAATCTGGATCAGTAGGCAGGAGAAAGATTGAATGAGCCGAAGCCTCAAAGCCCACCCCCTGGTGACATATTTCCTCCAACAAGGCCACACCTATCCTAACAAGACCACACTCCTAATAGTGCCACTTCCTGTGGGCCTATGGGGGCCATTTTCATTCAAACCACCACACAGACTAAGAGTGCAGAGTCTATGGTGTTAGTGTTAAGGTCATTAAGGTTATTAAGAATGGACTTGCAGATAATAGTGTGTGTACGTAAAGGATGCTGAACTGAGAGTAGAAGTAAAACCATGAGTATCATCCAAGCTTCCTGAGGTAACAGGGTTTGATGACATCATGATCTACAGGACAGGGGCTCTCAGATCAAAGCGGGCCCACCCAGACCTCCAAGCTTGTCCTACTAGACATATCTCTTAAATTATTGTCTCTTGTCTAAGGGTTCATTGCTATAAAGAGACACCATGACCACAGCAACTCTTATAAAGGACATTTCATTGGAGCTGGCTTACAATTTCAGAAGTTCAGTCTGTTATCATCATGGCGGGAAGCATGGCAGTGGGCAGGCAGGTATGGTGCTGGAGAAGGGACTGAGAGCTCCACATCTTGATCTGCACGCAGCAGAAAGTGACTGCGTCACTGGACATAGTTTGAGTATAGGAGACCTCAAAGCCCACTGTGTCTCTACAGCAACACACTTCCTCCAACAAGACCACACCTACTCCAACAAGGCTACACCTTCTAATAGTGCCACTTGCTGTGGGCCAAGCATTCAAACACATAAGTCTATGGGAGGGAGCAGACCTAGTCAAACCACCACAGACATGCGAATTGGTACACATCTGAGGTCCCAGAATTCAGAAGACTGAGATAGAATTGTGGGGCCAGCCTAGGTGAGCTACACAGAGATAGGGAGGGAGGGAGGGAGGGAGAGACACATACACACACACACACACACAGAGAGAGAGAGAGAGAGAGAGAGAGAGAGAGAGAGAGAGAGGGAGAGAGAGACACGGGGAGAGAGAGAGAGAGAGAGAGAGAGAGAGAGAGAAAGAGAGAGAGAGAGAGACTCTTTGGATACTAATTGTACTGTGGAACCATGTAACGCCCCACCCTGCCATCTCCTTGCTAAGAACACTTCTCTGAGCCCCAGAGCAATTTTCTTTAGCGTGTGGCACAAGGCCCCATGTGGAGGTGTCTGTTCAGGCCAAGCTGTAACTGAAATGAAAGTTAAGTCTGGGGTCCTGGTCCCAGGCCATAACCTTTACCTTTACTTTCATTCTTGGAAGAACAAATTCTCAGTCTATGGCCCATGAGCACATAGTTATGTAAGTGTTACTACCACTAGGACCTATGGACCAAGGCTGCCCTCTTGAGATGAGACCAAAGAGCCAAAGAGATCTAGAATGTGCAGTGTCCCCAAGAGATCCGTGAAAATGGTAACTATGGGGCCAGAGAATAAATGAGTCTTGGATTTCTCTGTTCACCCTCTGTAGGCAAAGTACATCTTCATTTTTCAAACTTCTTTTTAAGTTGATTTTGCATGTACACACATGGCAGGGCATGCATGTAGACATCAGAAAACCAAGCCTGACAGCTCTGGATTCTGGGGATCAGACTCAGGTTGATGTGTCTGTCAGAAAGCGCCTGTACCTACTAAGCTTTCTCCCAGACCTTGATAAAGGATATTTTATAAAATCAGACCTGAGGTCCGGCAGTGGTGGAACACACCTTTGATCCCAGGACTCCAGAGGCCGAGGCAGGCAGAGTTTTGAGTTTGAGGCCAGCCTAATCTACAGATTAAGTTCCACAATATCTAGGGCTAGACAGAGAAACCCTGTCTCAAAAAAAAAAAAAAACAAACCATAAATTAAAATCAAATCAGACTTGAACTAGGTCCGATTGCTCAAGCTGGTAAGGTCAACTCTGAGGAGGCAAAAGCAGGAGGAAGATAAATGCAAGCCCTGTCTGGGATAGAGTAAGGTCAAGCCTCAGGCAATCTAGTGAGACCCTGTCTCAAAATAAAAAATAAAAAGACCCATGAGGAGAGCAACAATACCAACCAACCAGAGCTCCCAGGGTCTAAACCACCAGCCTGGGAGCACATAAGGAGGGACCGATGGCCCCAGCTGTGTATGTAGGGGAGGATGGTTTGTCTGGCATAGGTGGGAGAGGAAGTCCTTGGTCCAATGAAGGCTGGATGCCCCAGTGTGGGGGAATTTGTGAGTGGGGAGTTGGGAGTAGGAGGGTGGGGCACATCCTTATAGAAGCAGAAGGAGGGGATGGGATAGGGGGTTCCTGTGTGTGTGTGTTGGGAGGGGGAATGGGGAAAGGGGATCGCATATGAAATATAAATAAAATAGCCAATAAAAAAGTAAAAAGATAGGCTATAGATTAGTCTGAGAATATTATATTTGTCTAGTATATACAAGGCCCCAGCCTCAACTTCCAGTACACACACACACACACACACACACACACACACACACACACACACATTTGTAAATGGAGTTGTATCCATGTCAAGCTAAGAACTCAAGTGTTTTTGTTGTTGTTTTGTTTTTGGGTTTTTTTTTCCTGGCTTTGGGGTGAAGTCACGGTCCTTGACAGTATTTTGGGCTCTCTTGTGTCATGTGATCCTTGTCAGCCCCGTCACCCCTGTCCTTCACACTCTCAGTTTTAGTTCAGCACAGGAATCAGTGACTCACTACAATTGCCTGCAAAATGTGTGTCTGTGCTCTTGAACACAGACAGGACATGGGGGATTACAGTGTACAGACATGGCAGTAGCGAGAGGGCGTGGTTAATGAGAGCCCAAGGGCAGAGCGCCTGTTGAGTTTGTTCTGGCATTTGGATGAAGGATGACTTCCCGAAAGGATGATATCTATGGTAAAAGCTACAGGGTCATAAGGAATCAAGAAAACCAGGAAAGCTTCCTGTAAAAGGAATGAAGTATGCAAATACTGGAGAAGACAATAACAACATTCATGAGTCAAAGTAAGAAAGGTCTTGATAAAGATTTCTAACTAGTCCGGCCTCTTGTTTCGTCTTTGTTTTAGAAAC
Source organism: Arvicanthis niloticus (assembly GCF_011762505.2). Classification (NCBI taxonomy): domain Eukaryota; kingdom Metazoa; phylum Chordata; class Mammalia; order Rodentia; family Muridae; genus Arvicanthis; species Arvicanthis niloticus. The sequence goes on from NC_133434.1 coordinate 9,478,925, forward strand.
AGGGTCTTGTAATGTAGTTAAGCCTGGGATTGAACTCTTGATCTCTTATCTCTGCCTTCCAAACATTGGATTATAGGTGAGCACCGTTAAACCAGCCTCCAGGAAAGGTATTAAGCTTAAACTAAAGTAAACAGGGAACAAATGTGTGTGTGTGTGTGTGTGTGTGTGTGTGTGTGTAAGAGAGAGAGACAGAGACAAAGAGAGACAGAGAGATAAAGACAGAGAGACAGAGTCAGAGGGAGAAAGACCGCTCTGGTCTGAATGTATCCTCAAACATTAACATGAAGCTTAGTTCCTAGCTGCTACATGGAAAATTAGCCATTGTCCAAGATTAACTGTAGAAAGTCAGTTTCTAATGCAATAGTTCATGGAGGTGGCACCTGACAGACACACAGGGCTTATGCCCTCATCAGTAGAGACACTATTAAAAGGTCTTGTACGTGTGGAATCTGTCTGTCTGTCTGTCTGTATCAATCCATCCATCTATCCTGTCTGTCTGTCCATCTATTCTTTCTCTCTCTTCTTCTCTTCTTCCCTTCATTCCCTCTCTCTTCTTCCTCGTACTCCTTCTTCTTTTGGGTGTTTTTGAGATGGTCTCCAGAAGACCAGGCTGGCCTCGAACTCTCTGTATATGAACTCGCTATATAGCTAAGGCTGTTCTAGAGCTTTTGATTCTCCTGCCTCCACCTCCCAAGTGTTGAGATCACCCTCCCCCCCACACACACACCATGCTGGTTTTAAGTAGTGCTGGGATCAAACTCAGGACCCCATTCAGGCTCTGCAAGTATTCTACCAACTAAGTTACATCCCCAGCTCTCATTGTGTTTTGTTTTGAGACTTGGTCTACCTATAGAATCCTAGGCTGTTTTCAAACTAGTGGCAAGCCTCCTGCCTCTGTCTTTTGAGTGTTAACCGTGGTTAACTCATATTCACCTGTTTTCATTCTTCAAGAGCTGTAGGTTGAATGAAATGTCTCATTCATACTAGGTAAGAAACTCTACCTTACGTTCTGTCCCTGAGTTCTACCCAGGCCTTCTCTTTCACCCTGTAGAAGAGGACACAACATTGGTTGACCACTCCCATAATTTCTGTACCACACCACCTTTACCCCAGCACATCTTGCAGACAGGAAGAATTGTAGGTAGAAGTTTTTGTAGCTGGATTGGTGTCCCCATCTCCACTTTAAGTCTTGCCTGGTTACAGGAGATGGCTGGTTCAGGTGCTGTATCCCCAGTTATTAGGAGTCTTATCTAGGGTCATCCTTGTAGATTTCTGGGAGTTTCTAGCTCCTCGAGGTCTACCCCAGTTCCAGTTGTCTTTCCCAGTACTCTCTCCCTCCATCCTGGGAATGGCTAACCAATGAGTGATCCAGCTTGAGACCCACGCTACGAGAGGGAGCCCAGCCTTGATACCACCTAGAGGGTCAGGAATCAGAGGCTGGCTGGCACAGGGACTCAGTATAGAATCAAACAGGACTAGCAATTAAAAAAAAAAGTCAACGAAATGATTGTTAATGATAGTCTGCTATACTCGTAGACCAGAGCCTAGCATAATTGTCATCAGAGAGGCTTCACCCAGCAACTGATGGGAACAGATTCACAGCCAAACATTAGAAGGAGCTTGGTGAGTGCTGCAGGAGACGGGAGGGAGGATTTGAGGAGCCAGAGGGGTCGAGGAAACTACAAGAAAACAGTCCACAGAACCAACTAACAAAGGGTCATAAGTGAGCTAGAGTTGCAAGTGGTTCTAAGTGGATGAATGTGGGTGTTCAGACTTAAACACTGCAACAGCAGTAAACACTCTTTTTTTCCCCCCACGAGACGCAGGAGGAGACAGACTGGAGCGGGCGGGATTCGAACGAGCGGGTAGAGAGAGAGAGCGCGCGCGCGCGCAGAGGACCCAGTGCCCTCTGCAGGCAGCCGCCCTAGCAGCAGTAAATACTCTTAACTCACAGGCATCATCCCATCTTTGGTATTTTGTTTTGTTTTGAGACGGATTTGGACTCTACAAAAATCCAGGCGGAGGGCCGAACGGGATGCTGACTGTGCATTTGAGCATAAACTATTAGATTCTGGGGAGGAGTCAGAATCGGTACCTTCTGGAGGGTAAGAAATGACTTAGACACAAGAGAAGATAGGAACACTGAACTCAGAGGTCAGAGCCAGTGTCACACCATTGTCAGAAACTTGCCATTTGAGGAGAAAGACTTAGGACACACAGATAGCACTTGTGACATTAACGTAGGTGTGTGGGATCTGGAAAACGGCTCAGAAACAAGCCGGAAACAAAGTTGGAGCATGTGTGATGAGAGTCAAAACCAGACTGTCATCCTACTCCAGGCAGCTAGCACCCTGGGCCTCTGTGCTTGTCACTCTGCAGACAGGACGGGAGTATGACAGACACACATGGAGTTCTAATCAACCCTGGGTCACAAGGGACCAGAGACTCTTGAAGTCAGTCCTCTACCACCAGGAAGCAAGGTGGTTGATCCATCTCCTGCTCCAAGCCTCGGGCAACTGCTGGCTTGAATCCCAGTGGTGCTTTGCAAGTTGTTTCGTGAAGTCAATGACATGAGTCTCCTGGTTTGGGTTCAGATTACAATCAGTAATCAACCAACCTCTCCCTAAGGGGGAGGGGAGATAGGGGGACATTTCCGGTTTTAGAGACCAGAGCCCATCTGTTTCTCATTTTATCTCTGGTCTCGAAGATTCCATGGCTTATAGGCTCTGCCTCCCTCCTACCTTAAGAACACACAGCCAGCTAGAAGCAAAGTAGCCTTGTTCGTACTTGATTATTGTTGTCCAAGTGAGAATGGTGTGCGCAGTGGGGATTGCGTGGGGGAATTCCTTGTTTCTGTGCAGAACAGGTGAGGTGCCTGACTTAAATTTTTTTCCTTGAAATTTTAGCTTCTATATTTAATCTAAAAACCAAACCAAAACAAAACAAAACAAGTAGATATAAGCAAACAGTACATAAAGCTGTGTCTAATTACGTGGTAGACAATAGATGTCTCCACCCTAATGACTTAACAGAGTCATTTGTGTAACGGGAAGGATAGCAGTTGGTTTGCGGATCAGCTGAGCGTGAACTCTGGCACTGAACAGGCATCTTTGGAGGCTTCAGCGTTTGCCATCCATCAGCTTCTCTCCTGGGATACGGGAGCAGGGAGCGGTCTCCAGAAACCAGCTCTGTTTTCCTTTGTGTTGCAGGTCCCTCTTGTGTTGGCTGTGAGCATTGTCTTGCTTCTGCACCTTGAAACACGAGATCTAATGTAGTGAGTTCCCTTTGTCAGCATGGCAGCTAGTGTTCTGCTTTCTTCACACTAGGGTCACCATGTCCACCACCACCACCACCATCAGCACCATCTCCACCACCACCACCATCAGCACCCTCTCCCCCACTACTGCTGTAATCATTACCCTCATGACTATAGCATCTAATGTGAACGTAGAAAGTCAAGAGAGGGAAAACCGTATTTATAACCATGTGGTGGGCTGTTGGTAGTTCAGTTGGTAGAAGGTTTGTCCAGCATACACAAAGCCCTGGATTTATTCCTCGAAAGGATGAACACTGGTGTAGAAGCACACCCAGCGTTAGGGAGGCAGGCAGTTAGCTACCTACATAGTTGGAGACCCGTTTCAATGACAAAACAAGCCATTTTTTCCAGACAGATGGGCTTTGATTTCTTCACTGTGTTCCCTCGGATAAGTGTATGCCAGTTTTCCCACTGATTATATGGACAGATACAATAATGCTCACACAACTAAGACCCAAAACAGGTCTTAATATACATTGTATATAATGTATATAACATATAATAAATACATAATATATAATATATAATATATGATATGTGATATACGATATATAATACATAATATGTTATATATATATATATATATATATATATATATATATATATATAAAAATTGCTTGTTGATAGACTGAAAAAAAATAAATTGTTTTGAGGCAGAATGTTAGAATGGAGCCACAGCTGGCTTAGAACTCACTGTGTGGACCCCAGTGGCGTTGACCTTTCTGTGACTCTCCTGCCTCTCGACCGCCAAAGTCACAGGTGAGTTCTACCCTGCCGGACTCAAAAGCTATTTTTTACACACTCATTTCTCCTTTAGAAATTCTTACCAAGAGTGAAGAAGATGTAACCAAGGTTTGAGCTGTCTGCTGGCTGTGGGTATAACAAAGCAACCAATGACAACATGAAAAACTCACCGATGGCGTCTTAGCTTGGATTTATGCTCCAGGCTAAAATATAATTCCTTCTCTTGTACGTTTATTGTTGCTCCCCACACCCCTACTTTGTGACAGCATCTTGTTGAGTAACTCAATTGCTGTGAATATCAGATTCTCCTGTCCTCATGTCCTAAGTGGAGTGTCTCCCTAAGCTGCCTGCCCATGACCCATTTTCTGAAGTGGAAGCAAGCCTTCTGCACGCCAAAACCTAGCACGTACGTGCCAGGTTCTCCAGTTCCCTAAGTCTGACTGCAGCAAACCCTCAAGCTGAAAGCAAACATGTGATTGACATTCGTCAGGAGAGGTGCATGTGCAAACATTATGAAGGATACATGATGATGATCCTGACCGAATGAGAGGACCTCCTTCCCTGGATTCACACAGAACAGTGTGTATTCTGTGCTCAGGTCACTTCACTTGGCCATCGTACTTTACGGTTCATCTTCCTGTTATATCACCAGGATCCTTGAAGTTGGCCCAGTTTCTCTTTGAATTCAGACAGACAGAATTTACCACAGAGTGAGCTCTAAAATAATAGTAACTAAGGAAGTTCAATGCATGGCTTGTGTTTCCTATGGATACTGGAGACATGCCAGAAGGAAGAATATTGTTCTGTGTGCCTTTCTACCCTCCTCATTCTCTTTCCCTGCCATGTTCAGAAGATGATCCAGGGCATGTGACAATATTCACAGCAAGCAGGCTAGCCTTCCAAAGCCACGAGATACCTCTGCAAGTTCCCTGAGCTGGGTCCACGTTTCCTGACAACGGCTATGCAGAAGGTGGTCAGGCCACACCCAAAGGCCGGCACTGGACAGAAAGTAGCAGTTCAATGGTGTTCCTTGTAAGCCAATGGTGTTCTTAGTAAGCTGTCATCTATTAAAATAATAATAAAAATCTATGCAGGGCTGACAAAATGGCTCAGCAGGTAAAGACTTCTGCCACCACACCTAACAATCTGAGCTTGATCCCCGGGACCCAGATAGCAGAAGAAGACCTGCTCCAGCAACTTACCCTCTGGTCGCTACATTTTTACCACTGTACACACCCTCCCCTCCACCAAATTGTAAAAAATTATAATGAAGAGGATTTTTTTTTAAAAAAAATCTAATCCTTGGAGACATATGAAATTTGTTTTTTTGCTTTTGGTTTTACTTACCTACTTACTTACTTACTTACTTAGTTACTTTGTTTGTTTAAGATAGAACTGTGCTGTGTAGCCCAGGCTGGCTTAGATTTTTTGATTCTTTTATTTTAGCTTCTGAAGAGCTGGGGTTACATACATACCTGTCATAGCCAGCTGTAAAACTTTTAAACACACTTGGCAGCTTGTCATATTTGAAGAAAGCTCCCAGAGGTTTCACCTGTAATAAAATTTGAGTTCACTGTGACACGACTTCCATCTTGGTGCTCCAGGTCTCTCTGACAGATGACGTCCCTTACTTGGACCTTAATATAATTTTCTGCTGCTTAGGACATGGCTGTGTGTTGGGCGCTGGGATGAGCTTTCCTGCATCATCTCTTTTCTCTCACTCAAACTCGTGAGGTGAGGGTCGTTACCACAGGTCAGCCACACAAGGAGAAGTAATTGGCCTGAACAGGAGACATCAGCGCTGGGACTGGAATCCAGGACTGTCCAGTGTCCAAGGCTGTGTTTACATCCTCGGAAGCATGCCGCCTCCCTGAGGTCTATGGGCTGAGTTCATTCCCCTAAGTGTGGTTACTGCTTGCGAGGTCTTCCTCAGATTCTGTTTCCTATCTCATGCTGACTAACCTTGTAGAGATTCTTCATTCTTCTTGTATGAGACCATTTTCTCATTTGTTTGAGATGACGGGCCTCACTAAGTGGCCTTGGCTAGCCTCAAGGTCTATGTACAGCAGGCTGGGTTCGGTTTGAGTTCTTCCTGGCTCTGCCTCCCAAACAGCTGAGATCCCAGGCATATATCATCATATCCAGTGTGCTTTTCCTCTGTATGTTTTTTTTTTTCTATGTCAGGGTTTTATGTAGCCAAGGCTGGCCTCTAACTTGCTGTGTTCCAAGGATAACCTTGAGCTCCTGATCTTCCTGCTGCCATCTCCTGGATGCTGGGATTGAATGTGTGTAATCACAGTGGTACATGTAACCACTATGTCTGGTAATATGCAGTTTGGGTGATCAAACCCAGGGCCCTATGAAAGCTAAGCAAAAGCCCTACCAACTGAGGTCCACCTTCAGCCTAGCTGTGCTCTTTAGTTTAAAAAAAAGAAAAAAAAAAAAAACTAGTAGAGTGACATGTCCCAGTCGTCAGGCACTTCCAGATGCATTTGGGCTATTGTCTTTGTTACCTGGTTTACCAGGTAGAAACAACTCCGTATACAAATAATAGTAAATTCACATCTATGCAGTATGAACCTACAGTTGGTTGGGCTGATGTGCCGTTACCTTGGCAACAAGGGAAATAACTTGCGTTTTCAGAAATATTCTGTAGAAGCAAAAAAAAAAAAAAATTCTTTTTGCCACTGTCATTTTTATTCCCTTGAATTAAATCTTTCAGTGAAACTTGTTGCAGACTATGTTTCAGCCAGATTTCATCTGCTTATGGCAATCACAGAGTGTAACATTTCCACGGGGAGAAAAAGCCAGTTTTAGTATTTTTGTCCAGAAATTATCCTCACTGTCCTAGTGATGTGCCCGGGATAGGCTGAAAATGAGGGAAGAGCCGGAAGAAACAGACATGGCTTCCCCGACTCTCAGCTGCCCCATTGCTGCAGTTTTTCCCTGAAGGTTGTTGCATGAAGTTTACCCAGCTTCAGATACAATGCAAGTCAGATCTCAAATAAAAAAAATAAAATAAAATATAAATTAATTAATTAATTAATTAATAAAAGGATGGTGATTCAGACCGAGTGTCCAGCAGTTGCCTGGAATGCACAAAGCCCTAGGATTGACCTACAGTGGAACAACAAACAAGTAAAAATAGAGACAGGGACTGTAGTGGACCTGGTCCCTGCCTTTGTGAAGCAGAGGCAAAGAGAAAAAGTTTGAGGCCTGCCTGGGCTACATAATAAATTTGAGGCCAGTCTAGGATACATAGAGAGACCCTGTCTCAAAAGAGAGAAAGGTGGGAAGGAAGGAAGAAAGGGAGGAAGGAAGGAAAGAAAAAAGGAAAGAAGGAAGGAAGGAAAGAAGGAAGGAGAAAGAAAATATTTTTTAAAAGATTTGACATTTATTTATTTATTTATTTATTTATTTATTTATTTATTTATACAGATCCTCTTTGTGGAGGTCAGGCTGGCCTCCAACTCACAGAGATCTACCAGCCTCTGTCTCCCAAGTGCTGAGATTAAAGGCACGTGCAACCACGCCTGGCTCAGGTTTTATTTTTAACTATGTCTACGTTTGTGTGTGGATATGTCCATGTGTATGCAGATGTCCACAGAGATCAGAGCATCGGATCCTCCCAAGCTAGAGTTACAGGTGGTTGTAGGGACACAGTGTGGGTGCGGGGAACAGAACTCAGGTCCTCTGCAAGACTGGTGTACACTCTTAGCCACTAAGATATCTCCTGTGTGACCAAAGTGCAGAGAGTACGTGTCTGGAAAGTGCTTGACCACAGACATCTTTATCACACCGCTTCTCCCGAAGGCTCATGGACCATCTAGCTAAAGCACACACACACACACACACACATACACACACACACACACACACACACACACACACACACACGAAATGGTTAAAATGAAAATTGTCATGTTGATGTGCGTTTTACTAATATTTCAGAATGTGGCACTTGTTTGAGACTTTGTGGGGGCTTTTTGTTTTGGTCTGGTTTAGGTTTCTGAGAGACAGGGTATCTCATGTAACCTTGGGCTTCTTTCTGATCCTCCTGACTCTGCCTCTGAAATGCTAAGATTCCAGGTGTGTGCCACTGTACCTTGGCACTTATTTATTTGATCTCTCTCTCTCTCTCTCTCTCTCTCTCTCTCTCTCTCTCTTTCTCTCTCTCTCTGTCCTTCTTCTCCTTTCATCTGACATCTGGAGCTCTTGGTGGGCCTTAACCATAGGCATCGTCTGACATGTTTGAGGTTCTCTTTCTTGGCCTGTCTTTGCCACCTTGACTAGATTTAGTTAAAGACACCATGATAAAGAAAACCCGAGAAGCCCACTGGATTCTAGCATTTATGAAGCTATAATCTAATGGCAAATGAGGGCACTCATCTCAGGGAGAAGTCTGGCGTCAGCCCTAGGCTGACAGGCACAGCACAGCGCCATGCCGTTCTGCCAACTTGAAGCAGTTGTATTGGAAACATTACTTGAGGAAGCATCTCAGACTAGCTCAGGAGGGACAGCAACCTGTGATAAAAATAGATTATAAATCAGGACCAGGGATGTAACTCAGTGGTAGAACACTTGCCTAGCAAGTATAGGCTCTAGCTTCAATATCCAATATCATGAAAAAAATAAGAAGGAAACACCAGCTCCCATCCTTGTCTTGGCTTACTTCCTGCCTTCAGTTAACCAGGTCTGATCTGAGACTCCCTCACCCTGAGAATGCTTCTGTTCACCTTTCCTGTTCACGGCTCGTCTCCCAAGCCTCTCACTCTGACCCTGCTCAGTCTTCCCGAATGTGGATTTTCCCCTTTATTTACCACCAACCCCAGTGGTTATTAATGTTGGCATCACCTCGATGCCCCTGGCATCGCTGCTTTGGTTTGCTTCGGTTTTTAACCTCTTTGACCGCAATGTAATATTTTCCCAATCTTTGGCCACCGAAGCTTGGTCTTTGAGGTTGTACCAGGGCGCTCACAGCCCACAGCTTTGCAGACACCTTCTCGACTCTTATATTTCCATGGCTATCACTGTGTCTGGAGTCTATCCTTCTCTCCCAGGGGCTGGTTAAGCGGTGGGTGTTAGGGATGTGTGATAACCAAGACCTTCCCTCACCCTGCTCCTTCTTCACCCTGCTCCTCCCTCATCCTGCTCCCTTTCTAACGGGACCGAATGATATTATCATGTGATTGAAGGAAGGGTTAGCAAGGGAGGAGAGTGCCCTGACTCAGGGTTTGGGGAAGGAAGTTAATGAAGTCAACTTTTAGCTTAAGAAGATCCCTCTATGGGGATGCTATTTTAACTGAGGTTGGGTGACAAGACTTACGGTGAGGCCAAGCGTGGTGACTAACACTATAGTGCCAACACTTTGCAGGCAGAGGCAGACGTGCCTTAAGTTTTAGGGCAGACTAGTTTACACAGTGAGTTCTAGGCCAGCCAAGTCTATCCTGTCTCAATACAACAAGAAACAACAAATCAAAGTCTATCTTGAAGGCATGGGAAGTAGTCCAGTTGTTCAGGGATGGGGGGGTGGGGGACCATAGCTTACACCTGTGATCCTAGCACTCCAGGCTGAGAGGAAGTCAGGGTCGTCTCTGGTTACTTAGCCAGTTTTGAGGGTATCTTGGCTCACGTGACAATCTTTCTCAAAACCACAACACAGAGCTAGGTGCGTGCCTTTGAGCCCAGCACTGAGAAGGCAGAGTGTTCAAGGCTTGCATTCTACTCCCAGCACTGGGGAGGGGGTGAGGCAAGAGCGAGAAATATTCTAATTTGTATGATACAACATTTTATTGCTTGTGCCTACCTGCTCTAGCATGGCCAATGCGCGTCAGTCAGTACCTGCCTGCCTCCTGCCCCTGGCTCTTCCTTACCAGCTGTATTTTGCCTTTTCTTTAGACATTTTCAGAGTTTCTTTTCATTCATTCATTCATTCATTCATTCATTCACCCATTGATTCTCTTTGTTCGTTTGTTTTCACAGGGTTTCATTATGTCACCCAGGACGGCTTGAAACTCACTATGTAGCCCAGGCTGGCTTTGAATTTGTGGTAATTGTCTTGTCCTCACACCCTTAGGGCTGGGATGATACACACATACCATCGTTCTGATTCATACAGTGCTGGAATTAAACCCAGGGCCTCACATGTGCTAGGCAAGCCCTCTCCCCACTCCCCCCATTCTTTAGCTGCATCCTTAGAGGGAAGCAGAGAAGGGAGACAGAAAGGTAGGTCTCCCTGGAGAGAATGACGATGCTAGCTTGCATTCATTTTGCTTCTGGTTGTGTTTGCTGGTTCATAAGAAGTCTGTGTGATTGTCCTGTGTGTGTGTGTGTGTGTGTGTGTGTGTGTGTGTGTGTGTGACTAATCTCTCTGACCTATATCTCATTCTCCATTTATTTATTGAATGGTCCCTTGAATAGACAGTTCAGGCATTCTGTATACAATTGTGTATGTAACAGGCTTCCTGTCCAGAGTCTAATGGATGAGGGGAGACAATGCAGAGTCATGAAAGAGCAATGCACAGGCTATTAGCATATCATAAAGAAGGGCACTGAAGTCTGGGGATACTGAGGGGGTGCTTCTCAGAGGTACTCTCTGAGCTCCTATACCTCTGTGCAGTTACCACGCATGAACCAGATTATCATGCTGGGGCATCTAAGGAAAGTTTGTGTCTAGTTTTTTATTGCTACCCAATAAACCACTTCCAAATTCATCAGGTAGACTGAGGATGGAGGTTGGTTGACAGGGTGCTGGCTCAGTATGCATGAGACCCCGGGTTCTAACTCTGGCACCACATAAAACCAGGCATGATGGCATAATCCTGTAACCCCACGATTTGCAGGTAGAAGCAGAAGGATTAGGAGTTCAAGGCCATACTTGGTTACAAAGCAGGTTTGAGGCTAGGTGAGTGAGGAGATTATGTCTCAGACAAAACCAAACCAATGGGTGGAATCCGCCAGCTACTTGTTCATGATTTTGTAGTTTGTACAGTGCTTTGTCAGGGATGGGTCATCTGTTTCAGTGCTGTCTGCTGGGTAGCTCACCAAGGAGTCCAGGATCCAAGCTGGCCCGGCTCGTGGCTGATACCTCCTTAGCTGGTCCAGCTCTAAGATGCAGGGGCGCCCTGGGCCTCCTTCTTTTCTTTTATCCTCCAGGATGCTCTGTCTGTATACAGCCTCTGTGTTTAGACTTCTGCACCATGGTGGCAGTCCTCCAAGAAGATGAAAGTCCTTGGGAGGTCTGGGGCCAAGTGCAATAGTGTCATTCGGGAACTTTCTACTGGGCACAGCAGGTCACAAGACCAGCATAGATTAAAGAGGATGAGACACAGTCTGTATCTGTATGAGTTAACAGGGCATAATTGTATCTCCTGTTCTGAACACTGCACCAGGGGACAAAGAATATGGTTAGATTTCTTTCTCGAAAGAGTTAACGGATAGCCACAAAGGAAGCCAGACACATACATACATTGAGCAGAGTCTGGTCAATCCCTGAGCTCTGGCGCCTGCTTCGTTAGGAAGGGTGTGTGCCACTTAAGGAGAATTCCCTCTTGCTCAGTATTAACTTGCAGTGTGACAGGACCGTCCTTTGGAATGTTGTGTCTCCCTTCTTGGAGAACTTGAATTCAGAGCACAAAAATAAACCAAACAGAGTTTACACAACAGAGATACGAGCTGCTCTCCGCCAGTTTGTTTATTAATGACCAGCTAGTACTATGTATGTTTGTGTATGTGTATGTATATGTTTATATATACATATATGTATATATGTATATATATGCATGCATGTATGAATTCACGTGTGCATGTATGTTTAAGTAGGTATGTGTTCATGTATATATGCATGTGTATATGTATGTATAAGGATGGATATATATATATATATGTATATATATATATATATATATATATATATATATATATATATATATATATACACACATATATATGTATACTTATATGTATGTATTTTTGAGATTGGGTCTTACCCTATGCCAGACTCAAGCTTTCTTGGAACTCACTATGTAACCTGGGCCAGCCCTTGACCTTGTGGTAGTCTGGCTTTAGCCTCCCAAACACTGGGATTACAGATGTGCGCCACCACGCTCAGCTGGTTTAAGAAAGTGTGTGTGTGTGTGTGTGTGTGTGTGTGTGTGTGTGTGTGTGCGCGCGTGCATGCGCTTTTCATCTGGTAGCAAAGTCGCAGCAAGGTGGCTAATTTTCTTCTTGGAAGGCGGCTCTGCCAGCCACTATACCTCCACTCTACAGTCCATCATCTTCTTACATAGCTGCTGTCAGATGTGATGTCTGAGCCAGCTGATCACTTTACAGTAAATAGCCTCCTGTCTTAAGGTCTGCAGGAACAATCTCCAGCAACCTTCTTTCCTACGGAAGATCAATGGTGTTGTCTTAAATTGGCTCACACTGTGCTCCGCGCGCCTCCTTGTGGCCATCTTTAGGCACTGCATCTCTAGGAGCTCAGCCTTAGCTTCTGTCCCTGGAGCATAAGTCTCCCTGTGCATGACGACACAGCGTGTTGGAGGCCTATACCAAAAAGAACAGTCTGTTTGCCTAAGGAATGTGTCTGTGCAACACATATAACTCAGCACGCTGGTTCACGAAGAGGAAAATCCTCGCGGCTGCCAGCTCACAAAGCTCCTTACAGCTTCTTCCCCAGCATCAGCCGCTATGCCTACTCCAAACATAGTTAAAACATATTTTTTTTTTTCTTTTGGAAGGGGAAAGTATAAACCCGCAGAAAAAGCTCGCTGATCTAAGAGCTGATTTGCATTTGAGAAACAGGTTTTTTTTTTTTTTTTTTTTTTTTTTTTTTTTTTTTTTAAATAGTCACCTTGGATCTCAGGGTGTCAGAAAAGCACAGAGAGAATTTTTAACATTGTTTATTTTTTTGAGACAGGCTCTCATGTAGCGAAGTCTGGCCTCCACCTGTTTTTGCAGTCAAGGAAACCTGATTCTCGACCATCCTTCCTTCACTTCCCCGAAGTGCTGGGGTCACAGGTGTGTGGCATCATCCCTGGCTTATGAGGTGCTGAAGATTGAGCCCAGGACTTCATGAGGGCTAAGGCAAGCACTCGATCACTGACGCTACATCCCCAGATCTCAAATACAGTTCCATAAACTGGCTCGCAGGAAGACTCAGGTGTTTTTCCTGACGACTGTCTCTGAGCCCAGGACATACACAGAGAAAGACTCTCAGGAAGGAGCAGGCAGCATTTGTATCTTGTCTTTTCAGTTTCACAGAACCATTAACACACCCTCCACCCCCACACGCCGTGACTCATATGTTCTGTACAATACTATCCAGAATGTATTCTGTTAGGTTTAAAAGAACATTTTTTTATTTCCAAGTAATTCACTTTTATTTTATGTTACAAAAACATTAGCTTATGGTACATTGTGGGGGTGGGGGGTGGGGGTGGGGAGAAAACTGGCCATTTTCCTGGACGGCTAGCTGAAAGACTTTCAACTTTGGGATGTCTTGTAGATGTATATGACACACGTTTTTCTCTTTTTAAAATTATTTTATTGTAAATGCTAAATGAGAAAAAGGGGAAATACATTGTATTTTCAGTTAGTGAGTATATCCGTTACTTTAAATCAAAGTCACATTGTCAAACTCTGTCTAAACACAATTTTAAAAATAACAAAGTTAAACAATTCTAGCCACCCGTAGCAACTAAACCCCTTGCTCTCCCACCAAGAACAGACAATGTAAAAGACCTGGGGTTTTCTTTACCCATGTCTCACCCATCAGAGCAAGCACCCACTAGTGTCTTTACACTAGGACCCATTGTGCACAGCTCAGAGGAAACTAAGCTTCCCTGCCCATTGTTGTCACCAGAGCTGGCTCAACAGGCACAGGATGAGGGGCAACTGTGCTGATCCAGGGCCAGCGTGAGGTTCCTCAATTTGAGTTCAGGAACAGGCAAGGTGGCGAAACAACTACACATTTAAGAAAAGGGCAGAAACAAAAGTAGACTGACTAGGTCAGTTCTCAGGCGTGCCTGCTGCTGCATGTCAACTTGAGACAAGCTAGAGTCATCAGAGAGAGGGAGGAACTTCAATTGGGAAAAGGCTCCCATAACAAGGAGCTGTGGGTAAACAAACCAGTAGGGGATTTTCTTAGTGATTAATGAGGGAGGGCTCAGCCCATTATGGGTGGGGCCACACCCCCAGGCTCATGGTTGGGTGCTATAAGCAAGCAGACTGTGTAAGCCATGGGAACGAGCCAGTAGACAGCACTCCTCTGCCTTAGTTCCTGCTTCCAGGTTCCTGCCTTGAGTTCCTGCCTTGAGTTCCTGCTCTGACTTCTCTGGATGATGGATGGTGATGTGGGAGTGGAAGCAACATAAATCCCTTTCATCTCCAAGTGCCTTTGTTTGTGGTGTTTATCACAGCAATAGAAATCCTAACTAAGACACCAGGCAAGGTGTCCGAGCCCAGCAACAGGCTCTTAGCCAGCTCTGTAGCACCTGATTTCTTCTTATTATTTTTTAAACATTCATTCATTCATTCATCCATTCATTTATTCATTCATTTGGTGTTTTATTTTGAGACAGGGCTTCCCTGTGGAACCAACTGAATCTAAAAGAATGGGGTGGGATAGAGTAGACTCAACTGTCTTCCAGTCTGTGAGGGTCCAACGTTGGCAAGCAGGCCTTGGTCAGCCTCTGCCTTGGCAAGATGTTGTGGCTCCAGGCGCCACAGGCTTGCATTCCTTCAGATGAAGGTAGAAGGTGTTGTAAGGACTCTCACTTATCAGAAGAGGCCGGGGGAGGGGCCCAGCATTGCCCATGACTTTGTTACTTCACAATCCTTGCCCCATTCTTGTTCCTCTGCTGTGCCCCCAGCTGGGCTATCAGGCCAGATGATGCATCTCCCACCTTGGTTCCCCTTAGAGGTTGGCAGAGAAATCCATGACATTGAGAGTAATTGCAGAGCCCTGGAGGTCACATTCAGGACCTTGTGGAACTGAGGTCACCTGTGCAGCAGATGCTGGAGACCTCAGACGGTTGGCATGGAGGTGCCCCATCCCACAAAGTTTCACACTCCAGACACACATCTTTCCTTATGCCACCATCTCTGCTAGACTTCCCTCGTTCCATATTTAAAGTTGGAAGGGGAAGTCCCTGCAGGTATCATACAGGGAAGTGAACCACACCCTGGTGCAGATTGACTTCCTTGGTTCCTTGTCAGTATATTTAAAACATAACACAATTTGGGAAAAGGTCTCCAGGCAGCAATCAGTCCAATCAGTCTAGTTCTAAGTATACAATAAAGCTGAAAGTGTGACCGTGTAGAAACCCCTTTACGAAGTACATGTGACCATGAGTTCTATAGCTGAAAGGCCTAGAATTTAGTGTGGTCTCTGACCGTTAGCACGGAGGTCATCAGAATGTCGAGTACTTGTGACATCTACCTTAAGAACGGGTGATGGTCTAGGGAAGGAAGAGTCTAGAATAACCATTCTGGGGAGTTTGGGTGAGGTCTGCCTTCAATAGCAAAGTTTGGGTGAGGTCCACTTCTAAAGATAGCAAAAAAGTCACCAGGTTGTTAAGAAGATCCACTCCCAGCCTTCTGGGTATGAAAACGGACATTTATCTCCTTCACTGAGAAGAGGCCCCCATGGGTTTACTATTCCTGGTTTTTCATGCTTCTTTATGCATACAAGGACCTTTGTGCCTCTAACATAAAGTGACCCCTCACCTCTCTGCTCCCTATACAATTGCTTCTCTTTATTTCTTCTCTCATTCTTCCATCTTCTTGTGGGTATTTGCTGGTTTCTCTGACTTGAGGAAATGACTTTTATTTCTTCCAGTCTTAACTTTTAATATTTCACTGTTGTCAATAAATTGACTTTCAGGAAAGAAGGAGCAGAGAAGGAAGGCTGTCAGGTCTCATTGGAGTCCATGGATAAAGGCAATGACTGTTGACTTCATAGCATCTTCCTGGGTACCATGTGACCATGCCTAGGAATCCCCTGAGGTCAGCATCATAGCCTCGCTGAAATGTCAGAGCCTAAGTACGAAATGCTGGCCAAACTTGCAAACTTGCAAACACTATGAAACAAGTCACTCTTTTCTAGTGTTGTCAAAAGAGATACTCAGGACATTGGGAGGGAGGAAGATCCCTGGAAACTTCCTGCACATCCATTATAGATCACAGCTAAAGTTCAGCCGTGGTCTTGGCCAATCTCTTCAGCAAAGGCCTGAGGCTTCCCTCAGGCTGGGGATGTGGGTCAGTGTTGAATCTCTCAGTACATGTGAAGCCGTGGGTCCTGTCTGTACCCAGCACTCAGAAAACAAACAGAACAAAACACTCAAACAGAAGTCACTTATATTTTGGTTTCTAGGATCTGTTTGTAGTGCATCTGTGAACTCAAAATAAATTGAAGTAAACTAGACCCAAATTAGATTTAATGTCCAAGGGCAGAGATGTAACTCCATGACGCAGTGTTTGTCTAGCATGTGTGGGTCCATAGTTCCATCCCCAGCACCATGGAAACCAAACGAATAGAAAGTTTACCCAGACATATCTCAGCAACACTGAGGCCCCAGTTCACAACCACCTGTAACTCTGTCTTTAGGAGATCTATTGGCCCTCTTCTGGCCTCTGTGGGTGGATACACGCACGCGCACACACACACACACACACACACACACACACACACATACACAACACACACACAGAGTTAGTTATATTTACACTATTTAATTCTTTAAAATGTGTTTTCTTTTCTTGGTTCCTTGCCTTTTGTTTGTGGGTTTGTGGGTTTTTGTTGTTGTTGTTGTTTTGCTTTTATAGGGCTTCACTCTGTAGACCACTGTAACCCCATATTAATAATCCTTCTGCCTCAGCCTCCTGTGTTACACAACCAATTTAAGCTTATCCCTGCCTAGCTCACAAATAAATGAGACTCAGACTATATTTTATTTGGCTTTGATAATTATTGAGGGGGTAACCCCTAATCTACTCTTTTAACTACCTCCCCAGCCATGTACCCATGATGCTTGCTGTTTCTCCTGGCCGTGTGCTCATGGTCCATCTCCCCTCAAGGCAGCTTCCTCTCTCCCCACCTTCTTCTTTTCCTTCTCACCTTGGTCTCCCTTCCTCCAATGAGGTCATTCCAAACCCATCTACCTCTATTCCCCCTAGTAATTGGCTGTATCCAATTTTATTTCACCAATAGTTTTAAATCAAGAAACAAGGTTTACACAACAAAAGCTTGTAAACACGAGAAGTCACTCATGGGCCTGGACCTTTGGGTATAGAATTTTGCATTATAATACATAGCAATAGACCAAGCCTCAACACTCCTGAATACTGGGATCTCAAGCATGCACCGCCATAATGCCAGGTCTACAGCCTTTTATCTGAAGAAAGCAGTATATATGTATCCCTTAATTAAAGGATGCTTTATTGCCAACAAGCGCCAATGAGCACCTGATCTATTGGAAAAATGGCGTCTATGAACTCACCTCATGCAGGGTTGACACACGCCTTCAATTTCTAAATAATAAACCATGTGCCAACCACAGTAAAGAAAGCAAAGGAAGCCAGATGTGGAGAAACACACCTGCAGAAAGACACCTGCCGTCTCAGCACAGAGAGGCTGAGGCTTGAGGGTCAAGTGTTCCAGGGTAGCCTGGGTTACACAGTGAGACCTTGACTAAAAAACAAAATAAGCCAATCAGGAAGTACAATAAATGAAGGGCCCACCTGGGTGTCGTGCTTTCTGCTTTAGAGAAGAGATCCACCTCATGCATGCCTTCCCTGGTACTTTCCTGCCACCCAAGTGTTAGCTTGGTTGGGCAGTGTCCCACCCTTGAAGATTAACAGCAGAGATGGACACGAAAGATGGTTCTTCAGTGTCTGATACAGCACAGAGCCATGATCAGGGTGCAGTCCCCAACAGTCAAAGAGGAAACACTTTTAACCCACCTCAGACATGGGGAAAGGGCAAGCTATTACTTAGATAGTTTAATAATAGGATCATATATGTGATGGTTTGTATATACTCAGCCCAGGGAGTGGCACTATTAGGAGGTGTGGCCCTGCGCGAGTAGGTGTGTCACTGTGGGCGTGGGTTTAAGACCCTCATCCTAGCTGCCAAGAAGCTAGTCCTCTGCTACCAGTCTTTAGATGAGGATGTAGAACTCTCGGCTCTGTCTGCTAGATGCTGCCATGCTCACACCTTGGTGATAATGGACTGAACCTTTGAACCTGTAAGCCAGCCCCAATGAAATGCTGTTCTTTTTAAGACTTGACTTGGTCATGGCATCTGTTTACAGCGGTAAAACCCTAACTAAGACAATATATCATAAATTTTGAAACATTCCTACCAAATAAGTTAAAAACATGGTTGGAGATGTCATTCAGCGGTAGGGTACTTGCCTGTTGTGGTATGAACCTTTGGGTTTGGTCCCTAGTATAGAAAACAATCGAATGAATGAATGAATGAATGAATGAATGAATGAATAGACAAATGAATACATACACAAATAATATGAACATGTAATGTCATGATCATTGTGTGTAGTCATGGTAGCCACTAAGACTGGTCTTCTCTCTCTGTGTGTGGTGTGTATGTTTCTTGTTTTAATTTTGAAATGAAGGTTCACATAGTCTGGACCAGCTCCTAACTTACTATTCATCCAGTGACAGCCTTGACCCTTCATCCTCTGCCTCTGCTTCCTGCTGGGACCCCAGGTGTGTGTCACCATGCCTGGCTCTTAGGATTTACTTATTTATTCTTGAGAAACCATATCTCTGTGTCGCTGTGACTGGCCAGAGGCTCCCTAGGGAGACTAGGCTAGGTTTGAACTTGCCTCTCTCCTGTCTGCCTCCTGAGTACTGACTGACATTCCAGCCTGCATCCCTGCACCAGCTTTAAGATGGTTTAAACATAGAGGTGTTTTATCCCCATTTCTCATCCACGTGAAGGAGCAAGGTGCCGCCTTCTAACCCCGCATACATCTCCCCCACACGATCCCCTCCTCCTTGTCTCTTCCATCTTTGGTCCCTACAGATTTTCTTTCATTCTTTCTTTCTAGCTCTTCATATTTTCTCCCAACTCGATGCTACATGGTGTGTTAGGTCTGGCCAGGTCTGAGCCTCCAAGGATCCTGAGCCAGAATCTTCAGGTAGTGTGTGTGTGTATGTGTGTGTGTATGAGTGTGTGTGTATGTGTGTGCATGTATGTAGGTATGTGTGTGAATGTGTCTGCATGTGTATGTGTGTATGTATGTGTGTATGTGTGTATACATGTGTGTATGTGTATGTATGTGTATGTATGTGTATATGTGTATATGTGTGTATACATGTGTTTATTTGTGCATATGTATGTATGTGTGTATGTATGTGTGTATGTATATATGTGTGTATACATGTGTGCATATGTGTGTATGTGTGTATGTGTATGTATGTATGTGTGTGTATGTGGATGTATGTGTGTATGTGTGTGTATGTATGTGTGTGTATATGTGTATATGTATATGTATGCATGTATGTGTGTGTGTGTGTGTATGTATATGTATGCATGTGTGTGTGTGTGTGTATGGGGAGGGACAAGGACACAATACCACATAGCTCTTTTTCCTTCTCACACAGAGACTTGCTTCATTTATACTTTCTAAAAATATTTTTTAATCTTTTTAAAAACTGTTATGTTACCTTTCCTACTGTCATTTTGAAGATCTAAGTATTCTGTAAGTTGCCTTGATCCAGGGTGTAGCTCAGTGGTAGAGTGTTTGCCTGGCACACCTGAGGCCTTAAGTTCAGCCCGACCTCATCTGCTCCCCACTGTACTGGGATTGTTTCCCTGTTTACATTGTCTTGGGACTGACGTTCTTGGCTCCTCGGTCCTGGGTCTTGGGTTTCACCACCTGCTTTGAAAAATAGCCAGCAAAAATCAGCGTTTGGACACTAGCTTCACATTCCATAAAGTGTGACTAAAGGAAAATCATAGCGTGGTTTGACTGGGCAGGTATCCAGATAGGATCTCTCTTCTCTCAGCTGCTGTTCCTCCTACACTGCTTCTGTGACTGGCTCCCCTGAACCCCGTCTTACGCTGATAAGGAATGGTGAATTCCCTCAACCCTGGCAACATGCTGCCCCTTCTCTACACATGGGTATCTCTCTTAGCCTCCCTGCCTGCTTCTCTGGCTTTACTTCTAGTATATTTTAGCTGTAGCCCCAGGTGGTACTTCCAGCTTTTCTGCTTTCTTGGCTTGCTGGGCCTGGCTCTGGTTGCATGCATGTGTATCTGTGTATGTGCACGTGTATGTAGGTGTCTGCAGAGGTCAGAAAAGGGCATCCTATTGGGGGTTGTAGATGGTCCTGTTGAGAACCAAACTCCTGTCCTTCAGAAAACCCTCATTCTCCCACAAGCTTGGGATTCCTGCTGCTTCTCTGTTTCTAGACCTGGAGCCAGAGGCCAATGGCTCAGGCCCCTATTCTTCTGGACCCTGAATACCATGGTGCTCAATGAATATTTGTTGAACAAATAAATTAATCTTATTTTTGATATCAGCTATGTCCTTTTGGCTTTAAAATACTTTTAAAAATTATTATTACTGTTATTAATATTTTAAAGAGTCTTGTGTTAGCCTCAAATTTACTATGTAGCTGGGGATGAATGACCTTGAACATATGACCCTCTGGTCTGTGTCTCTGTAGTGCTGGGATTACAGGCATGCACTATCCTACCCAGTTTTATACAGTGCATTGATTGAACTTAGGCTTCATACAGGCTAGATAAATACCCTACCAAAGGAACTTCTACCTCCAGCCCAGTACATTTTTATTTCTGAGTTGGGAAAACAAAAGAATGTGAATGTCTCAGGTTGGACCTTAGTGACCTGGCACTTAGTCTAAATGTGCTGGTTTCATCTTTATTGACTTTAAAAAAGATTTATTTTATCTTTGTGAGTGTGGTAGTTTGAATATGCTTGGCCCAGGAAGTGGCTCTATTAGGAGGTGTGGTCTCATTGGAGGAAACGTGTTACTGTGAGGGTGGTGCTTTGAAAGACCTTCCTTCCAGCTGCTAGAAGGCAGTCTTCTCCTGTTTGCCTTTGGAACAAGATGTAAAACTCTCAGCTCCTCTAGCGCCATGCCTGCCTACACGCCACCATG
This sequence comes from Arvicanthis niloticus, assembly GCF_011762505.2. Taxonomy (NCBI): domain Eukaryota; kingdom Metazoa; phylum Chordata; class Mammalia; order Rodentia; family Muridae; genus Arvicanthis; species Arvicanthis niloticus. Next base: position 9,500,139 of record NC_133434.1, read on the forward strand.
TTCTCACCTTGATGATAATGGACTGAACCTCTGAATCTGTAAGCCAGCCTAAATTAAATGTTGCCCTTTTTAAGGGTTGCCTTGGTTATGGTGTCTCTTCACAGCAATGGAAACCCAAGTGAGACAGTGGTCATGTGTGTCTGTGTACATGCATGCATGTGGATGTGAGTGCCTGTAGAAGTCAGAAAAGGACATTGGATTCTCTGGAGCTGGGGTTACAGGTCGGGGTGTCACTTGACATGGGTTCTGGGGACCAAACTTTTGTCCTTTGAAAGAGCAGCAGGTGCTTTTGGCCGCTGATCCATCTGTGCAACCTTATCCTGATGACTTACCTGCCACTCTACTTATGGTGGACAGGGTGGAGTGGGATGGAGAGGGTGGGAGGACAGGGTGGAGTGGGATGGAGAGGGTGGGAGGGGAACACGAACTCAACCTAGGAGCTTAGGACACAGGACACAAGCAAGGTCAAGTTCCCATATCTCATTAGTCATAAGGAAATTCCAGAAGCCATAATATCACAGGAGTTGTAAACAAATACGGACCATACAGGAAAACCTCTGCCGAGGGTCTGATGGAGAGCCACCTGGCTGTTTGAACGAGAGTTTATTGCTCCCAGGGAAAAACAAAACAAAGCAAAAAACCCCAAAAAACCCAAAACAGCTTCCCCCAAATTTCCACCCAGAAGCCTACAAACAACCCACTTTTTCTAGGTAGAGTCATTGCCCTTGCATTTTCTGTTCCATATAAACCACCCCCAAGTTTCTTGGTCAGCATGGAACAGTGATCCAGAGCAGGCTCTGCAGTTGTTTGGCCAGTATTCAGCAAGTGTCTTCAGCACAAGGCCAGGCCGTAAGTGCTTGAGTCCGTGCATGGCACGCACTCTCTGCTGTAGTTACTGTAGTTTGTCTGCCTGCTTCCTCTCTCTTCAGCTGATCACCCGCGATTAACTGTGGTCCCAAATTGTTGATATTTGCTCAGCTTCTTAAAGAAGAAGCCCACATCTTCATAAGCCTTATTACAGTTATGTTTGTTTTTATTTATATTGATATATGTTGTTACAGTTATTCTCTTTTATTGGTAGTAATTAATCTTGACCTCTTAATGTGTCTTATTTATAAATGAGTTCTTATCATTGGTGTATATGGAAAATAACCATAGCATATATAGTATTCTCAGCTGGGGTCTTGAAACATATGCCCAATCAATAATGGTGGGGGTGTGGGGGTGCGAGACTACCAGATTTCATTCTATAACCTTAGCACAAAGAAGCCATGGCCAACAGGTACACACAGAGCAGTGTGTTTATTTATTTACAGGGACGGGTTTGGGGTTTGAAATGTGGTAATGTATTAATCCCTAACTTAGGCAGTTCCCACATAGTTCTAGATTTTCCTCAGTTTGCTTGGTCTGGAGGGGTGACCGCCACACTGTGCAGTAGGCCTCTCGCCTCACAGGAGCACAGCGGAGTGGGTTCACATGTAGACTATGTCATGCCAGAGAATCCTGGCTCAGCTGAACACCATCTGTGTGTCCTTAAGCTGTGGCCCACCGTTAGCATGGCCTCTGCCTTCTTACAGCAAACCTGTTCCTGAGAATTCTCCAGAGCCCCTTGGAGAATGAAGGACGAAGCTTGTGATGTCCTTCAGCCCGGAGCTGGCCACTCAGAGACCATCTGTAAATGCTGACTGTTTTAATGACAATATTCCTTTTCATTCTAACGTGACTTGAGCTTTCCGAGCCCCAAATGGAGTAATGAAAAGGAAAATTCCACTCTGTTTAAAATTAGATTTCTTTGACAGCCAGCTTCTGCCCCGTTTGCTCTCTGTCCCATCCACCCTCTGCGTCTCCACCTGTTACCCAATTAACTCCCCACCGTCCCCAACACCTGCACGGAAGCCCAGAGTGGGCTCCTGTCCAAGACCTTGCCGATGCCTCCCAAACTCAGGGTCCCCACGCTACTGCCAGGCTGTGCAGGTGTCTGCCTGCAGGAAGCATTTCAGGTTCCCTAAGCTTTTCGCCCCCTGGACATGAGTTAGAGTGGTAACTAATGTCCAAGCTTCTCTCCTGGGCCTGGGATCTGAAGATGATTTCTCTGTGCCTTGCTTCAACTTTGAAAACATAATTTTGTTGGGGGAGGGGAATAGGAGGTCATTGAAAAGAGAAACAGAAGGAGGTGAGAGAAAACGACCCCCCTTACCTCCAACCCCCTCCCCCCCCCCCCCCCGTTCCCCGCCACCACCACCATAGCAACAACATGACAGTGGGAGAAGGCAGCCCCCTGCTCTGTCCCAGGCCATGAGGAGAATGTTCACTCCTCTGAGCTTTAGACATCTGTCTCATTTCTCAAATATTTAAAGTCAGGAAGCTAAGAAAACCCAGGAAACCCAGGACAAAAAGTGAAAACCCTGCCCACAAAGTGAAAACCAGCAGCTTTTTAAGTGGCGGCACGCAGCTCCCAGGCTGCACTGCGGTCGTTACTGTGGCTTCTGCTGACACGCATGTTGGAGTCTAGACGTGAGAGCAGGGTTGGTGCACCCTCCCCCACGCGCACGCATCTCTAATCCACTTGTATGAACAAAAAGTAGGACCCCTGAGAGTGAAGGAGAGCTCAGAGGAGTGCTTGTCAAGCTGAGCTTTGCATGGACGCCAACCACGAGGTCATCGCCAAGACACCGCCCTTTCTACCCAGCACATCTGGAGGGAACCCTGCGTTTGGACCAGCTACTACGTGATCGGTGCTACTGGACCACACAGTTGTAGAAAGACTATGAGTGGGCTCAGACGGTAGCGTGTTTGCACCACAGACATGGACAGCAGAGTTTGATCCTGAAGAACACATGTTTAAAAAGCCAGGTGTGGAGGCGTGTGCCTGTAGCCCCAGTGCCAAAGAGGAGGCGGGATCCCTGGGCTTCCTGGCTAGCTAGACTACATGGAGCCAGGGCTCACTGGTTGGTGCATTGCATGTGCTTCCTGAGTCCAAGTGGTACTCTGAACTCCCCCCCAACCCCCGCCCCCATCATCTGTAAGCACAGGTCACGGCCATGAGCTAGCACTGGACCATTGTCTCATCCCAGTGAGCCCATTTCACACCTGCCCCGTCTCTCAGAGACTAAATCAAAATGGCAGCTTATTTTCCTCAGAACAGAACCTGACTTTGTTCCGAACTAAATATGAACAGGAAATTAACCTGGAAGATCTGAACTGAATCACCTAGGGAGTGAATTATTTATTTAATTATTAGATATTTATTTACCAAATATTTAACCTGAATGATAATGTGGGAGACAGAGCATCACAAAGTTATAGTGTTTCAAGACGGAATACACGAATAGGGTTAACTCCAGGAGAAGCCAACCAAAGGAGACTGTGTACCCTGTTCCACAGAAGTCCGAGATGGGTCCAGCACTCAGAGTGGCTTGCTCAGATTTTAGAGTTTGCTTTTCTTGTCTGAGGATCAGGGTTTATCACTGACAAGCATTCTTGTTTGGTTGATGAAACTGGATGGATGAAAACTGAAGTGCCTTGGAAACTCTGAACATTAGTTTTCTCTGTAACCACGTTACCTCTCTGCTCCCGCTTCAGGAAGCATATTGGGTTAAGGTTGTGGAACTCTGAGGAGTCGTCCATTTCGGAGCAGGCCTGCCTCTGGGGCTGGTTGTATCGTTCTCTGTGGACCACAACATCCACGAATCTGAAAGCCAGAAGGGTCCTTTGAGATGATGCAGTCCAAGATTTCATTCTTTTAAATAGATGAGATACTGGTATGGGTAGCCAGACCCTATGACCTGTCCATGAGAGCCAGGGCTAGGTGCTCCCACATTCGTCCCATGACCCAGCGTCTTCCTATACACCAGGCTTTCAGAGTTTAGGGTTAACTCCTGGGGTTGGATTCTCTCTTCTGGGCAGTTGGTTGGTGGCCATTCTCAGGGACCACCTAGGCATCAAGTACGCTTCCCAGCAAAAAGCTGGAGGTGTCATCATCCGGAAGTCCAGTCACATGCTCCAGGAGAGTGGTAGACATACAGACAGTGGGCCTTCTATGGAGTGGGATCCAGAATTCAGCGCTACTTGTTTTAGTGTGCAGCATCAGAAATCATTGTTTCAAGTACTGTTGGCAATAATTAGTATTCACATAATAGAAATAATGATGTTAGTTCCCTACCGGGAAAGACTCGGCAAGGTATGTGTGTGTATGTGTGTGTGTGTGTGTGTATGTGTGTGTATATGTGTATATGTGTGTATGTGTGTATGTGTGTGAAAGTGTGTATGTGTGTATGTGTGTGTATGTGTGTATGTGTATGTGTGTGTATGTGTGTGTATATGTGTGTATGTGTGTATGTGTGTATGTGTATATGTGTGTATGTGTATGTATGTGTGTATGTGTGTGTATGTGTGTGTATATGTGTGTATGTGTGTGTGCACATGCATGTACAGTTAAGTGCATATGGAACATTTAGCAAATCAGCTCAGGTAGAACATTTAGGGGTTATTAGAGTCTACTGTTGTTCAGTGTAAAGAGGGATTTGAAAGAGTTTCAAAGAAGGGGCACAAGTCAGGACTAGTAAAGCCTGGTTTTTGAATTGGGTTTTTATTTAGACTTTTGTCAGATTGGCAAGAACACATCGGTGAGACTCATAGGTTGTCTTGGAACTGGGGGTTTTTGAGATAGCACTTTGTGTCCTAACAGGAAGGTGGAATTGTGTGGTGAAAGGGTACCCACAGGAATAGGCTTTTCTCAGTGGTTAATGGTCTGACTAAGAAGATGCCAAGGAGATAATGAATAAGAAGTTTGTGGTTATGTTTGGCCACAAGTGAATAGTGATGAATCCACCAAGATAAGGGCTCCTTCCACTGGGCATGGGAATGGGAATGGGTGGAGATGTTGGATTGGGTCTGCTTGAAGAGAGTGGCTGGGTAAATGCTACCAGTCCGAGGAGTCAAGAGCAAGCAGAGCCAGCTTTCTTCTGCAAGGCTCATTGTGCTTTGAGATCAGGAGGGGTTGATGGGAGTGGGGCAGCTGCAGGGGATGGAAACAGGAGTGGGAAGATTATAGAAGTCATAGTGTTGCTTTAAAAGTTATTAGTTAACTCTGTAGTTCTTAATATGACCCCACCAGCCCCCCAATAATGGAGATTGAGTAATGTGGATTTATTTAATCAGCCTTAGCACAATTACTGGGTGAATCACCCTTAATCTATTTTTCTATGTGCGAGACTGGTTAATTGCCAGCAGATTTCCCCAAATACTTGCTGTTTGAGTCTTTCCAGTGTTATTGTTGCTCCATCACTGTCCTCAATGGGCATTTCACTCGGCCATGCTCTCCTGGACCATTTTGTCTAATGGAGACTTCCCGTTCTCTCCCCCTTCTTTCTTCTTCTCCCCTTGCCTCCTCTTCTCTCTCCTCGTGGTTCCAACCTGCGACTTTCAGCCTGGTAATCAAAACCCCGCCTACCTCTATTCTCCCCAGTAATTGGCTGTCAGCCACGTCGATTTAGTCAGAGAATAAGAACAAAGTTTACATATAAGCAAGTAAGCAAAGTTTGCTTACATGGCATTGTTTGGTGTGGATGAGGATCTGATCCTTGACAGCAACCAGATCCTGGGGGCCAGTATTTAGCATCTGAGTACATAGCAGCACCAGGCCAACCCCTTACATTATAATGTTAAAAGTACCGGGTGATTTTAGGACGGGTATGAAGCACAGATGTATAAGAAAGGCAGCTGAAGATGAGACTGGGGTTGAGACGGCGCAACATTGCTTCTGACTTCCGTTTCAGTTCAACAGCTGTCCTTCTCATGATGATGGACAGCAAACCTGTAAGCTGAAATGAACGCTTTCCTCCCCAAGTTGTTTTTGGTCCTGGTGTCTATCACAGCAACAGAAAGTAAAGCAGAACATTGGTCTGGGACGGCAGGTAAGGCCAGTTGTCTCTACACAGTAAGACTGCAGACTGACTTCGGGGTTAGTTGGGACTGATCTAGGGTAAGTTTGGCAAGGTTTTAGAGCAAGCTCTGAAGTCTGTGAGAAAGTGTTGCCACCGGCTCCGCTCTACCTGGCTTGAGACAAAAGACTTAACAAGCCTGAATAGTTACTATGTTGCAGCCTGCTCCGCTCTGCCTGCCTTCAAACTGCCACTCCAGTCTTCAGGTAAGGGTCTAGAGAGAGAGAGAGAGAGAGTGAGGATGAAGAGAAGAGATGCAAGACAGAGGTTCTGATCAAGTCTTTTTATTTGAAGGGAAATCTAGGGTATTTATACACTTTTGCCACGCCCCTTGTAGGTGCGTGGATATGACATAAGCCTTGGAGGCGTGGCTAGCATGTGGATAGCTGCTTTCTAGCCGCTTTCTGCTAAAGGTCGGCTCCCAACAAGGAAGGAGTCTTGTTTTTAGTTGTTCCTCATGTCTGAGGCCTTAGTGAAACATGTAAGCCATACATTGCTTCAGGGTTGATTTAGAGGACTCTCTGACCAGGAGTAACAGCAATTAGTGACCTGGTGCCAAGGAATCCATAGTATCAGGTCTAATAACGTGGGAAACCAAGCAACTGGGCACCGGGAAGACCCAAAGTTTGGGTTCAGACTCTGCCCCCTTGTGGAGAACCAGCTTTATTGGGGGAGACCTGGTGCCGGGATGGAGGCCATTAGAGTGGATGTGCGGGTGACTCAGGACACTGAAACAGATTAGGAGCTAACACATTTACTATGAATGTTATTAATAGCATGGGCAGACAGAGGGTGGCATCAAGGCAGAGGCTTTCTGGGAGAGTTCATGTTCCCACATCAGGGATAAACAGCCTGGTGGGGTGTCTGACGAGAAGCAGAGCCCACTTGGTAGAGTATGAATCCATTTCTTTCAGCTCTTGAGGAGGTGGAAAGTCCACACCAAGAGCCTGCAGCCAGGCTAGCTGGTACCCAGGCAGGAGCCTGAAATAGAGGTAGGGAAAAAGCCACTACTTTAGATATAAACTTACTTCTCAGGTGAGATGCCTCAGGGAAAGCCCAGCTAGCTCAGGACTCAAGACAATGTCCCAGCAGGGTGGCTGTCAGGGTCTCTGAGTAGGTCTGAGCCAGACTGTATTCTGTTTCCCTCAATGGCTGCATCATAGAGGGGTTCACCTCTAAGGCTGCAATGAGAAATCCAGATTCTATGAAACTGGGTCCTTAGCTGTTGTTTGGTGCCTTGCTTGGGTCCTTAGCTGTTGTTTGGTGTCTTGCTTGGGTCCTTGTAGTTAGAACAAGACGCCGGTCCCTAGGTTATTATAAAACTCAGCAACCTGACCTCCCGTAGGAAGAGCTGGACTTTCAGAGGAGACACTGTGTTTCTATATGATGTCAATTTTGGAAGGGTTTGGACAATGTTTGAGCAGGAGCGAGTTTAGGTTACAGGTTAATAATTCACTTTCTGTACAGGAGGAAGAAAAGAGAATGCCTGTCTATTAAGGTGGGGCTATCCCAAGCGTCCAGGTGGGAGATGAATTCGGACGAATGCTGGGTAAAGTGGGCAGAGGAGCTATTTCCCAGCTTTGACTTAATTCTTGGTGTACCTGTTTAATTCTTGGTGTATCTGTTTTTATTTTAACCCTTTTCACACTGTTCTGCTCTTCCTGAAACAGTGTGTCCCAGCGTTAGCCCACTCTGGCCTCAAACTTGATTCTTCAGCCCCAGCATCTCAAGTCTTGGGATTATAGGTAAGTTCCTCCACGCCAGGTGACCTGGTGATTTCAATATATGAGCAATTAGGGGAGTCACTGAAATGGGAGAAAGATCTGTGTCATAAAGCATCCTAGAACGGCATTACTGCCCCTCCCCACCCCGCTTCTGTTTAATTACTGAGGACAAAGAGGGGGAAAGCTACTCAAGGTGACATTGGAGAAAATGGCTGTATTAGGGGGTGTACTTTAGGAGGGGATGAAGGAGGGGCAACTGAGAGGGGAGAACTCCAGAAGTGCAGTTTGCAAGGGAATTCTTTCCTTTCTGAGCAGAAGGACCTGGGATGCCCTAGAAGACAGTGGAGCCTTAGAAAGGGTACAGCAGTCCTGAGCATTTTACTGAGATTGCATAGAGACAAAAATGGCTGCTGCATTGCAGGGATGTCCTGGGAATATTTTGGTGCTGGAAGTCTCTTCCAGCCCCCGTTTGTTGTTGTTTTGGTTGGTAAATAACCAAGAGAAGAGAACTCTTTCTGCCCTTTCGCCAGATGGGATTCACACATTAGATACAATGTGTTCTTTTACTGTCACATAAACCCAGTTCTCAGCATTGAGTCTGTGTGACTGTGGCTGGGCCCTCCCCTAGTAAATTGTGTCGCTCTTGCCCAGAGAGAACACGTATGATTACTTCTTCAAACTTCCCCTTGAACGTGAGGCTGCTGCTGGAGGACCAGTGCCTGGGGGCTCAGAGAGAAAACCCAAGGCTGCCTAGGATTGCTTCAGGAGAGCTTCAGGGTCAGGGAAGAGAGGAGGCCTTGACGTTAGGTTCAGACAACTCCTGCGGCGCGGGGTGGGGTGGGGTGGGGTCCCCCTGTGGTACAGAGGATACTTCGTGTCAGTAGTGGCGACACAGAGGGACTGCAAAGCATAAAGTCCTTTGAGAGGATTTGTGGACCACAGGGCTAAATCTGGTTCTACAAGTCTGGAAAAGAAGAGCTGGCGCCACTGGGTGGCAGCGCGGAGCTCGTCGTTGCTTCTCTTTAAGGAGTCGCGTCACTCGGTGCGGCTGCCGCCAACACCTTAGTGCGCATGCCCGTGTCTCGATCAGGAGGTGGTGACGACTTAGAAGAGGGCAAAATGAGCCTTTAGGACTCCTTTGTCCTCTTTCTTCACAGTATCTAACTGTCCCTCAAAATAGCTAGGTTATATGGTTTTGTGCTACTAATACGTATTATAATTACAAAAAAAAGTCACCCGAACAGCTTCAGTAGAAAGTCATTTCTAGAATGAGGTGTACAATATTTTGGCTTGAAACATTCTTAGGGAGAATCAAAGAAGACTGTGTGTGTGTGTCTTTTTGTTTTGAAAGATTTACTAGGATTTTTACGTAAGGCAGATGCGTAGACAGCAAAGGTGGCCAGTCAGGAAGTAACGGTAGCGCTGTTCTGCCATCTGGTGGGCAAAGTGTTACCTGCAGTCTATAATAAAGCTTCCATGTTAATACGAATTGCAAGCAAGAAGACAAAAAAAAAAAAAAAAAAAAAAAAAAAAAAAAGGCACAACAATTCCAAACAAATACAGTCAATGTATAATTGCCAATTTTATTTTCGTTGAAAAATTTAATATTATATATTTTGGTCATGGTTTTCTTTTCCACAACTGCTCCCCCCTCCCTCCCTCCCTCTCTCTGTCTCTCTGTCTGTTTCTCTCTCTCTCTCTCTCTCTCTCTCTCTCTCTCTCTCTCTCTCTCTCTCTCAAAAACAAACAGGCAACAACATAATAAAAAAGAATAAAGAAAACCACAAGTACACACATGCACACACACAAGAACACAAAATCAGATAACATATCATATAAGCAAAAGGCTGATAAGAAAAAAAATGCCCAAACAACGCACTGTGAGAAAAAAAATGTCCAGAAAAATAACATTAACTTTTCATTGTCTTCATCATCTATTGCTGGGCAGGAGCCGGTCCCTTTAGTGTGGCTAATATATTCAGTAAGACTATAGAAAAACTAATTTTTCCTTTGCAAGCAAATACCAATTGGGGATAGCTTGTTGGCTAGAGATGGGGACCTATGTTCATGTCCCTGTTTTAGTGCTGGAACCCCATCCGCCTTGAACCTGTTCAGGCCCTGTGCATGCTGCCATAGTCTCTGTGAGTTCCCATGCACATCAGTCCTGTTGTGTCTGAAGACACGATTTACATGGACTCATGAAGTCCCTCTGGCCCTTACAATCTTTCTACCTGCCCCCCTATTTAGCTCCCCAAGCCCTGAGGGGAGGGGCTTGATGAAGACATTCCAGTTAAGACTGAGTGTTCCAAAATCTCTCTCTCTCTCTCTCTCTCTCTCTCTCTCTCTCTCTCTCTCTCTCTTTCTCTCTCTCTCTCTGAACATTGTTCAGGGTGTTCTCTGTGTTAGTCCCTGTCTACGCCAAGAGGAAACTTGTCTGGTGATGGCTGAGAGAGACACTGATTAGCAGAATGTCATTAGGGGTCATTTTATTATTATGTTCCTTTTGAAGGACAATAGTATTTGGCTTTCCCCTAGGCTTATGACCTGTGTAGTTTCATATTCTTGGCCAGTGTCAGGCATGGGTTCTTTCTTGTGGAGTGGCCTGACACCCGAGTGGTGGGTGTGGTTACTTCCAAGGCATTTGTGTCTTTACCGGACCAGCCCATCATGCAGGCAGGCGACTGTTGTAGATTACAGAGCATGCGTTTACCGTTCCAGAAATGAAGGGCACACCTGTGATCCAGATCTTGAGGCTGAAAGACACAGGCTTCTGACCAGGATCTTGACATAAAGATTTTGAGACATAGCGGCCATGAAAAGCTTAGGTCTGGCAAGGTAGCACAGGCCTTTAATCCCAGGAGACTGAGGCAAGCAGATTCCAGCCTGGGACAAAGCAAGTTCAAGATCCAAGTATGGTGGCATACACCTTTAATGTGAGCCATGCCTTCTGCTGGAGGCCTATATAAAGACATCAGAAAAAGGAAGGTTCACTCTTCTTTGTCTGCTTGCACTTCATTGCAAAGCATATCTGTTAGAAGCTATTTCTCCAGGGTTTCAGTTTATACAGAAGACCAGGAGAAACAACTAGCCTCGTGGGAGTCAGCAATCGCTAGGTTCTTGGACTTCCCATCCACAGCTGCCCATTGTTGAGTTAGTTGGACTACAGACTGTAAGTCATTACAATAAATTCTCTTAATATATAGAGACATTCCATAAGTTCTGTGTCTCTAGAAAACCCTAATACACTTAGCTTGCAGCAAGTTGACCAAAAGACCAGGCAGCACAACCTTTAAACATGAAAATAGAAAATCAAACAGTTTTGCTTAGCTCCCTCTTCTGTCTCCTTAGTGAGTCTCACTATGTGCTTTGGTGGTCCTTCTGGCTTATATACCCCCATTTAGTATACATAGCTAGCCTCCTCATGCACATTGGCATGCCTTATCTGGTTCGGTTGGTCCATTGTAAACATATTTTGTCAGTCTTCTGCTCAAAATTCATGAACAGCATTCTCTTTTGTTTGTTTGTTTTGTTTTGCTTTGTTTTGAGACAGGGTTTCTCTTTGTAGCCCTGGCTGTCCTGGAACTCCCTCTGTAGACCAGGCTGGCCTCGAACTCAGAAATCCGCCTGCCTCTGCCTCCCAAGTGCTGGGATTAAAGGCGTGCGCCACCACCGCCTGGTTATGAACAGCATTCTTACATGGAGATCTAATGTGGGACTTTAGAACCTTCCAGAAAATTCTATCAGTCTTCCTACACCAGCTTTGGTGTATCTGTATGTCAGGAAATTGTCAGTGCACTCTGATCCGGCTGTGACCCTGCCCCTTCCCTTTCACATAGACACTTTTTTGTTTTTGTTTTTGTTTTGAGACAGGGTTTCTCTGTGTAGCCCTGGCTGTCCTGGACTCACTCTATAGACCAGGCTGGCCTCGAACTCAGAAATGCACCTGCCTCTGCCTCCCAAGTGACATGGACATGTTTTAATTCACCAAGTTACAGTTCAGTTGTCCCCTCCTCGGAAAGGAGTTCGAGTTCCTAAAGATTGCTCTAGTGTGCCCTCTGCTGGTACGTTGGTGACATTGCAGAAGAAAGTGACGGAGCAGAAACCTGATACTCGGTGGCCAGTGAAGCAATTACTGGAGTAAAAGACACTTATTTCCTTGGAGACACCTTAAGACAACCAGAAGGGAATGCTTAGAGCTGATAAGAGGAGGTAGTGGAGTGTGTTTTAAAAACATGAGTGTGGTACATACTGCCTGTAATTCCAGAGTTTAGCGAGTACAGAGAGGGAGGGTCAGGAGCCGAAGGTCATTCTTGGCTTCATAGAGTTGATCTGTCTTGGCTATATGAGGTTGTAGCCGCCAGCAGCTACGGGAACCAGGTTCACCTGAGAGGAAGGCTGGGAATGAAAGGGGAATGGAGGTCGAGAAGAGATGAGGCCAAGACAAAGTTCTCTGATCAAGGCCCCAAGTTTAATATTTTGCTTTCACTTATAAAGGGTAAGCCCCACCCCCTAGAGTCTCTTCTCGGTTCAGCCCAGGGGCTGGGCAAGGAGAAGTAGCCTGAAGGTGTCAAGGCTAGCTCAGCAGGCGGTCCATTCTTCTTAGCTCCTGTGACAGTCTGCAGGGCACCAAGGTCTGCAATGCAAGGCCTCCTCCTAGGTCCTACTGTTGTTTGGTCTACTGTGGTAAATGGCTCGCAGGCCTGCTCAGGCCTGGAGTAAGGGCACATGAGGTGAGACCCTGTCCCCCAAAAATCAAACAATCAATCAACACACATAAATTATTGTTATCTGACACTTTATAAATAAGATAGAGAAGTAATTCCAGTCACAACTCCCTCCCCAAAATGAGATATCTTTAAAATAACATGAATAAGTTATGTATAGGACCTATTTGAAAATGACAAAAAAAATGTAATTGTAGGACTCTAAGTATCCAAAATCAAGGGACGTGCTCCCACAGAGAACCCACAGGCAGGTCTCGTTGTAATAACATGAGGTTTATTGATACTGGTGCACCAGGACTCTCTTGTGTGCAGGCAAAAGAGAGTCCTGAATCAGAGTTGGGGTCATTTATATACCAAATATTCACAAGGCTCATAAAGGCAGTTTTACCTCTTAATCAATAACTACAAAGGCTGATTTTAACATCCGTTCTCAAGCTTGGTTTCCTTCCCAGTCTCTGTCCCTATTTACCTCTGTATCTCTCTGGGAGAATTCTTTTGAGTGACTGTTCACCCAGGTGTTTTATTGCCTCTATCTTGGGTCCTTTGTTCTTTTGAAATGTTAGTTCAAGTCCCTGGGATGCACCCCAAGGGCAGCTAACACTTGTGTGTAAATTGAAACTCTGAACCTAAGAATCTCTCATGTTGAGACCTAAAATTTCATTTTTACAATTTATTCTCATGCTATGAAAGGAAAAACTGGTGTCACAAGCCTGTAGCCCAACCCATGGAAGGTGGAGGCAGGAGGATCAGGAGTTCAGTTATCCTTTATTATGTAAGGGGGTTCAAGGCCAGCCTAGGCTATAGGAGACCCTTTCTCTACAACAAGTACACACACATACAAAACAACAACTTAAAGAGAAAACTTAAGGTCAGATCGTGTTTCTGGTTTTGAAGCCCAGCCTATCCATTTGCTAACTACAGGATCTTGAACAAGTGAATGGATATTTCTATGCTCATTGTTACAATAATAAAAAAAAAAACCTACAGCAAATCAGAGATCCATGGCTGATCGAGGTTCTGAGACTATGTGATGGTTGAATACTCAGCCCTAAACCGGACATGTATACCACTTTCTCTAAGGCTCTGATTGAACATTATGGAAGACAGAGTGGGAAAAAATGTAAGAGTCAGAGCCAACTAGAAGGGCTTAGCAAAGCCACCCTCAAGGCACGATACAGCCATTGTAGCATGAACTATCTCACAGTCGTTTTGACTGTTGGTACTGACTGTAAGACTAGGCATATAAACATCCAGTGGAGGGTAGGGGCAGGGGTTGTTGCAGACGACTTCATTTTGATGGTTACTGCATCAAATCTATAAATCACTTTCAGTCATGTAACCATCTTTATTATATTCGTTTTGCCCACCTATGAGCATGGGAGGGCTATCTTTTGGCGTCTTCTTCAAAATTTTCAGTCTTTTAAAGTTCTCAGGTAGAGATTTTTGGTTTTTTACCTCATTCATCTCCTTCTTTGTATCTTCTCTGAGGTCAGTTATACAAATGATATTTTGAGGTTTTGTTTTTTTTTTCTGGGACTTTGCTCATGTAGAGTGAAAAATTATAAAGGCCATTTTATGAAATATGTGTAGATTTCTTTGCCCTTAGACCTGGGCAGAAAAGTGCAGATTCCAGAACGAGGAACTGAAAATAAGATTTCAGGCCTTCACTTTCCCCGGGGCACATTTCGGGTGGAGGACACTGCCCCTGAATCAAGCCTCAAGCAGCAGGCCTACCTATGGGTGGGAGAGGCCCAAGGCAGGAAGCCACATTCCTGACTACAGATAAAGATATAAGCCATCTAGGTGGGGCTGTGACTGGAGGAAGTGAGAAATATTTTGTAATGACAGTATAGGGGACAGTGACATGGTAAGACCACATTTTTGAGAAACATGATTGTACTGAGTAATTTCCATGGCTATTAACCTTTCCGGGTGGGTTTCTCTGGAATGTTTCACTATTCTTATGTTATGTATCCTTGGCAACCCCTCACCCCTTCCCACTACCCTGGTTTGTGTTTTTTTTCCTTTAAAACCTTCCTCAGACTGGGTGGCGGGGGTCGGACCCTACTCCTGCGCGAGTAGTGGTCAGACCGCTGGCTGCCAGCTCTTTTCCCTAATAAACCTCTGCTGATTGCATCCAGGTATGGTTTCTTGTGATCTTTGGGTGGTCATGATTTCCTGAGACTTGAGGAAGGGTCTCCCGAGTATGGGGGCCTACATGGCAAGTTTCTGGTGGCTTGGCCTTTGTCTTAGGGTTTCTATTGCTGTGAAGAGACACTGAAAGACCTCCAAAGGGAGACCCTCACTCAAGTCCGGAAAGGCGCGCACCCAAAGACTCACGAGAGACCTTCTTGATGCAACAGCAGAGGTGGTTTACTGGCGAGGGCCCTTGGAGGATTCGACCCAGAGCCCAGAAAGTTTGGAATATTTATAGGTAGAGTTAGGGAGGGCGGGAAAAGCTGGCATGGTTACATGTGATTGGGTCTGCAATTTAAGTAAGCAATCATTAGGGCTGGCAGGATGTTGATCCAGCAAGATGTTTACCTAGCAGGATGTCCAGTTATTTTTTGACCAAGAAACCTTGGACCTCCCGGAAAGGGAGAAAAGTAAATACCAGGTGGCCCATTACTCACTTGGGCTTGTCTGGACTTGTCTGGGCATGTCCTTGCATGCCTTTTCATTTCTTGGTCACCCTGCCCCCGGAGGGACGTGATGTTTTTATTATGGCTATATTTAACAAGTTGCTGGTGGTCTTTGCTGACCCTGAATTTTGTTACTGTTTCAAGCTGTTTTCAAATTTTATTCTCACAACACCATGACCGAGACAACTCTTATAAAGGACAACGTTTAATTGGAGCTGGCTTACAATCTCAGAAGTTCAGTCCATTATCATCATAGTGGGAAGCATGGCAGCATTCAGGCAGACACAGTACTGGAGAAGGAGTTGTTCTACATCTTGATCTGGAGGAAGCCAGAAGGAGACTAATTCTTCCCCACTGGGTGGAACTTGAGGACTAGGAGGCCTCAAAGCCTTTCTGCACAGTGACACACTTCCTCCAACAAGGCCACACCTCCTAAGAAAAGCATGGGCCAAGCATATTCAAACCACCACAGCCTTCATAGTGAGACTGTCTTAGAAAGAAAACAAACTGGAAAGAATAGCTTGGATATTGGGGGCATCAGGGACATATATGCTGAGCATGTGTGAGACCCTGCATTGAATTGTAAAAACAACTCCCTCCCCCAGCAAAAACAACAAGAAGAAACCAAAAGAATAAGATAACATGATCTTTTTGCGAACTCAAGTTTAAGACGTTCTGCTCTAAATGAAGTTTCTCTAAGAGGTAGCAGTAGATTCTCTATGGATGAAGGCACCCTTGACTAACAAGCCTGGGAATGCTTATAATATAACAAGGGGGTTTAGGCCAAGTCAGATAGGTAATGCAAGGGTGTGAGGGTCTGTGCAAGGGGTGTTTCTCAAGCCCATTTTCTGGGCTAAGACTTTCTGGTTCTCTAACTTGTAAGTTTCCTCAGAAACATGCTAATGATTTTCCTCCTGCATCCTCTGTCTTAGGTTGCAGTGTGGTGATTTTACTAGGTACTTTCCCTATCAAGACCCAAGACAACTGTGAGTAGGAGAAGACCATTCTGTGGAGCAGCCAAACCTTGTAGGAGGTTCTGGGAAGCCAAAACGCTATTGCTTCTGCTTTGTTCCCTTTGTGGTGGAGAAAAATTAAACCTTTTGAAGCAGTGTGCTAGATCTTCAGTGAGACAATGGGTTCAGACAAAAGAGCGAGTGGAACAGAACATAGTGGAAGATAGAAGTTATGGTTCCATCATAGACAGGGATGACCGTGATGATCCTGAATCTAGAAGCAGGCGGAGGGACTCAGATTACAAAAGATCAAGTGATGATCGCAGAGGTGATAGATATGATGACTATGGAGACTATGATAGTCCAGAGAGAAAGCGTGAAAGAAGGGACAGTGACCGGTCTGAAGATGGCTACCATTCAGATGGTGACTATGGAGAACATGGCTATAGCCACGACATCACTGATGAGAGAGAGAGAGCAAGACCATCATGCTCCATGGCCTTCCTACCACCATCACCGAGAGTGATATTCGAGAAATGGTGGAGTCCTTGGAAGGCCCTCAGCCTGCAGATGTGAGGCTGATGAAGAAGAAAACAGGTGGAGTTTCATCCCTGGCAAGATGCTACCAGCTGGATGGAAGCCAATCAGAAAAGAATGGGTGACTCAAGGAAAGCACACTGCAATGCGTTATAGCAGCCCCGGACCTAAGTCTGAAGATTGGCTTTGTAACAAGTGTTGCCCTAACAACTCCAGGAAAACACTAAAAGGCTTCCGATGCGGAGCAGACACGTTTGACTCTGAACAGGAGACGCCCACTGGAACCCTAGAGTCTGTTCAGTCCATATGACACTGCTATCTCCCTATGCTTCCTTAGCTGTCAATAACATTCTCCTCATAAAACACAAACAGACACAACAGAACAGAGGCTTTGCATTTGTGCAGCTCTCTTCTGCAATGGGTGACTCTCAGCTGCTTCAGATATTACAGTGTCTCCATCCTCCATTGAAAATTGATGGGTGTGTCCTCTCCCCAGCCTTGAGCAGGCTGGAAAGACCTTGTTTCCACAATAGACCTAGTAATAGAACCTAGGTGGAGTTATCCACCTTGGCTCAGGTAATATGGATGAATATCTATCTAGCTATCTATCTACACACACACACACACATATATATACATATATATATATACACACATACACACACACACACACACACACACACACATATATATATATACACACACATATATATTTACATATATGCACACACAACTTTCTACAGGAACTTAGAAGAATAGACTGCCCACTGGGCTTACCTTGAGACATAATCCGGCTGAAACAAAGGATGGGTTCGGTGGGGCCTTGCCTTTAAATAGAAGAGCTGAATATTAAAATTTGAGCCTTGATCAGAAAACTTTGTCTTGGCTTCATGCTTCTCTTCTCTCTCTGTCTCCGTCTTTCGTTTCCAGCCCTCACCTGAACCTGGGCTCAGGTGAACCCAGTTCGTTTGTGGCCACAGGCGGCTACAGATGGGAAAACTATTGGAGTTGATTTTGCAAAAGTGCCAGAAAGGATTTGTTCCTTCCAGACGGTAACCGTGCCAGCGCCTTCTCTGTAGCTAGTACCGCCACTGCTGCTGCTCGGTGGTTATCCACTCAGTCTCAAAGTGGTGAAGGAGGCAGTGTTGACTACAGTTATATGCGGCCAGGCCAGGATATTGGCTATACACAGTATACTCAATACTCACAGGATTACTAGCGGTTTTATCAGCAACAAGCTGGAGGGTTGGAGTCTCATCCATCAGCTACATCAGGCACCACAGTGACTACCACCTCAGCAGCTGTAGTGTCCCACAGTCCCCAACTCTATAATCAGACCTCCAACTCACTTGGCTCTCTGACTGAGGAAGCACAGCCTAGCACTTCCCCTACTGGTATAGTTCCTGGTACCAAGAATGTGGTACCTGACACGCCCCCGTATCAATATGATGCATCTTCAGGATATTACTATGATCCCACAACAGGGCTGTGCTCTGACCCCAACTCACAGTACTGCTATAATCCCTTAACACAGCAGTACTTGTATTGGGATGGAGAGAAGGAGACCTAGGTGCCAGCTGCAGAGTCTAGCTCTAACCAGCAAGCTGGCCTGCCTTCCACAAAAGAGGGAAAGGAGAAGAAAGAAAAACCCAAGAGCAAAACTGCTCAACAGACTGCCAAAGACATGGGATGCTGGGCTAAGAGTTTAAACAAGCGGAAAGAAAAATTAAAAAAAAAAAAAAAAAAAAAAGCGTTCAACCTGTCAATTCATTGAGAGAAGAAGAAAGGAGAGAATCTGCCGGAGCAGATGCTGGCTTTGCTGCTTTTGAGAAGATGGAAGCCTTAGCTTAGGCAGCAACTCATCCCTGCATTGGTGCGAAATGGAGATGAAGAAAACCCCCCTAAAAGAGGTCTGGTTAGTGCTTACAGAGACTTGAGAGTGAGGAAGAGAAACTAGCTGACTGGAAGAAGACGACCTGCCTGTTGTGCTACGTCAGTTCTCAAACAGATGCCCTGGGCAGGCACCAGCAGCTCTCGGATTTACACAAGCAAAATATGGACATCTACCAAAGACCCAGGTTGAGAGAGTAGGGGTTGGAAGCCTTGGAGCTGAGGGAGAGAGAGATGAAATACCGAGATCGAGCAGCAGAAAGAGGAGAGAAATATGGAATTCCAGAGACCCCCCCCCAGAGCCCAAGCGCAAGAACCAGTTTGATGCTGGCACCGTGAATTATGAGCAGCCAACCAAAGACGGCACTGACCACAGTAACATTGGCAACAAGATGCTGCAGGCTTTGGGTTTGTGGGAAGGCTCAGGCTCAGGAAGAAAGTGTCAAGATGTCATAGCTGCCATTGAGGCTCCAGTCAGGCTAGAAAGAGCTGGCTTAAAAGCCGAAGGCAGTGCGTATGGGTTGTTAGGTGCCGATTCCTGCAAAGATGCTGTTCAGAAAGCCATGTTCGCCCAGTTCACTGAGATGGAGTGAGTCTGGGGGAAGCAATGCTGAGCACAGGGAGCAAGCCACCTTCTCAGTTGCTCTTACTGCCTGTCTCTAAGGGCATGCCTTGTGCTATTAATAGTTTTAGGGTGAACCACGTCATTCTGAGGGGTTCTCCTACCTTCAATGAGCTTCCTTATGTGGGTTATCAGGTAAACAACCTTTCTTCCCACCTGAGGGTTTTTGGACAGAGGGGACAATGGGGTTTTTATGCTAAGGTGTACACAGTATAAATGTGACATGTTTTACATGTTGTAGCCTGTGTTGGGTCCTTGCTTCCTGGGGGCTTGAGAAGCTCGGAGTGGTTGTCAACACCAAAGCCACCACAGTCATTTATTGTTGTTATGTCTTTTCTTGGCCATAGCCTTGTGTATATTTGTATATTATATATTTGTACAGAATGTTGGAAGACTTTTCAGTCTAGCTGCCACGTCTGGCTCCCTTATAAAAGAAATACCTTCAAAAATGGGGAAAAAAAAAGACATGAGACAAACAATGACCAGGATAATCTCACTTGCCCTTTGGAAGAGCTAAGGGACACTGCTTCCAGTTGGCTTTTAGGGGGTCACAGGGAGGTGAATTAGCTGAGACCACAGAGGTTATCCACACTGTATACAGAGATCCAAAGCCATGTGGGTGTATGTTTAGCCTCTACTCCATGAGCTTGCTTAGATCTCCGTGCCTCCGTGACCTGTGACACGTGACAAACATATAAAGAAAGGGAGTCAACCCCCAAAATGTTTAAAAAGATTTAATTGAACTATTAGGCCACACCCAACTAATATGCACAATTGATATCTATTAATAAAATATTTAAAAGGTACTTTAATTTTTCCTCATCTTCTTCCTCTTTTCCTTTTGCTGATGGGGATTGAACCCAGGACTTACATATGGAGAATATACACTCTGACATTGATATGCTGAATATACACTCTGACATTGATATGCTGAATATACACTCTGACACTGATATGCTGAATATACACTCTGACACTGATATGCTGAATATACACTCTGACATTGATATGCTGAATATACACTCTGACACTGATATGCTGAATATACACTCTGACATTGATATGCTGAATATACACTCTAACATTGATATGCAGAATATACACTCTGACTTTGATATGCTGAATATACACTCTGACATTGATATGCTGAATATACACTCTGACACTGATATGCTGAATATACACTCTGACATTGATATGCAGAATATACACTCTGACATTGATATGCAGAATATACTCTCTGACTTTGATATGCTGAATATACACTCTGACATTGATATGCAGAATATACACTCTGACATTGATATGCAGAATATACTCTCTGACTCCGATATGCTGAATATACACTCTGACATTGATATGCAGAATATACTCTCTGACATTGATATGCAGAATATACACTCTGACATTGATATGCAGAATATACTCTCTGACATTGATATGCAGAATATACTCTCTGACTCCGATATGCTGAATATACACTCTGACATTGATATGCAGAATATACTCTCTGACATTGATATGCAGAATATACACTCTGACATTGATATGCAGAATATACTCTCTGACATTGATATGCAGAATATACACTCTGACATTGATATGCAGAATATACTCTCTGACTTTGATATGCTGAATATACTCTCTGACTTTGAGCTATACCTCGCACCAGTATTTATGAGATGGAGACGTGACCCCACTACCCAAACTAGGAGGCTCCTTTCAGCCCCAGCATTTAAATTTTACATAATGACACAGTCATTCAGGTCAAGAATCAAAACACAGTAATGAACATTTGGTACCAAGTATTTTTCTGTTTCTGTTCCCAGCTACCTAGCTCCTGTGTTTGGAAGCAAATAACACTGCCAGTATGCCTATCTCTTAACTGCTCTACAGACACCGTATGAAGTACCTGTGAGGAGGTTTTGATATGTTTGTTCCAAGATTTTTCAGACAAATATTGACAGTCGAAGTATTCTGGCATGGCTGTCTTGAAACCCATCCCATATTAACATAGATCAGAGTTCTTCACTGATGGATGCTTAATATTAATACTAATATTAATATTAATATATTCACACATACACATACATATATACACATACACACATACACATATACATATACATGTACGCACATACACACACACACACACACACACACACACACACATATATATATATATATGTGTGTGTGTACCAGTATTCTATTTGCTAGACTGGTTGTGTGCAACATTTTAACACTACTACAATATGCAACTTTGTGTCATTTTTACATGCTCACACATGGATGCATAGAATAGACAATAGTCTTAAGGGTTGTTTTGACATTTCTGGGGAGATTGTACAGAATTCTTGCCACGCTCTACAGTATCTTTTTTTTTTTTTTTTACTATCATCATTTTTCAATATATTCCTTATTTTTTTCAATAGTGGGGAAGAATCCAAGGTCTTCAACAGCTCCATTCTCTGAAGGCTAGTATCAACACGCTCATGCATCTTCCTAAGGTTTGTAATGTTTGCTATAATATTTTCAGCTGATTCTTTTGACCTTTACAAATGCATATCATATTATCTACAGCAAGTAGTCACCACCTCCTGCCGGATGTTTCTACTTCTTACTTTCACGATCCTAATTAGTATTTAGCCAGAAACTCGGATCTAGAGGTTAACAAACCGGAACACATGGGGTACAACCAGCCTCTCATCTGTATTTACAGAGTTCCAGGAGATCAAAATCACAGCCATTGAGAGGTACCAAAGCTTATGAGGTCTTAACCACACTAGAATACTGTTGTCAAATATTCCACTTTCTGTGCTAGGATAAGGTCACATACCTTTTCTATGCAAGAATAATATGATGATAATTAACAGTGACCATGCTTGCTTTGTTTATGACCATAATGGGAACATTCCTATCACTGCTGGCTCCTGCTCATTAAGTATGATGTCACGGGGTTGTTTAAGACATATTTGCAAAGTGACACTGTCCCTTTAATAAGTACAGTCTAGGCAGCATCCTTTTCGATTTCAATAGACATCCATGGCCGTATCAAGAAAGATACTATGAGACAGTAAGTGCTCTTGCTTTTCTAAGCCAGCTTAAGAAATGGTGTACATGTTACTCTGTACTGGGACACTCTCTTTGGATGTCTCTATCTGTCCTTAGGGAACAGAATTCTCTTGAGGTCCTTTCCATGGTGACTTCTCATGGGAGGAGATGCCTAGGGGGAAGTTCAATATCTACAATATCTTTGCTGTACACTGCGTTGAAAAAGCTTTGGCAGTATCCTCAGTCCCAGCCACTGCTGACTGACAGTCCTGGAAAGGCCCATCTTCTGAGGCTCAGGTAAGTTCTGGATGGGAGCAAAGGTGAATAATTGTTATTGGTCTAAAGCCACTGCGTTATAATGGTTTGTTACACAGCAATAGAGAAAATGCTGAGTTCCCTGTAGAGTTATGTGTGGCTTTATTATGCTGAGAAAGACTCCTATTGGAAATGAAATTTTGAATAGAAATCAAGTAGTCAGGCATAGAATAGAGACACACATTTTTACCTGCTGAGCCACCCCACCAACCCCAGTAATGAATTTATAAGCTCTATTTATTATATTCAGTAACGTTCTGTTTGAAAACATTTTACTTAAGATTATGAACGCCAATGCTTGGTGGTCTTTGTTTTGCTCTTTAACATTTTAGGAATATTTATTTATTTGTGCATGCATGTGTGTGTGTGTGTGTGTGTGTACATGTGTGTGTGTGTGTGCATGTGCTTGTGCATCTGTAGAGATCAGGAGACACTTGTGCAAATCAGCTTCTCATTCCACCCCGTGGGTTCTGGAAATCAACTTCACATATCAGCCTTAGCAGCTGAGTTTGAGCCACAAAGTATAGACTTAAGGTTTAAGCAGCCTGACATTTATATGATTCGAGAAGAGCTCTAAGAAAAAGGAAATAAAATTGTAATTTTTTTTTAAAACCAAGGCTTTGAAAAGAGTCTTTGGCTAGTGAGGCACTCAGAAATATAAGCTTTTTTGGCCTAAATAAAAAACAAAGTCTGAGAGACCTGTCTACTGCCACCCATGCAGTGGGATTGGGGGCCACTACAGTGAGCAAGGATGTGGTGGAGAGATGGTTGAGAAAGAGAAGCAGAATGGTTTGAGCATTATGAAGGGAGATGTGAGGGTGGTGAGGACCAGCCTGACGTGAGTAGCCTGCCCTGCCACCTGAGGCCATGGTGAAGTCCCAGTCCATACTGATGCTGAGAGCCATATCTGGGTCCCTTGCCATGGAGCAGCATGGGTCTGTGTGGATGTCCTTGGTTCATGTTAGCATCAAAGGCCATTTGGACATCCCTGATCTGGGCTGCTGCCTGGGACCATATGGATGTTCATAGGCTGTGAAGAGCTGATCCCACCCCGCCCCTGACCTGGGCAGCACAGTAAATCTGCCTTTAGTGTTGGAGACATGGATGATGACCCAAGAGTGTAAGCTTGGGAAAGCTGGCCCCTCTCCTCATCTGCCTGAGGTGGCACGGGCATAGGAGAGATGCATTCTGTCCTCCTTGTCCCTCACCATCTGTGGCAGGCCAGAAAGATGACCCCATTCATTGCCAGCTGTAGCATTAAGTGAGCTAGTTGGGGCAGTGCTGGAGAGTTAGCCCTAATGGTGGGTAGTGTGGGTGAGGGAGAGATGGTGGGCTGGCCAACTGAGCTGCTACTCAAGTCCAGATCCAGGGCTTTCAGTTGGCTCACTCCAACATCTACCCAGTCTATGAGCTGCTGAATCACATAGAGAGGTCTTGCTGGATGCAGGATCTCCATGACACAGGCAACAACAGGATCTGAAAAGAGTCCAGTGAGAATTCAGTATTGGTAGTGCTGGAGAAGCCAGAGGCCTGGAACTGGACCAATGACTCATTGCAATGAACATTTGCAAGTGTGTGTGGACAAAAGGGTATACTGTGTGACACACTGGGACACACTGCAGCTTCTACTACGAGATGGGTTTTTGTTGTTGTTTCTTTTTTTATTTTATTTTTTTTTGGGGGGGATGTGGTTGCAAAGGTGGAGGGTGGATACAAAGGGATGGGAGAGTGTGAGGAAGTGGGCTGTGAGAAGCAGTGGGGTATCCAGCTGAGTCTGCTTTGAACCCCGATGACCCTGATGGGACGGTAGAAGTTCAGCCTTGCTCCTGGGCCCTGATTCCTTTCACTTATCTTAAGCTATCTACAGCCCCTCCCAAAGAAAGGTTTGTGGCCTTTGGTCACATAGCACAGGTAGAGGGCGTGACTACAGGTCTCAGAGCCTCAAGAGATCTCCATATTAATGAGATACCTAAAGGCCAGAGGGTGGAGCCAATTAAGCATTCCTTCCCAGACCCTCCTACTTATAAAAAGTATTTAACCTCAGGCCCCTCCCCCCCTTAGGACACGGGGTTCAGCTCATCCACTTTCCACCATGACAATAAACGTTTTAAAACTTCCTCTTGTCTTTGGGACCTGCTGTGGAGAACCGTAAAGGGGGCCTTCAATCAATGAGCTGCCACCTAGTCTCCGGCTGGAGGACCTCCCTGCGTTCCAGTGATGGAGGCTCAACAACTCAAGCAAGCTGGCTGAGCCAGCCATGCATGACCCAGCCATGACCCAGCCAAGTGAGTCACTGCGACCAAGAGTCTCTACTCCATGAGGTGCCACAAGAACTTCTCTATCTCGTCTCTTTCGGCTGTGGGCTGGTACAGCCCTATGCCCCCCTCCCGCCCCCATCTCAGTCCTTCTGCGGTCTCCCAGTGGCGTCTGGGTGCCCAAGGGCTGAGATCAGCTGGTCTCTGGCCAGCCACCTTGTCCCAGAGACCCCCAATCCAAGAGCTCTGCCCGCAGGACCTCAGACTGGGATCTCCCCATGCCCGGAGTGGAACTCAGTGGCTTCCATAGCCCAGCGCCGTGGAGTAAACTCAGTCGAATTCCCATGCTTCTGCTCCCCCTGAGCTGCCTGGGGTGCCAGACACACGGAACCCACAGCTTAGCCCAACAGAACCCAAGCCCTCGAGTGAGCACCACAGCCCCACAGGGAGATGAATGGAATTAGGGTACATGATGTGAAATCCACGAAGAATCAATAAAAGTTAAACAAACATTAAATAAACAAATACCTCCCCCCCAAAAAAAAAAAACAAAAAAAAAATCAAATTTTGAGTCTGGCAGTGGTGGTGCATGCCTTTAATCTCAGCACTGGTACTAAGGCAGAGGCAGGCATGATCTCTGAGTTGGAGACCAGCCTGGTTTACAGAGTGAGTTCCAGGACAACTAGGATTGTACATAGGAAAATCCCTGTCTTGAAAAACAAAAAAACAAAAGGCAGAGGCAGGCGGATTTCTGAGTTCGAGGCTAGCCTAGTCTGCAGAGTGAGTTCCAGGACAGCCAGGGCTACACAGGGAAACCCTGTCTTGAAAAACCAAACCAACCAACCAAACAAAAAAAGCAAGCAAGCAAGCAAGCAAGCAAAATCTGTTGCAGTTCTTGTCTGTTCTGAGGCATTTTAAAAACAGTTGATTTTCATTCACTCGGGAGCTTCTGTCGTGTCAGAGACATGGTATCAGGAGGTGGGGCTCAGTAACAAAAGGCAGAGTATGTATTTCACAGAGTTAGTGACAAGCCTATATACCTTTATAAAACAATGGTACGGATACTGTTGTGGATGGAAGAGTATGGCCAGACCAACGTACACAGGGTGTCCTGTACCTCTGAATGGGTGGAACAGTGGTGTGTGTGTGTGTGTGTGTGTGAAAATTCTCTGGAGAGGCCAGCATGCTGCTAAGTCTACTTAGCTAAAAGTCACTGTGTAATCGGTGGCACCTCGGTGACCATCACTCCTTCCATAAGACCTAGTTTGGGGGTTAGTAGAGACCTAGGAAATGTCTAGTAGCAGCAGACTCTGGTTCAGAGGCAAGTAGCTGGACGACATCTCTATTTAATGTCGTGGGAAAGTGAGGGTTAAGCTGCAAGGCATAGCCAGAGCTGTGGGAAGGATGGCGCATCATGGTCCGATCCACACCAAGGACTCCTGCTGCAAGTTTGTCTCATCCACCATAGCACCTTCTTGTTTTACGGAAAAGTTTCAGTAGATACTAGAATGAGGAGCAATGGCGCTGAGGTCAAACCTCAGCCGTTGCTTTGATGCTGTGTAGACCCGCCCTTCCCAGAGCTGCCCCAGGGATTCTGAGGATCTAGTGATGTCTCCCATGATCCCTTCATACCGACTCAGGAGCTGTAGTACGATACAGAGGCTTTGAGCTGGCGGAGCCCTGGGCACCTTATAACCATTTGGTTGGGACTCTGTTTCCTCATCTGAAGCATGAGAAGGAGTCAGTGTGAAGCTCTCTTGCTTTGTCCGGTTGCAAGCCCCATGTTTTCTAGTCTCCATTCTTAGGGCCGAATTAGAGGAGGGAGTGAGACTCGGTGGCCCAGTTATGTTCTGGGCTCACACCTTGCTTCTTTAGCTCCCTAAGGCAAAGGAGCTTCAGGTTCAACCTTTAGCTGATCTCACTTTTAGGGACTGGCCTGAAACAGACATGCTCAGAGGTCGAGACAATCCTCACGGTGCCTTGGGGTTCCCCCCTTTCACCAACTGCTTTGTGCTCTATCAGGCAGGCTTGCTGACATGCTGGCAGCCTGGCTTCTCGTGACGCAGTTCAGAAAAGCTGAGGCTCCAGAGATTATTTGGAATTCAGTGTCTCAGAAAGGTCCAGAGGCAGACCTGATGCGGCTGCAGTGGGCTAACAAGGAGCTTCTCAGAGACATCGCGCTGAAACACATGTCTAGTGGTGCTCTAGAAACTTCTCATGTCCAGCCTCCCCGTCCCCAGTCGGTTTTAGGAACATTACAATCAATATGGCTTTGGCATACTATTTTATATTATTGCAGTAATAATAATCTCAACCGCAAGCTCTCCGACCTGCAGAGCACCCAACACCAACCCGACTGTAACCACTACCGCATGTGCGAGACAGACAAGGAAGAACTTTGTTCCTGAGACAAGGTCTCCCTACATAGACCAGTCTAGCTTAAACCTCATAATCCTTCCACTTCGGCTTTCTGAGTAGTCAGATTATGGGTGTGTAGCACCGGATCTGCCAAGATAGGCACTTTCATGCCAAGTGGATAAAAATATGGTTCAGCGGTTTGTTTGAGAGAAGCGGAGTTTGGACACCAGGCTCTGCACTGGGTTGGGTCCTTAGAAGATACCGTGTTAGTTAATCCTTTTAATAACTCCACATGAGGGCAGTTGAAGCAAGGCAGAGCTGCAGAGAGACCGAGAAAGTCAAATAAAGTCACACAGCTGATACAAACAACTGGCAGGCCTGTGGTTGGAGTGCAGGCCTGAGTCCTGTATTATTTCCACCTTAAAAAAAAAAGGTGGGGGGGGGCTGTCTTAGCTTCAATTGTGTCCAAATAGAAGCATGTGTTGCGGCTGGTTGTTGAGCCTGAAATAAATAGTTCCTTTTAGACTGTTGAGACAGCCAAATGCTTTCAATATGCTCCCAAGGTTGGTGACTGGGTCTGAATAGAAGCCAGATGTTCTGGATTCCTGAATTATTTCCTTGCATACTCTGGCTCTCCCAACCCACCCCCCTCCCCCCCGCCCATCCCCAGCCCTCCAGACTCAACAGAGAAGGAAGGGAAGGTGAGACCAGACCGTTTTTTTTGCTTCTCACATCTTTCTTTATAGAGAGTAGATGGGGCTGTGCTGGAGTGGATTGTGACCTGGGGTGGAATGCAGACTGGGGGAAAAAAAAAACCCCAGAAAGGAGCCCTGTGCTGCCTGACCCTCTGTATTCCTTCACAGTTGACAGCCCAGACTCAGCTTCCTGCTAGGAGGAAATGCCCTGCCATTAGCCTGCTGATTACTAAAACAGAACCCAAGCAGCTCTTGTCAGCTCTGCTTCCTCTGTGCGTGCTGGCAGGTTAAAAAAAAAAAAAGATTCTTGTTTTATTACTGTTTGTCAGACTAGGGAGCCTTTGAAGTTCTTTACAGATCTGACTTTTATTAGAGAATGTAGGAGCTGGGGGCGGGGGGTGAGTGGGATGGATGCAGCCCATCAAAATCTTCTGCTGTGCATCCAGCCAACTCACTCCCTGCCACCCCGTCTTTGTCTGAAAAAGGTTTTTGACATGGTGTTTCTATACGCGGCCTGCCTTCAAGATGAGAGACTGACATCTATTGTCGAAATATGGGGAGGAAATTATGATTACTTAATGATAGCGTGTCACAGCTTGTCGTGTCTTTATTTGCCTTTTAAATAGTTGCTGTCACAGCAACACACAATTGGCCTTCAATCCTGGGACCGAGCTGGGGACCTCGTGTGGTACACGGTGGCCCAAGGCTGTCTGTGGAAGAGGGAAGCAACAACAATAATGTTTCTGCCTAGCTTGGCTCTCTATTCCTCTTGACGTGGTGTAAGCAGAGGCCTCACTAATGTGTGGCCTAAAAGTACCAGATTAACCTCCACAAAGATGCCCGCAGGCTCCCACGTCCCGAAGATATGAGACTCCTTGCCTGGATCTGGAAGGTGTTGCTTGAAGAAACGGGACTGAAGGTGAGAGCTTCACCTGAAGTCACGGCTTACCTGGCTTGTGGACAAGTCCGTGCTCTCAACTGACATAGGTCTCCGAGCAACAGAATGGACTTAGTGCTGATTCACTATAAAATGTGCATCCGTCGATTCAGGCAAGAAAATACAGAATACTCTTTGTAGTTTGCAGCATCTTTCCCAAGTTGGTCCATATCTGCTACCTCTTAGCCACCTTGAAAGCTTCGTCTCAGTCAGGCACCAGTCATTTCCTTAAGAAAGGTCTATCTATCTATCTATCTATCTCCTATCTACCTATCTATTAGCTGTCTGTCTGTCTGTCTGTCTGTCTGTCTGTCTGTCGTGTGCATCATATGTGCATATGCATGTGTGCCTGGGTCAAGTGTGATGCTTGGAGGCCCAAGGAGGACACTGGGTATCTGACTTTATTACTGTCCACCAAGTTCCCTTGAGACAGGGTCTTTCATACCGTCTAGAACTAGGTTGACAGCCAGCAAGCCCCAAAGATCCTTCTGCCTTTGCTGCCTGCAGTTACTGGTGGTTACTGGTACACATAGGGCCATGCTTACTCCTGGGGATTTACATTTAGGTTCTTATGGTTGTACAGCAAGCGTTTTTACTCTGTCAACCATCCCCTCAGCCCCAACCCTCCCTACCTTTTTTTGAGATAGAACCTATCCAGGCTAGCCTTGAACCGGCTACGAAGTAGAGGCTGCCTTTGAACTCCTGATCTTCCTGTCTCCTACTTTCTTTCTTTCTTTTATTTTTTTTAAAGATTTATTTATTTATTTTATGTAAGTACACTATCACTCTCTTCAGACACACCAGAAGAAGGCATCGGATCCCATTACAGATGGTTGTGAGCCACCCTGTGGTTGCTGGGACTTGAACTCAGAACCTCTGGAAGAGCAGTCGGTGCCCTTCACTGAGGAGCCGTCTCTCCAGCCCGTCTCCTACTTTCAGTGCTAGGATTACAAACGAGCCATACCACGACTTGTTTCAAAAGTCATGTAAGTCATGGAGCATTTGAAACGTAGGAGAGAGCTCATTTAATCCGTGAACTGGTTTTAGCTGGTTTAAACCTAGCAAATGTAATCACTATGGAAAGAAAATTGAGAAGTAAGTACGGTGAGATAGGACTCACAGAACTTTCGAAACACCCAAAGTCCACTTTGTGTCCACCTCACAAGGGCCCATTACCCTTTACAACCCTGTTCAGTTACCTCCCCTGTAGTTCCTGACTCGATGAGCACAGTCACTTCTGACCACTCTCTGATGTGGTTTTCCTCTGCATGTGACTGCTTCAAGGATACCGTTTCTGTTTTCAGTCGGCTTCCCCGACTGAGTCCTGCGCTTCTGAGGACAGCAACTGACTTACATTTAGCTTTGTGTCATAGAGACAAGAAGTCACAATAGTCTCCCGAAGACTATTATAAGATGCTAGCTTGATCTAACTGTAGGCGCAGTAGGGAACACGGCGGTGACAAGCTTTTGAGTTTTTGAGAGCTTCTCTACGACTTTTTGCCTTCTAATGTATCAGTGCAATAGTGTGATTCATTGTTATTAGTTCACCCTCACACTTATCATCATTACACCAGCTTATCACTGTTGCCGCGGGCTTTTCAGGGCTGGAGATCTGGAGACTAAACACGGGGACTTGCATGTGCTAGGCAAATGCTCTTGTGAGCCAAGTCCTCTGCTTCCTCGTCATACCATCATACCCATTGTTCACTTTGTAGACAGTCTCTCTGTAAAGCCCTGTCTGTCCTGGATTAAAGCTATGCACCACCACACCTTGTCACTTTTATAATAGTCTGAAATACGCTATGCAGACAGCATTGACGTTAGATGAAAGAACAAATGATTCAGAGAGATTTAATGACTTGCTTGAGACTTTATAGGTCACAGGATTGATATCAAAGACAATACTTGTGTGTGTGTGTGCGCGCATGTGTGATGCACAAATGCCTTTATGTGCATCTTTTTACTTGCATATGCAAGGGCACATGCATACGTACACAAGTGTGCTGGCTTTCTTCCTTAATTACTTTCCATTTTTTTTTGAACCTGGAGTTTATCAATTTGGCTCAATTGGCTAGTCAATGACTTTCAAGAGTCCTCTTCTCTCCCTCCCTCCCCTCCTATCTAGTGTTAAGGTTGCTGAGGCCCACCACCCAGCCTAGCTTTCTTCTACATGGGCGTGAAAGATCCTAACCCAGGTCCTCCTGCTTGAGGCACGGGCGCTTTACCAACTGAGCCAGCTCTAAGCCCCAAGATACCACTTTTCTTTTGTGGCCTTTCAAATTAGAACAGACTCGCAAAATCAGTCTGGTCCTTCCCTTCCTCCTTCCTTCTGCTTTCCATTCTCTTTCTCCTTATTTATTCATTCATGTGACAAGGATTAATTGGACACCATCTATACGTGCTCTTTATAAACTAGGGATAAAAGAATACATAAAACTTCCCGGCTTTGGTACCTGTGTAGGTAGCAGTCTTTTGGAGAACTCGAAATCTTTCTAAATGACGCACAGCGTGCGTGCTGGTGACTGTTTGGTAACTTCTTGTGCGAGTGCGTTATGTTGGAATAGTGATAGCGAGATGAAATGTTTCCTGGTACTTGGATAGAGTTCTCCTCACTTGGAGAATTTTTTCCTGAAACTAATTGGGAAAGGGAGGGGGGCTAATTCACTTTGTCTAGCGCTTAAGAGCTCTTCCCCAGTGTGGTGAATTGCCTAACGGTGGAGGCTTTGAAGCTGGCAGGTACTCTTAGTGGAATATGACTGCTATTGCCCTCTTTTGCAACCTGCGCTGTTGTGTGGGCAGAAACCAATTAGACCTAAATTAATTAGCAAGAAAATGATGGGCCCACTTGCTGAGCCATTCACAACAGCCTGCGAGGAGCAGCCTTTGTAGGATGCTATGGTGTCTGCTGAACCCAAATGATTGAAGTACTTCCAAGCGTGGAAGTAAATTTAAGTAGTTGCAGGAGGAAGCGGTTTACTTCTTTTAACCCACCATAGTCCCTAACTCGGAGGAGGCTGAGCACAGGACTTGGGACTTCTTGGTTCTTTGAGATAGACAGTTAAAAGACAAACAGAATCATTACGTCATTCAACCTTTTAAGGCCCTCAAGAGTTGAAGAAACTGATGGGCGAAAAATCACTCAAGGATGAGTCTGTAGACAAAGAAGACTCAGTATTGAAGCAAGGGCAGTTAAGTATCTCACGGAGTCAGCTGCAGGACAAGCCTCTCTAGTCTGGCTGACACTTCTTCCTCTGCCCTTTTCCTTTATCAGAGCTTCTATTCTGGGGGCTCCGATCTCATCTGACGGCTCCTCCATGGCCCTCTGACTGCTTCGAAGTCAAGACCACACAAATTCTTTCCTGAATCACAGCCGCTCTTGTCCTGCATGCCCGACTTTGCGCTCTTACTTACATGGCAAAACTGGGCGGATAGGCGCCTAGAAGAGTAATGACATACGCATGCGTGGAGGCTGGGGTGGGGCTGGAGCTGTGCGGATGCTTCCAGAGAGGATTAACTAAGAGGGAGTGGGGGACTCACTCTGACTGGAGGATCAGGTGGAAGAGGAAGAAGAAGCCAGCCAGCACTGGCTCATGCTCTCTGCTTCCTGACTGTTGTGACTAAGCACCTTTCTTCCTGGCTCCCTTCTGCCAGGATGCCATATCACAGTTCCAGAACCACAGACATCTGACCCGCAACCGAAACCGCTGAGACAACCGTGAGCCACAATCAGCTGTTCCTCCAATTGAAGAGAATCTGCGAGACTTTTCATAGCAATGGAAAGCTCAACTTCTAAATCGGAGATCCAAGTCCTGCTATCGACTCCCGTCACACCTACTTCCCTCTGTTTTCCGTTCTTACTGTCCACCATAACCCACATCTCTCTAATTTCCCATTATTATCATCTTAATAGATGGAACTAACATCCTTTCTGAATTATTTAAAAGCAAAAACACTTGTGGTAATCTTGTGTGTTGCTTGGTAGTTATTTATTTGTTTATTTATTTATTTTTTTTTTAAGGGGAGAAATGGTTGGGCTTGAGCCCACTACACTACCCCTCAAGTCCTGCTGGGAAAGTGTCTATTTCATGTATTGAGTGGCCAGATTGATCTTTTGAGGGTGACTTTTAGAGTGATCATTGCCACTCTCAGATCTCTCGCCATTCATGGGTCCACAAAGCTGCAGGATGATGTCTAACTTCCAACTTCACCCTGGCAAGGCACGTGGCCATTCTGGCTTTGCAATGATCTCTCCTCAGCCATAGCCACTTCCCTGTTGGGAATGCTATGCTTGGACTTTTCTGAGTTCATTCCCCCACCCCTGCCCGCCCCCCCCAGTGTATTGTTCCTTCTTGCATCTGATGGCAGATGTGTCCGACACAGACTCATCTTTCCAACCTTAACATAGACCACTTCTTGTGTTCTGGGAGGAAGCCTCTGTATGCAGTGTGAGCACTGGGTACTTGTCTGTTCCACGTGGATGGGTAGCGTCTTGTCCATTATTGTGTTTCCGGAGAAGAGAGAGGGGGAGATGGTGATTTTAAGTTTGAATCAAGTCATCTTGTAGATTTTCCTCCCTTAAGACTCAGCCTACTTTAACTTGTCTTCCATACTGCTCCAGGGTTTATCTTTCTGAAATGCAAATGAAACCACACTGCTCCAGATGAATCTTTTAGCAGCTCCCGCTATTTGAGAGACTATGGGCTGGGCTAGTTGTCACCGTACTCTGTGGCTTTTGCCACACAGCATCCACTTATTTGACTTTTGTGAAACTGCGTTTTCATCTCCCCTCAGTCTTAGACTGTGGGATGAGACTGGCACAATTCTTACCTTCAAGGTCCATGTTGGTCCTGGTTGGTCCATTGGTCCTGCCTGAGCCAATGACAGCACTACTGCTTGGCCTCAGAGACAAGGAATGTACAGGCTAACCAAAATGGCCCAGGAAAGTTTCATAGGGATATTTTGGAAAATGACTCTTAACGAGGCAAGACCAGAACTTAGGACAAAACGATGGAAAGCAGAGCCCAGATCTGGAAAAAACATGAGTCCTGGTTACCTCATTTGATCTGTGACTCAGTGACCTTGAAGAAGCCCCTCCCCCCCACCCTGTGATTTCAACCAATACCATCTTCTGTTTGCTTGAACCAGATGTTTGTCCACTTGCTTATGTATTCATCGTACAAATATGTACTTTTGCAGTGTTCTCATGGCAGTACAGACCTCATAGCAGTGGACAGGCAGACTAAGTCTGTTTTCAATGCATAACAAGAGATGTCACTGATCCATATCTTACAAACACACCACATGACAGTGTCCATGTTCTATGCCGTTGTGTCCAGCAGCAGTTCCGTCCTGTCGGGACTGTGCAGAAACAGAAGCTCTGGTGTCCTGGTCATGCCTCTGCACTCTGCCTTTGAGTGTCTCTTTTTTATCCCCACCTCTCAACACCTTCGTCTTCTATTAAGAATCATTTCTTCCCTTTGCCCACTGCTCGTCACATCCGGCACCACCCTGGCTCCGTGTTTCCCCTAGACACTCACTGAGGCCTCTAGGGCATCTCTTTGATCACCCATCCAGTTATGCCATCACCCCTGCCGCATGGGTTTTGCTTGATATTGGCCCCCCAAATCCCCGCAGTGCTGTCTAAGAACTCAATGCTGGTTTTCAGAGTGAGATTTGAGGGAAAGACGAAGACCATTGGGATCAGCACCCAAGTGACTGAGTAGCCTCAGTTCCTGTGACTGCTCAGTAATGTTCAGAATCTTTCTGTGTGCTTCTGGCCAATGCCTCCCTGTTGTCTGTTTTCAGCTGTTACTTCAGATGCTCTTCTCTCATCTAACTCTTACCTTAATTGCTAATTCTTGGACAGGTACACACAGAGAGTATGCTATATAATAGATCTACGCTGGGGGGTCCTCAAACATGGTGTTAAAGGAAGAAGGTGACAGTGGACTGAGATGTAACCTGATATAACTGAGATATAACTGAGAGCATGAACTGTTTGGCAGGGGGTGGGGTTGAGAGGACTTCAAGAGTTATTTCACGGTAAAGGAAATGTTCTAGCCGACATTGAGAGAGTGTGAGATCACAGTGGGGAGAATTCATGAAAATCCAAAACACTGAGCTTAAGGGAAGGTGTGATGGTTTGTATATGCTTGACCCAGGGAGTGGCACTACCAGGGAGTGTGGCCTTGTTGGAGTAGGTGTGACTTGGTCGGAGGAAGTGTGTCACTGTGGCGGAGGGCTTTGAGACCCTCCTCTTAGCTTCCTGGAAGTCAGTCTTCTCCTGTCTGCCTTTGTATAAAGATGTAGAACTCTCAGCTTCTCCTGTACCATGCCTGCCTGGACACTGCCATGCTCCTGCATTGATGATAATGGACTGAACCTCTGAACCTGTAAGCCAGCCCCAGTTAAATGTCGTCATTCTAAGAGTTGCCTTGGTCATGGTGTCTGTTCACAGCAGTAAAACCCTAACTAAGACAGCAGGGGAGAAGAATGTGTCCCTCCCCTCTGACCCTCTCTCCCACCTTCTTATATCTCTCTCTTTCTCTCTTCCTTCCTTTGGAATCAATAGTTCTTTAGGCTATTTCCTGAGGAGTCCCCAAACATCAGTAACCGTAGGAGTGGAAGACACAGCTCCAAGCTGCTGCCCATAGCATACCAAGGAGTTCATAGAGTTTCCGTGCAGTCAGAATTCTTAACTTAGAAGTAGAAAGAAGGAATCAGTATGGAATAGAGTTGTATATGCTTGGCCCAGGGAGTGGCACTACTAGGGGGTCTGGCCTCATTGGAGTAGGTGTGGCCTTGTGGAAGTGTGTCACTGTGGCAGTTTTATTAAGAAAAGGTTTTTAGGCCAGGTGTGCTGGTACATGCCTTTAATAGTCCTAGGAGGGCAGAGGCAGAGGGGAATCTTTGTGAGTTCTGGTCTAGCCTGGTTTATATAAGGAGTTCCAAGCCAGACAGGTTTATATAATGAGACTGTGTCCCAACAACCAAACTAACAAAAACAAACACAAGAGCAAACGTTTTAATGGCCATGGCATCAGATTGCCTTCTGATTACAGCCATAGGCTTGGGTTGTTCCCAACTTTGGTCACGCTTGCTTGCTTGCTTTCTTCTTCTTCTTCTTCTTCTTCTTCTTCTTCTTCTTCTTCTTCTTCTTCTTCTTCTTCTTCTTCTTCTTCTTCTTCTTCTTCTTCTTCTTCTTCTCTTTCTTCTTCTTCTTCTTCTTCTTCTTCTTCTTCTTCTTCTTCTTCTTCTTCTTCTTCTTCTTCTTCTTCTTCTTCTTCTTCCTCCTCCTCCTCCTCCTCCTCCTTCCTCCTCCTCCTTCTTCCTTCTCCTTCTCCTTCTCCTTCTCCTTCTCCTTCTCCTTCTCCTTCTCCTTCTCCTTCTCCTTCTCCTTCTTCTTGTGGTGGGCAACAGTCAGGGCAGAGATTCATGACTGGTCCCAGGCCTGAGAATAAGTGGCTGCTCAGCCTTACATGGGACACCTGTGTTAACCCCACCATCACCAAGGAACAGGGAACGTTGCAGCAGCGGAGGGGGGAGAACGTAAGAGCTGGAGGTCGAGGAGGAGTTCTGGGAGATGCTGTCTTCTGGACATGACATGGTTGCCATCACACCCATGAACTCACAGCACTGTGGTTCCCTGCATAAGACCTTCACATGGTCAAGCCGACCCCAATCCCACCATAGATGGAGAAGGTGAGCTCCAGGCCTTACTAAGGAACTTTTTGATCAGGAGTGTTTTTCCTGGATAAGGGGGATCATCCTGGAGGGTTTCCCATGTTTTAGTGGATGGCCCCACACCTATGCATGTGTGGATGTTAATAGCCACTTAGTGGCTTCTTTTGTCTATGCTAGTGAGTGCTGTGTGTGTACAGGTTCTTACAGAGGCCTGAAGAGGTCATTGGGTTCCCTGGAGCTGGAGTTATGGGTGGCTGTGAGCTGCCTGATGTAGGTGCTGGCAACCAAACTTGGGTCCTGTGGAAAGTAGTAAGAATATTAAAGTGTCTGGGCCATTTCTCTAGCCCCAAGTAAAGGGTCTAACATGGGGAGGAAAAGAGGGAAGAAGGAGACAGAGACAGAGAGAAACAGAGAGACAGAGACAGAGAGACACAGAGACAGAGAGACAGAGAGATACAGAGACTTAGAAAGAATGTAGTACATAGTGAAGCATAGATTTGCAGAGTCTCAAGAGTCCTCCAAACCCATTTCCCTCTTTTTCCTACAACTTAGTCTTCATCTTCATCTTAAATTCCTGATGTCACAGTGTGGCCCGTCCGGAGTCAAGCTAGTCAGTAACACCTTGAACCCCGTCTTGATTCTTCGCCCTCACCCACACTTTCTCTGCTGATTGGTGTTCAGAGACTCATGGAAGCCCTTGCCACTCGGACCACCTTCTCCTGCTTCTGCAAATCCCCTGTACACCCATCCGACTAGTAGTTTTAACATTCAAATTGGTCAGCATCAATGGATGTTAAAAACGGTTCTTGAGCTCCTATTAGGTTCGAGTGAAGGTCAAACTCTTGACATCCCACATCAGTCACAGTCCATTAGGTAAACAACTTACGAGGAGAAGGGTGTTTCGGAGTTTTAAGTTCATACCGTCTGGTTCTGTCATTGTGGGGCTCAGGGTGGAGGTGATTCAGGGAGGAAACACGTGATGGGGAGAAGAGAAAGATAGAGAGAAGACGCCCAGCCAGCAACTCACATCCTCTAGCTAGGCCTTGCCTTCACAGTTCACACCTCCTCAGTGAAGTAACCCATAGTCCAAGGACCCAATCGACTCTCACTAGTGACGACAACTTCCCAAGCCATGAGACATTCCAGGCAAGATGCCTTTGGACGGTGCTCTGGTTCTTTCTCTCTTCGTCTCTAGGCTCGGGCCTCATCCTTGCTGAGCTCTCTTTGCCTCTGCAAACGTGAAACTTCCTCCCAGGCTTTCTGTTCCAGCCTTGCTCTTGAACATTCCGTGAGTCTCAGCTCAAGGCCTTATCTTTTCAAATAAAGATTTCTCGATCACCCCAAACAGAAGGAGACCCCCACCCCACCCAACCCCACCCAACTCCCCTAGCTCCTTAAGCCTGGGACTATTTGTAGGTCCACAGTGATTTGCTCGGGCCTGAGCTTCGTACAAACCAGCCAGTGGGTTCCTAATGTCTGCATCATTGCTCAAGGCGGGGAGATGTGCAGGCTGCACATTCATCAAATGAATTAGCAGTGTAGCTTATTCTGTCTGCAGGTCTGGGACGACACATGACCCAGTCTTGAATACCTTCTCTAAATCATACTATAAACATTTCACTTGACAGAGAATTGCAAACAGTTTACAGAATCACTCACCCAGTACTTCAAACCACCTAGACCTTTGTCTGTTTCCTGTGGCAGAGGGCTCCACCTGCAAAGCAGTCTTCTCATGAGCGCCCCCACTCCCCCTTCTCTGTGCTTACAGTTCCTAAAGGGAGGAGCCGGCCTTAGTCTTTGATTTCCGTTGCTTTTGTTCTGTCTAGGTGCTTACCACCGTTTTTTTTGTTTTTTCCACACGATGCAACAGAGAAGAGTTATCGATTCGTGCTTAGCCGTGCTGTTTCTGAAGCATGCTTTTGTTCTTCCTGTCTCCATTTTAAGTCAGTCTTTAGAAGCAGCGTGTGAAAAACAAATTAGAACAAAAAGAAGCCGATTCGACGAATTTCTGTCAACTTCCTATTTCATTATGATCGATGGTGGTGAGGTCTCTCACACGCTGATCACTGATGTTCATGCAGCCTCTCTCTGTAGACTTTATTAAACATACACTCAGAGTAGGATGATATGGTTTTTTTTTTTTTTTTTCATCTTAATGTACACAACAAACCTGTGAAGAATTAACATATGGAAACATTTGGAAACCAGAGAGGAGGGCTGGACTTACTGTGGGATCATGGGAGATGGGAGGGAGTAGAGTGAAGCTGGAGAGTTAAGCAGATGCTTCATCTTTAACAGTCAACTCCACAAGCCCGGGCTTTCCCCAGGCAGTGCTGGAGTGCTGGAGAACGAGGGAGGGAGGCCAGTTAAGATACTCTAATAATCCAATAATCGGAATCGATCACAAGAGTGGCAGAAGCCAAGTGGTGGGGACAGAGATTGAAGAAACACCAGGCAAGGAGGCAGGAACACAAAAGAGTAAGACAATGGACATCCAGCGTGAGTGTCACTGGTCACGTCTCAGAGTGTGATCCAGTAGGTAACCAAAGCAGCTCGCTAACAGTGTGTCATCTACAAAATGGGGCTAAGAGTAGTAACTCTCTCATAGAAGTCTGGAGTGAATAAGGCGATAAATTAGCACTGTGGTAGCCAGACTACCGGCCTCCCCAGGCGTCTCCACACCCCAAGCATCGGAACTTCTGAGTAGATGTTAACTTAGGAACAAAAGAGACCTTGCTGTTGTGGATAAGGTGAACCAAAGATTAGAGCAATTCTCTCTGGTTCTTCAGGTGGGCTACTCAACACTACAAGTTCCTTAGAAGGGGATAATCCTTTGAGAACCTCTCCTGGCTCCATCCAGAAAAAAAAAATGTGGCCTTGGAACAGGTACTATAATTACACTGGTAGAATAAATCACGGTTTTCTATGGATGGCTTTGCAGGATGAAGGAAGCAGATCAAGAGCCAAGGGATGTGAATCTCCTTCTAGGAAAAAGCAGGGAAGTAGATTTACCCCACCTGTGACCCTAGAGCTTCCAGAATAGGAGATAGTATTGAGAGGATCTTGATTTTAGCCAGTAAGACCTGGGCTATTAATCTAAAGAATGCCAAGATAACAAATTTATCTCATTTGGAGCCTTAAAAATTTGTAGTTGTTTACTGTAGAAATATTGCAGAGCTAAGGCGCATATAGAGGGCTCGGCTGAGAGATGAGACACTCAACAGCCACCGAGTCACGTGAGTCAAGGAGACATGATTGACTAGATGAGGTTGGAGGTGATGAACATCTCAACCGCACCCACGTCTTAATTTGGGATATTCAGGCATCCTTTCCAGAGAGCTTTTGGATATGGGGTCTGGAACATAGTTGGGGATCTGGCGCATGTCAGCATCGTAGAGTTACCATCCTAGAGCAAACGAGGTTATATCGCTTCTTCACACCTCATGGGTATTTAGGAAAACTACTCTTCTTTGGGTCCCTGGCTTCTCAAACTGACTTCCATATCCTTGAGGCCACAGAAACTTAACTATAAAGACCAATTTGGGTTAAAATTAATGTCTTAAATATGGTCAGGTGGATCAGATGCCATTTTCCTTCCCTGAAGTCACAAAATCAAATGAGGAGTTTTCTCTTTTCTTTCTTTCTTTCTTTCTTTCTTTCTTTCTTTCTTTCTTTCTTTCTTTCTTTCTTTTTTCTTTTCAACAGGGTTTCTTTATGTAGCTCTGGCTGTCCTGGCACTCACTCTGTAGACCAGACTGGCCTTAAATTCATAAATCCACCTGCCTCTGCCTCTTGAGTGCTGGGATTAAAGGTGTATATCACCACCGACCAGCAAAATAAGATTTTTCTTGTATGGCAAGCCGTGAAGGCCTTGGATCCTGGCGTCACTAACAGGTGTCTGATTTTAGGTGGTGCTCATACTGATTTTTTAAGACATTGAACGTCTTACTCAACTGCCAGAAACCTTGACTAAGAGTTAGTTTCTGCTTAAAAAAATCTTGTTTATGTGATTCTGATAGTTGTGGGAGTCTAGGTCTTTGCAGGTCTAATGCATTGTCTTGGTTGTTATAATGTAAAATTGCCACATGTGATTTTTTTTGTGTGTGTGTTCCGGACTCCACGGACTGCAGCAACAACACATTGCTAAACGAGAATAGCCACCCCCTCCATGGATGCTGTTTCAGACCCAGACAGGCTCCACACTGCTGAGCTCCATCTGCTCCATCTCACCGCAGCGTATGAGCTCTCCAGCCAGGCCAGAGACTTCCCAGATTCCTGCATTTGCCGGGCAACACCATGTACTGTGTTGGGGGAGATGGCTCAGCAGGGAAAATTATCCACTGCAACTGCCAGGGTGAGAGGTAATTCAGATTCCACCGAAAGAAGGTACCTAGCGTTGCCAATGCAATAGCGATATTTGATACGTGTTGGAGGCTGTCCTGGCTAGGTTTTTAAAATTTTTTATTATTTCATTTTTTTATGCTGGATTACCTTTATTCACAAAGCTTCCAGATGTCTTCTCAAGCCAAATAGCACCTCAGACACCTCAAGTACATTGCCCAAGCTATTGAAGTGGCATAGCCAGAATCCAAAATCATCTTTATCTGTTTTCCAAAAATCATCATGATTCCTAAACTCCACATCAACGGCATTAGTACAAAGATAAGAGGGCATGTCTGGGAACCATAGAATGCTCTGGTACTCCCGCACAACCTTCAGGGATCTCCAGGAACTTCCTAGTTCCTCCTTCTTGAGGGGTGGGCGCTTCTCTGATTCAGCTGGGGGTTTATTGAATGCTGAGTTAAAGTGCTGTGTTGGGGGAAGACTCCTCAGGAGGCTCACTCTCTAATGGGGAGTGGGAAATGTATCTTTCTAATGTATCAGTAAGCAGACAGGTCCCCCATGTGCTGTGTTCTATTCCCACAGTGGAGACAAGTGTCTCTCACTACCAGCCTGGATGGAGATTTTTTGCACCCTCCGATAGCAGGTGGCCTGCTTTCCCCACGCCAAGCACCACCGGCTGTAGATTAACTGTGGTCCTCTCTGGTGTGCAGGAAGACCCTGGGGTGTGCAGATATAAACACACATGGATGCATAGCTTCTTGGTTTATCCATCTCAGCCACCAATGAGTCCCCTGCACCATATATCAAGGGGGTGTATATTTCTTCATTCATGATAAATTATCCAGAAGGGCCAGATTCCAGCAGATTCGGCCAGTATTTATTACTTGAGGCTGAAGAATAAACAGACAGTAATCTCCCAGCTGTTCAGGACATGTGTGTGAATGGAGATGGGGACCCCTCTGGTCCCTCTGAGCCTCCCTGAATCTCAGAGCCAGACCTGAACACCTTTATTGGACTTTCTCTCAGCAGCGAGGACATCCGGAATGAATCATGATTCAGCAAGACGCAGTTCACAGAGGCTTGGTTTGACATCCCCACTCTCCTGTCCGCGGGTCTCACTTTCTGCAACGCTGACATTTGTCTCCAACTGCAGGCCGGGCAGCTGCCCTTCTTAGGGTTTTGCCTTCCGTTTTGAGGCACTGTGCCTGACCTGTTTGCTCACTAGCTCAGTGACTTGACCACACCCCGGTGGGTGAGATTTGACCAATACATGTGTATACCAGTGCATCTGAGGATGGGAAGAAACCTGATTTTGATTTTATCCTGTTTTGTGAGCCACTCTAGCTTATGTGTGAGCTTATTCTCCCCAAATCATACATTAGTTCAGCAATCACTGATGACCCTGGTTTATATCGCCTACAGTTTGGAAGATCCCCCATCCTGGTTTCAGTTGTCTTCCAGACTAGTATCTCTGGACCGTGCATCATCCAATGAAAGACAACTCAGCCAGTGTGGGCTGTCCCTTGTCTCAACGCAATCACTTCTAGGTAGTTATTTTACGTCCAAGTGAGCATCCTTTCTTTCTTCCCATCTTAAGTCATTCTACCTGCCTCATTAACTCCTATTCAGCCCCCAAATACCCAAGCAAAGCCCCTTCATTTATTTAGACAGTCTCTGATTGCTATTTTCCCTCAGACCGGAGTGATGACTCTTACTTGAGACGAATATGGAGCTCCTCACTACACTCGATGGCAGTCATTTTCCTGCGTACACCCCGCTAGTCTGCAGCATTCCGAGCTCGGTAATTATCATTTGCACGTGGAGTGCGCCCCTTGTCAGGGATCGTGTGTTAAGGACTCTGTCCTCAACGCCGACAGTCAACAGTTGAGCGTTGGGAAGATGATAGCTTCCGGAGGGCTCTGAGCTAATCTGTAAATCAGTTCATCCTCGAGCTCATAATTTGATAGGAGTTGGTAGAAATGAAGAAGTAAGGCCTCACTGGAGTAAGC
The DNA here is from genome assembly GCF_011762505.2 of Arvicanthis niloticus. Lineage (NCBI taxonomy): Eukaryota > Metazoa > Chordata > Mammalia > Rodentia > Muridae > Arvicanthis > Arvicanthis niloticus. The sequence continues at coordinate 9,542,820 of NC_133434.1, forward strand.
AGCCTCTGGGGGCATTCATTAGGAGGATGTATTTTGTCCCTAGTGGGTCCCTTCCCATCTCCACCTCCTGTCTACCTCAAGGAGGGCCACTTTGCTCTTTGCCTCGATGTTCTGCCTCACCACACACCAGCCCGGAAGCAACAGGTACCAATGACAGTGGACAGAAAATCTGTGGGCCAAAATAAATTCTTCCTCTCTTACGTTATCTCCTCAGGCGTTTGTCATGGTGCTACAGATATGCCTGACACCCTACGCCCCTTTCATCCTTCACCTAGAACTCACAGCACCGTAAGTCCCTGTAAAAGTGCTGTATCGTGTTGGTTCTTAAGCCAAAAAGCATACAACAGTATTGACGTCCTTGATACTATATGTTTGGAAGACAAATTCAATTCTGTTAGAGGGATGGTCTGGAAAGTGTCCCCCAAGTGGCAAGCTCTCATCTGACATCACCACACGAAGATTTTTATCAGGCAGAGAGATGAAGAGGTCATTTTTAAACAGAGGAATTAACACAAGCCACTTGGGGACCAGGGCGGGGTCTGGGGTGGATTAAGAGCTGAGGAAGTACTAAAAGAATGGGAGGCTATAGAGCTCAGATCGTGGGCTGGAGACTTGCCAATGGCCACATCTGCTGGATTGCTTAGATTCAGCAACTCTGGAGTCCATCATCGTCGTCGTCGTCGTCGTCGTCGTAGATGCTGTTCACAAGAGAAATCCCATCACATTGTAGACTGTATTCTATGAGGACAGGAATGTTCTGAGACCTTGTAGTTTTTTTTTTTTTGTCTTCCGACTCTGCCACTGGAGGTCACTGTTGTACCATCGAAATGAGTGCGAAGCCCCGCCTGATGTCTTTTTGAAGTTGGCTTCCGCCAGGAGTGAATACAATACCCTCTGGGTAGCTAGGAAGTCCCGAGGTGCAGGCTTCTCCCTGGCTTCGTGGAAAAGTGGCCTGGTGACCTGCAAAAAAAAAAATGACTTCGGAAGAGCGACGTCCGTCTGGAGAGGGGCTGCGGGTGGGAGAGCGGTGCTGGGAGGGAGACGTCTGTATCGCATTAGCCTGCGTCTGGCGGGGAGGGGCTGGAGGCCCTGGCGGGTCAAGGCAACTGCTCCCCTGCTGCTTTCTGGCGCGAATCTGGTAGTGATTAGAGAAGGTTATTGTCTTGGGAGTCCGGAGAGATCGGTGGTAATACTGCTTTGAGCGTTCCTGACCCCATCTTAGAAGGACGCCAGGAGATTGAAAGAGGCCTCTCCCACGGCTCTCCTGCTGGGCTCTGATTTTAGAGCCACTAAGCAAAGAAAGACAAGGGAAACTGAGGCCTATTCCCTAAGCCTATCCACTCCCGGGGGGCTTGCACTCGATGCTCCAGGAGGAGCACAGAAAAGAGCACAGGTATCCCTAGAGAGAAAACTCTTAAGTAAGTTCCATGCCTCTATTTTTCTCAGCCCCTCTTCTGTGGAGTGAATATCATATGGGCCATTTGTTATGAGAAGAAACAGAGGCTCGGAACTGACATTCGAACCCGAGTCTTTTGAAATATAAAGAGACTGGATGGTAAAATGACTACTTGTGGTTAGCGGCTAAGAATTCTGCCCTTGAAAACTTGGAGAAAGAGCCCCTCTCTGTGCAGCCTCGACAATAACCCACTCCAAAGCAAGCTGAAGCCAGGCTTTCAGCGGCACTTCCCCCCACCCCCTTCTTCTCTCCTTCACTCTCTCCCCCCCATCTCTTCCCGTGGGTTTCACTGTGTAACTCAGATTGACCCCATCCCTTCTCCTCTCCCCACGTGCTGGGATCTGAGGGGTGGGCTACTCCTAGATCAGAGTGGCTTTCTAATAAGTCATAATCTGTTTATAGCCATTCATAAAAGCAAAGTGCTTCTGTGCACATTAGCTAATTTGGCTCTTATAATAACTATCTTTTCCCCATTGTGGTAGACAAAGAATCTGAGGCGCTGAGGAATTAATTTGCCGAAGGTGCTACAGTCAGTGATGAAATTAAACCTCCTATGTTTTTGCTCTAAATACAGCGCCCCATTGTCCATCACCCATAGCCTGATAACAGTTAGTCTTCAGGTAAATCTTAGGCGATGGAGTGATGCTGTTGTATAATCTAGTTAGCAGTAAACTGGTCTTAAGTTTAGGTAGTATTTTACCTCTGGAGATGGTGCTTCAACCCAGGAAGATTACACTGGACACCTTGCGTCAAGGGGATGGAAGACTTTTAAAAGTTGTCCTCTGACTTCCACATGAACACTGTGATGCATGAACACACACACACACACACACACACACACACACAACTCATGCATGCATGCAAGGATGCACACACATATACCCATAGACACACACACACACACACACACACACACACACACACAACTCATGCATGCATGCAAGGATGCACACACATATACCCATAGACACACACACACACACACGCAGGCTTGCATGCACACACACATGCATGCACATTTATTGTGTGTGTCTGAGCGCTCACATGCCATGACTGGTGTGTCAGGGTCAGAAGGCAGCTTGCTGCAGTCACTTCTCTCCTTCTACCCTATGGGACCCATGTCACCATCAGACTTGGCAGCAAGAACCTCCTGAGCCATGTAACTGGATTCATAAATAAATGTCTAAAACTTTTCAAAAGGACAGAGATCACAATTTAATTAATTAATTAATTAATTAATTTATTTATTTGCTGGAGTTCATGCTGCTCCGGGGTGAATAGTAAGGAAATCACCGTCCTATACCAGAGGTACCAGATTTAGAAAATAGAAACCCAGAACTCCCAGAATTAGATTTCTTAGGAGTTACTGAGACACGTATGCTAACAAGCCAACTGTTTATCTGAAATGTAAATTTAACTGACCATCCTGGTCTTTAATTTGTCAACTGTGCTCTATATCCAAAGAGAGAAAGCCAAGTTTGAAGTTGTCTAAAGCATGCTTGGATTTTGGAAATGACAATATTTTTTTGAAGGACAATTTGAAAACGCCCCGTTAGTGCACCAACGTTCAAATTCTTTATTACGGTTTTGCCAGAAACCCCTTTGAACTGTGCTTGCTTCATGGTATCCTCTCATGGAATCATTTTAAAGTGATTCCTAAGGAACAAAACAATGTCAGAGCAGTTTGAAAACACAAAGGGCTTCAGGACAACTGTGACGGAAAGCAGAACAGATCATTGTACCAACTACCCCAGGGAAACCACACCGTGGAGAGGAATCCCCGAGGAGGGCCGAGTGGAATACCCTCCCTAGACACACCTTTAATCAAACTTCAAAAGGAAGACAGCCATTCCCTTTGGAAGCCATTATATAATGAAGTCAACCTCACTTTCAACTCCAAAACTAATTACTGGATTTATTCTTCTTACTTAATCTATTCCCAGGTATTTGGACAAAGTGCTGTTTTTTTTTTTTTTTATTATTACTTTGCTAAGACAAACAGAAACCATAAGTAACATTAATTTGTTCCGACTAGGTGTGTGCAGGCTAATTTTCAAACTAACACTCAGTATTGGCATATAGAAGGACACTCATATTTCTTAAATAAGACCTGTTATTTATTTATTTTATTTTTTTCTTTTTGGTTTTTCAAGACAGGGTTTCTTTGTGTAGTCCTGGCTGTCTGGACTTTTTTGGTTTTTCAAGACAGGGTTTCTTTGTGTAGACCTGCCTGCCTCTGCCTCCCAAGTGCTGGGATTAAAGGCGTGTGCCACCACCGCCTGGCGAGTCCCATTATTACACATAGAGAAGGTTTTTAAAACTAGAGTACATCGCAGGGCAGTGGTGGCATGCCTTTAATCCCAGCACTTGGGAGGCAGAGGCAGGTGGATTTCTGTGTTCGAGGCCAGCCTGGTCTACAGAGTGAGTTCCAGGACAGCCAGGACTACACAGAAAAACCCTGTCTCGAAAAACCAAAAAAAAAAAAAAAAAACCCAAACCCAAACCCAAACCAGACCAAAACAACAACAACAAAAAATTAGAGTACATCAAAGTAGATCCAGGTCTCATACAGGAAAAAAATATTATTCTGCAAAAACAAGACACATGGCCCTTTTAAGATAAGATCTTGCTCCATGGCTCAGGCTAGCCTGGGACTCATTGTATAGCCTTCACTGGTCTTGATTGTGCAGCAATCCACTTGTTTCAGCTTTCTCTAAGTGTATTGATTACAGGTCTGACTTAATATATCCATCTTGGATAGTTGGGTCTTGAAGTCTTAAAGCCAAACACTGAAAAGTGGACAATACATATATACTATGTGTATACATAAATGAACTATCACCTATCACCTGTTAGGATGGGTATTATTAAACACATATGTAAGTGTTGCTGAGGGTGTAGAGAGCAGACCCATGTACACGATTGATGGGAATGTCCATCACTATTGTTATTATGACAAATAGCATGTAAGTTCCTAAGAACTAGAACCTCTCTGTGCCCCAACCATCCCCTCATTTGAGTATCTAGCCAAAGGAAATAAAAAGCATCTTAAAGAGGTAATGGCGCCCCGATGTTCACTGTAGCAGCCTTCAGAGACACCGCGATCACAATAAAAGGTGAATGAACAGATAAATTGTGACACAGACGTATGAACACATACATACATATCCATATAAAGATGGAATATTATTCGGCTTTCAAAGAAGGGGGATCCCTGTCACCTGTGTGATGTCACATCTATCACGAATGAACCTGGAGAACATTATATAATGTGAAATGTCAGACCTAGAAAGTCACACCCTACATGATCCTATTTACACGCAGAAATCGAACTTGGTAGAGAAGTCCTGAGCGTAACGATGACTTCTGGTGGCTGGGATTGGAAGACAGGGGAGGATGTTGGTCAAAGGTCAGTTATACAGGGTGAATGAGTTCTGTAGAGCTATTCTACAGGGTGGTAACAATATTTATAGTAAACTTATAGTAATGTAACACACACTTGGAGTTTTCTACGATCACAGGACTTTCCCCCCAGATATATAAAGAGTTAATGGAAATAATAAAAATACTAATTGGGCCTATTAGGGGAAGAATTTCACAATACATATGCACATCAAACTTCATGGTATACATTTTAAATGTATACAATTTTCACCTGTCAACTATACTTCAGTAGGGCTGAGGTTGTTTTTCAGACAGTAGTCTGGTTGTTTAGCATGTACGAGTCCGTGGGTTTGCTCTTCAGCACAGCACAAACCAGATGTGGTAGTGCACACCTGGACTCTTAGGAGGTCTGAGGTGGAGCTAAGAGGATCAGAAGTTCAGTAAAGTCCTCAGCTATACAGCAAGTTTGAAACAAGGCTGACATTTGAGACAAATGAGATTGTCTCAAAAAGAAAAAAATAAAAAGAAAAAAAATAAGGAATCTCTAAAAGAAAACACACATTCCAGGAAGGGGGAACATCAGGAATTTCTGTATTCTCTATCACTACATGGACATGATCACACAAGACAGCTGGGCTGAGAGCTCCATCAGTCAGCACAAGTAATAGGACTTGCTATGCAAACATGAGGAACCAAGCTTGATTCCGAGAAACTGTGGAGAATGAGCCTGGGATGAACCAGATGTTTGATCTCCAGAACCTATATGGAGGAAGGAGAGAACTGACTGGCAGTAATTGTCCTCTGACCTCTACATGTGTGATGTATGGTGTATACACACATACATACGTACACATATACACACACAGGCAGAGAGTTATATAATCAATCAATGGATGAATTAAAAAATAAAATGTTAAAAAGAGCCCAGTGTGGTGGTGTGTATTTATAATCCCAGCACTGAGGAGAGGAGGAGAAGGAGAAGAAGGAGGAGGAGGAGAAGGAGGAGGAGGAGGAAGAAGAGGAGAAGGAGGAGGAGGAAGAGGAGAAGGAGGAGGAAGAGGAAAAGGAAGAAGAAGAAGAAGAAGAAGAAGAAGAAGAAGAAGAAGAAGAAGAAGAAGAAGAAGAAGAAGAAGAAGAGGAGGAGGAGGAGGAGGAGGAGGAGGAGGAGGAGGAGGAGGAGGAGGAGGAGGAGGAAGAGGGAAAGGAAGAAGAAGAGGAGGAGGAGGAGGAAGAAGAAGAAGAAGAGGAAGAGGAGGACGAGGAAGAGGAGGAAGAGGAATAAGAAGAGGAGGAAGAGGAGGAGGAGGAGACGGTAGGGGCTTCCTGGGCTCTTTGGCCTGTAAACCTAACCTACTTGGCCTGCAGTCAAATGAAGAGACCTTGTCCTTCAAAACTCTTTGTTTTTCCAAACTTCAACTGTCTTCAATATTGCAGATGGAAGAGTAGAGAGGGACCGCTGTTCCCGCAAACTATGACCCAGAAGTATTATGTATCACTTTCTCTCACCTTCACAGTAAGGGAGACTAGACAGCCAGTGACAGATCTGTCTCATGAAGTTGGGACACAGGGACTAATACCTTTTTGCCATCTCTGCCTCTGTGACAGTCAGAATGGAGAGAATAGTATCAGTACTTGTGGGTACATGGCTATGTGGGGTAATAACAATAAAAAGTGAAATGAACTGGGTAGAAGATATAAAGTAAATGACTGGAAGAGGTGACCATGGCAGCTGTGCTCGGCTTTTGGAAAACATCTTCAGTGTGTTTTATTTGAGGGGGCTCTAAGAGCTTCCCATGTCTCAGGTTGTAGTTGATACATTGTAATTATTATTTAGATGTTGGGTTTACCAGGCCAATCCAAAATTTCCCTCATGAGCTACACACTCACATGTAATGGCTAACCACTCATTTTTTTTTTAATGATGTCTTAAAGTCCCACAAATGTAATCCAGCCTCACTTCACACCAGAATCTCTAACTTCTTGTATGAATAATTACCTGTATCAACATTGCCTATTTACTCAAGATCTGACCCAAGGAGCCATGTTTGAGCTGATACCTGTTCTGTCACTTCCACATCTGTCCAGACTCTCTGTCTCAGCTAGTAAGCATTTCCCAATCCACCCCCAACACCCCTGCTAAGTTTTTTGTTACTTTCTCCTGGCTTAACAAAATAATTTCTAAAGCGCCCTTACTTATTCTGTCCTTGTTTCTCTGTAATGCCGTCCAATCAATCAATAAAAAAAGTAAATCTTATTTATTAGTTCCTTTAAAAATACATTTCAGAGGTTTTTAAGTATGATGTATAAATCTCTTTATCTGATTATCACTTATATTTCTAATGCCCAACACTCAGTGCACACTGTTCTTTCTATAGTTTCTTAAATAAACAGCCCTATTTCTCCATTATGTACCTTCACTTGAATTTATCTCCTTAGGCAGTTACTTCTTTGGCTGACTTCTATTTGTCCTTAAAAATCCACTCATGGCTTTAGCTCATTCAGTAAAGAGTTTGCCTTGAAAGGTGAGGATCAGTGTTTGATCCCTTTTATCCTGGTAAAAAGTCAGGTGTGGTAGTGTGCACTTGTATTCTCGCTGCTGGGAGGAAGAGATGGGTGAGTCGCTGGTACTGGTTGGTCAGCCAGTCCAGCCTAAATGGTAGACTTCAGGCCAGTTAAGATAACTGTTTCAGAAAAACAAGGCAGATGACAACTGAAGACTGACACTTGAGATTGTCCTCTGGCTTCTACCTGTATGCACTTCCTCCACACAAGTACACACTACAACACACACATACACACACACACACACACACACACACACACACACACTACAACACACACACACAGAGAGAGAGAGAGAGAGAGAGAGAGAGAGACAGAGAGACAGAGAGACAGAGAGACAGAAAGACAGAGATATTTGCTTACTACTTTTCTTAATTACTCAAACTTTGAGTATTATGAACAACTGAACACTGAGTATTTCCTGTAATATGTCTCTAAACAAGGGCCTTCTTTCTTTTCTTTTTTCCTTCCTTCCTTCCTTCCTTCCTTCCTTCCTTCCTTCCTTCCTTCCTTCCTTCCTGCAATTCTGTTGTTACCTTTTTCCTTTCTTTCCTCAGTATCTAGCCCACTCAGTGTGTGACACACAATCAATAAATATCTGTGACATGAGTTTTCACGTGGAAGAGGGAGCAGATGTTGTCTTCTCTCTTGCAGTTAAAACCAACAAAATGAGGAATATCAATCTGTCATTAGGTAGTGATGCATCACAGTGGACGGATGCCCAGACACCAGGAGCTGTCTGCTCCTTTGTGGCATTCAAGTTCTGGCTGGAATAGCCACCTGATCAGGATCCACAGTAGGGATATGAGCAGCTCTTCACAGCTGGTTTTATTCTCTGGTATCCATGACAGTACGACTCACGTTCACCATATTTATAAAGCGAGTGCATTTTGATCTCATGAAGCATGTTATAGGGGATATCAATAGTGGGAAGACCTCCTGGTAGAAAGCCTGGTTTGAATAAAATAATGTATATTCTAGTGAACTTTGGAAAAATCGCCTTTTGAGTTAGAGCCAGCCTCTTTTTTACTCTTATGTTTGTAGATGGTTAGGAAAAGGGATTAAGGGCCACTGGTCAAGATACTTCAATGAGTACCTGCAATTCTGTTGTGCTGCCTTTTTCTGTTCCTCAAATATTTGATGTATGTATTTTCTTATGATGAATCTAAGAGGTGAGTGTAGTGAGAGTTTTGGTTTTTGAAAAAAACCCAGTTATTTAATGTGACTATGTTTTTGTTTTAATCCCAGGTGTGAGATAAAAGGCTGCCTCACAGCGGGTGATTATGATTTGCTTCATACACTAGCAGGGGTGTGATTTTTCGCTAGTTGCAGATAGTTTACATTTGGAATTCGGGGAACTCTGAAGAAGGGATAAATATCAGAGCCCCAGAGGGGCAGGGGCCTCTGAGAAGGCTGCTGCTCCCCCTCCTTTGCAGTTTGTCAAGTGGTGTGAGCAAAGAGACAAGGAGAAGTTGGTGATAGCCTGAGGATGAAGATTGGACTTGCCACAAAGAACCCAATGCCCCTATTCAGAAAGAAGCAATAGATGGAAGCCTATACCCCCTCCCCCCTTTAACCTTTCTCTCCTACCAAGTGTTGGGGGGCGGGGAGGTTGGAAGGGATTAGAGTGGAATAAAAGTGGAAGACAGGTGAGAGATATACGAACCCAATAAAATAGCTAAAAGTATATACATTCCTAATCATTGGGACCCCATGAACATATCTTTAAAGGCCCCTAGCTATTGTGTTGATATCTGTGCTGATTTTAAATAGTTAGAACCTTCATATTGTAAGCCCAAATTGTGAATAATTTAGTCTGGCTTTTCTGAGACCGTCTTTAGAATAGAGACAACTTTAGATAGACATTAGATATATAGAGTAAAAGTGTTCTATCCACAGGAAATAGATCTTTCCTACCTTGAGTCCCCAGGACAAACTTTTTACATGAAGCTGAAATTAAAAAAGTGTGGTCTTTTATGACGTTACCTTTAAGCTCCCAGAAAATTGCCCTCAGTACGTATAGGAAGCACATTTTCCCATCAACTATTCCGAAATCATCCCGCTTTTCTCACAATCGTGTAAATGTGTCTTTTACATTTCCCTTGCATGAAGAACAGTTTAGTTTTTATTCATGTAAGCTTTTTGAGGGGAAGAGTGTTGTCTACTAATCAATAAAGAGTTTGGTGTAGTAGGAGCATCTGAATATTAGTTGCTTCAGTTTGAACTGAAGGTCCTTATGCTACTGTAACTTGGGGGCTTTGTCCAGACCAACAGTTCTCAACCTGAGGGTTTCAACACCTTTGGGAGTAAAACAAACCTTTCACAGGGGTCACCTAAGACCACCAGGAAACACAGGTATTTACATTATGATTCATCACAGTAGCAGAATTACAGTTATGAAGGTGCAACAAAAATAATTTTATGATTGGGGATCACCAGAACACGAGGAGCTGTATTAAAGAATTGCAGAATTAGGAAGGTTGAGAACCATTGGTCTAGACTCAGAAATGAGGAAACTAGACAAAATCTTTACATTTCTTTCTTTCTTTTTTTTTTTTTTTTTTTTTTTTTTTTTGTTTTCCGAGACAGGGTTTCTCTGTGTAGCCCTGGCTGTCCTGGAACTCACTCTGTAGACCAGGCTGGTCTCGAACTCAGAAATCCGCCTGCTTCTGCCTCCCAAGTGCTGGGATTAAAGGCGTGCGCCACCACTGCCCGGCAATCTTTACATTTCTTATTACAAAATACTCTCTGCTCCAAGAGTCTAGGCATTCTCTCATCAGTAGATAGTGTTTCACTGGACTGGATGAACTGGAAGAAAACGACTTAGACCTGTTTGAAGCTCAAATCTGGGGTCATCACCTACACTCTGCACCAAGGAATACATCCTCAGTAATAACACCGTGAACCCCCGCGTATTTTTCATGAATACGTCCATCAAAGCCTTCCGATTCAAGAGTGGCGTGCTCATGGCTGCCAAGCGCAGAAGCAGGCTTCTCTTTACCACAGTTCCTCCCAAGCGCCTCCTCCTTTCAACAATACTTTCCCACTCCGAGTTATCCTACAATGTATCACAAATCCAATTTTCCTCTCGAGTTCCTTTCATTCGTGTGCTCAGGAAAGCATGTGAGCTTCCCATTAGTTCTGGAATGAAGCCCACAGTCCTGTATCTGCTACTCAGGGCTGCACGCGAGGGCCTCGCTCTCTCCATCAAGTTCCCCTTGAATATTCTTGATGCACAGAATCTCTGTTGTGAGTTCTGTTGTCGAAGTAGAATGGTGGTGTGGGAGGGCACACCCTGTTGCATGCTTCTGTTTATGCTGGTTTGAGGCGCAGACTTCCTTTTTCTTTTTTTTTTTTTCAGAATATGATTTTTATTTTTTTTGCAGTCGTCTCAAATCTATATATTTACATATCTACCTATATTTATTGTTGCTGAGAGAAAATATTTGATGGGATGACTTAAGGAAGGAAGGGTTGACTTGAGCTTAATTTGAGGAGACAGTCCATCAGGGTATGAGGAGGCAAGGTGACCAACTTGCTCTTTCTGAGGAGGTAGGAGCAGTATTCAAGAAGCAGAGAGAAATGGATCTGGGGGGCTCTGCTTGCTTTTTCCCTTTGATTCCATCCAAGTTCCCTGTTCTATATTCAGGGTAAACCTTCCCTCCTCTTTCTGAAAACATACTTTACCTATCATACCGTCCTTGTCCCCAGAGCCCATCATGGCAAGTTCTCAAGCACCCCCGTCACCGAGTCCTGGTTGCGTTTTGGCCCTCACCAAAGATGGCTTACAAGAATTCAGATGCATTTCTTGTTCCCCTATCTAAATTAAAAGCCCTTGGGAGAAAGAACAGCGTTTTATCGATATGTGAATCCTCCCTGCTTTCTATATTTCCATTAGTCTGAACAAGCCACTGGGAAGGGATTCATTATATGATTTAGTCGCTATTTGTATTTCTGTCTTCACAGGTACGCTATGAGTTTTTGATGAGAATAACTCACCTCTGCTTCTTTCTGGGGCCAGCCTCGGTGCCTTGGGGGGTAGGGAGACACTTCTTAAGTGTTGGCTGAAGGAGTGCAGTGTTGAGTTGGCTGTGAGAGAAGTCAGTAAGTTCAACTGCATTGTGATCCCTCTGAAACAGGGACGGGTGTGTGTGTGTGTCTGAAGTGCTTCTTTTCTTTGTTGGCTCGTCCTCGGAATGAAACTCGAGCAAATTAAAGAGGACTCAAGCTGGAATCCACAAATGACACTGAGCCTGAGGTGATGCTGAGGTTGGAAGCAATTTAGGTCACTTGCATTTTATTTGGAGGATAATGTTTTCCTTCTGGGAAGAGAGACGTAAGGTGGGGAAAAAAAGATCTCCTCCTGACTGTAATACACAAGTACTAGGAATTTGGCCAGAAATATGATCTTACAAAGTCTCCAAGCACAGCTTCCCATATCCCCGTCTCTGCCTTTGGGTTGACATTACCATGTTTGCCTGTCTCTGGTTTCCAGAGATCAGGCTAGAGAAAGGCGCCAGGGTAACAAGCCAAATAGGCCTATTATGGGATGTCATGCTCACTGGGCATGAGTGCTGTCTCCTAGGACATTCATAACACTTATTACTCGGCCCAACTTTAATAACACATGGACAAGCCTGGGGCAATCTGTAAAGAATCTGAAAGTTTTTTTTTTTTTTTTTTTTTTTTTTTTTTTTTATAAATGTGTGTATTATAAAATTAGTGAGTCTTGGGATTGGACAAGGTTGGAAAGATGATCTCATCAAAGGGGCCTCAGCTTTTCCTGGAGAAGAGCTGTTTTCAATATACCTAGCATTCTAACTGGGCATGGCACTGTGGCTGCATTTATAAACATAGGTTGGCAGATGGTAACCGTTAAGCTGTAAGACAGAGACCATGGGCAAAATGTAACTGTCACTCCCCTTTAAGCCATGGGGATGAGGCCGGGCAGGAATAATCAGCCATCCTGAGCCTTTTTGCTTCGAATCATGGAGACACGAGCGTAGTGGAAGACAGTGTTATCGATTACTAAGAAAAACACGTGCACCATTGATGCTTTTCAGAACTTATATCCATCAAAGCACCCGGAAAATAAGTCAAAGCTCATATCCAGGGTGGAACCTGACACTCTGCATCTCCAAGTTCCCCGTGGCTACTGACACATGGGCCACACCTTGAGAAGTACATTTTTAGTGTGCCATACTGTAGCTGGAAACAAAGCCATATGTCAGCCATCCCCAACATAGAGAAGCGGACTCTTAGCCAATAATGCTGGGTGGACAATTCACTTATCTTATAGAACCTCAGAACTGAAGCAGGTCTTAAGTTTCCAAACCTTCCTTTTTTGCATGTGTATCCACTCATGTGCTTGTTGGGGTCCAGGAGTCATTTTGAAGACCACACAAACACTGATCTCAGCCAGACAGGGATGGTTTATTGAACACACACCCTAAGACTGATCCATCAGGGCTGTAGCTCAGAATTTGGGGGGCTGAGGCTATCACCCCGAACATTTCTCAGGAATAATTTATAAAGGAAAACACACACACACACAGACACACACAGACACACACAGACACACACACAGACACACACACACACACAGACACACACACAGACACACAGACACACACACACACACACACACACACAGACACACAGACACACACACACACACACACACACACACACACACACACACACACTCAGTGAGCTTGTGTGCAGGTAAGTGTAGGACGTGCTGCCCGGTGATTGGCTCTGACTCAGGTTATTTTGGTCAGCTACACAGAACAGTTCTAACTGATATTTACTCTGATTAGCCTGAAGTAGAGTTTACAGTTGTTGAACTTCTTAAGATTAACAAACCTCAGAACATACAGAACATAAGAAGGTATGTGGTCAGCATGACCCTGCTCTGAGTCAAGTTATTTTTCCGTGTCAATGACTGGCAGGCATATTACAGCGACAATATGCAATAGCTGGCAGGGGTGGAGCAAAATGGCTACAGCTACGCCGGCAGGGCAGATTTCAGCAGTGCCCAGGGGCCATGGCTTGTGTGTGGAGGTTAGAGGACAATTTGCATGAGCCTATTTTTCATGCTACCCTGTGAGCCCTAGAGATCAAACTCAGGTCATCAGCCTTGGCAGCAAATGTTTTTACCTTCTGAGCCATCTCCCCAGCCCACAAAATTCTGTTTTAAGAATTATATGTACACTCTCAAGACAGGAGACAAATAAGACCCCAGATTGAATCTAGAACACATTGCATGGAGACAAATCCTTTTCTTCTCCGTCCCCTCCAAGGTTCCGAAGTCATTGTTTTTTTAGAATGTTAGGTAACTAACTAACTCTGGGTAACTCTGGGTAACGCTATTAGGAAGGCATTGGCTTATTTAGAGCATTAGAAGTAAGAAAAAGAAGTAAGAAAAAGAGGCCTCACACCTGGAAGAGTAGAATAAGAGGATGGTGAATTTGAGGATGTTCTGGGCTGCATAACTAGACCCTATTTTAAGAGATAAAAGGAGATAATTAGGATGGAAGTAGAGCTGAAATCTAAACATTCTGATTGACAGTCTACTGTTTCTTTCAGCATGTGATTTATTTAAGGCATTGTGGTTCACTCATGATCTTGGTTTGGGAGCTGATGGGCATTGATGTGAGTAACCTCTGGTCACCTAGGCTTAGACCAGTCTCTGTTACAATAAATATCTGCCATTTGTCACATCCCTTGTACCTCTCTCTCTTGCATCGACTACATGGACTTGTGAGGAAAGTCCATCCCCTCATCTTTTTGGGCCTCAGATTTCTGACGTGCACAAGGAAGAGATTTAGAACATCTTGCAAATGTGCTCCCAGGAGAGTGTCCAGCACATCTTGGGAGCTCAGTGAACACCCACTGAGCATTGAATAATTGAAGGCAGAGATGGTAACCTGCTCTTACCCGCTCTTGTTATCCCCACAGATGCCTCGCATGGAGCCATGAACAAGTACTCATTAGGTATTTGTAAAATAAGCAAACGTTGTTGATGATGACATTAGAGGCAGGTGTTACTAACATGGAAGGAATCATTAAAATCATCCTTATAACCCAATGAATTCCTAGGTTCTAAATTATCTATTGGTTTCTGCTGAGGGCTGCCAAAAAAAGAGTCCCCCTATTTTCTCTGTGTCTGGCAACTTGCTTACAACTTCTGACAAACACCAACAAAGCACATACAGGGTTTAGTAAAGAAAAGCACACAACCATTATCTTTTGAAAGAGACTCAGAATGGGAGAATTTTACATAATGTGCAGACATGGGAAATGCATTTTAGACTGAAGATCAAAGGCAGGGGTGGATAGTCATGTTGTTTTTACTTTTCAAATGAGGTAAGGCGGAGGGATTTCGTTATCTTTCCTTCGAGAAACTGGGAAAGGAATCATGAAAGAAGAGGACTTCTCAGGACTTTGCTGTTTTCGGTTCTTTAGGTAACAGGTTAATATGTCGATGTTGAGTGGAAGCTGAACCACACCAGCCTCACTTCCAGTCAGTGGCCAAGGATAGAAGGCAATCATATTTCATACGGAGAAGTGCAGCCCGGACGGGCAGAAACTCTCCGTCTCCCTGTTGTGTTATTCACCTTGGTGGACAGCAAGAGCATTGGGGCAGAATGCACAGATGTGACAGTTTGGACTAGACTGTGAAGTTAGGATACTTCAACAAGCATTTGAGTCTGGGGCAACAGCACCGGGATCGCTTTATCTTCATCTCTTATTTGCAAAGCCCTGCTGAACATATCTGCTGGTTCAGTTGGAGAAAAGAGACTTCCTGATACATGATGTAATTATTGCAAAGGAGAAACACATGCTGACTCCTGCAGTACAAAACAATATCTAGGTACGGAGAGCTGGAGCTGTCAGTCACGTGACAGGATCCGGGCCATAGCCAGGCAGTACCCAGGAGTCCTTGGGGCATGGTGTTAGGGGAAGGAAGCAAAAGTCTCCAATGCTTTTCAAATACACAGACTCCTTTACGTTTATAAGAACCTGGAAAAGAGGCTTTTCTGTTTTAATCATAACAATCTTTCACCTCATAATACATGTCATACAAGCTCCCTTTCTACACAGAAACAGAAGGGACTGTGACAGCAACGGAAAGGGAAAGTTCCACAAATCTACATTTTAAAATTCAGCAAAATAAGTGACAATCTTATTGGCAGTGTGTCTTCGTCAGGGTTTGTATTCCTGCACAAACATCATGACCAAGAAGCAAGATAGGGAGGAAAGGGTTTATTCAGCTCACACTTCCACATTGCTGTTCATCACCAAAGGAAGTCAGGACAGGAACTCAAGCAGGGCAGGATGCAGGAGCTAATGCAGAGGCCATGGAGGGATGTTACTTACTGGCTTGCTTTCCCTGGCTTGCTCAGTTTGCTTTCTTATGGAACTACCAGCCCAGGGATGGCACCATACACAATGGGCCCTGCCACCCTTTGATCACTAATTGAGAAAATGCCTTACAGCAGGATCTCATGGAGGTATTTCCTCAAGGGAGGCTCCTTTGTCTGTGATAACTCCAGCTTGTGTCGAATTGAGATGCAAAACCAGCCAGTACAGCACTGTGATTCTTTCTGAATGCCAAAAAATATTATCTAAGTTTCAGAGGCTGAGAAAATGGCTCAAAGGTTAGAGCACTGGCTGCTTTTGTGGAGAATCAGAGTTCACTTCTTAGCATCCACACTGGATGACTTCAAACCACCAGTATTGCCAGTTCTAAGGAATCTGAGGCTCCCCTCTGACCTCTGCAGGCACTCACATCCTATACATGTACGGGCACACAGACACACATAGACACATAACTAAAAGATTATAATAAATCTCAAAAAATTTACAGAAGTTTCATAGCAATGGACTCACTATGTTAGTATAAGAGCCTCAAAGAGGCATTAGGTTCTACTTCCCCTTTTTACAGTTAAAAATTGAATATATATCCATAAGTGTCAAGAGATGAAAAGTCAAAGTTTGACTGAGAATCAACAGTATATAGCCTTGCTTTAGATGCTATGAAAGTTACGAAGGTGAGAATAACTCCCTTTTAAAAGTTATTATTCCAGTAAATGAGAGGATACGAATTTTCACCACTTTGCTACTCTGCTTGGGAGCTTGTTAAGAAGGCAGTTTCATATCACATTCACGCTTGAGAATATTGGTATGAATAGTATATTATGGGAACCTAAAAGAAGAGGAAATTACCTTTGAAAGGCTGACAATGGGAGACTCCAAGAGCAATGAGCCCAGAGACGGGCCTTCAGAATGGGCAGCTGGAGGTATGGATAAGGACTTGGAAGTCACACAAAAGTAGACCAGAAAAAACAGGGAGGTCCTAATGCAAAGGCGGATTGCATTCTGGGGGAAAACAGATGAATTTTAAAGGTCTTTTAGAAAATATTACCATATCCGGAGATTAGAATTTTTAGTCCTATAAACACACAATCCCTTCATGTTTAAATGATAATAACTGAGCCATGAGGAGACCTAAATAATAAATAAGATACGTAATATTTTATTAAACTCTGTGAGATACATGTATAATAGGATTTATTATTATTATAAGATAAGGTTTCTCTGCAGAGCCCTGGCTGTCCTGGAACTCACTGTATAAACAATACCCACGACTCAAACTCATAGAAATCCGCCTGCCTCTGCCTTCTGAGTGCTAAAATTAAAGGTGTTTGACGCCACACCTAGCTTAAAGGGCCTACTTTCTATACTCCTTGGGTGACAGATTAGTGAAGGAAAAGTAGGTTTTGTTTCAGCTCCACAAGGTTGCTTTTCCTTGTCTCTTTTCCTTGATTTACTTTTGGTGAGATGTCTATAAAATTATATGCCTTCTCCTTTTAGGATATATATGATGCTTTTCCTCATCTGTGTGCTTGGTTGTTTCTGTTTACGACAAGGTTTCATCTAGCCCAGGCTGCCCTCGAACCTGCTATGTAGCTGATGACCTTAAACTCATAATCTGCTTGCTTCTCTTTCCCACGCAACACATAGATACCCAGTCTTGGATTTTTACATCTTTGATCTCTTTCTCTGTTTGTTTATATTTTCTTTTAAGTCAAGGGTTATTAAGCCACGATGAGTCACATCGAGCCAGCTGCTTGCTCCTGTGCAACCTGGGAGTTAAAAGCAGCCTTTAAATGATGAGGAAGGAAGACAATTAAAATAGACTGACAGAAAAACATGCGAAGAGACTGCTTAGGCCTAGAAAGCTAGGAACTGTTACTGTTCTAATCTCTATTAAAAAAGCTTGTGTAATCTTTGTGTTAAGAGTCTGATTTTAATGAGTACTTTTGAATGTTTGTTTCTCAGGAGATTGGTCTATAATTTTCCATTTGTGTGTGTGTGTGTGTGTGTGTGTGTGTGTGTGTGTGCTTATCCATGTCCTTCCCTGGTTTTGGTATCAGGATAATTGTGAGTTTGTAAAGTGAATTCCATCACATTCTTTCTGTTTCTCCATTATGGAATGGTTTAAGAAGCATTGATGTTGCTTTTTTTTTTTTTTTATTTTTATCTGGCAGAATTTAGTGGTAAGTCTATCTGGGCCTGTAATTTTCTTTTCTTGGGAGATTTTCTTTAAAACAACTGTTCCTCCATTTGATTGCTTGGTATTATTAATCTGAGCTGTTTATGTCCTCTTGGTAATATTGGAAAGCAATATATGCACCTAGAAATTTAATTATTTCTTCCAGAGTTTTCAAGTGACTCAAATACAGGTTGTCAAAATACTCTCCAATAATCCAATGAATTTCACTGATGTCTGTAGTAATGGCTTCCACATTCTGTTAATTGGGTCCTCTCTGTCTGTCTGTCTGTCTGTCTCTCTTGGTTACAAATTTGCCAGTCATGTTTATATTTTTAAAGAGTCAACTCTGTCTCCTTGATTCCTTGGATTCTTTCTACTTCTGTTCATTGTCCTGCCTCTTCAGTCTTTGATATTTCTTTCTATTTACTGAATCTGGATTTGACTTGTTCTCACTTTAGTATGACAACAATGAGTTAAATCCAAAAAATATTCATTTAAGGTCTCTGAGATTTTGAAATTCATGCATTGATAACTCTGAAGTCACCTGTAAGAACTGCTTCCCTTGTATCCCACAGATATAACAGTATTGGCCATGTTGTATTTTCTTTTGATTCTAGGAATTGAAAAGATTTGCCTTTTGATTTCAATAACCCATTAGTCATTCAACAATATGTTGCTTAATTTCTACAAAGTAGTATGTATTATTCAGTCTCTCTTGCTGTTGTTTCAACTTTAATTCTATTTTAACCAGACTAGTTAGAATAAATAATTTTCCTGTATTTGTAAAGATTTACTTGGTGTCTTAAAAATATCATATTTTAAGAGTAAGTTCAGAGCTTCAGAGAAGAATCTGTATCTTATTGTGTTTGGGTAGAATATTTTGTAGATATTTGTTAAATCCATTTTGATCTATAATGTCATGTATTTCAGTTGTTCTTTGGTGGGTCAAATAAGCTTGCACAGATGTCACCTAAGACCACCAGAAGACATAGTTCTTGTATTATATTTCATAACAGTGGCAAGATTACAGTTATAAAGTAGCAACAAAAATAGTTTTATGGTTGGGGTCACCACAACATGAGGAACCGTATTAAAGGGTCACAGCATTAGGAAAGTAAAGAACCATTGATTTGTTTAATGTGTATGTCTGTGAACGTATGTTTTATTTACATATGAGCATGCTTTGTGTGAGTGTGTGTGTGTGTGTGTGTGTGTGTGTGAGAGAGAGAGAGAGAGAGAGAGAGAGAGAGAGAGAGAGAGAGGTTTATACTGTTTTTGTTAATCACTCTCCACCTTAATTTTTGATAGATCACTGATCCAGGAGCCTACTGATTTGGGTAGAGAGGCTGGCCCATAAGCTGTAGAGCTCTTCCAGTCTCTGCCTCCGAGTGCTGAGATTACACATGTCTGCTGCTTCTTTGTATGTGGGGGTCCGAGGATCCAAACTCAGGCCCTTGTGCTTGTGAGGCAGGAATGTTACCGACTGAGCCATCTTCCTAGCCGGTGTTTGATACCTTCATAGTCTTCATTCGATTATATGATGTTTTAGTCCAGGGTCTCCATTCCTAAGTCCCCATGGGTGTGCTCCTCTGCTCTGTATGCAAGGTCCTCCAAGGATCTTCTGCAGTGTTCTTACCCCTTATGAAGTCCTCTAGCCTCTGTTCATCATGGACAATCTTCCTTCTTCCATTGGGGAGATCAGCTTTGATGAATAGAAGAATCTGGATCAGCAAGGATTGTCTTGTAGGGTTTGAATGCATCATTCCACACCCTTCTGGGTTTTAGAGGCTCTAAAACCTTAGAGCTGAGAAGTTTAATGGTGTTCTGTGGGGTTTGCGCCTGCATGTGATTTTGTGCTTTCTCCCTTGAAGATTTTGAAAGTTTTTCTTTGTTCAGTATGCTTACTATTTTAACTGTAGTATGACATGGCATGTTCTTTCTACTGATCTATGTGCTTTCTGTATCTGGGTCATCTTTTTCTCTACACTGGCAAATCCTCTACTATGATTTTATTGAATATAACTTCCACCATTTTAGCTTGAATGTCTCTCTTCTTCCATGCCCATGGAACTTCATAGATTTCTCTCTTTTTTTTTTTATTAACTTATTTATTCACATTACATTCCAATATCAGGCCCCCTCTTCTCCTAGTACCTTCTCTATGACATCATATATATCTCAAACTCTGTTCATACACTCTCATTTTTATCTCTGTCATAGAGTGAATGTCCTAATTTGGGCACCTTGTCTTCAAGCTCTGATATTCTGTCCCCCATTTCTATTTCACTGGTGAAAATTTCCGTTGAGTTTTAAAACCCAAACTCTTTGTTTCCAAAATTAGATTTTCTGAGTATTTCTGTCTCTGATTGAATTTCCCTTTCATATCCTGTATTGATTTTCTTATTTCCTTTAAGCTCTTTGTTTTTGCTTTTGGTTTTGTTTGGGAGTTTGTCTTGTCCTTTGATTTCGTTGTCAATCTTTGTAACCACTCCGTTGAGTTCTTTATTGGAGTTTTTTCGAATCCCCAGCCACTGGAGTCAATGGATTACTCCATCACTTGAATTTTCTAGCTGTTTTGAGTTTTGTTGTTGGGACTTAGTATCAAGTCTAAGGTCCTTTGTTTCATCTTTTTATCTGTATTTTTAGTGGAATTTTTTTTGTATTCTTCAAGTGGGACTAGAGTGTCATATTGTTGAGGTGTTATTTCTCCTCACTGTACCAGAGATGTAGCTTAGTCAATAATAGGACACTCAGCATACATGCTCAGGATACCGGGTCAATCTCCAACAGCACTCCAGCAGTCAACTCCTCTCTGCAGAAGCGAACGCAATCAATGGCTAGGTCCTAAGTAACAATGCTGTCACAGCCAATTTAAAAACAGTCACCTCTTCAACTCTAATAATTTTGGAGAAGTAAAGGAGAAAGATTAGTACAGCTTGTATTCAGATATTAATTAATGAGGAATTGAGCAGAATAAGATTCATGATCATTAATAGAGCAGTAGAGAAAAAAATACAAGAGCAAAATAAAGAAGGAGAGGAGGTAGATTCAGATGAATGGGGAGAAGAGGAGAAAGAGATACAACCGACCTCACATAATCCCAGGATGCAGGAGTTTAAGCAGGGAACCCTTAACTTTAATTCCAGGTTAGCCTCTGTTCCTAAGGAAAGCTCAACAAACAAACAAACAAACAAACAAACAAGAAGAAAGAAGAAGCAGAACGAGGCTGGGCCACTGAGTTGAATTTGATGTCAAGTAAGAGAAATATAAGCATGACAGGGAGAGAACTCAGTCAGGGTGCAGACTATCAGCAACCCCTCACCTGGGTACGGTAGCTACACATCATTCAGAATGGCTCTTCATCCTTCATGCCTCTGTGTTGTCGCGAGCATGCGTGCCGTGCGTGCGTGCGTGCGTGTGTGTGTGTGTGTGTGTGTGTGTGTGTGTGTGTGTGTGTGTGTATGAGAGGGTGCCTTTGTGTGAGGCTCAGATCAGATTTCCACTTCATAGTGTAACGCTGAATCCAAGTTTCCCCATCTATCTATAGGAGTCCGGCAGCAGGTGAGACCTTGATCTCCTGACTTGCCTCACTGGTGACTCAATAGATGTTTTAAAATGGCTTCTTTTCATTGTTAACATCTAAATCTAAGAAAAGGAGGTTTTCCCGGCAAGGCCTCTGTTTCTGTGCACCACTGTTACATGGTTAGTTTCTGTCCTCTCTCTGTCTTTTAGATACTTTGTTACTAAGCACGTTTTTCTGAGGCTCTCCCTTTGCCTCGAGCTATGGCTTGTATCCTCTGCAGCAATTCTCCTACTGGGAGGGGAACAACCTCCCATGGGGCCCGAGTCCTCTATGATGGACTCTGGATGCTCGTCTGTTTTATTTTCTAGTTTTCTTTCTTCCTTTGTTATTGATGGCATAGCAATTTTTCACGGTCATCCCTCGTAGGATCATTGCTCAAGAACTATCTTTCTGGTTTATCCTCCAGAGAAGATAGCAATGGTGCATGGATGTTACTGATCCTCTTCCTGAGTTCTGAAAAAAAAATCTGTGTTTTAAAAAATGTTTTATTGATTTTACATCATGTAACCCAATTCCACTCACCTTCTGGTTCCTTTGTATCTGCCTCTGCCATTGCAACACCCCCCCAAAAAAAGAAAATAAAAAAACAAAACCCCCAAAATGTTAAAAAAACAAAAACCCCCATCTTGCTGTGGAAGCTGCAATGTGTACCACACTATACCCTTTTATCCAAACATCTTTTCTTGCAAATGTTCATTGCAATGAGTCTTTGGTCTGGTTCAAGGCCTCTGGCTTCTGTTACACTATCATGACTGGACTCTCACCAAGACTCCTCTTGGATAACCTGTGGTTGCCCTGTGCCATGGAGATCCTGCAGCTTTGGATCTGCCTCAATAGTTCCTTCATGCATCCAGCAGTTATAGATGGGGGAGATGTTGGGGTGAGCCAACTCAAAGCCTTGGATCTGGGTCTGGGTAGTAGCTGAGTTGGTCAGCTTGCCAGCTCTCTTGCAGCCTCACCCCCAGGGTGAGCTCTCCAGCACTGCCCTGGTTAGCTCACTCCTGCTGCAGCCGGCAAGGGGCAGAGTCAGCTCTCCCACACTCAAGCTCTCAGGCTGAGTTACTAGTGACTTCCCATCAGGACTAGCTCTACTGTGCTGTCCAAGTGAGGGGCAGGGCCTGCTCTCCCGGGTGCTACGGCCAGGCAAGAGAGCTGATGCCAAGGTCATGAGCTAGGTGAGGAAGGATCTTAATAATAATAATAATAATAATAATAATACAATAAATAATAACAACAATAAAATAATAATAACAATACTAATACTAATACTATCTTGTCACTGAAGTGGTCAATGATGTGACAAGAGTAATTTCTCACACTTTATGCTCATAAGTGCTTCTTTTATTGTATCTTAGGTTCTGCCTTGCTTGGGGAGGGAGGCTTGGGGCTTATTTACCCCTTTCTTATTTTTATGTTCCTTGCCAGAAGACCACTTGGAGTGTTTGCTACTAGAGATAGTCCAGAATCTTCTTTGCAACCTCCTTCATAATAGATACACAAAGCTCCCAGGCAGAAATTTATTTGAAAGATTATTGCTCTGCACACTCAGGGTGTACACACACACACACACACACACACACACACACACACACCGGTGCTGTGGTGTGTTTGGGTCCCTGGCACTTTTTCTGAAGCCCAGCTGGAGGGTGGGGAAAGGTTATGAAGCATCACTTCATGGACATGTGTGGGGTGTTGGTGGGCAGTGATGGTCTGTGTGACTCCTGACCCATGGTCAATGTTGAAAGCTCAGCTCTCACACATGTGCCTACTATTCTTGGAACTCCTGCAGCAGGTTTTCTGAGATGCTGAGATATTTAATTTTTTTTATGATTTTAAATTATGTGTTATGTGTCCATGTGGGGGTTTCTGCATGTGCCTGCAGAAGCCATTAGACCCTCTGGAACTTGAATTATAGGTTGTAAATAGGACCCTATATGGATGCTGGGAACTGAACACAGGTCCTCTGGAAGAGCGATAAGTTCTCTGAACCATCTCTCCAGTCCTGATGCTATGATCTTAAAGGGAGGTGAGTTCCAAGTCCTTCCGTGTCACAGCCCAGCCTCCCACTGCACAGTTCCCAGTGGGTAAGTTTTGGAAGTGCTTCCTGTGCCAAATGGGACCTGCTTCATATCAGCTCTGCATAGTATCCACACAACCATGGCTAGCACACACAGAAATGCTCACATCTTAGAGATCAGAAACATGAGGGTTTTTTTTTTTTTTTTTTTTTTAAACAGGACACATTTGTGTTGAACATCCTACAGAAAATGAAAGACTGTCAGTTGGATTGGCTTGGGGAAAACACCACATAACAGTGAGGCATATGCTACCATTTAGGATAAGTGGGTTGTTTCCTTGCTGGGAATTAGGTTAGGTTACTCTGTATTCTGCCAATAATCACTTCCACTGGCATGGCTCTAATTGCTATTACTTCCTATTTTACCACTTTGTTTCCATCACAGAGGTGCTTCAATCAGACCAACTCCACCCTTTCCGTCTGTCTATGACTCCCAGATGGTCTTGGGAAAGATCGTTTCCATGCAGGAGATGCCTGCCTGTCCTAGACAAGCCTCCAGGCCTTGAGAAGGGCACCAGAACAAAAGCCCGGTCAGCATGTTGAAGACTTAGCAGTATAATAAGACATGTGTACCAAAGGGACTTTTGACACGGGCTAGAACTACAACATCAGCAGAGGATGTTCTACCCTTGTTGGTGCCTCAGGAGCTCAGGGTGGACACTGTCCAATGCTGGGACTCAGATATTTGTGAAGGGGTTCTGATTAGCTGTGGGGCTGTGAAAACCAGAGATTCTGGAGCAGCTGGGATCAGAGTTAACTGCTTCTGCCACTAAGATGAGAAAGCACTTAAAGAAACACAAACAGTTAGGAAGCAGATAGTCGCCTGCATTCGCTGTTTGGTTGATTGGGATCCACTGGAAACGATGAGACAGTTGCATGAACCTTTACCCTAGCATCACAAATCAAAGTGTCCAAGGGTGTGTCTGAAGTGAAGGATTAGTAGCTTAAAACTCAACATATCAGGCTTTGTGCAGAGTGTCTATGACTATGTGACTTCTTCCTTATCCCCTTGGCTCTGGATTCTAAGATGCCTTTCCTCTTCACAGGCTTCCCTCCATGCTAGCATGGTCATTTGGTATCATATATACAGTTGTTACTCTCTCACTCCCCCTCCCCCTCCCCTCCCCCTCCCCCTCCCCTCCCCCTCCCCTTCCTCTCCGTCTCCCTCTCCCCCTCCCTTTCCCTCTCCTCCCTCCCTCTCCCTCTCCTCCCTCTCCTCCCTCTCCTCCCTCCCCCTCCCTCTCCTCCCTCCCTCTCCCTCTCCTCCCTCTCCTCCCTCTCCTCCCTCTCCTCCCTCCCCTCCCCTACCCCTCCCCTCCCCCTCCCCTCCCCATCCCCCTTCCCCTCCGTCTCCCTCTCCCCCTCCGTCTCCCTCTCCCCCTCTGTCTCCCTCTCCCCCTCTGTCTCTCTCTCCCCCTCCGTCTCCCTCTCCCCCTCCCTCTCCTCCCTCCCTCTCCCTCTCCTCCCTCCCTCTCCCTCTCCTCCCTCTCTTCCCTCTCCTCCCTCTCCTCCCTCTCCTCCCTCTCCCCCTCCCCCTCCCCCTCCCCCTCCCCTCCCCCTCCCCCTCCCCCTCCTCCTCTCTCTCTCTCTCCTCTCTCTCTCTCTCTCTCTCTCTCTCATTTTCTTTTTCTCTCTCTGTGTGTTCTAAACTTCCTGGAAATACCTAACCAGTCTTATTAAGTCTTAGATGTTGAAGAATGGGTTACAGGTAAGGAACATATCTACAAGTTCTCAAGAGAAGAACCTTGGACAGTATGCCAGACATAATCCAAGACTGCCAAAGAGACGTAGAATATGTAGGCTCAGTCTCTCATGGGAAAATGATATAAACGAGGAGACAAATTCAGCACATACTGCTCACGTCCTTATTGAGTAATCTCCCATCAGTGGTTTCAAGTTACTCCATCTCTGTGTCCCCAGTGTTGTCTGCTCTTCTCTCTTCCTTCATCTCTTCTCTCCTTTCTTCTCTTGCCTTCTGTTTTCAGCAACAACAATGGCTGTTAGGTTCATCCAGAGAAACAGAGCCAGCAGGGATACTAAGAAGTATAAGAAAACGTTCTGTACTAGTGTGAGGATTGGCTAGGCAAACTTGCAATCCACAGGGCAGACTGGGGATTGAATAATTTGAGTTAATTATTCTCGTCTCACGTAACGTGCTCCAAGGTCAGGGTTTTCTGAGATATTCTTTCAGGCTTTCCTGATTAAACAGTAGAATGGTATCTTAGTTTGGGTTTCATTGCTGTGAAGGGACACCATGACCAAGGCAACTCTTAAAAAGACAGACATTTAATTGGGGCTGACTTACAGTTTCAGAGGTTCAGTCCATTATGACCGTGGTGGGAAGCATGGCGGTGTCCAGGCAGACATGGTGCTCGAAGAACAGAGAGTTCTACATCTTGATCTGAAGGCAGCCAAGAGGAGACTGTCTTCCTCTGGCAGCCAGGATGAGGGTCTTTTTCCACACTGGGCACAGCTTGAGCACTAAGAGGCCCCCAAGCCCTCCGACACAGTGACACATTTCCTCTAACAAGGCCACACCTCCTAATAGTGCAACTTCCCACGGGCCTAGCATCTTCAAACAAACACAGATGGCTTTTGGTTTCTCCGTCTCCTCTGTGTCCTATGTGACAGAGCCCAGAGCAATTATTATTTTCTGCCTAGCAAGTCTTACAAGACTTCATTCCTTTCCACACACCCTTCCATCTCTCTAGAGTAAGCCCACACCTCTGATTCCTGAACTATTTTTTTAAAGATTCCATGAGGAGGTCTCTGGCATTTCCCCCTTACTCTTCCTTTATAATACTGTGTGGTTTGTCATAAGATGCTATTTTTAGGAAGGGACTCCTCTCTTGTTGAAGTCAGTTAAGGTGTTCTAAGTAGCCCGGAGGAGATGCGACTTCCTTATTGCTACCCCAGTGTTCTGGATTCCTAAATGAAAGACAAATGCATAGTTTTATATTTAATATTCCTTAATCAGCTCAATGGCTGAGCCACTCCCAAACTTCCACATTGCTAATGCCGCCCGTCCAATACTCCTGAGTTGTTTCTTACTAAAATCTATATTCCATCCTTGCTAGCCCAGACCCAATTGGAAGGGCTCCCTGGGGCTTCCCCGGCTCTTACATGATTGGTTATCTGCCTTTTGCAGCTCCCGGGCCTGCATCTTATTCCTTTCTTGGCATGGCAATTTTCCTTCTTCTCCTGTCCTCCTTGCCTGAGAATCCTCAAGTCTCGTCTCTGTCTCACTGCCCAGCTATTGGCTGCAGCAATTTTACTTACCAGTCAGAACCAACTGGAGGCAGGGACCCTCAGCGTCTTACATGTAGGATTCTTGGGCGAGTTTGAGAGCCCAATTAACACAATACAAGCATTAAATCAAATCCACAACACTCCTCAGAGAAGATTATCCTCTAGCGATGACTAGCATTAACCCAAAGGGTTATCCATCACAGTTTCAGACTGAAGCAATAGATGGCTGAGTACTGTGTTTGATAATGTATGTTTTAATGAACCCCATCTCTGTATTTGGGGATGTCAGTGCATGAACACAGAAATTAAGATGGGCAAGGACATACATCATCCTTAGTGTATAGCTATCATTATTGCTTCATTGACCATGTTGGGCTGTGGCTCTCAATCCTGAGTTCACTTAAATTGGTTATAAGAAGACTAAGATACAGCCTTGACTGAAAAAAAAAAAAAAAAAAAAGACCTTCATGTCAAGGCTGAGAAGCAGTGACCTGACAGTGCTCCATATGAAGTGATTCAGAAGTGTGTTTTATGTTTAACAAGTTATGCACGCAAACTCACGTCAAAACTGCATAGCCTAACGGTGCCTCTGGCATGACTTAATTGTGTGAGCACTAGGATCTTAGCTGAGAAATATATTTCAGATGATCTGTGCTAGTGAATAGACAGAGGTTACATATGAATGAAGTATGCATAGTCTATATGCATTACCCAGTGGTACACATGCATAGAAGTGCATATATTTGATATATGGGCAGATACATGGGCATATATTTCTATAAAGATAGTATATGGTTAGTTTGTAAACAAGTGAGTTTGTATTCCTAATGTTTTTGTCTGTGTTTTGTACATTTCTTTTGCTTTTTCTAAACAAAAGTAATTGGTCAAAAGTTAACAGTCAGGGAATACTTCTCTGGTGTAGACCAGGAGGTGGCGGTCTTAGAATTGGCCTCTGGCTGGGACACAGTCTTCTTGAAGCTCTGTTGGGGAGGATTTGGGTGAGTGTCATCTGTCCATCACCGTCCATCATATTCCAAGTTCCTAGAATTTCCCTTCCTCAGAACTCAAAACACCCGACGTAGTCATGGGCCTCTAACAGGCAAATGTGAATTGTAATTTACAAGGAGAAAACAGAAGTAAACCAGGCATGGAGCCATTGATTTCGACCTGGACTTTGGACTGTGATTGCTCAAAGTTACAGAGACTTAACAAAGGCTGAGAAGCCAATGGCATACTCCATCCTCCTTCCAGGTTTATCTGTGCTTATCTGCTTTGGTCTGGCCATTGCTTCTGATAGTGTGTGGAATGTGGAAGCTTGCATGTGCTATCTGTGGGAAGTCAACGGCCCAGGGTTCAAGTGATGGGGAGCACACGGAACCTGGCTTTCATTTTATTTATTTATTTATTTATTTATTTATTTATTTATTTATTGAGCTTCACTATGTAGGGTAGCCTTGGCTGGCCCAGAACTCTCTAGAACTCTCTCTATAGACCAGACTGACACAGAATTCGCAGAGATCTGACTCAAGAGTACTAGGATTAAAGGCATGAGTCCAGCCAACACAAGTTGCCTTGTGAAGGGGTCGGCTGGATTCTCCCTGCACTTCAGGTTCAGGCCTCACTATGGTCATTCTTACTACTATAAAGACTTGATGACCTAGGGTCTGGAGATAATGAGGAGGAGACCCTCTCAGAGGCAAAGGGGAGGAGGATGGGGGAAGAAGTCTGTGAGAAGGGGCTGGGAGGGGGCAGCATTTGAGATGCAAACAAATAATTAATTTAAAAAGAAAAAGAATCAGTTTTCTTAGATGCATTTAGTGATGTGTTGGGGTTGACTCATAAAGGCCTCAAAGAGCTATCATTTAAGTTAAGTTAAGTTATCTGTTAAGTTTTAGGAATTTTGCCCACCGGTTACTAAATATGGCTATTCTTAAAACTTAAATTGTGTACACTCCCAATATTACAAATTACGTTAAAACAGAAGTGGGAGGGCTGGTGAGTTGGCTCAGAAGGAATATGCCACCAAGTCTGTTGAACTGAGTTTGATCCCTAAAACTCACATGATGGAAAGAGAGAACTGAGTCCCACAGGTTGCCCTCTGGCTTTCATAGGTGTGCACACAAGCAAGTGCTTATGCACACACGTGTGCATGCACACACATGGACACACCCAGACACACGAGTGATAATCATCCCTCCAGCATCCTTTCCCGTTTATTTTATTACATTTCACTATTCCCTGCATGCTTGAAGCTGCTTCTACACTGTAATGTACATATTGATCAAGTCTCCCCAAATCTGTGTTCAGGAATAATATCACTGGTAGCTAGAAACGAGCTATTCTGGGCCACAAGGTAGCATGCCAGGCCCACAGGGAGGCTGACACGCAGGGAGTTATGCTGAGGTCACGCAGCTCAGATCTGCAGCTTGAGTACTGTCTGCAGTAAGCTGTAGGTAAGCCATGTCCCATATCATTGTCATACTGCATGCACAGGTTTAACAGCCTACAAGGCTAACCATAAATCTGGCTCAGGGTGGAGGCAGATTCATACACCAGAAGGGACGTACAGGGATGGGTGCTTGGAGCTGGAACGCTCTCACTGTAGATATGAGGACAGGAGTTTGGCAGAAATCTATGAACGAACTCATACTAAGAACCAGCTTCTACATAACCTTATGATGAGGTGTATTATAGTTATATTGTGCGAAACAATAGACTTACGTATTATTGGTAGTGTTATGTTATTATTTGTAAATAGTTCAGTATTCTATTGCCCAAATGTATCAGTAATATTTGGATAGACACTTATTTTCTATCATCTAATCTATCTATCTATCTATCTATCTATCCATCCATCTATGTATCTATCTATCATCTATCTATCTATCTATCTATCATCTATTGATCTATCTATGGATCTATCTATTGATATCTATCTAGATAGATCTATCTATCTATCTATCTATCTATCTATCTATCTATCTATCGTCTATTGATCTATCTATTGATATCTATCTATTGATATCTATCTATCTATCTATCTATCTATCTATCTATCTATCTATCTATCATCTATCTATCTTCATCTACTCATCTAAATACAACTATTAAAAAATCTGTTAAACATTTATCAGGACACTACCAGATGTTGTCCATTACAGAGTTCCTTGCTCACAAGGTTACCTGGTTAGGTGTCAGAACGAAGAAAAGAAAGCAGACAGAACATCTCAGTGAGTCCTATACTGTGAATGTTGCAGACTACAAAGGAAAAAGGGGGAGTCCATACATGATACAGGGACTCAATGCAAGACAATGTAAGCATGTAAAATTAGCATGTTGGAAGGCAATCTGAGGTGTACACAGTTCCTACCTTTAATTTCCCACTACAGATGTGAATCCCTGAGAATCAACACAGGCTCTATCCCAGACTCCCGAGTTGCCTATAGCAGCAGCTATGGGGAGGAACAAGGGATTAGAAAAGAAAGCCGCCAGAGTCCCCTTGGCTTTCCCTTTCTCTTTCCTGCTAAGTATCTAATTTACTTGTTAGAGCCAACCACACATTGTTCGTCCACACTGTCTATTTTTTTTTTTAGTCTTAATTGATACTAATTAAAATCAAAATAAAATTACGGCTGTAACACTTGGCTGGGGATTTGATCTGCTGCCAGCGTGCCTGAAACCAAAGCAAGTTACTATATAAACACTCCAGGTATTTTAAAAAACGATTGCGCCCCTGCCCCCTCCCTCCCTCCCTCCCTCCCTCCCTCCCTCCCTCCCCCCTCCCTTCCTCCCTTCCTCCCTCCTTCCCTCCCTCCCTCCCCCTTTCCTCTCTCTCTCTCTCTCTCTCTCTCTCTCTCTCTCTCTCTCTCTCTCTCTCTCTCACACACACACACACACACACACACACACACACACTCACAAAGGTGTAATGCTTATTCTCTAACTCTGAGCTTTTATTCTGGAACATAACAAAAATAAAGTTTAATTTTTAAAAACTTGATGTATAAGTGCTTTTGTTCAAAAAGGTAAACTTGGTGAATATGAATGAACATGGATAGAGATCTAGGATCTAGAAACCAACTGTCTATCATGTGCTAATGAGGCCAGGCTCCTGGGTTCTGCATTCTCATACGTTGATTATCTGGAGAGAAACTCTGATCCACAATTATGGGTGGAGGTGCTTGCAGCTGTGACAATAACTCATCTGGGGATGGGGAACCAGTGTCTGAATGACTCACAGTGAACTGGTCCCCGCCATTCCAGGAAGATAACTCAAAGGTCTCTTTTGGGGCCCGTTCTTAACTATCTCCTTTGGTGTGCTATAACACAAGTGGAGATAGCTATCAAAGCTATCAAGTGGATAAAGCTATTGCCTAAATCTTACCTAAAGGAGTTAGGTAGAAGTGTCAAGAGGTCATGAGCTAACAAAGAGGAGATATTTGGAGTTAGATGTTAGGGTCCAACCACAGTGTAAGAGTTAATACTCCTCACAGCATGTTAGATAAAATGTGGAATGTCTTATACTCTCTTATATAGTCTTCATAACAGTCCGTGAAGTCGGAGATGCTAAGAACGTCGTCAGTTGCCGTGTTTAGTCTATTAGAGATTTCCACACTTGTCTGTAATCTACCAACCTGGTGTTTCCAACAATATATCTTAAAAGTGTCCTGATTCACAATTTCATTTAATTTATTACTATATAAACATGTCAAAATGGTGACTGCATTGGAACATGGCATTTTGAAGTAACAGGAGCCATGCCCACTCATTTCCCCTTCTGGAATAAGCTATCTCTCATTCACTTCTGCAGTCGCCTGAACGTCATAATATGATCTAAGGATAAATGGTAGAATAGCTTTTCCATGTGCTGTTCTAAAACTATTATTATCATTATTATCGAAAAATTTCATACATGAGTATATTTATGTAATTTCTACTCTATACTCTCACTTCTCCAACTGGTCTCCTATTAGCTCCTATCGCTTTCATGACCTTTCTTTACTGATTATATGTGTGTGTGTGTATATATATGCATATGTATGTATATATGTATATATACATTTATATTCATATATGTATATCTAAGCACAGCCTGCTGCATACATGTAGTGTTGCTGATATGCATATGTGTTTAGTGCTCATCACTTGAGATTTGATAACCTGTCAGGGTTTCAGTGTTGGAAAACACTGATTCTTTTCCTCTCACCCGCCATCAGTCACTTGTAGCTCTTTATCTAGGGGTAGGGCCTTGTGAGATTTCCCCTGTTCACACTGGCGTGACAACTGCATTGTCATCATGCCGGTCTGGTTTAATCGACTATGATTAATATTTCAACTTCTCCGTAATATATAGAAGACACCCTTTCGTAGCAGATAGCCTGATCCTCTGGCTTTTACAGTCTTTTTGCTCCCCTCTTCCATGACGCGCCATGATCCTTGGGTGTAGAAGCTGTGCTGTAGATGTTACCAACTGGAATAGGGCACCCAGCAGTTGGACATCTTTGCATATTGAGGAGTTGTGGGTGTCTGCAATAGTCTCCATCTGCTACTAAAAGGAGCTTCTTTGATTGGGGGGTGAAGTAAGAGCTACACTC
This sequence comes from Arvicanthis niloticus, assembly GCF_011762505.2. Lineage (NCBI taxonomy): Eukaryota > Metazoa > Chordata > Mammalia > Rodentia > Muridae > Arvicanthis > Arvicanthis niloticus. The sequence continues at coordinate 9,575,286 of NC_133434.1, forward strand.
ATCTGTGGCTAGAAGGAAAGGTATTTAGAATGCAGTGGGAAATTATACTGATTTCGGAAAGTGGATTCTCCTCTGGGATCCATGACCTCACCAGTCTCTGCTATTTGGCTACGTTTACCATACCAGGCGTGATTTCTCACCTATTAAGAGGTACTTATGTCTGGCTAGGTGGCTGTTCGTTACTACCAAGATTTAAGTGCTACTAACATATCCTCGGATATGACTCTCCAAACAATAAAGACTATTGCCTTCGGTTACCTCCCAGAACTTGCAGAAGACACCACACTTTGGACAAATGACTTAAAGGGCTGGAAAAATGACTAGTCTGGAAGCTTCTGCCTTGAGGAGTGGCTTTCATAGCATCTGAAAGGGCAGAGTGAACTTCCAAGGGAAGAAAGCGATTAATATTCCCACTCAGCTGCAAAGCCCTTGAACTGCAATGACCAGCCCAGTAAGACAGACCCTTCTGCTGCCTTAAACCCCATTCCTGCTGTTGCTGCTGTTCTTATTAGTTTCTGCCTCAAAAAAATTAAGACAATTGAAAGTAAAAGTATCATAAAAATAAGTAATTCAAATGGCAGTCAGATGAACTCATATTTGACTTTGGGTCTGCATAATTAAAAAAAATATCCAGCTTCTCCACCAGTAAATATTCTATGAGATCTCTAACTCCTTAGTGGTTCAAGCAGACTTACGCATCTTCTCTAAGACCTGGCTGCTTCTCTGATGGCTGTAATAATGATCTTCCCACTTAAGAATCAGGAAATCCACTCGGTGGAGTGTCATGGCTTACAAATGTAAAATATTGTAATTCTAAGGATGATATAAATTGCCAGAAGGACATTATAAATCCTGTGAGTGCATGTAAACATTGGTTCTTGGCCAATGTATCTGATATAGACACTTGTTTATAAGTTGAAAAAAAAATTTAAAACAAATTTACGTTGAGCCTCTTAGAGGCTAAATATAAAGAGTTAGGCTTTGGAGTTAATCGCCTGGGACATTTGTTGTCGTTTTTATTGTCCTTGTTTTCTTTGAGGCTGGGTCTCTCTGTAGCCCAGGTGAGCTTCAAACTTACCACCATTTTTTCTTCAGCATCCAAAGCACAAGAATTACAGGTGTGTACCATCATGCCTTGCTTCTCGTTGACATTCTGAACACCAGATCTTTAACCCCACCGATCGGTGGCCGTGGGAATTTTGACAATTACTCAAACTCACGGAGCCTGTGTGCCAAGAGCTACTTCTGGAATGTTGGCAAAGTTTAATATAAGATATATAAGAGGCATTCAATATAAGATGTAAGAGGCATTCAATAGATGCATAAACTTCTTTGCCCAAGTCTGACATTTGCTGGGGTAGGGTATTGTGAAGTCCACGAAATAAATGAGATGCAAAAGCCAACAGAGGTTAAAAGGATGAACTCAAGAACACACAGCCTGCTAATCATAGAGCCAGAAACGGGGCTCCTAGCTCGAGACTCTCAGTTTAGTTGTGATACCATGTTAGCCAGCTTCCTGTGACCATGACAAAATGCTCACGATGATCAATTTAAAAGGAGGAAGGCGTTATGTTGGCTCATGATTTGGAGATTCCTGCCCATGGTCAGCTGGCTTCGTGGATTCTAGGCTAGAGGGGACAGCATATCCCTGTAAAGCACATGAGAAAGTCTGTCTACCTCCAGGCAAGTGAAGAGAAAGAGAATGAGAGACCAGAATCTCCTCTAGGGTACATCTCTAGTAGTTTATCTACGTGATCCCACTAGGTCCCACCTCTTAAGATTTCCACCGCCAGTCTGTAGGAGGACCAAGTTTTCATAGTGGGCATCTCAGATCCAAACTATGTGTCTCCGAATGAGGATAAAATGTAACCTCATACTTTATCCCCAAAGCACAGGCACAAGAACTCTCTAGGCAGGTGGTTTGGAGATGTAACAGTGACCGAAGCTTTCCTGGTCACACACAGTTGACTCCGTAGCCATTTCTAAATGGAATGACTTATACGGGTGATTTACCTTGCGAACTATGCCCATATTTATCTCTCACGTATGCAGAAATCTCAATATGACTCTTGTCCCTAAAGAACTTTCTTCGTATTTGGAGGAAAAATACGAGCACCTGGAAAAGTTGAAGCATCCAGAATCATTTGGTAGGCAAAGGATATGGAGAATTGTGAAGGAGTCCCAAAGCTGCTGCTGTCTTCCCACAAATATCTCCGGGGGATAGGAAGTGCTTTTTAGTTTTTAAAAATCTGTCTTCTGTTTGTGTATATATATATGTGTGTGTGCATGATGTCTGAGGGCAAGCATACACATGCTAACAGAGAGTGCAGAGTCAGATGAACAACCTTCTACCTTGTTTGAGGGAAGAATCCTTTGTTTCTGGTTATGCATGCTAGGCTAGTTTGCCCATAAGCTTCTGGGTGGGTGTTCTTCTAACTCCACCTCCATGTTATCCTGTAACTTCAAGGATTATGGGTTCACTACAGAGCCTTTCTTTTCATGGGTCCTGGGGATTTGAACTCAGGTCTCTATGCTTACCTGTGAGTGCTTTACCCACTTTGCCATTGCCCCACTCCTGGATGTGAACTTTTCAGAAGTAATAAGAAGAAAGGGCATCCCAGACAGGGAACATGATATAAACAGAGGTCACAGGCAAGGAGTTTGTAGGGTACATTGCATTAATAAATACAAGAGAGTGGTGGGGACATGATAAGGACCACTATTTTGGGTCACTTGGAAACTAGTTTGGAGAAGTAGATTAGAGCATTGCAGAAGGCCTTGGATGTTGTTCGGGATTTGTGTTTTGTCCGATAGAGAATGGTGACCTTCTGAAACATCAGCAGGAGGGGAGCACCAAGGACACAGAAGGAAGATTTATCCGGTGATGCTGTCAGAGATGAACTGCAGCCAGGACACTTAAGATTTGATTCCAGGAAGCTGGTAGGATGAGATCCAAAAGCAAAGCACTCGAGGGATGTGAGGAAGATGGGGGTAGAATCCTTGGTGACTTACAGACCAGAAAAAACTCACGGAGGATTTGTCAAGTGGGTGACTAGATGTGACAGATTGTGGTTCTTTGACAGAAGTGGGACAAGGTGAAGGGATGTGATGGGAGGAGATGGCGGGTACTTTGAAATAGTAACCTTACTTCTAGACATGATGTTTAATGTGCTGGCAAAGTGGAGGAGTCCAGGAGGGCGACGGATACAGAGATGCCAACTACAGACCCTCCCGTGCCAGCTTAAAAATGTGAAATTCGGAGATTCTGAATAATTTAGACCCTTAACACTCTAAAGCGTAGAATCCAGCCTGTCACTAAATTATTCAGATTGAATTTTCTCTCATAATGAACTGAGCAAAGAATCTGCTTTCTTACTTATTTTTCTTACTTATTTTTCCAAGTGAAAAACTAATGGGTTCAAAAGGATCGGGGTCTCTGAACATGCCTGGTAGATTTTTTTTTTTTTTTTTTTTTTTTTTTTTTTATGTAATGTGTAGAAGGGCACAAACTGCAAAACATGGCATCTAATGGTATTATTTTATACACAGTCATGTACACACCATCCAGTCTGGATCTAGAACTTTCCAAAATCGCACAAACTCCCCTAGAAAGCTTTTCCCCAAACCATACTCCAAAGGCGGCCACTGTTCTGACCATCATTCATATAGGTCTCATTCATATAGGTCTTTTTTTTTTTTTTTGCCTACTTTGAATTTTGTATGAATTGGATAAAATAATACATACTTGTTTCTTTTGGCTAAAATTCTTATAGCTTGGCATCTTAGTGGCATCCGCTTTTAATCCCAGCACTCAGGAGACGGGGGTGGGGGAGGTGGTGTGGATTTCTGTGAGTTTGATGGTCTACATAGTGAGTTCCAGTATAGAGTCAGAGCGACATAGTGAGACCCTGTCTCAAAATACCCCCTCATAAATGAATAAATAAACAAACAAGTACATAAATAAATAAATAAGTTTGTTGTAACATTTCAGCAGAGGGGTTTTGCACATAAGTGAGATAACTTTAAAATAAACACCCATACAACGTATGCCTACTACCATTAACATTTTATTACAGAAATAAAATATCTAATAAAAAAATTAAAAAAATAAAAAAAAATAAAAAAAAGAAAAAAAACCATTTTATTACAGGGAGTCTTTTTTTGGAGTACATCTTACAAGTACCTTTTTGAGCGTGTCAAACGCGAGTACTGTATTTACATCATTTCTGTCTCACCCTTTACACCCTCAACTCCTCCCATGTCCCCCTCCGCAGCTGCTTCTCAAATTCAAGTCCTCTTCTTTAGTTATTGCTCTTGGAGTGTAACTCACCATCCTACTTTACTTTTGATTCATTCATCTTCTCTTTACGTTTCCTTTCCTTGCAACCTGGCATCTTTACAGGTTATTTTTTACAACTGTATTCTACTGAACCCTATTACTTATTTATAAGCTACAAGGATTTATCTTAACCGTCTTTTATTCATCCATGGTACCTTTAAATCATATTAAATTACTTCGTGTGTAATATGGCGCTTTTTCAAATAGCCTATAGCATAGGTCTTTCCTCCTGCCCTCTGTGTTCCCGATATTGAACATTTTATGTTTGTGCTATGAACATGTTTTTATAACTTTGAAGAGCCAGTTAGTTACCTTTGCAGGAGAGTTATCATTAGTTCTGAAGTGTCATTTGTAGTCAAGGGCTATGTGGCCATTTATAGTTGTTGTCACCTTTGCGTAGGGTCATGTTTCTACCTGGAGTTCTCACCCTTCTTGCTGAAGGACTTTGTGGTCACGTTGGTCGGCTGACAAGAAAGGAGGTAAGTTCCTGTTTTGTTTTGTTTCAAAACAGTTTTTTTTTATTTTGCTTTCAGTTATTAGAATTGAAATATAAAAGATATGTTTACCACGTATAGAATTAGTGTTTGTTCATCTCATTTGCATATCTCTGCGTGTCTTCTCACCTCACCCCCCCCCTTCTCCTTTAGAACACTTCCTTCAGCATCTGATGCTCTTGCAATGCTCTTCAAGTCTTCACTGGTCTTCAACAATTTGATTATGTCTTTCTGTGTGTTTCGTGTTTCTTCGAATTAAAAAAAAATTAAGCTTCTTTTTCTGAAGAAGTTTATAGTTTTCATCCAATTTGAAAAATTTTCTGCCATTAGTTCTTCAAATGTTATCATATTTATTAACCTTCTTCCCCCCCTTATTAACCTTCCCCCACCCCCTGTTTTCCCTGGGACTCCAGTGGCATACATGTGATGTTACCCTATTCAAACTTCTTGGTGTTGTTCTCCGTCTGTGTTTTGTAGCTGCCCCTACTTTTGTCTTCAGTGTCACTCACTGTTTGCTGTTTTCTCATTTTTATTTCTCATTTTCTCTCAGCCCTGAGAGAAGACAAATGAATCTCCCTGCTTCATACACTCAGGGGTCCCAGAAAAGTACTTGACTGAAAGCTATACTATATACACAGAGGACCTGGTACAGACCGCTGCAGGGCCTGTGCTTCTTGCTCTAGTCTCTGTGAGTTCATATGAGCATCACTCAGCTGATTTATAGGGCTTTGTGCTCCTGGTGTCCCCCATCACCTCTGGCTCTTACTCCTTCAACCTCTTCTTCCATGGGGACTCCTGAGCCCTGAGGGGAGGGATTTGACGAAGACGTCACATTTAGAGCTGTATATTCCAAGTTCTCTCTCTCTTTTTCCTCTCCCCCTCTGCCTTCCCTCCTCCTCCCCCTCCCTCTGCATAATGTCTGGCTGTGGTCCTCTGTATTTTTTCCCATCTGCTGGGGGGGGGGGGTGAGGGAGAAGCGTCTCTGAAGATGGCTGAGTAAGACATCAGTTTTAGTTCCAGATATTGTATTTTCCACTTTAGAAGTTCCCATTAGTTCTTCTTAACGTTCTGTTTCTTTATTCGTCATGCAACTGTCATCTGACAGTATGTTTACAGTATTAACAGTGTCTATTTTAATGTCTCTGTTTGCTGATTCTTGCTTCTTCGAATGCCCGTTCGTTTACAGAAAACTATTTTAATTTCGATAAAACACATGCAAACACCAGGCTTATCACTTAGATAATTTGAAGCACACAACTGAATAGGGGGAAAGTTATTCACATGGACATGCAATTTCCTGAACTCGGTTCTTTATTCAAAAACTGAAACTTTATACTTAGCAAAATCCAGTTCACCTCTCCGCCTTTCAGCCCCCAGTAATCACAAATTTACCTTGCATTTCTATCACTCTGACTAGATATTTAATACTTTAGAACATTTTCTTTCTTTTAAAAAATTAATTAATTAGCTTATATCCCAAATGCTCCTCCCCCTCCCAGTCCCCCTCTCACAGAATCCCTCTCCCTTCCCCTTCTCCTCTGAGACGGTGGGACTCTCTGGGTATTCCCTCACCATGGCACACCAAGTCTCTGCCATATTAGGGGTATCATCCTCTCTCACTGAGACACAGATTTCCTTCATGACAGGGCAGTCATGGAGATTAAACTGCCTGTTTGCTATGTGTGTGCACTCGCGCGGCGGCGGGGGTGGGGGTGGGGGCTCGTTCTAGCCCGTGTGTGTAGAATATTTTTTTTTTTAAGTACAATTTACTTCATTTGCTTTACTGTTTCTCTCTTTCTGATAAGGTCTCACTATATTGTCCAGTCTGGCTTCTGACTCACAGAGATTGCCTACCTCTGTTTCTCTAAGTGCTGGGATTAAAGGTGTGACCCAACACCCACAACCTACGGGTGAGTTTCTTATAAGCAGTAGTTACTGGAAAGGCGAGCTGTGACCAGATTGGAACATTTAAGCATATCAGCCTGATTGTTACCCTGCAGGGTTGTGGTGTGTGGATGGGGAGTAGGGAGAATATGCCCAAGTGTTCGAGCGAGAAGCAGCTTGGCCCTGTTGGAACGTCTGAAGGAGAGAAGGCAGGAGGCACAGGAAATCTGTGCTTTTCACGGGTGAATGGACTTTGTGGGATACTGTTGCGCTCTCCAAAAGGAGATTTTTATTGAAGCAGTCAGGCAGACAGTTTTCTCTTCTCCAGCCGGTTCCCCGCTCCAGGCAATTTTCTTCCATTTGCTGTCTGACAACTCACGTTCCAATCTTCTTTCAGAAGTTGGCTCAAGGTTCATCGTCGCCAGGAGACCTATTTGGTGTCTGGTCCATAAGTGAATTTTAATCTGGGTCAATGATCTGTTAAAGAAAAATGATTTCTCATGCTGGATGAGAGGAGTGACTGCTGAGAGGCCGAAGCGGGGTAGACAGCACGGAGAACTGGACCAGCAGAGGCCAGCTCAGTCACCATCCAAAGGAAATTACAGAGTGGGCCCGGTGATGAAGAAACCGTCTCTTCCCTGTTAGATTTTCCTGGTGTACTTTTCCTGGGGTGGTGCCCAGATCTAGGAGGAGGTTAATAGCCCTGAATGGGTAAGCTGTGAGTTGGCATCTGTGTTCTTGTATCTGCGACCTTGGGAGGAAGAGGAGGAAGAGGAGGAAGAGGAGGAAGAGGAGGAAGAGGAGGAAGAGGAGGAAGAGGAGGAAGAGGAGGAAGAGGAGGAAGAGGAGGAAGAGGAGGAAGAGGAGGAAGAGGAGGAAGAGGAGGAAGAGGAGGAGGAAGATGAGGAGGAAGATGAGGAGGAAGAGGAAGAGGAAGAGGAGGAGGAAGAGGAAGAGGAAGAGGAGGAAGATGAGGAGGAAGAGGAAGAGGAAGAGGAGGAGGAAGAGGAAGAGGAAGAGGAGAAGGAAGAGGAGGAGGAAGAGGAGGAAGATGAGGAGGAGGAAGAGGAGGAAGATGAGGAGGAGGAAGAGGAGGAGGACAGTGGTTTTAGGAGGATGTGGAAAGAAGTAAGTGCAGATTATGCCCTCTGTAGAAGTATACAGAATATAGAAACTTTACTTCAAATTAGTTCATAAATTGTCCATATGCTTGCTCTTACTTTGTGACCATAGAATGAAAACAATGAGATCCTAGTGAGTGTGCAAATGGTTCAGATGTTTATTCAGTGTTTTTGCTTGGACGTTCTAGTCGTTTAATTGAGATGTAATTGATATAAATAAAATTCTCTCTTTTAAAGCACGCCATCCAACAAGTTCTTCAAACGCACATACACACACACGCACACACACACACACACACACACACACACACACACAGAGTCATGCAATCATGGTCATGTTGAAAATATGATACATTTCCTGTCTGCCCTAAATATCTCTTTATTCAAAGGCTCCTACATCTATTTCTGTCAGTAGGAATTTTTTGCTTGTGGTTTATTTTTTCAAGAATATTTAACCTGGCCTCTTTCAATAGTTTTTAAAAACATATTTAAAAATTTTGTGTCTGCCCCAGTGTGTACCATGCACATGTCTAGTGATTGCAGAGACCGGAAGAGGACAATGGGTTCTCTGGGATTGGAATTACAGATATGGATGCTGGGAATTGAACCCAGGCCCTCTGCGAGAACAGCAAGTGCTCATAACTTCAGAGCCATCTCTCTAGCCCTTCAATAGGCTTTTGAGATTGGCCCATACTGTTTCGTGTACTAGAAATTCATTCCATTAGTTTGCTCCAGGACAGCCTCGAGCTAAGTGCACATAACTGTTCACTGTCATCTGATGCACGTGCAAGTTTTCTCCAGTTTCTGCTAATTAAGAACAAAGCCGTTATAACCGTTTACATACGGGCCTTTGCAGGGAAATATATCTTCACGTCCTCAGATAACATGCCCAGAAGTAGGAATGTTTGATGTGCTCAACTTGAAGAATCTGCTACTTGACTACTATGGCAGTACTGTTTTGTATTTCCATCTGCAAAGCATAGGAATCATAGTTGCTCTCAGTCCTTTACACTACTTGGTATTGTCAGTCTTTCTAATTTCAACCTTTAACATGTATATGGCAAGACACCATCACTTTAATTTACATTCTTCTAACAACTGACATAATTTGAACTGTCTATCTATCATGCATCTATCTATCCATTATCTATCTATCTATCTATCTATCTATCTATCTCTCATCTATCACCTATTTATACCTCTTTCAGTGTGCTTATGCAATGTGTATTTCCTTTAATGAAAGGTCTGTACTTTGCTTTTTTATTAATGGGTTGTTTTTCTTATTATCTCTTAAGACTTCTTTATATGTTCTATAGATGAGTTCTTCAGTAAAAATAAGTTTTAGAAATGTTGTAATATTTCCAATATGTAACATGTCTATTTTTAAAATCTGTTGGTTTAGTCTCTGTGTGTGTGCATGTGTGCGTGCACACGCAACCACAGTGCACATGTGGAAGCCAGAGGACAACTCCTTGGACTTTGTTTCCTTGTCCACCAGGCTTGGCTCTAACCCTGTTGCTTGCTGAGCCATCTCACTGGTCCTTAGCACTGATGTTTGAAATGCAGGAGTTTTAATCAATTATTTGGATAAATTCCAAGTTAAGCTGTTGTAATACATAGCCCATGCTGTTGTTATTGCTTTCTTTAGAATCTTGTATAAAAAACTGCCTTGTTGAGTCACACAAAGATTTTTATCTGATGCTTGGCTTCAGACAGCGTACAGTTTTAGATTTATCTATGGCCCATTTCAAGGTGAGTTTTGCACATAGCCTAAGGGTTGAAATATTTTCACACAGAGATGTTAGTTATTCTACTGTATCCCCATGTATCTACTTGAAACACCTTGGTTCCTCCAGTTTGAATCTGTCGGCCACACTCCTGTGTCTGTTCTTTTTGGATGCTACTTAAGCCAGTATCAAACTGACTGATTAGCTTTTCAATCCTGAAATAAGATAGTATGTAATTCTTTCAAGTTATTTTAATCTTTCAAAATTGTTAAGTTTATCTTAGATCTTTCTCCATGTAAATTCTAGCTTCTGTTTGTCAATACTGAACACTTGCTGAGATTTTTTTGGGGGGGTAGGATTTCACTAAATTGATCAACCACTCAGAGAGAAGTGGTATCTGGACTGTGTAAGCCTCTAAATCCTGGAGCTCAAGAAACCTTTTCAAGGACTTCAGTCTTGCCTAGGCTCTCTTAACGATACTTTGTAGTTTACTGTATCAATTTTGTACATGCTTTGTTTGCCTTATTTATAAATATTTAATACTTTCAACGCTATTTTAAGTGGGATTAAAAATTTAGCTTTCATTTTTTTTTTGCTACTGTTTAGAAACACAAAGAACTTTTGTACACGAGTCTTGTGTATTAATTTTCTAGGAGGACTCCAACAAAGAAACACACATTCTGTGTTTAAAACAACAGAAAATTAACCCTTCACAGTCCTTCATAGTCCTGAAAGTCTGAAGTGACAATGCGATTTCTTCCCTGTGGGAGGCTCCTGGGGGGATTGTCCTTCTTCTCTCTCCTAGCTATGGTGGTTGCCTGCAGCCCTTGGCATGTCTTGTTTTCATATTGTTTCATTTCGATCTCTGTCTCCATAATCTTATGGCATTCTCCTGCTCTGTGAGTGTCTGTGTGCAAATTTCCCTCTTATAAAGACACCAGTCACTGAAATGAAAGGCTCCTCTTAATCTAATATGACCATCTCTTAATGTGATTGAATTTGCAAAGATTCTCTTTCCGTATAAGTTTACATTCACAGGTGGTAGAGATTACGCTTTCATTGTATATTTTGGGAGACAAAATTTTGGGAGAAAAAAATCACAGCACTTTGGGCCCCGTGAGCTATCTAACTTTACTTACTGTTTCTGGTTTTTATTTATGTGGGCAATTTGGGATTTTCTATAACGAATCTGTACATCTGTATATTTTTGGCCAGACGTCAGAGTCTAGTTTAAATAAAAGTCCCTCTGTGTTAACCAATGGCAAGGGATTATAGGTGCTTTTTGCCTTTGATTTGTTTCTGTGCATTGCAGTATTGATGAATGACTCTTAAGTCACTTTTGTAAGTTCATTCAAGCTTCTCTGCATACGAGGTATTGTCCAAATCATCACCTGGTTTCCCAGCTTCTTAGCAGGTGGGGGCTGCACGGAGTGAAATCAGGGAGACATCAAATCTCCTATCGTCAAGGTAAATGGCTTCCTGTTGCTCTTATGAGCAAAAGACACAACCAGGCTGGCAGAATGTCTGACACCCACTTTTCAGCACAAGAACTTAGAGCAGAGAAAGGAAGAGAGAGAATGAGGGCAGAGAGATAAGAGAGAAGCAGTCTTGCCTGACTTAGCAACACCTGTTCAGGGCAAGCTTCCAACCCCCTGGGATGTGGCAGCATCCATCGCTCTGAGTCCTGTGTGACACCACATCAGTCATTCTGCAAAGACCTTCATTCATCCCTGGCCCTCACCTCTCCCCACCCAGCCTCACTGCCTTAAACCACTCTAAATTTGTTGGCTTCAGTTACAGCTTGGGAATGCTGGCTATCTGCTGTCTTCATCATTCAAAGTTTGTTCTCACCGCTTTTCCTTCCAGGAAAGAAACAGTCAAATGTTCCTTTACAGTTTTTTGTTTGTTTGTTTGTGTTGTTGCTTTCGACTCATGAAATTCTTTTCTCTAGTGGTCTAAAGGCTCCTCGCTAATTTCTAAAACCTTCTTTCCAGTTTTTCTCTCTTTTTAACATTTCTGGGGTGTTTTTCCATGCCTACTCCATTTATATGGTTCCAAAGCTCACTCTTTCCTTTTATTATGCTTCTTGTCACTCCGTGTTTGTGTTCTTCTAATATCACAATTTTCTAAGTATCTGTACTCCTTAAAAAGTACAAAGTCCAGATACTTTTTGATACTTTGTACCCTACTCACCAGTTAATGGTAAAGTTGAATGTCATTTCTACTATGAATCTATATTGTTAATGTATTTCTTTTTCTTTAAAAAAAAAAGAATGTAGACAGTTCCTTGGATTATAATCTTTGTTTGAATGTGTGCATCACATATGTGTCTGGTGCTCACGGTGGGGGCAGAAGAGGGTCTGAGGATTCCCCTGGAGCTGGAATTACAGATACAGATGGTTGGGAGCCACCATGTGGGTGCTGAGAACTGAACTTAGGTCCTCTGCAAGAGCTGTCAAGTACTCTTAACTGCTGAGTCATTTTCCAGTCCTGCAGTCATAGGGTCTTATGAATGACTTTCTATATTATATATCCCCAGAGCCATGTTACTATTGTGATTATCAAACACAGAGAACTTCGTCAGCAAGTGTGTGTGGAGTGAATTAGTGAATGAATGAATGCAAGAAAGAAGCATGAATGCATGGTCTACTTTGCCACCTATGCACCTGGGGAGAGTCCATAACCATCAGAGACCCCTTAGACATCTGTTCAAGCTCCTGTTGTCTTCTCACTTGACTGTGTTCTGAGTGATCCCAGACACTATAGCTTGAGCTACTACTACCTGCTTCATTCCACTGCCTCCCAGCTCCACCTTTTTGGATTCCTTCTGGGTCTCTGTCTGCTTCTTATGCTGCAGGGATGGGTGCTTTGTAGGTATCTCAGAGTTGATGTAATTTGCCAAATCTTTATTCATCACTTTCTCTTCTAAACTATTCCAATTTCTTTGTTGCTGTTTCTGTCTGCTTTTCCCTCCCTAGATAGTGAATGTTGGCGCTATTTAGTCTATTCTGCAAGTGTAGAGGTATCTCAAACATTTGGCGCACTGCCTGCTACCTAGTAGGCACTTAGTGTTCATTGAATAAACAAATTCCACTAACTAAAATGGCCAAATCAACTGAAACTGACAGATTTGATGGCTATATTAAAATATGGTCTTAGACTGATAGGCAATAGTTAAGATGGAAGAATGCTATGGGAATTTCCCATTTGAAGTCGTTGGGACATGAAAACAAACAGCACTCATGAAATCTTAATTTTTTAAAAAAATTCCATACTTAAATACTAATCATTTGTGATTTCCATGAAATTTTCTGAGGCATCTTTCTGGTAGACACACAGGATTTTGTAGTGATGTCCATTCCTGAACAGTATATAAGGGTTAATGTCAATTTTCCTGGGGGAAGCCCTCTAGGAAAGGGGATATTTGGTGTATTATCATATTGGTAACAGAGCTGAGAACTAACCTTTTACTTTTCTGTCTCAAAAGAATGAAAAAAAAAAAAAAAGAACCATGAGAACCAGATGGAGGTGATTTCATGTTTCTGCACCTTCATTTCTTAGGTTTGTGCTGTGGAACAAGTTAACCTAATTTCCTTTATCTTACTTTCTTCATGTAACACGGTGACACTTTTACAGCACACATCCATTTGCAAGTAAACACGCAGGAAGTGAAGCTGGGTCTCCATTAGCAAGCCTTCTCAGTAATGTCAAACTGCTTCTTTCTCTTCTTAGACACACAGCGTTGTCTAAGTGTCTGATCTCACCCACCAGTTTCCTCACTGGTAAAGGAGGTAACGGTATCTATTCCCTACTTATGTTTACGTGTAAGGCACAACACACGGTGATCATTTCATGAATTTTGAAGCTCTTCCTTTTATTCTTTCCCCTGAGTTTCTGGAAAAGGCTTGCTTTTATTTCAAGTCTTGAGGAACTTCGAGTCAACCTTCAGGCACTCCCTATACTCTAAGTGATCTGGGTAGATCAGACCATGAGAGTATATTATGGTTCAGCTTTTGTGGCAAATGGATGCCATTCCTAGCAATGTGTTGGTAGAGTACTTTCTCAAGGCTGTGGTAAAGTTGAGTCTCATGCTCCGTCATCAGATTTGCTACAGGGCCTTCCCGCATGGAGCTTCTGACTGGTTGGAAATCAGTAGTGGCCGGAGAGATCTTTCTAGTTACGTGTGAGTGCGTGTAGCTGCTGACGATGTATGGTAAGTGCCAGCCAATCTTCGAACACTCATTGTCCAGCCAGCTGTTGACTTTAGCTAAAGCAAAATATCTCATCCCTAATCCACAGCTAGCTGCTTATTATTTCAACCATTCTACACAGTCATCACTCTCCTATATACTGACATCATCTATTCTCTTCAAACATCTAGAAAACTGAGGTTTCTATGCTTCACAGCTACAACCGAAACAAAAATGATTTTGTTCCTCAGAAATGTGTGGCGCCAACAATAGGTGAGGTGGTGCAGCTTCAGAGAATGGGATGTGCTTTTCCTGCAGTGGGAGTTTAAGCATGGAGGGAGATGGCTGAGAGACACGGGGAGACAGGCTGCTAGAAGATGCTTCTCATGGAGATGTTCCAGGATGGGCTGAGTCCAGGCAAAAAGAGATGTGTTTAAAAAAGATAAAGAGATATAAAATATGATCTATGGGTGTGTGGTGAGTTAGTGGGGAAGGGGATGTCTCAGCGGGCCCATGCCGAGGCATCTCTTCCCTCTGAGGTACCAGCCATAGGATGGTATAGTATAGAATAGAGTTTATCCAGGGCCTGGGGAGGGGAGTTAAGAGGGTGGTAGAGGCAGAGAGAGGCAGAGACAGAGACAGAGACAGAGACAGAGAGGGGAGAGGGGAGAGGGGAGAGGAGAAGAGGGGAGAGGGGAGAGGGAGAGGGGAGAGGGGAGAGGGGAGAGGGGAGAGGGGAGAGGGGAGAGGGGAGAGGGGAGAGGGGAGAGGGGAGAGGGGAGAGGGGAGAGGGGAGAGGGGAGAGGGGAGAGGGGAGAGGGGAGAGGGGAGAGGGGAGAAGAGAAGTAGAGGCCAGCTATGAGCACTTGAAGAAAGGGGGAAGGGAAGGGGAAAGGGGCGGCGAGGGGACAGAGGGGAAGCAAGAAGGCAAGAGATCAAGAGAGCAGGAAGGAAGGAGGGGCAAGCATCACCTTTTGTAGTGAGTGGGCCAGGCCTACCTGGCTGTTGCCAGGTAATGGTGGGGTGGAGTTTAGACAGAATGTTTAACAAAAAAGGTCACTCTATCTCTTTGTTTTTACTGTGACAGTCAGTCACCAGCCTACCTTTAACTAAAAGGCTCCTCCATGTAACACCTTTGGGTATGGCATGAGTGGGGAATGGTAGATGGAACTTGGTTCATGTGTTGGTCACAAATTTGAGGCACTTGAGGAATCATCTCTACCAGATTGGTTTGTGGGTGTGCCTGTGGGGATATTCTTTACTGCTAGTTGATGGAGGGTGGGGAGTGGGGGGGAGCTAGCTCTCTAGGTCATGCTACCCTTGGGCAGGTTGTCCTGGGTATAAGAAAGGGAGTTGATGGTGAACTTCGAAGCAAGCCAGTTTAAGCAGCATTCGTTATGGTTCTGCTTTAACTTGTTAAGAATTTCTGCCCTGGACTCCCTCATGACAGATTGTGCAGTCTACGATGAAGCAAACCACCTTTCTCCCCAAGTTACATTTGGTCAGTGTCTTAGCACAGCATCAGGAAGCAAACTAGAACAGATAATAAGACAGGGAAGGGCAGAAGCCATTGTTGGGGATATATGCTGGATGGGGAGTTTTCCTGTAAGAGACTTTTGGAATTCGGGAGCAAATAATTTATTACCCAAACCTCTAGCTCCCTGGACAGATTGCTGTTGGCATGTGTCTTATTTAAAACAAAACAAAAAAAAATGGAAGAAGAAGGAGGAGGAGGAGGAGGAGGAGGAGGAGGAGGAGGAGGAGGAAGAGGAAGAGAAAGAGGAGGAGAAGAGGAGGAGGAGGAGGAGGAAGAAGAGGAGGAAGAGGAGTAGGAGTAGGAGTTTTTGTTTCTTAGAAAAAACTGTGAAGCCAATCCAGGGCATTCAAATACTGCAGTGGGAATGGAAAGGGGAAAAATGTACCTGGTGGGAATTCAGAGACTGCTAATAATCTTTAGTGAAATAACACTGAATTAACAACTCAAAGAAGGTAGAAGGCATCTTCTTTAGTAGAAGAAGAAAGAAGAGGAAGAGGAGGAGGAAGGGAAGAAGGAGGAGGAGGGAAGGAGGAAGAAGACAAGGAGGAGGAACAAAGACCATGGCTTCTTTGTAAACAGTATGGAAGAATAATACTTGCAAATTTTGTTTTGCTCCCTTCAAAACAAAGCAATCTGTGCGTGCTGTGAAGACACTTAAACACGTTGTCTGCTTTCCCCTCGTGGTTCTAAAATCCTGAGAGCGCCAGGCAGTCAGTCCTACTCCAGGTCCCAGTCTGCCCTCTCCCCACAACGCCCCCTCCCCCCTTCCTTTCCACAACAAGCACTTTTGCATTCTCTCTCTCTGATGAATGGCCAGAAAAGAGATACTGGATGAGAGCAATTAGAAACTTTAATTACCCTTCAGGCAGCACACAACTGTAAACCTCATTCCTATTTTTATAAGGAATTAGCTACAGACTGGGTAGCTAGCTGCCCCTGTCATGCCTTGAAACATTCCTTCTCTTCCCGGCAGAGCTGAGCTAGCTCTCTCTCTCTCTCTCTCTCTCTCTCTCTCTCTCTCTCTCTCTCTCTCTCCCTCCCTCCCTCCCTCCCTCCCTCCCTCCCTCTCTCCTCCCTCCATATATATATACATATATACTCGCGCGGACCTGCCAGTTCCAGCACCTTCAAATGCATTATCCCGTCCTTTCGTCTCCAAGATGACCTGAAATGACCTTTTGCTTGGCAGGAGACGTGACTCAACTGATAATAAAAGAGTTTTGGGAGGGGCGGGGAACTATGGCTAAGGAGGGAGAAGGAGGGGGGCGGGGGTTGCCGGGGGGGTGGGTGGGGGGGGCGGGGAATGGCTGTCTGCTCCTGGTTGCTGAGACGCAAGGCAGCCAGGGAGGGACATGGAGGAGCAGGAAGGGGCCAGATCCCACAAAGACAAATACTGCCACATTTTTGGCTGCGGCATTTCGTTATTAATTTTCTACGTATCACCTATTCCACGAAGGGAGAAGAAAGATTTTTTTTACCCCCACTAAGGCACACCAGTCTCTTTGTTTAACCCGGACCCGAGGCTGCTCAGCCGTGACCACTGCGAGGGCGGGAGGGGTGGGGGCGGGGCCGACGTCTGGGCATCCTTCTGCAGCGAGGCCCCAGCCCTCCCCCAGGACGTGGGGTCCCAGCCCCGCAGTTTTCTTTCTGCAAGGCTTTGCAGCTGCAAACACCTTAAAGCAGAGTAATTTGGCCTGCTAAGGTGCCCGGGTGTGACTCTACTTCATACCAGCAGCCTTGGAGGGGCGTGGGCTTTTTCCAGAATCTTGATTTCTTTGTTGTTTAGGAGAGTCTCAATTTTTCACAAATTCCAGAACTCCAAGTAGACGTCTCAGACAGATTTTAACAACCGGATCCCCCACCCCCACCCTGCATCGACTTAAGTAGGGAAGGAGACAAAAAAGAACTATTTATCTGGGTACTCTCAGAGGTGGCAGGAGCTGCTACAGCAACAGCCCTCCTCTAGCCTGAGGCTCTCTTTTGTAAAGTACTGCTTTCCCAGGGACCCCCTCTTTCAAAGGACGTCGCGGGCCACATTGTATCATTTTGGGGTGTGTACACTTTGACAAATCATCTCTACACCGAGGGTGACAAAGGCGAGGGCTTCTTCAGTTGGTTTGCAGGGTGCTTTTTAGCCAACTTGCATAGAGTTATCCCTGGGATAAAAATTGGATTTTAGTCACCTGACCCGAGCTTAGAGAGCTTCTTGTGTGTGCAAATGCCGGCCTTGGAGTTATCTGGTCTTTCCGGATCATGGAGGCACCTGCCTGAAAGCTGGCAGGACAGATTGCTCAAGTTCCATGTTCAACACGGGAGAGAGAGACTCTGGGAAGTGCTGTTCAGGCAGAAGATTTTTCCCAATGCAAGAAGCTTCATACCTTCTGGCTTTCTCCGTCATTCATTCACTCATTCATTCATCTACTTAATCAATCATCCATTTATCACAGATACCTTTCTGTTTCTGTGCGAGTCACCCGCAGTGAAATAGTGCAAACGAAAATACATTCAGGTCTACCCTAAAGGAGTTTGTCATGAAGATGCAAAACACAAACAGACCCTTACAGACAAACAAAGGAACGATGCTGTGGTTTTGTGGAAAGATCACAAGCCACTTATGTGACTTCCATCACACACACCCCCCCCCCCCCCCGCCCCGCCCCGCCCTGGGATTTCTCTGTGTAGTCCTGTCTGTCCTGGAGCTTGTTCTGTAGACCAGTTGGTCTGGAATTCGGAGATCTTCCTGCCTCTGCCTCCGGATGGAGTGCTGAGATGAAAGGTGTGTGCCACCGCCACCCATATTCAGTAATTTTTAATGCTAATCTCTCTGTTCCATCCATCAACCAACATGCCTTACCTTCCTCAAAAAAGAGCCTTCTGAAGAGATGGCAGTAGGGGAGCTGGCTGTGAGAGGTGCATTGTGGAACATTATGGAGGTGGGGTTAATTATCATAACTTTTAGTTGTCTTTGAACTGATAGATTAAAGTAGGTGGTTGACTTTTTTTATGTCTGGGGTGAATCAAAGGTGGCATTATGAGGTTGATGTATTTTTTCTTCCTTTCTCTATGTTGTTTTTGTTTACTAATTGTGTGTGTCACACACACACACACACTTGCATGCAGAGGCTTAAGTGTGCACACCACAGTGCATGTGTGGAGATCAAACGTTAACGTACAGGAATAGATTCTCTCTTTCCACTATAGGGACTCCAGGGATTGCATTTAGGCAAGCCCCTTTGGCCACTGAGCCATCTGGCCAGACTCCTAATGTGTTGTGTCTGTCTGTCTGTGTGTCTGTCTGTCTTTTTTATTGGCTATTTTATTTATTTACCCTTCAAATGTTATCTCTTTCCCCAGTTTCCCCTCTGCAAAGCCCCTATCCCATTCCTCCTCCCCCTGCTTCTATAAGGGTGTTCTCCCACCCACCCACCCACCCACTCCTGCCTCCCTACCCTGGCATTCCCCTACACTGGGGCATCAAGCCTTCACAGGACTAAGGGCCTCTCCTTCCACTGATGCTGGACAGGCCATCCTCTGCTATATATGTAGCTGGAGCCATGAGTCCCTCCATGTGTACTCTTTGGTTGGTGGTTTAGTCCCTGGGAGCTTTGGGGGGTCTGGTTGGTTGATATTGTTGTTCTTCCTATGGGGTTGTCAACCCCTTCAGCTCCTTCAGTCCTTCCCCTAACTCCTCCATTGGGGTCCCTGTTCTCAGTCCAATGGTTGGCTGCACGCATCCGTATCTGTATTGGTAAGGCTTTGGCAGAGCCTCTCAGGAGACAACTATATCAGGCTCCTGTCAGCAAGCACTTCTGGGAATCAGCAATAGTATCTGGGTTTGGTGGCTGCATATGGGATGTACTTTCTTTCCTTCTTTTTCTTCTTCTTCCCCCTTCCCCTCCTCTCCCCTCCTTCCCTTTCCTCCTCCTTCTTTTCTTCCTCCTCCTCCTCCTCCTCCTCTTCCTCCAGACAGGGTTTCTCTGTGTAATATCCTGGTTATCCTGGAACTCACTTTGTAGACCAGGCTGGCCTTGAAGTCTCTGAGATCTCCCAGCCTCTGCCTCCTGAATGCTGGGATTAAAGGTGTGTGTCATTATGCCCTGTGATGTGTCTTTTCTTACTTTTTGTTTTCCCTCCACTTTGTCATTCTTTGTGCAGCATTTTTAATTAATTAATTTCTTAATTGAGAGAAACAATCTTGTGTAAACCAGGCTGGCCTCCAGCTCACCATGTAGTCAAATCTGGCTTTGAAATTCTCAGCCTTCTACCTCTGCCTCTATCTCTAAGTTGGTCACACTAGGCCATTCTCTGGTTTTTAAATAGATATTGGTCCCACCTACTTCTCTCCTCTATTTTCTAGTCCCCTCAAACAAAACAAACATCCTATTGCAGAAATGGCTGCCTGCATTATGATTTATACAAGCATTTTTTTTTCTTATAAAGAGCCATAGAAAATAATTTAGGTTCGGCAGACCATTGGCCTGGGTGGCAGTTGCCTGATTCTGTGTGCCAGAGTGACTTTAGAAACTATATAAATGAACAAGGGTGACTGCACCTGAGGAAAACTCTATCTGTGGACACTGAGGTTAGCTGGGTCATCTAATGCTTTTAGGTCACAGACAACTCTTGCTTTTTTAGCTTGTTCAATCACTTACAGATTTCAAGTCATCTGTGTTTCCACTGTAAAACCAGGCCATTGGCTGTACCCATATTTACACTCTACCATGAGTTTCAACACTCTGGCTCTTTCAGAGTTATTTCCACTTTATCTTCTTTCTCCAACTCCCAGAAGAATGCATGAGAAAACACTTGTTGAGAAATAGAGTACCCCATGCTGGTGGCTTCCCCTTGATTCTCTTTGGGAAGGTGCTGGGCATAGCCTGAGACATTCACTTACAGGAAACCCTCCAAACATCTGGGAAGAGTCTGTCAGAAGCACATTTACTGCAATGATGAACCTGGCTTTAATCACATTTGGATTCAAGCTTCTTGGTTGTGTTCTGACTTGAGCAAGGCACCTAAAGCTTGAGTTTCATTTTGTTTTACCGAAAATATTGTCTACTTGGAAGAGCTACTATAGAGGCTCCATGTGACAGTGTGTTTTAAAAGATGACATACTAAACTATGGCATACTAGGTCTTTCATAAGTGTTTGAAGAGTATTAATGGTTACTTGGTTCGTGTTTTATCAAGAGTCGCAGGGACCAGTCTCGACTCTTGAAACATAACAATGGGAACAGTGGACAGGGGGCACAGCTTGTCCAGCTAGTTCTTTTAGCCATCGGACCACCTCCCAAGCCCTCAGACTCTCTTTAAAGAAAAATTTAGTCATTTTTACTAAAAACTATTCAGAGTCTCTTCTGTTCAAAAACCTTATAAACTCTAATATGAAACCACTTAATCGAACTACTATATCTTAAATCACTGGAAAGTGTTTAGTGGAATTTTGCAGGAAGGAGAGAAAAAAGTTGGGTTTCATGTTTCTTCTTCTGGCATTTTGTCAGCATTATTGCTTTGCATTCGTGTGTCTATGTGAGTGTGTGTGCATGTATGGGTTCATATGTGTGACTGCAGTGGCCTACAGAGGGGCTTGGGTGTCCTCCTCTAGCTGTTTCTTTGGAAGCAGGGTCTCTGGCTGAATCTGAGGTTTGCATTTTCTTGGCTATTCTGGACGTTATCAAATTTGAGCAATTCTCCTGTCTGTGCCTCCATCAGAATTTGAATTACAGTCGTGTGTGTGCATGTATTGAAAATGTGTGTGCACGTATGTATATGCACATGTGTGTGCATGTGTGTGAGTGTGTGTGTGTGTGTTTCTCAAACATGCACAATCTCCACTTTGCTATGTGGCTGCTGAAATTTAAACTCCGGTCCTCATGACTGGTCAACAAATACTCCTAACTGCTGGGTCATTTCTTCAGCCCCTTTCCACATTTTAGGACTGGTGTGTTAACATGCCATTGTATGTAGTGGAAGCCTGGACTTGTGTGTGACTGTATTTGTGAACGCTGAGTCTAACCTGGGTAAGTGTGAGTGTATGGAAGAATTTCTCTTCGCAGATACAGCCATCCCCTGTATTTTCCTTTTATTAACATTACTGACAGAGACTCCATCATGTCTCCGGAAGACCGCTTTTCTCCATTGCTGGATGTGAATGTCAAGTGAGAAATTATAAAACAACAAGAAAAACAACAACAACAACAACAACGACACAAACAACAACAATGACACAAACAACAACAATCACAGCAACAAAACACCTCTCCTTCAAAACAGACAAATAAGAAAAAATGGAAAAGAGAGTCATGAAAGTGCTCATCTGAGCTGCCCACCTGAGTGCCTCTCCTGGTAGCCAAAGGCACTATAATTCACCTCTTCCCGGCCCCCAGCCTCAAGGACATGGGTGTTGCCTTCATCCTGTGTTTCATTTAGGCGATGGCATGGAAGTTGTGTACAGCTTACTATAGGTTGCCAGAACAAACTGTTTGGTGGTTGTCTTAGTTAGGATTTTCATTGCTGTGAAGAGATGACATTTAACTGGGGCTGGCTTACAGGTTCAGAGGTTCAGCCCAGTATTACCAAGGTGGGAACATGACAGCATCCAGGCAGGTATGGTGCAGGAGAAGCTAAGAGTTCTACATCTTCATCTGACGGCTGCTAGGAGAAGACTGACTTCTAGGCAGGTAAGACAAGGGTCTTAAAGCCTACACCCACAGTGACACACCTACTGCACAAGGCCACACCTACTCCAACCAGGCTATACCTCCAAATAGTGCCACTCCCTGGGCCAAGCACAGTCAAACCACCAAGTGGTAAAGTCTCAAGTCTTCTTTTGTGAAAGTTAAGTCAAGGTCCATTTCCTGTGAAGTGCTTCATTGTTAGTCCAAAAGCAAACACCATTAAGATAGTTGCTCTCATTCAGTAGTCGCCTTGGGTCTGAACTTCACCAGAGCCTTTTTGAAGTTTCTTCTCCTGGATTTGCTTATGTTCCCATTACCTGGACCATTCTACCTAAGGACCAAGGATGATACCCCAAATGAAGAGTGAAACAATACAACCTTGGCTTAATCCAGCTCGGTGCCATCTGGAGAACAAGTGTCTGGCTCAGTTGTCAGCTATCATGCACTGATAGACACACTGACTTTGGCAGTGAGGGATGTGCTGGTTAGTGTCTGGGGAGAGAGAACGTCAAAGGAGAAAATGTCTCCATCAGATTGTCCTGTAGGCATGTCTATGAGATACTTTTCTTGATTGGTGGCTGATGTGTGAGGTGTTACATCTGGGCAGGTGGGCTTGGGAGGTGTAAGAAAGGTAGCTGAATGTGAGCCTGGAAAGCACTCTCCCATGGCCTCTGCTTCAGTCCCTGTCACAGGGTTCCTACCTTGACTTTCTGTCCTAACTTCCCTTCTCAATGGACAGATGGACTACAAGCTGTAAGAGAATATAAACCCTTAATTTCCTTGTTTGCTTTGGGCCGTAGTATTTTATCACAGCAATAGAAAACAAACTAATATACCCATGAGGCCTTGGATTTGGTACCCATGGAGAATTCGAGGGCTGGAGCAGACTCTGTCTCTACTGTGAGGGCTTCAAATGTGGGCTCTTGGCTTGTTGCTGTACAGTCTATTACTTTAGAATTAGGTGATTTACAGCTATGAGCCTGTGACTTAGTCAGGGGCTTGGTGGCATTGCCTAGCCTGTTATGTCTCATCTGATGTTGAGAGTCTCCTTGGGATGATTAAACAGAGGGGAGCTAGAGCGAGTCAGGATTAAAGGACAGTGTATTTAACTCTCTCATCTCAAGATCTGCTTAAGCGGCCTCTCCACTGGGATAGCTTTGAGTTTATAACCCAGGGCTTTCAGAACCACTGTACCCAAAAGCCCAGGATAGATCTAGAGTGTCTATCTTTCTGGCAAGTCAGTGGTTATTACATTCAATAAGAAGGGAACTGGGCTCCAGCACAGCCAAAGTTGGTGTGTGCGTTTCACCAACGCTCACACCCTGGGATGGCAGTATCAGAACAAGAAAAGTAAGCCGTGGAGTCTCCAGTCTCTTGTCAAAGCCAAACGGGTCATAAGTGGCCGAGTAAAGATTCAAGCCTGGTGTCTTGACTCATGATAAGAGTAAAGATTCAAGCCTGGTATCTTGACTCATGATAAGGATGCGTTCTGGGATGCTTTTTAAATTTCATGTACACCTATTCAAAACAAAACCGAGGCTCAAGAGAAAGAAAGTCTATTTGCGTGTTTTTTTAAATTTTTTTTTTAATTTTTATTTTGGCAGAGTTAGATAATTCAAGGCATGCAAGTTTAACAAACCCCACTTTTAGATCTAGTCTCTAAGCAGACACAGGAGCAGAGCTGGGAACTCAGCGACGCCTAGGGGCCATTGTTTTGGATGTTTGTAGATGAGCGATACAACACCTTGCACAGTTATTGTAAGAATAAATTGTAAAAATGAAATTTTAGGTCTCAACGTGAGAGTTTCTTAGGTTCAGAGTTTCAATTTACACTCAAGTGTTAGCTGCCCCTGGGGTGCATTCCAAGGGCTTGAATAAACATTTCAAAAGCACAAAAGACCCAAGATAGAGGCAATAAAACACCTGGGTAAACGGAAGTCACTTCAAAGGAATTCTCCCAGGAACAAGATACATATGTAAAATAGGATAGCCTGGTTGTAAATTGAGGGCTAGATAGAAACCAGGTTTGGGAACGGATGTTTGAAATCTCTTTTATTGTCTAAGAAGCAATTTACTGTCTTTGTGAACTTTGTATATATACCATCCTTTTTGGTCACTCGGGGTTCCTCTTTCTCGATTGAGGGTGAGGGACCCCGGTGCACCGGCTACTGTTATTCCAACTATTCATCAAATAAATCTCATGCGATTGCAGCGACTCCCTTCCGTGAGTATTTCTGAAAGAGCGCTTCCCGTGGGTTTGGGTTTGGATTCTTAGAGTCCAACATTTCTTGGAGGTCCCACCGAGATCCGCTCTCTCAGACCCCACGGGGTACAGGGGTCGGAGGTTTATTTCGCTCGAGCGTTTGTGTGTGATCTTTGTCTAAGTCTCTGTGTACTGTGTCTGTGTGCCCTGGCAAGGGCGGTCTGTGTAGCTTGGTTTTTTATACTTGTGGCAGGAGCAGGAACTGAGTTAGCCACGGAGAGCAGGACCCTGGGAGAGGGTCCAGACCCTGAGAGAGGGTCAGGTTGTGGAAGCAGTATGATAGACGTATCAGCATACTGCAAGCCACAGTTCCCTGGGGACGCCCAGGGTTCGCTTGTGTGAGAGATAGGGTCTAGGAAGACCCTTCTCTGTGTGAAGGTGGTTTTTTTTTTTACCACAGCCGCCTGGGGCGGTGTCAGTTGTGCTCTCGTGGCAGTATATCCGTGTCTAATTCTGTCTGTGTTGTTTGTGATATTTGTTGGACTGACGAACCATTATGGGACAGACACTAGCTACCCCACTATCTTTGACGCTTGACCACTGGTCAGAAGTTAAGGCTAGAGCTTATAGTCTGTCAGTAAGAGTGAAGAAGCAGAAATGGCAAACCTTGTGTACATCAGAATGGCCATCTTTCCAAACCGGGTGGCCACCAGAAGGATCCTTCTTCTTAGAAAAGGTCAGACGGGTAAAAGAAAGAGTCTACCAGAGGGGTCCCAGTGGACATCCTGATCAGATCCCCTACATAACTGTCTGGGAAAACTTGATTCTCTCTCCCCCTTTGTGGGTCCGCCCATTTGTTTCACTTTCAGGCCCATTGAAGACCGAGGTACTCGCTCTAAAAGACGGAAACGAGGAGATAAAGGCCTCACATCCCGTGAGAGAAAAAAAAGATTTTAACCACAGACGCTGACCACCTCTTGTTAGATCCTCCTCCCCCTTATCCACCAGTACCCCAAGCAGCTGCGGGACAAGGAAGCTCTGCCTCAGCAGGGGAACCGGGAGTTGTAACAGCAGCTGCCGGACAAGGAGGCTCTGCCTCAACAGGGGAACCGGGAGTCGTAACAGCAGCTGCTGGACAAGGAGGCTCTGCCTCAGCAGGGGAACTGGGAGGTGTGACAACAGGTACAGGACAGGGAAACTCCGAGGAGCAAGGGAGTACAACCTGGGTAGAACCCTCGGCCCCCTTACTTCACCTGGAGGAGGGAAGCCTAGAGGGTCCGGCAGCTGGGACTCGGAGTAAGAAGGTAGTGTCTCCTGACTCTACTGTCTTGCCTCTGCGGGCGTATGGACCCCCTGATGATCAAGGGAACCAGCTTTTCCAGTATTGGCCTTTCTCATCAGCACATCTTTATAATTGGAGAACTCACAATCCTCCTTTTTCTGAGGACCCCCAGGCCTTGATAGGCCTAATTGATTCCCTTCTTTTCTCTCATTGGCCCACCTGGGATGATTGTCAACAGCTCTTGCAGGTACTCTTTACAACCGAGGAGAGACAGCGTATCCTCTTAGAAGCCAGAAAGAATGTTCCAGGGACGGATGGCAGGCCCACCTCCTTGCAAAGTGAAATAGACGCAGCCTTCCCGCTGACCAGACCAGATTGGGATTTCAATACAGCAAATGATAGGGAGCACCTCAAAATCTACCGTCAGACTCTAATGGCGGGGCTCAGGGGAGCCCACAAATTTGGCCAAGGTAAGGGAGACAATCCAGGGTCCTGCTGAATCCCCCTCAGCCTTCTTAGAACGGCTGATGGAGGCTTTTCGGCAATTTACATCCTATGATCCAATGTCTGATGAACATAAAACTACGGTGACAATAGCTTTCATTGACCAATCAGCCAGTGATATTAAGAGAAAGTTACAGAAGTTAGATGGATTACAAGACAAATCTTTGAGGGATTTAGTACAGGTGGCGATTGGCCGGGAAACTCGAGACCACCCTAGACACACGACGACCCCTTGGAGGTAGGTCTGTGTGAGTGGTGTGTGTGAGAGTGCGGCGCCGCTGTCCTTGTCTCTTTGTTATGGTTTCTTCTGCTGTCTTTGTTTCTGTGTTTTGATATCGGTTTCTTTGGTGAGGGGAATCTTCCCCATCGGAGACTGAGTGCAGCTGTCATTGTGGACCGTGAGGGCCCAATGACTGTGGATGGACAGACGTGTTGAAACCCACAGGCTGCAGCCCGGGAAGGACGCTTCACGGGTGGTTAGGGAGTCAGAGTGGTCTGGCTGCCCTTGGGGAAAGGCGGTATCCTTTCCCATCTGGGTTAGGGAGTCAGGGAGGTCTGACTGCCCTGTTTTGGAACAGGAGATGAGTGCTCCTGCTAGGGGGAAGATGTGGAATCCTTCCCGTCAGAGGTCGCGTTTGGCTGGATCTATGAGACCAAACTCGGGCAAGTGTGTCTGACTGTGTTAGTTCTGTGTGTTTATATTTTGTGTACAGTCTTTCTGGAACCCCTCCCTGCCGCTACTGTGTGGCAGAGTACCTGAGCCAGGCTCCACAACCACTGGCTGCCCTGGCCCCCTCGGTGGTCCCCTCTTCGCCAGCGCTCGAGCCGCCCTGGTACTGGAAGCCAGAGTACATGCAGGTCTCCCACCCACCGCAGTTTAAAAGGCGGGAGATGAGTTCCCAGCCTCCCGCCCATGATGAATTAAGTACGAGCGGGAGGCGAGAGGCGGGTGGCAAACACCTGCAGGCGGGCGCCTAGCGAGAGATAAGGGCTTTAGTGAGTGCGCTCGACATCCTGAGAACTACGTTTCCCAACAGGCTTTGCAGCTTTGACAATTATATCCAAGATGGCAGCCGGCCTGAGAACTACGTTTCCCAACAGGCCATGCGGTTTCCAGACACTGCTGCGATTGTTGACAATTCTGTGCCACTGATATAGTGATAGGGGCAGTCTATCGTGTTGTCTTTCCTTGTCTTTTCTTGATAAACTTCGTTCTGTGTTATTTGTTTCACATGTTCTTGGACTCTGACTGACAATTGACGTTCCTTTTCTTTTTTCTGGACTGATACTGTGTTAACATCCTGAGTTTTAAAAGCAGAAACAATGAGACAGGCTGGTCCTGTTCCACAGCTTGTGGCCAAGAGAAAGCTCTGTTCCTCTGGAGGAAGAGACAGAGTGTGTCAGGTGCCTGATTTGGTGTGATGAACTACTAAAACTGCTTACTTAATTTAGTTTAAAACTTACTTGTGAGACAGTCTTAATTTACACAAGAAAAACATAATTCGCCCTGCTCTGTGGCCAGGAGAAGGACACCAACAGAAAGAACCTTGAAGAGAACAGACTGTTTTCAAAAGCGGCTCTTAGAAGGGGGCCAACAGTTTTTTTTTTGGCTTCTATGATAAGAGAGTTGATAGTGGGTTTTCCTAGTTTAATAAATAAAAGAGCACTTTTTTCCTTTAGTTACAGCTAAAAAGTTACAGGCTGTCCTGAGTCAGAATATATATATATAAGCTTCTATTTTGATAGACTTTCTAGCCATTGCTGTCTGAGATAATTTCATTATGTATATGAGACTTTCATCAAGATTTGGTTCAAAGGTGAGAGTTCAGACAAGAAGAAGTGGTGAGGACTTGTGCTCTTATATTAGATATAAAATGTTTACTTTCCTGTTCTTGTTGTGTATCACTTCTAAAACAATATTCTAATTAGAAATAACTCTTTAAAAGATTTTTATAGAACTATGACTAAAGTTTCTATTTTGTCAAAAGTTAAATTTAAATAAGTATCAAATCATTAATACTATGTGAGCCTTCAACATCTTAATAGTCTTTACTGTGAAATGCTGTAGATAAAGTTATTCATTCTGATTTGATTTCTTTCTTAAGAGCTTCAGAGGTGAGCTCACATTACACCTGTAGACAAGGTACTGTTTACAGACTGAACTAGGTTGTGGTCTCTAGTGTGAGGGGAACAACAGTCATGCAGCCTCACAAATACATCAGTCTACACAGAGTTCTAAAAGACTACTGCTTTTACAGGTGATCAAAGCAATGAATAAGATAAGAGCCTTTCTTCCACAAGACCCTTGTAGGTTCTGGTCTTCAGGAGTGAAGAACAAAAGAAGACACTGGAAAAAGAATGCTCCTTCAGGATGGGTACCCCATCAATTGATCAGGCTGTGGTCAACAGCGGGTTATAGAAGGTAAGGGACACCCAAAGGCCCACGCCAGATTCCATTGACAGATCTTGAGAGAGCTACATGAGATCCCACTAATTTTAATCAAGACACATGAGGTTAAGCAAGGGTCAGATAAGTTACCCACAGCCTTTCTAGACTAGCTCATAGAGACATTCTGTCAGTGTAGACAAGGCTTCAGAGGCTAGAGAGACTACAAGATAAGTCATTGAAAGATTTAAGAAGTATCAGAGAGAAAGAAAAAAAAGATAAGATAGATGAAATCATAGACAGGATTAAAATTATTGATGATAATAGCAAGTGTGAGAAGATTTAGTCTAAAAGAAAAGAGTAGAGAAGGTTTAGTGTAAGTCTAGAAGAAAAGAGTAGAAAAAAAGAATAGAGATAAGTTGCTGTGAAAGTCTAGAGAAAAAGAATGGAGAAGATAGAAAGTCTAGAGAGAGGTGAAGAAAAATAAAGGTGACAGAGAAAGAATTTACAGAAAGCAGAAAAGAGGGACTTCAATCAAAGAGAGATAAAACTCTTTGAAAAAAGACCAGTGTGCGCATTGCAAGTAAAGGAGCCAGCTTCAGGGTCCAAGAGGACCCTAACAAATAGAAGCCAGGGCCAGAAAATCCCAGGCCTCGAAAAACACCCCAAGTGGCGAAGATAACAGCTCTGTGTGAAGACGGCTATTGAGATAGACGGGGCAGCTTGGAGCCACCCAACTTTTGATAGACACAGGGGCTTCCTCCAGGCCAATGGGTCAAAACGTATTCATGGACTACCTGAAAATGGTGGACTAAGAGATGGGCTGGGTATCCCATTCATTTATGGTCATCCTAGCCTGCTCCTATCCCCTGTCTGGTTGAGGGAATACTCCCTAGGATGGACATCCAGATACAACACTTCCTGGGCTGCAACTAGCTGACAAGAATTCAACGGATAGAAGACTGACTTCAGCCAGGAGCCAAGGTAACCTGCTTTACAGACGGGAGCAGTTTTCTCCATGCTGGTCAGAGACAAGCCAGCGCTACTGTGGTGGACACATGCCATCTGGACTGACTCCCCACCCCTGAGATCATCGGTGCAGAGAACTTGGGACTTGGAACTTGGGGCTGACAAGAAAGCCAACATCTGCATGGACAACAGGTATGCTTTTGCCACAGCCCATGTCTGCAGGACTATATACCAAGAAAGGAAACCCTGATGAAGCCAGGAACTGTGAGTATCCGTTGCCCAGGACACCAAAAAGGGAGGAGACTCAGTGGCCTGAGGCAATAACTGGACAAATCAATTGTCTTGATATGAGAGCCTGTTCCAGTTGTGGGCCTAAGAGATGGCCTCACTTAAAGCACAGAATAAGAAAAAGAACTCAGATTGCTAGCCATCCTGCCAGATACTATCTAGTAGGAAAAAGACAATGGTGCACACAAGAAGGGAGAACTATACTCCCCAGAAAACAGAAGATTTACCAGGTTAAATACACAGATGGACTCTTAAGATAAGAGTGCAACCAAGCAGCCAAGAGATTTAAAAACATATAATAGACCTCAGGTTTTGGGCCAGAGAAATAATAAGACAGTGTAGGATATGCCAACAAGTAAAGGCTTATGAGACTTAGAGTAAATAAGAAAAAAAGCTAGAAGGGAACAGCCTAGAATAGAAGTTGTCCCAAGGTTTTCAAGCATCTGAGATAATTAGATCAGATAATAGCCTTGCCTTTGTCTATAAGATAAGTCAGAAATTGTCAGAAATATTAGAGACTAATTAAAAGCTCCACTGTTTATACTGTCTCCAGAGCTTAGGACAGGTAGAGAGAATAAACAGAACCCTAAAAAAACTAAATTACCCCTGAGAACTGGCGCTGGCTAGAGTGTCCCTTTCCTTGTCCCTATTCTAAACCCAGAATGTCCATCTTGTGTGAGAGATGATTTTTCAGGCTACTAAGAAACTATTCCTGATGCTGTTGAACATAACTTGGGCTGACACCTGCGTCTGATGCCAACTGGAGAGAACAGCTGGACACCTGAACAACCTCCTCAGGCTCAAGATCACCTGCCATTCTACAAGGCCAAGGACCAGCAGGCCTTGACTCCTGAGATATGCCCATCCTGGAGACACAGGGATAGAGATTGCCCAATTGTCAGAGATAAGAGACATTTGAATCTAAACTGTGTCCCAGACACAGCCTTAAAGAGTGGGACTTAAGCTACATATGTACATCCCCGAGATGAAAAAAAAGCCAACAGGCCCATTAGTGTGTGTGTATATATATGTGTATATGTATATGTATATGTATATGTATATATATATATATATAGAGAGACAGCTACTTTACCTAAGTACATACTAGAGACCATCCAGGGGGTGAAAAAAAGATAATTAAAGATTCAATGACAAAGATATAATTCGATGCTTAGACAACAATATCACTCTTTACACCCAGATGATGATTCATAATTCCAAGATTGGAATTTGACCATGAGAGAAAAGGAGGAAATGTAAGAATAAATTGTAAAAATGAAATTTTAGGTCTCAACGTGAGAGTTTCTTAGGTTCAGAGTTTCAATTTACACTCAAGTGTTAGCTGCCCCTGGGGTGCATTCCAAGGGCTTGAATAAACATTTCAAAAGCACAAAAGACCCAAGATAGAGGCAATAAAACACCTGGGTAAACGGAAGTCACTTCAAAGGAATTCTCCCAGGAACAAGATACATATGTAAAATAGGATAGCCTGGTTGTAAATTGAGGGCTAGATAGAAACCAGGTTTGGGAACGGATGTTTGAAATCTCTTTTATTGTCTAAGAAGCAATTTACTGTCTTTGTGAACTTTGTATATATACCATCCTTTTTGGTCACTCGGGGTTCCTCTTTCTCGATTGAGGGTGAGGGACCCCGGTGCACCGGCTACTGTTATTCCAACTATTCATCAAATAAATCTCATGCGATTGCAGCGACTCCCTTCCGTGAGTATTTCTGAAAGAGCGCTTCCCGTGGGTTTGGGTTTGGATTCTTAGAGTCCAACATTATCAGACTCTAATGTTACTGTGAACTCAAGTCACCATAAATGTCAGGAAACCACAGAGATGGCTGGAAGACGTGCCCAGCAGCCTTGATGTTGGTTTTAAACACTCAGAGTGGGGCCGCTTCTCACGGTGGCCTAAAATTCTATAATGCTTGTTTCAATGTATTTTAAATGATTCTGTTAAAAGACTTTGAAAATTTAAAATGGATAATCTACCTTAAAAGGGAGAAGTTTGAAGCTGGCTCTTGCCCTCCAAGGTTGATAAGGACCCTGTGTTTCCACATTTAGGGAATCTTTGCCACTGGGAACCCGAAGAGTTTTGGTTAATAAAGGAAACTTAAGTTTTTCTTTTCTTTTTCTTTTTTTTCTAACCATAAAAGTTGAACTGTTTCTTTCTGCTGATTTGGGTACCCACTACAAGTATACGGTCTCTTTCTTATTGTGGCTGAATGGTGAAGAAAAGAAATGTCTGCTTCCAAAGATGGAGTGCAGAAATCTTAGTGTGCCAAGCACTGCAGGGGAAAAGATAAAGACAGCCAGAAGGCATGAGAGTGCAGTTGGCCTCTGGCTATGACGTTCCTGTCTTTAGGGGAAGCATGTCTGTAAAGGAGTCGCTATTGCTGGAAGGAGTTTATTCTTTGTATCTGGTGAAGTTGCTGAAAATTTTAGGGCCAGGGACTACTGAGGAGGTTCATTCTCAAATCAAGACATCTATTTATAACTATTGAATGAACTTGGAGAGAGTCTGGGGTAAATCTATCAGTTCTTAGAATTGTTATTAAATAGTACCTACTGTGTCTAAATTAACAATGAAGTTTGTGGTAGGAAGGGGTATACTTTTCCAAATTTTTGTTGCAATTAATGAAACTGGGACTTTTTTGTTTCCCCTTCCAAAACAATGCTTTGTGTTTGCTTGCTCTCTCTCTCTCTCTCTCTCTCTCTCTCTCTCTCTCTCTC
Organism: Arvicanthis niloticus; assembly: GCF_011762505.2. NCBI lineage: Eukaryota > Metazoa > Chordata > Mammalia > Rodentia > Muridae > Arvicanthis > Arvicanthis niloticus. Next base: position 9,607,624 of record NC_133434.1, read on the forward strand.
TCTCTCTCTGTATAGGCTCAAAATGGACAGTGTGGTGTGTTCCTTGACCGATCAACTCTTTATTTATTGACATAGGATCTCTTCCTGAATCTGGAGTTTGCCAACCTCTGCTAGCCCAATAAGCCATGTCTTCCCAGGAAGACTTTGTCTCTGACTCCCCAGTGCTGGGATTACAGGTGGGTGCCACACCTGCAGAGTATATGTGGGTCCTGGGAATCCAAACTCCAGCCTTCACATTTGTGGAACAAATGCTTTACCCATCCATCCCTCTCTACAGTCTTAACACGCTCATTTAAGAATAAAGACTCAACTAAGAGGAGAGAAGCCTGCCCCCTCTAATTATAATGGGAAACCACACAATTTAAGCCATAAAACCAAAGCTAGCACATTGCTGGGACCTCTGCTTATTCTAAATGCAGGTCAAGCATACAAGAAGAAAGGAGACCTTACAAACCCAAACCCATAACAAGACCATTGTACTTCTCATAGGCCAGACCCTATACTTATGCAAACTTCATAATGTATTGGAATAGCCCAATTATCTACTCTGTAGGGGATTTGTGTGCACGGTGGTGGGATGAAATGGAATCATAAAGAAAACATTAAGAAAGTAAAAAAGTATTTGAAGGTTTACCTTGGTTCCTGTGATTTTGGGGGGCAGGCTATGAATTTTCTTGCCCTTTGAGAGAGGAACAAAAATCTACGAAAGCATTAGAAGTTGTGAGACTTCAGACTTCACAGAGTAAGCTTTGAGGGGGTTTCCTTCGGAGCTAATGCACTTTGTTCTCTGGTCACAAAATCAGAGCACAGTGGAATCCCCATCTGGGCAACTGTAGTTCTAGCTGTGAGGGCCTCTCATCAGGACCATTGCAGATGGTCACAGCTAGGGTCAGACTGAGGTTCTCATAAATGCTTAACCATTGAACTACACCCTTACCCTCAAAGGACATGTTCTGACGAGCTGGAGGTCAAGCATTCGACACCATTTGGATTTAGATGGTGCTTCTAAATCTCTGTGAGTTTGAGGCTACGTTGGTTAACAAGGAAACCACACACACACACACACACACACACACACACACACACACACACACGCGCGCAGATTTCTTCCACCCAGTCTCCCCCAGTACTTGACTTTGACTGAGCATGTCTCTGTGTGAACGATTAGCCTGTCTTCTTCCTACTCTTCTTTCACCTTCCTTCTGACTGCCAGCCACTTTGTGAGAACAGGCTGGGGGAGGCTGGCAGAGACACCAGGCAGTGGACTGTGGTGTTTTGCTGGGTGTTCTCTGCTTCAGCCCTCAGAAAGTATGCCACTCCTAGTTAAGTTCAAGAGGCTACTGTGTGTCTATCCTCACTTTGAGAGCTATGAGCTCAGTTTTTTTTAGAAAACCCTGGAAAACCGAGGATTCTTTCTACCTTGGACATGGCAGCTCTACTTGTCTCCCAAGTCAGCACCATTTGTCTTTCAGAAGATTCTCGATTTGGTTTTCTGTTCTTCTGATAAGCAGAGTCTTTAAACATAACCACAGTTCCCAGGAGGCAGGGTGGGTGGTAAAAGAAAATTTGTAGACAGAAGCTGAACTACTGACCTCAATTGTCCCAAGGGTCCATTCCTTGGGAGCTTAGAGGGAGACTCTGTCTTGCTTGTGTATATGTGTGGGTGCCTGTGCATGCGTGTGTGTGTGTGTGTGTGTGTGTGTGTGTGTCTGTGTGTGTGTGGTTCTTTTGTAAACCAAGTTAGCCTCAAACTCACAGAGATCCACTTGCCTCTACCTCCTGAGTGCTGGGATTAAAGGTGTGCGCTACCACGTCATGTTCCTGCTTTGCTTTCATTAATGCAAAAGCATTGTCTAGATTAGTGGATTTTGCTGTGCCATTCCCATATATGTATTGATCATGTATTGATCATGCTCATCTCCCCTTCTACCCTCTCTTGTCCTACCCCACCCCCTCTCAATTCCTAATCATCTTTTCAATTTCCATATGAGATAAATGTGGTATTTGTTTGTGTCTGATTCAGTTAAAGTAATAGCTTGTTCTCCATCTCCTATCTATCTACCTATCTCTATCTATCTATCTGTCTGTCTATCTATCTATCTATCCATCCATCCATCCATCCAAAGGGTCAGAGTTCTCTGTAAAAGTAGCCTTTATTCATCTGAGGTAATTGTTGTCTCAGAGGCTTACTGCCTCTCTCTGTTAACCCAGGCCTAGTCCTGGAACAATCTATCTAGGCCTAGAATGTTTTCATCCTGTAAGACTTGCTGCTGAATGCCCTCATTTTTTTTCTTGTTCTTTCTGAGCTCTGGCTGGTTGGTTCAAGTTGGCTGTTCCGGTTCAAAACTCCTCTTGATGCTGACTGATTCAAACTGGATTCTCTCATTTCTGACTGAATTGCTCCACTTAGCCTAAAACTAACTCGGGCATTCTGTTCTAATCTTCTGGCTCTTTTTCATTTCTGGTTCATTCTGTCTTCACCTGTGTCTAGCTCATTCTCTCTCTGCAACCTGTCTCTGTAAAACTCTCCTGGTAAAAGTTCCTCTATCACCTTCCTCTTTTGCTGTGGTGTTCTCTCTGAAGTAGTCTCTCTTTCCTGTCCTCATTGGGCCTATCCTATCTCTGACTCATTCAGTCAAATTTTTCTCTGATTCGCCACTTTGTCTGCCATTCAATTAGACATCAGTTTCAAACATGGTGCTTCCTCCTTCAAACTAACTTTACCTTTGTTGTTTGAAATTAAAGGTGTGTCCTAAGGGTGTGTCTGTATTCCAGCCAGAGGGATTAAAGGTGTGTGCTAAGGGCTGAGGCACATCACAACTAGCAACAGGGTTTTTCAGTGAATAATACAATCTTGGGGTTCACAGTGTGATCAAATATCCTGCAGCAGTTCCCTACAGAAACAGAAGAGATGGAAACATGGAATATGTATGGAATTCATACACAGTGTAGTTAGAGTAGTCCTTAGTTGCTCAGTCCACAAGGCTGGTGTCTCAGCAGTCTTACTCTGGTGTTAAAGACCTGGAAGATTCCTGGAGAGTTACTGGTCAATCTTCACTTCACATTGGAATCCTGAAGCTGGGTTCTAGTATCAACAGTGACAGTGACAGGATAGGTGAACTTGCCAGCAGGAATGGAGGCAAGCAGGCCAGAAGCAAAATAACCTTCCGACTTCCAACTCTTTTATCTGGGCTGCCGTCAGGAGAGGTCACCACTGTTCTGGTGGGTCTTCCTATTTTGAATAAGCTCATCAATACAATTCCTGACAGATGTGCCCAGCAGCTTGCGCATTTGTTGACTCAGATCCAGTCAAATTGACAACCAACTTAACACATTGCAGTGTGGTAGTTCTTTGTATAGTTGTCTAGAGACTTTGCATAACAACTCTTACACTGTGTCAGTTTGTGTTCCAGGTGATTCCTTCTCCTCTGTCGATGCCAGCATTTTTTTTTTTAATTTTTATTTTTTTTAATCGGATATTTTCTTTATATATATTTCAAATGTTATCCCCTTTCCCAGTTTCTGCCCAGGTAAACCCCCTATCCCGAAGCCTGACAAGTACAGATACAGATGCTCACAGCCAACCACTGGACTGAGCATGGGGACCCCAATGGAGGAGTTAGAGAAAGGACTGAAGGAGCTGAGGGAGTTTGTAGCCCCATAGGAGGAACAACAATATCAACCAACCAGACTCCCCAGAGCTTTCAAGGACTAAACCACCAACCAAGGACTATACATGGAGGGACCGATGGCTCCAGCCGAATCTGCTAGCATCCTTTATTTGTTTCTTTTTTTTTGTGACTGGTGGGAGATGGAGCCTTGGAGACACAGGCTTTGCCTTTGCAGGGCAGCTGTTTCTATTTTCCTGGCAGTGTATCTGCCAAACTGTTTGTCTTCAGGTGTTTCACATGTGTCTGTGTGAGGCCAGGTTTCAGGTTTCCCTCAACAGTGTCCCCAGAAACTTCCAGGGAAGGGAGTCACAGAGAGGTACCGGCATTTTATTTATTAATCTATCTATCATCTATCTATCTATCTATCTATCTATCTATTTATTTATTTATTTTTGTCTTCTCACCTGCTTCAACTGGAGAAATGCCCTTAACACTTTCGATATCTATGTTCACTTTGAAAAGGGTATTTTATAAAGATGACTGAAAAATGCCTTGAAGAGTAAGATCAGTTTGGGATCCACAGCTCTTGGCAACAAGGTTAGGAGATGACGGAGATGGTTGACCAGGCAACCTGAAGGGACAATATGGATATTACCAAAGGATGAGTATGCGAGGTCTCAGCAAGCTGGTCCAGTCCTAGAAGAAGGACACTGAGTCAAGACCTCATGAGTCAGTGCTTGGGGCTGGAGTGGGAGAGTTCCTAGAATCTGGCGCGAACAGGCTCTGAAGAGAGGGATCTGCTGCTCACACAGTTACTTTAGCCCTTCAGTGAATATTCAGACACACATAGCATCTCTACCCAAACAGATGTTTCATACAAAACTCCACAGGAGAGTGCTTCCCTAGTTCCAAGCCCTGGTGACACTCAGTTCTCTGCCATCTCCTTTTCTATCTATGACAGGGTCTCCTGTATCCCAGGCTGGTGTGGGTGACTTTGAACTTCCGTTTCTATGGTTCTTGGAGTCGAACCCAGAGTTTCATAGTCTACCGACAGAACTCTACACTCCAGCCGCTTCTGCCCCTTACCTCACTGTCTGCTTCTGTCCTCTTCCAACTGTATATTTGCTTCTGTTCCTCATGTGTCTCCATTTGTGACAGGCAAGCATGTTGACCAGGTTCCGAGACTTGCTGGAACAGCTAAAGCATGATTACGAAGGATTTTTACCCACGTAAAATAATCTCTTCATAAAGTTCCTGTTCTGAACAGAATTAAATGATGTAGCTCTGTCATGGGGCTTCTGAGTTCAGCCCACCACTCTTGTTTTAGAAAAAAAAGTAAGAGGAACCAGCTAAAGGAATTATATTCCTTGTAAGGCTTCCAATCCCATAATGTTATTTAAAGGTGTCTTGGATGGGAGAGCATTTGGCTTAATCCTCCTCTTGCCAGCCATGCTGGGTCAGGTTGCTCCTTGTGGGCTGTATTAAAACACAGTGGCTAATGCCAGAGTCACAGACACGAGGGAACTTGGCTTACCTTGCTGTGGATCTAGCAAGTTAGACGGTCACAATTTAATCTCTCTCTCTCCTTTTTCTCTCTCTTCTAAGTATTTGATGCTAAGTGGCAATTTAGTGGAAAGGGCTTCTCTAAATTTTACATTTTCCCTGTGGCAAGGAACCCAGCCTTAAGATGGATGGATCTTCTCACGATGACAAGAATGAAGAATTATCCTTTCTTGCAGTATTTTCCCATCACCTCCTGGCCTCCCTACAAGGCTGATGTCATCCTTGGCTCCAGCCCCTTTTTTCATTTTTTTTTCTAATCCCATTAGGTTCTCTTTCTTCCCGTTATGTCCCTGTCAAGGGACTGACTAACGACCAGGAGGCAGATTTCTGTGGCCATGCCAGCACTGAACTCCCCAGGGTGGCACAGAGAAGACAGAGTGTCACCAGGGCTTGGTACTGGGGAAACACTCTCCCGTGTAGTTTTGTATGAAACATCTGCTTGGGTAGGGATGCTGTCTATGTCTGAATATTCATGCTGTTTTTTTTTTTTTTTTAATTCCATAAGATCTGTGTGACTTAACCCTAAGCCTTTTCAATCTCTTGATTAAATGTTCACTCAGCTTTAAGGAAACCAACAGAATTTCGCTCTCGTTCTCACTGTTGATTTGAAATCTTTGCTAGTGTGTCTGATGTGTTTGAGAATTTTCTTAACAAACAATAGGCAGTAAAACCACTCAGATTTGACTTGCAGGTACGCAGTTTCTGGGGGCTCCCCACTCTTCAGTGGGCAATACTGAGCAGTCTGGGTTACAAAAAGTAACCCATTGTGCTTTCCCACTAGCTAAGCTCCCAAGAGCCAACAGTGTGAGACACCAATTCCAATTCTTTTCTGTGCCTGCCAGCTTTGCTTGTCATATGGATGAAACTTAGTCAGATGCCACGTTTAATTTTTCTATGCAAACTACATTGAATGCTTGGAAAATACGTGAGTAGATCGAGCCACCAGATACTTGTTCTTGGATTATGTATGTTAAAATTTCCCTTATTATTTACTTTAGTTACATTTGTGTGTGTGTGTGTGTGTGTGTGTGTGTGTGTAGGGTGGAAAGTATGCACTTGTATGTATCACAGCCTGCTTGTGGAGGTCAGAGGACAACCTGTAGGAACTGATTCTCTCTTTCCGCCATGTGGTTCCAGAGATCAAACTCTGGCCGTTCAGCTTGGTGGCAAGCGCCTTTTCATGCTGATCCATCTTGCAAATCTTTCCCAGTCAACAAACAAACAAACAAACAAATAAATGTCCCTTCTTTAAAAGGAAGATGTCTATTCTAAACATCTAGAATGTTTCTGGGATCTTTTAATCGTTTCTTCAGGATAATAGTCTTAAACAGGGCTGTTGGGAGTAAATTAGTGTTCAGCATCGAGTTACACTAAAGGACTGTGGTTCACCAAAGCAGATACGAAGACTAAGGGCATTTTAATGTGGAGAAACTGTAAGTGTGTGTGTGTGCATGTGCGTGTGCGTGTGTGTGTGTGTGTGTGTGTGTGTTTGTTTGTTTGTTTGTTTGTTAAAAGTAAACTTGGATTCCACAGGTCCAAAATTACTGAATAATAAGAGGAAAACATATGTCCTTTTGCTTTGGTTTTCTACTAACATATAAAGGCATGGACCACCAGTGTGGAGCCTGGTGAGTTATCACTAGGTGTCTAGACCTCTGCCTGCAGCACCCAGGGGAGAAATAAAATGTTCCAGGAACTCCAGATGTCACTCCTCCAATGCTGGTCAGTAAGTCTCTTCCCTAGGGGAGATGCCAGCCTGAATCCGGGCATGGGTTAGCTCTGCCTGTTTTTGTCCATTGTATAAACGAAGCCTTACAGAAAGCACCTTTTTTTTGTGTGTGCTGATTGTTGTATTCTGTGTTATGTTGTTTATGAGTTTACGTTGCCACACACAGTCATGATTTTTTTCACACTTGTCATCCCCTCTGTCTAGCCATGATGACATCACCATGTCCTTATGCATTGCTCTTTTAATATACGTTGAGGATGAACACGTTGGCTGTTACAAACAGAGCTGACTACTGGCTTTTCTTATTGTGCACATTTCTGTTTAGGTGATACCTAGGGATACATTCCTGGATATAGGGTGTGTGCATGGCTCAGTGTTCCCTGATGGTAGGGTGAAAGATTACTCCATCAGAAGATTTCAAGGCTCTAGTACTACCACACCATGTGATCTGTGGCTTTAATTTGGTTTTTCTGGCGGGGTGCATGGCTAGAATTCATTGTTTTTTTTTTTTCCTTGCTATTAATGGATGCATAGGCACAGTGCAGATTTATAGAATAGGTAGAATGTCTGATGCATAAAAATACTCTGCGTAAAGAACACACTTACCTGTACATGATGCTTTTACTGATGATGAATGGGGTTCCATATGCTTTTGCAGATTTACTGGCAGCGTTTCTTCATTTAAATTCACTTAACTTCATTTTGCATCTATGGGTATTTTGCTGAATGGATGTCTGGGTACCATGTGCATGCCTGGTGCTGCAGAGGCCAGACAAGCACTGGAGCTCCTAGGAAGGAAGTTACAAACGATTGTGCATCACCACAAGGATGCTGGGAATTGAACCTGTGTCCTCTGGGAGAGCAGAGGTGCTCTTAACCACTGAGCCATCTCTCCAGCCTTCAATCCTCCTTTGTCCTTTGTTTAAGTTTAAACTACCTACCTTAGGTTTGGGGTTTTTCTTGTTTGTTTGGTTTGGTTTTGTTTATTTTTAAAAGGAGAGCTAAATTATTTCTTCAATGTTGGAAAGATTTTTAAAAAATATATCTTGATTGTAATTCCTCTGTTATATATACTGCATGCCCAGCTATTTCACTCCCTTGATGTTCTCTTGACAAATAGAGAACTTTAATTTCATTTATCATGTTGTCCTTTATGCTTTCTGTATTAAATCTTAGCCTATTCCATTGTTGTGCTCATCTCATGCCTTTCTATGCTTACCTTGTCTTCTAAAAGTATATTAAAGGGGAAAAAAAAGCACGTTGAAGGTTTTAACAAAATTCAGATGTATCATCTGGAATGGGTTTAAGGAGACATGGATAGTGGCCAGGAAGATTTAGCATCCACATAAATATTAGGGAGAAATTCAACCCAGACTAGAGACGTATAATAAAGGGAAAAAATCAAAAGAAAAATAGGAGGAGGAAGAGAATGGGAAGGAGGTTGGAGAAGAGAAGGAGGGGAGGAGAAGAAGGAGGAGGGGACGAGGAGAAACAATGATGCTGTAGCAGATGTGAGGCCCAAACTTTTGCCTGATTGAATGTGAGAGACTTGAATAACGGAAGTGTGGTATAACCTTGAGACTTGCTTGGGTTTTGAGAAAGCGTAAACATTTTATTGCGGGAGCTAGCCTTCCGAGATACATTTCCTTTTCAAGCTACTGTGGCTTCTGTTAAAGAAGATATCAAGCGGGTCTTCGCTGTGTGCAGAGAACGGAACAAATGGGAATAGCGTCCTGTAAGAGAGCAGATAAGCCTGGAGTACAGAAAGGTTGCAGAAGTCTGCTGGGGGTCGGGCAGTGTTGTGGGTCTTTATCTGAGCGTTGTTGGAAGTGGTACCTGCCCACCATTTATTCTGATGAGTAGGTGTAGTGCGGAGATATAACCAGTAATTGCTTGCAGGTCTCTGATAGCTCTAGTAACTTCTCATCTGCTCTGGAGCTGACTCATGGCGACCATTCACAGCTGTCAAATGACATCTGTCCAATGCCAGGAAGAGCCAGACTTGCAGAACTTACTTTTCCAAAGTAGTAAATGATGATATTTCCCCCTATATATGCCTCTTTTCTGTGATTCTTCCCTGAGATACAATTGTCACATTTAAATTGTTTATACCTTGGTACTCTCTAGTCGTGCAGAGGTCAACATAAAAACATCACAAGGGGAAGTTTTGTGTAAGTGTTTTAGGGAACGGAACTTGGAATTTAGATTTTTGGGTTCCTCCTGAATTTTCTCTGTGTTTCAGCCAAAGGTGTTTCTGAGACTGAAGTCAACAATGGTTCTTGTAGAATCAGCTGATGACATAAAAGTCTTGGTAGATGAGGTAAAAGCATCTCTATTTTGTTCTAGCTTAGGATGCTGTGACAGATTAAAGGAAGATACTGCAGATTCTTCTGTGCCTTCTTCAAAGCACAGACATGAAGGAAACAACAAAACCCGGGATCCCTCGGGATTCTGATTTATTCAAAGTTCCTAGCATTGCACTTGAGTTTCTGTTCCAGTTGTGCGTGGCTATCCATGTGCCTTTGTTCCTCGTCCCTCCTCACGGGGCTCAGGAGGGCTTGATGTCCGTTTGTTGACTCCAGGAAGATGCAGAGGGAGCTGTATTTACAGCTACACTCATTTTCTCTGTGCTACGTACTAGAGACTTGAGTCTGCTTTATTCTTTATAGTTCTCAAATGTCTTATTGTGCGGCCTTACAAACAGAAAACACTGCTCAGTAGTAAATGGCTGATGAAGGGATTGAGAGATGAAGGCTCAGCATTTAAGGGTCCTTGCTGCTTAATCATGAGGACCAGAGTTCAGATCTCATCATACTTGTCTGGTGGCTCAGAGACACCTGGAACTCCAGCTATAAGGGATCTGATGCCCTCTTCTCGCCTCCATGGGGACCCATACACATACGTGCACACAATTCTCTCTCACACAGACACAGACACATGCAATACAAACATACATACATACATGAATACATACATAAATGAATACATACATACATGAATAGATACATACATGAATACGTACATACATACATGAATACATACATACATGAATAGATACATACATGAATACGTACATACATACATGAATACATACATACATGAATAGATACATACATGAATACGTACATACATACATGAATACATACATACATGAATAGATACATACATGAATAGATGCATACATGAATAGATACATACATGAATACATACATACATACATGAATACATACATACATACTTGAATACATACATACATACATACATGAATACATACATACATGAATGCATACAATAATTTCCTCATTTTTTTGTTGTAAGTTCTGTATTAGTAATAGATACTAAAAGTATACTCTTCTGGTTAAATGCCTTAGAGTTTTACAGAGACCTTGGGTTTCTGGGGCTGAACTATTGGCCCAAGGGTTGTGTCTATTGTTTCATGTCTCCTGCTGGCCTTTCCTTCTTCCTGTGCCATGAACTGATAAACCAATGTTGGACAGAGAAGATATGGCGCCTGCTCCCACATGCTCCCTGGTGGCTTGTGCTATAGAAAAAAATGAAGTAAAGTGGTAAAGGTGTCCCTGCTTTATAGAACCTCAGGCAGAAGCTTTGAAGGACACTGGAATGATGAAGTTCCCTCCATTTCTCTGTCCCTAGCCTTTCTTCCAGGTACCTCAGAAACTTTCTCTCTCTGCACCATTTTGAAAGTGAGGAGTGGGCAGTCTTCACAACTCTTCAGGAAGATGATCCCCTCTTCTGCAATGATCTTAGATCAGTGGCTACAGGCAAGAAGAAAAACTCTCCTGAAAGTCCAGCCTCTGCTTGTTCCTTTTTGGTTGCAAGTCTCACTAGTATGGACCAGTGTATTGGGAAATTTTCTTTGCAAGTTGGAAGGAGCTAAGGTGGGAGGAATGAGGAGAGGAAGAGGAAGAGTAAGGAGAGGAAGAGGAGAAGGGAGAGGAGGAGCTAAGGAGGCAGACATGTAGGAGCCACGGAGAGCCACGCATGTACTGAGAGCAGTCCTGGGTAACAACTTATATCTAGGTTAGTTAATTGGTTAACACTTCTAATTGTGGAGGCATCTTGTTTATTGAGCATCATCAAACTTATAAAGCCTTCGGATAATCTTTAAACATTAGAGTCTCATTTTTACCGGGTACTGTGTGGATGGTGGGATGGTCTGGGCTCAGCCCAGCCTTGTGGAGACAATGTGGAAGATTGGCAGAGCCATCTCCCACAATGGCGTCTTGTGGGTGGCAGGGCTGGTGTTTCTGGCTGGCTGTTCCTAGCGGTGGCATGCACATGGCCTCTGGCCTTTTCTAGCTGCAGTGCTCATGTGGCCTCTGGCCACAGAACATGGTGGCAGAGCTAAGCAGAGCCACCGTTTAGACAGTTGGCCCAAGAAAAAGCCGTTTTAAAATATTACTTCAACAGGCCAGGGGGATGCTACCCAGTGTAGCTGCTTTAGAAGGAGCGCCATTTAATCAGCAAGACATAGATGGGGTTTATGAACTTAAACAATATGGCTACACAGAGAACCACCATCAAGACTAAAGGGTGAAGCTCAGTCAGTAAAGTTCTTGCTGCTCAGGCAGGAGAACTCATTCTTAGATCTCCAGTACTCACATACAAATCCAGTGCGTGGTGTGCCTCTGTAAGGTCAGTGCTAGGGAGGAGAGATAGGCCCATAGACCCTTGGAGCTCACTAGCCAGCTAGTCTACAGGACTGTGTACACACATGCATACACACACAGACATACAGACACACACACACACACACACACACACACACACACACACACACACACCAAAGGCACATATGCAAAACCAGAAATGGAATACCTAATGAGTCACAGTAAGAAATAACTTTCAACTTGATTTTCCTGCTCTTTGGAAGTGGAGTTGAGAGGAGGGAAAATGAAGGCTAAAATGCAAGAGCTATTGTTTCTTTATTTCTTTGGGGGCAGAATCTGGCTGTGCTGTCTCAACTGGCCTTGAGCTCTCTTGGGTGCAGGCATTCAGCGCGTGCACCACTTTACCCAGAGTTGGTCATGCTGTATGAAGAAAGCACCCATAACTCCATTCTGATTTAGGTACTTCTATATTTCAGGCTCTGCTCTTTGTAGCATCTAATCCTCCTACCGCGTCTCTGTGGGGAAGCTTGCCATTGAAAGAACTCAGCTCAATCCAACATAGGAAAAAACAAGCAGAAGAAAAGCTAAAAATAAGGGATCTGTTGGGAAAATAGTGTCAAAATTCCGGAATAGAAGGAAGAGATCTCAGGGCAGGAAGCTCCCAAGAAGCCAAGGATTGGAGTCAGAGGTTCACTGTTGCCAAGTTCTGTCTTGGTCTTTATTCTCTACTTTCTGTTTCTCTGTCTTTGGATTTCTTCCCTCTTTCCCCTTTCCTCCTCCCCTCCCTCGTTTACCGGCCTCCTAGGAACTTTTATTCCTTTAGAAAAATAATTATTCTAAATTTATTGTATGTATGTACGTCTGTATAAACGAAGAGGGCAATGCCCACAGGGGTGATCAGAACCCCCTCCTGATGGAGTGACCCGTGGTTATGAGCCACCTGATCTGGGTCCCCTGCAGGAGCAGCACATGCTCTTAACTGCTGCACTATCTCTCCAGCCCCTCCTAGGTGACAGATGAACCACCACCAGTCCACTGGTAATAGCCATCACCTAATCATATCTCCCTAACGCTACATTTCACATTTGCTCTGTCCCAAACTCTTATTTCTATTTCATAGGGTACCCCTTAGTTCATACCTAAGACTCCTCAGGGTCTCAACAGTTGAACATAACTCAAACACCTAACTTTAAATCCTCTTTTGAGTTACAAAGCAGATTCTACACTATGTGTCCCTGTAAAATCAAAAAGAAAATCACACCTCTCCAATATACAATGATACCTGTGAGAAAACAAAGAGCAAGAAAGTCCAATAATATAAAAGTGTATGAAGAGACTTCCTTATATTTTTGTCTCAGTGTTTCAAGGGAATTGTTTTGAGTGACCTGAGTCTATACACTTTGGACTCTACTGGTCTGCATGATAAATTGCAAAGCTCCATAAGATTAATGTAGAAGGGCAATTTATATTTCTTTTATTATCTAAAATAATATTTTGTTATTACTATTTATTATGAAAGGAAATGAATGTATTCTCTTACAGTTTAAAAACTAAATAAAAACCTTATTCATAGTCTTAATTTTTAATTGCATCTATGTGTGTGTATGTGTGTGTGTGTATGTGTGCGTGTGTGTGCATATGTGCATGTGGACACTCTTAGAGGCCAGAAGAAGGTGTCAGATACCCTGGACCTGTAGTTACTGAAGGTTGTGAGATTGTGTGTCCAATATGAGTGCTGGGATCCAAACTCCAGTCTTCTGGAAGAGCAGTACTGTCTTCCAACTACTGGGCTATACTAGTCCCCTACCCATGTTCTTAAGTCCTCCACTTCCTACATAGGATTGCATTCTGTGAAGCATCATTTCCCAAGCTAAATTTATGGGGAGAGTACTTACATATTGTAATGGGTAATATTTAGAAAAGCCAAGGCCAGCTATCTAATCAGCGGGGCAGTTCTGCTTAGCGCCCACCACCATGTTCCCCACTAGAAGTGGCCAGAGGCCAAGTGTGCTGCAGCTAGACCCACCAGACGCTAGCATGGTGGCTGGCTCTGCCAACCCGCCACACTGCCCCCACAAAGCTCAGCTGAGCCCCTGATAATATCCGCCATACTTGCGGTACCCAGTAGAACGAAGACTCTTAATGCTTAAAGATTATCTAATGGATTTATATATTTGGAAATGCTCAAATAACAAGATGCCCTCACAATTAGAATGGTTACCCAATGTCTAACCTTTTGATAGAAATTGCTACCCAGGACTGCTTTCGACCCATCCATCTTCCTCCATGGTCTCTAGCCTCTCCTCCTCGTTCTCCTCTTCTTCCTTCTCTTTCCCTCTCTTCGCTTTTCCCACTCTTAGCTCCTCCCCAATTACTGAGCTTTATTGCAAATATAATGTAGCAAAAAATTATCTTGCTACACATATGTTCTCTCTGTCTGTCTGTCTCTGCTATCTCTCTATCTCTCTGTGTCTCTGTCTGTCTCATGCTTCTCTCTCTGTGTGTGGTGTGTGTGTATGTGTGTGTACATGTTTGTGTGTGTATGTGTGTATGTGTGTGTATATATGTGTGTGTATGTATGTGTGTGTATGTGTACATGTGTGTGTGTATGTGTGTGTGTTTAATGCTCCCACTGTCAAATAATACAAATGACAAAGACCAGGGAAGATTCCTAAGGGACACAACCATAATTTAAAACTTTCCAAGCTTATATGGTCATGGAATGTTTTATTTGCAAAAACATTTGTTTCGCATTTTCAGAATGGATACTCTATAGAATACCCTGTAAAGGCACCGGTAAAGTGATTTCTAGCTCTTCCCAGTGGCACCCTTATTTCCAAACGTCTCAACCGGAGTGGAGGACATTTGTTGCTTTTACTGCGGTTGCTTCCTCCTGAAACACTACTCTAGAGAATAATGTGCCCCTCACCGCAAGGACCTTCGTGCACCTGGATAAACATTCCTCCTAACTCCTTCTACCATACCGATAACTCCTCTCAGTTCTCTTGGAGGTTGAAGGGAAGACGGAAGTTTGCGTTTCTGACTCGATGCTGCTTCTTCAGACCATCTTAACTGGAGTTGTTGGAAGACCTCCGCCATCCCTGAATTCTGTAAATGAAGATCTTTCCTTTTACTTCTTTCCCCGTGAGCTTCACCTTCATGATTGATCTCTGCCCTCTTCAACTCTGCCCCATTAATACGTATCGATCTGTCCATGCTTTCTTTATACAGTCCAATAAACTGAAGAAAGGGATTCAGCTTTAGCAGGAAGACAGTGGTACCTCCACAGAAGGACGGACGGGATAACGTGACCTCTGCACATCCCTGGCGGAGCGAGCACCTTCCAACCAGAGCGGAAGCCTATGATAGCTACAATGCCGTGGTGGACAAGCCCAGGTGAACAGGGTGAAGGTACCGATGACCGAGGCGGACAAGTGGGCCGTGCTAATTCAGGGCGTTTCCAAGTGTCTGTTGTTTGGAATTCAAGTGAAACATAAGAGTATTTGTTTGTTCTTGGTGTGACATCATGGGGAAATTAGTGGTCCAGGGTCCCCATAACCATGTGATGGTGTCCTGAGAATCAGATATGGGACAAATATAGTATTCTAATATGCACGTGCAAGTGTATGGTGTTTGAGTGCTTGTGGAGGGTAGAGGTCAACATTTGGTTGTCTATACCACTTTCCACATTATTATTGTTATTGTTATTATTGTTATTATTATTAAGGACATCCAGTGATTCCAGAACTCACCATTTTAGCTAGATTGGCAGAGCAGTGAGCCCAGGCCATCTGCCTCTTCCCACACCCCTAGCACTGTGGTTACTAATGTGGGCAATTACACCAGGCTTTTATATGGGTGCTGGGGTTCTGGACTCAGCTCCTCATCGTAGCTCAGTAGACACTTCAGCCACTGAGCCATCTCCCCGGACCCATCTGGTTGCATAATAATCCTTGCACCATCCTTGTCTACCTCCCTAATACGATTGCTCCGTTTTTACAAGAACAAAATGTCTTCACTCCTTTTCTAATAGGAAAGAAATGACTCTAACCAATCAGAAGATCCCTGATGGCTAGCAGGTGTTTGAGGTATGACTGATAGAGAGAATATGCAAACAAGCCGCATCTGGTCCCAAGCAGCCTTAATCCTCATTCTGTTGTCTCTTCTCCATCCCCCTTAGTTTTTTCTTTCCTTTCTGGCAGCTTTTCTCATATACCCTGTTATATGCAGGAATACATCCTATTAGTGAACCTCACAGAAGGGGAGAGGGAGGGAGGAAGGTAGTAGGTACAAATGGTGCAAGCATTGTTACAGTACCAGATGGGGCTGGGAAGAGACAACCAAGCTCCCTGTTTAATGGGATGGACTAGATTTTCAGTGTCAATCACCTTGCCCCTAGCTATGGTGGCTACAATTGCTCCCTTGCTCCTTGCATGGGGCACAGAGGTGGAAAGTTTTGGGGGAACCCTGGAATCCAAGGAATTCCTCAGAGTCCCTTCTGTATGAAACAAGTATTCTCATTTTTTTTTTTTTTTTATTGCAAGGAGGTAAAGTTGCCACTAAGAGTACAGCAGTTCCCTTCTTCCATCTTTGACCCACATGATGGAGGGTGAAGATGCTTGGCCATCTGCTTATGCTTTCAGGTAGGTATCAACCTCCTGCCAGAAGAATTCCCTCCCAGGAGGCAGGCACCAGCTTGACTTCTCCATGTTCAATGAGTTCTGTAGGTGCTGTCTTCAGCAATGAGGCCTTGCAGTCAGTTTGTGGAGAGCAACCTGTAGTCTTGGCAAGAGCCTGGGTTGTTTGGGGATTCCCATGGGACCCCTTTGACCAATAACTGAATTAGATGTAACCCATCTCTGATAGCGGAAAGTTCATTTGGGGACAAGAGATGGCCAGTTGGGGCTCTCTCTCCCCACTATTGGGCATTTTCACTTAGGTCACCTTCAGACACGTATATATATTAGGCAGTTTCTATTGCATTAGGTTTTCAAAGTACCCCTCAAACGGCCCTTAACTGTAGCTGTCTTTTCCCATTCCTTCTCTCATTGCTCTCTTCCCCCCCCCCCCCCATTGCAGCATCCCCATCCACTGATAACTACTCTCTTTCCCTTTTCTAGGAAGATCTATTTTTCCCCTGAAGACAACCTAACCTTTGTGGTTCTGTAGACCGTAGCTTGGTTATCACTGACTTAAGAGATAACATCTACACATAATGGAATACATACCACATCTGTCTTTCTGAGTCTGGCCTCGCTCAGAATGATTATTTTCTAGTTCCATCATTTACTTGTGAATTTCATGATTTAATTGTTTTTAATGGCTAAGTAACATTCTGCATAAATGTACCATATTTTTAAAAATGTATTCATCTGTTGAGGGGCATCGAGGTTGTTTCCAGTTTCCGGATATTATGAACAGAGCATGGTTGAGCAAGTGTTTCCACGATAGGATTGAGTGTCTTTCAGTGTATGTCCAAGACTGGGTTAGCTGGACCTTGAGGTATATCCATTTCCATCTTTCTGAGGAACTGCCACACCAATTTCCATAGTGGCTGTGCAAGTTTGCACTTCTACCAACAGTTGATGAGTGTTCTCTCACACTCAACCTCCTCATTAGTTGTCATTTTTTTTTTAATTGATCTTGGCCATTTTGACAGGTGTAAGATAAAATCTCCAAGTAGTTTGGGTTTGCATTTTCCTAATGATTAAGGATGTTAAATGTTTCTTTGTTTCTCAGCCATTTGAGTTTCCTTTATTGGGAATTCTCTGTTTAAATAGATTCCCATTTATTTTTATTATTTATTTATTTATTTATTTATTTATTTATTTATTTATTTATTTATTCTGAGACAGGGTTTCCCTGTGAAGCCCTGGCTGTCCTGGAACTCACTCTGTAGACCAGGCTGGCCTATACCTCCAAGTGCTGGGATTAAAGGCGTGCACCACCACTGCCTGGCTACCCATTTCTTTTAAAATTGACTTATTTGTTTTCTTGATATCCACTGTTTGAGTTCTTTGTGTATTTTGGATATTAGCTCTCTGTTTGATGTAAAGTTGGTAGCAATCTTTTCCCATTCTGTAGGCTGCCATTTTGTACACCTATTGATGGTGTCCTTTCCCTCAGAGAAGCTTTTCAGTTCCATGAAGACGTATTATTAATTGGGGGTCTTAGTGTCTATGCTAATGACGTTCTAGCCAGAAAGTCTTTTCTGTGCTGGTGAATTCAAGGCTACTCCCCACTATCTCGTCTTTCAGGTTCAGTGTATTGGACTTTATGTTGAGGTCTTTGATCCATTTGGAGCAGGATGATAACTATGGATTTATTTGAATTTGTCTGCATGCAGCCATCCTGATTGACCAATACCATTTGTTGAAGATACTGTCTTGTTCTCACTGTATATTTGTGGCTTCTTTATCAAAAATCAGGTGTCCATAAGTACCTAGATTTATGTGCCAATACCATGCTATTTTTATTAATGTAGTTCAATAGTACAATTTGATGTCAGGGATGGGGATACATACCTCCAGCAATTCTTATTGATTTTTATTATTGTTCAGGATTGTTTAGTTATCCTGTTTTGTTTTGTGTGTGTTTGTGTATGTGCTTTCATATGAAGCTGTAGATTGTCCTTTCAATATATCTGGCGAGGAATTGTGTTGGGATTTTGATGGGGATTTTCTTGAATCTGTAGACTGCTTTTGGTAGGATGTCCATTTTTTACTATATTAATCCTGCCAATACACGAGCATGGGAGATCTTTCCATCTTCTGATATCTTCTTCAATTTCTCTCTCAATATCTTAAACCTTTAATCGTACAAGTCACTTGCTTGGTTACACCAAGATACTTAATATTATTTGACATTATTGGGAGAAGTAGGTTCTCCCAATATTTAATATTTATATTTATATATTAATGTTTAATATTTATATATAGTAGGGCTACTGAATTTTGTGAGCTAATTTGATATCTACCTACTTTGCTAAAAGTGTTCATCTTCTGCAGGAGTTCCCTGGTGAAATTTTTAGGGTCACTTATGTATACTATTATATCTTCCACAAATAAAGATACTTTGATTTCTTCCTTTCCAATTTGTGTCCCCTTGATCTTCAGTTGTCTTATTGTTCTAGCTAAGGCTTCAAGTACTATATTGAATAAGTATGGAGAAAGTGGACAACCTGTCTTATGCCTGATTTTAGTGGAATTGCTTTGAGTTTTTTCCTGTTTAGGTTAATGTTGGCTAGAGGTTTGCTGTAAATTGCCTTTATTATGCTGAGGTATGCCCCTTGTATTTTTAATCTCTCCAAAACTTTTTTCCAGGATTTGTCCCAGGACTTTTCTGCATTTAATGAGATGATCATATGTTTTTTTTTTTCTTCAGCTTTTTTTTTTGGTGCAATATATTTACTGATTTTTAAAATATTGAACCATCCCTTCATCTCTGTGATGAAACCTACTTGATAATGGTGGGATGACCTTTTTTTTGATGTGTTCTTGGATTCAGTTTGCAAGTATTTTGTTGATTAATTTTGCATGGGAAATTTGTCTACTATTTGCTTTCTTTGTTGGGTCTTTATGTGGTTTGGGTATCAAGCTAACTTTAGTCTCATTAAATGAACTGGGTGGTGTTCCTTCTCCTTCTATTTTGTGGAATAGTTTGAGGAGTATTGGCATTAACTCCTCTTCTTTTAAAGTCTATTAGAATTTTGCACTAAAATTATCTGTCCCTGTTTGTTTTGGTTGGGAGACTTAATGGCTGCTTTTATTTCACTAGCGGTTATATGTCTGTTTAAACTGCTAATCTAATCTTGGTTTAACTTTGGCAAGTAGTATGTGTTGAGAAAATTATCCATTTCTTTTATATTATCCAATTTTGTAGATTACAGGTTTTAAAGTATGTCCTTATGATCCCCTGAATTTTCTGTGTCTGTCATTATCTCTCCCTTTTGGACCCTAATTTTGTTAATTTGGATCTTCTCTCTCCCCCTTTTAGTTAAACTTAGGTAAGAGTTTGTCAACTCTATTGATTTTCTCTAAGAACCAACTCTTTGTTTCATTGATTCTTGGAATTTTCTGTTGTTGTTGCTGTTTCTATTTTATTGATTTCAACCCTGAGTTATTTCTTGCCACGTATTCCTTTTGGGTATAAATTATTTTTGTTCTATAGTTTTCAAGCATGCTGTTAAATATTCATCAGATCTCTCTCTCTCTCTCTCTCTCTCTCTCTCTCTCTCTCTCTCTCTCTCTCTCTCTCTCACTCTCCTCTCTCACTGTAAACACAGCACTATGAACTTTTTTCGTTGTTTCCCATAAGTTTGGGTATGTTGTTTATTCATCTTCATCCAATTATAAAAAGGCTTTAATTTCTTTCTTGATCTATTTTCCATTCATTAGTGAGTTGGTCAGTTTCTATGTTTTTGCAATCTTTCTGTTGTTTCTGATATCCAGCTCTAATCCTTGGTGGCCAGATAAAACACAGGGTGTTATTTCATCTTCTTGTATCTCTTGAGACTTGCTCTGTGTTTGGGTTTATGGTCATTTTTGAAAAGTTCCATGAGGCACAGAGAAGAAGGTATATTCTTTCTTTCTTTCTATTATTTTGGTAAAATGTTCCATATAAATATTGAATAAGTTCATTTGGTTTATAACCAGTTAACTCCAGCATTTCTCCGTTTTGTTTTTGTCTGGATGATCTGTCTATTGGCAAAAATGTGTTATTGAAGTCTCCCACTGTCAGCATGTGAGGGTCAATGTGTGATTTGAGCTGTAGTAGTGTTTCCCTTATGAACTTGGGTACCCCTGTGTATGCTGCATAGATGTTAAACACTATGATGTCATTTTAGTGGATTTTTCCTTTGATGAGTATCTGGTATTATCATATGTATACTCCCTATCTCTTATCATTAGTTTTGGTTTGAAGTCTATTTTGTCAGATATTAAAATGGTTATACCATCTTTCTTCTTATGCTTATATGCTTAGAATATAATGTTCCATTCTTTCACCCTGAGGTGATAGCTATCCTTGATGTTAGGGTGTGTTTCTTGGATGTAGCAGAAGGATGGATTCAGTTTTCCCATCCTTTCTGTTAGTCTTTTAATTGGAGAATTGAGAGCACCAATATTGGGAGATACCAATGAGCAATATTTGTTGATTCCTGTTATTTTGTTGTTGTTGATGTGGTGGTGGTGGTGGTGGTGGTGGTGTGGTGTGGTGGTGGTGGGGTATGTGTGTGTGTTTTTCTCTCTTTAGATTTTCTAGTAGGGATTATTTATTTTTTGTATTTTACTGGGTGTGGTTAACCTATTTAGGTTGGACTTTTCCTTCTAATGCCTTCTGCATGGCTAGATCTGTAGATAGATATAGCTTATATTTGTTTTTGTTTTAAATCATGGAATGCCTTAATTTCTTCAACTATCATGATTGAATCTTTTGCTGGATATAGTAGTCTGGACTGGCATTTGTGGTCTCTTAAAGTCTGTAGAACACCTTTCCAAAATCTTCTGGCTTTTAGACTCTCCATTGAGAAGTCAGATGTTATTTTAATATATCTACACATTGTATAGGAGATAACTCTGGTATTTTGAGCAAGGTCCATTTTCACATCATAAGACTTCCCATGGTTATAGAAAGAGCAAGTCAACTGGGCCCCCGTGGTGTCTCAAGGTCCTCAAGGGTCATATTTTTTTGTGGCTGTTTCCTTTTCTACTTCCCTTTTTCCATGGCTGCAGGGGGATAAAATCCACATGAATCCTGTTTTACAGCCAAGGAAGGTTCGTCTCGAAGCCACTACAAAAATCATATGTGTGCATATATGTGTATGCATACACATACATGTACATGTACAATATACCTACATAAACATATACATACATCTTATACATATACATCACACAAATGCATTATATACATATGCATTTACATATACATTTATATCATATGCATGTAATACACATACACACACAAACACACACATATACATATACATATACATATTCTATGGCTGTACTTCCCATGGTGGATAGATCTATAGTTTCTCAAAGATGCCAGTGACTCCTTAACAAATACATTTGTCTTTCCATGATCGCAGAGTGTGCTCTGGACATTTTGGGAAGATAGCTCTAACATCTTATATCCCAGTGCACTTAATGGTAAGGAAGAGATATTCAAAGAGAACGTAGTGAGACACACTGGACTTTGCTGAGATAGGAAAGAGAGGAGGAAAGCCTTTGACCTCTTTTCCCAGGGTTATTTGGCTCAGAGGATGAACAACCTAGAGAGGAAAATGATCCAGGTCAGACTGGAGCAGAGATCCAACCAGTGGTTAAAGCCAGATTATCTGGGTTGACATGGATGCTACCTTGGTGGTCAGAACATTTTCCCTGCATTTCTTGCCTATTCATTTAGCTATGGCAATAGAGAATCCAACAAAGAGCCTAAGACATAAACCTGTGAAAATCATACATACATCTAATTCTTCTAAGGATGAAGTCTTGCTTTCTCTCCTTCCATCTTTGATGAGTGCAAAGCACCTTGGGAGTTTTTGCCAGCTCTTTGTGTAGAGAGGTGGTCCAGCCCCCTGATGCAAGTAGACTTCCTTCTTTGCTCTTCTTGCCGTTCTGTCTCTCCCGCCAGCACCTCCCACCACCCCATCTGCAAAATTTCAGTGTATGTGTGTGTGTGGGGGGGGCAGGCCTAAATTCTATTCTTGTCGAGGGAATAGGAAGCTGGAAAAATCACTTTGTATATCTTAAGGTGTTCACAAGCCATCCTACCCTCTGATTGGCTGAGTCCGTTTTGAGCATGGACCCTGTGCTGTGTCTTATACTGTCCAGCTGTGCATGGGAAGCAATGGCTCCTAATGCCAGTCATCAAGAGTTCAGCCTGCAGCGATATTTGAGGTGGAGTGATCCTCCTGACTTGGAATAATTGCCTTCTGAGGAAAGATGGCCAAATGCAAAATAATTAGGGAGAGGTCTCTGCAATTTCATAACTCATGGTTCTTTTTCTCCCGCCTCTCCATGGCCAGGGCTGGAATCCCTTCCAACTGGAGCAGGAACCTGCCTCTGTTATGAGCCAAGGCAGAGTTAAATAAGCCATTGTGCCATGTGCTCATGGGTAATTAGGCATGAAAAGAATCTGCAGTCTCTCCCCTCCATTGTTCCTCACAAGCTGTCCTTTTGCCATGTGCCTGAGCCCCCAGGTCTCAGCTCTGGCACTCGTACAGAGATATGGATGTCGTTGTCATGGCAACTGCTCCTGTGCTAAGCAACTTTATGGTCTAATATTATTAAGGGGGCAGGGGTCAAAAGCCAGTGAAAGACTTTGTCTCTGAAGCCCGTGATAATTGTATCCAGGATGGGGCAGCCGTGGGAGCTCATGGGAGAAGGGGGGAAACTTGGCGACCCAGAGCTACCCTTAAGAACACCTGTGAGCCAGACATGACCAAATCACAGAGTCAGCACAATAGCTTCCAAAGGCTCACACCCTCCTCTCCCATGTCCCCCTTTGAGTGTCACTGTATCCTTTCAGGTGCCTGGCACCCTGCTGTTCCATCCTGGGAAAGTTCGGTCTCTAGTAAATTCCATCTGACTGTGGAGTTTAGTCACTGCGTTTCTACCCACACGTGTGTTTCTGACCGAACAATAGGAAGTGGTGGAAATAGGTGGAGGAAAAAGTTCTCTGTTTCCCGGAAGCTTAAAGACGCAGTAATGCTGCCTTTTGTTCTTTAGTGTCTTACTCTAGGAAGTGTCAAACATTCACACGAGCATGGGAAAAAAGAGTGAGCTCCATATAGCCCATTACCCCAGCTGTATTTGTGTGTGTGTGTGTGTGTGTGTGTATGTGAGTGTGTGTGTGTGTGCGCACGCACATGCGCGTATTCACATGTGAGTGAGTACGTGTGTGCGTGCAAGCATGTGGCAATTAAACTGTTCTCCTTAATTGTTCTCTACCTTATATTTTGAGGCAGGTTCTCTCATTTGAACCAGAGCTTGTTGGTTTGGCTAATCACCAGCTCGCTCTGGGGATTCCTTATCTTCACCTCTCCACTACCCACAGAACCTCCTGTATTTTCTATAGTCATTTGCATTCCTTGCATTAAACATGGAGTAGAAAGGACCCTTAAGACCCTGTTTTCTCCATCTCAGTCCCAGGCAGGGGTTTGTATTTCCTTAGTGATGATGCAAAGGAAGGCGTGATGCATGGTGTTGAGGTGTATATCTGGCATGCCTCATGAGATGCCCCCCACACTGCCATCCTTCTGCCATAGTTTGAAGACCTAGCAGTACGTGGGGCTCCCTCATGCCAAACACACTCAGGTCCAAAGCCAGCTGACCTCCTGGACATTCTAATGTTACCTATGGTCCTGCTCCCTGGTTCTTGTAGGATTAGATTCACACACTGTATCAAGTGATCTCTCCCGAGCTAGCACATTTTTTCCTAGTGTTGAGTGAGAGGCAGCTTCAGAAACTGTTCTCGATCTTAGGGTAAGGGGATGCCTTTTCATAAAGTGGCACAGCATGATTCCATGCATGCTGACAAAGCTCCCATAATGCTCTCATTTTAAAGGTTCTACAAGTACCTCAGCCTCCTCTGGAATCAGCCCTGGTCTTTCTTGGCTGGGATCAGAGGGCTATGCAGTCCGGAAAACTTCATTAGAAGAAACTGAATCCGATTTGTTCATTAATGATTTATTTTTTTATGTGTTCATAAAGCTAATGTTTTATGAATTATTAGGTTTTTATTATAACACCATATATATGGACATATATGTGTGTATATATGGGTATTTATGTATGGACATGTATATATACATATATGTATACAATGTATGTGTGTATATATATGGGTATTTATGTATAGACATGTATATATATACATATATATGTATACATATATGTATACAATGTATGTGTATGTATATAATGTATGTGTATGTGTATGTATATATAACTTTTATAGTATTTATACTCCCTAATACCCACTCTTATTCCCCTCCATCCTTTCTAGTCCATTCCTTCCCTAGGAATCTCCCGTCCCACTTTTCCAGTCCTCATTTGAGAGAAAATATGTAACAGGTGCCTCTGACTCTGGCTTATTTTACTTAATATGGCAGGTTCCAGTTCCATTCATCTCCTTGCAAATGACATAATTTTGTTCTTAATGTCTGTGTATATGTACGGCATTTTCCTAATGCCCTTGCCTGTTGATGGGCAGCTAGGCTGTATCGAATGTTGCCGTAATAAGCATGGGTCTGCAGTGATCTCTGGTTATCTTCTAAGTGCAGGCGGTTCATGAGCTAGCTCTAGTTTGAGTTGCTTAAGGATCCTCCATGCCCTCCATGCCAGTTTCCACGGTGGAGGACACTGTGTGGGAGTTCCTGTCTGTCCTGCATTCTTGTCCATTTCTGTCTCTTGTGTTTCAATTTTTACTCTTTGTCTATTTGTGCGTGGATATGCCATGGTATCCTCGTGGAGGTCCGAGGACAACCCATGAGCAGTTGGTTTGCTCCTTTCATCATGTGAGCCCCAGTGATTGAATTCAAGCCATTATCAGGCTAGATGGCAAGTGCTTTTACCTGCTGAGCCTTCTCAGTGGCCTGTTTTTGTGTTTTCTGATGGGGATAAGAAGAATGCCTCACCTTGTTTTAATGTTACTTCCCTGATGGGTGTTCAACATTTTCATGCATTTATTGTTGTGGCGGTTAGTTTTGAGCAACTGACATCAACTCGAGTCATCTGGGAAGACGGAACCTCAGTTGAGAAAAAGCCTCCACCGGATCAGCCTGTAGGTATGTCTGTGAGGCATTTTCATAATGGCTAATTGGTATGGAAGGGTCTAGCCCACTGTGGGCGGAACCATGCCTACGCAGACGGGCCTGAGCAATAGAAGAAAAGTAGCTGGTCAAGTCGGAAGAAGCAAGCCAGAAATCAACATTCCCCCATGTTTCTGCCTTGAGCTCCTGCCCTGACTCCCCTGATTGATGGACTACAAGCAAGACTATGAAAGAAACCCCTTGCTCCACAAGTTGCTCCTGGTTATGGCGTTTAATTTCAACAGAGAAGCAAATGGGAACGAAGGCTCATTTGTATATTTTTCTCTTGAAAAGTGTCTGTTTGTACATTGGCTTGTTCACTGGCTGGATTGCTTGTTCTTCTGATGCTTAATTATGTGAGTTCTTTGTATATATTCTGGATAGCGGGCCCCTGTCAGATGTAGAGTTGGCAAGGGTTTTCTCCCACTCCGTAGGCTTTCTTCTTGTTTCCTTTGCTGTGCAGAAGCTTTATAGTTTCATGTAGTCCCGCTTATTAATTCTTACTGTTCTGAATTAGATTTGTGATGGTTTCAAATTTAAACTGAAGCTTGACAGGATGGCTTTTAGAAAAAAATCTTCAAAGGTGAATCAAGGCAGCACTGTCTTAGTTATGAATTTTTGGGGGGTAGGGGGATTCATCATGTAGTGTAGGCTGGTCCGAAAATACTTTTCATAGTAGCAAGGCTCTGATCATATGTAGACATAATGTTTATTAGACCAACAGCACCTGCTGTAAGCTCTAGGGTGGCTACTACTGCCAGTTAACATGTCTAATGTGATTTCCTGTCTACTATTGTGGAATATTTTTTTGCATGCGAGCAAACATGTTGATGCCTTACCAGGTATATTTGTTGGTTATTCAGTGTGCTGGTTAGTTTTAGTATCAACTTGACACAACATAGGGTCATAAGAAAAAGTAACCTCAGTTGAGAAAATACCGTAGGCAAGTCTGTGGGGGTCATCTTTTTGATTAATAATCACTGTGGGAGGGGAGGGCCCATCTCACTGTGGGCAATGCCATCCCTGGGTAGGTGGTCCTGGGTTATCTAAGAAATCAAATTGAGCCAATGATGAGGAGCGAGCTAGTAAGCAGTGTTTCCCTGTGACCTCTGCTTCAGTTCCTGCCTTGTGTTCCTGCCCTGACTTTCCTCAATGATTTCCTGTCATCAGGACACATAAGCCAGATAAACCCTTTTCTCCATGAAGTTGCTGTGGTCATAGTGTTTATCAAAGCAACAGAGAGCAAATTAGGTCACTCAGTTATTGAACCTTTGTAACCCCCAGTCAGAATTAAAAAGGCAGTGGCATAAGAATGAGAGCTTTTGGACACTGTGTGTAAAGGGGAAAAAAAACCCAAGGGAATGGCAGATGAAGGGGCAGGGTAGGTCTGGCTCTGTTTAGTGAGTCATAGTGTCTTGGGGTTTTATTGCTGTGAAGAGACATCATGACCATGGCAACTCCTATGAAAGACAACATTTCATTGGGCCTGGCTTACAGGTTCAGAGGTTTAGTCCATTATCATCATGGCAGGAAACATGGCAGCATCCAGGCAGACATGGCGCTGGAGAAAAAGCGGAGAGTTCTACATCTTGATCCAGAGGCAGCCAGGGGGTTTTTTGTGTCACACTGCACCTAGATTGAGTATAGTCAACCTCAAAGTCTGCCCCCACTGTGACACACTTCCTCCAACAAGACCGACGACACACCTGAGTCTGTAAGGGCCATAACTTTTTGAACCACCGCACTTAGAGTTATTATAATAGAAAGAAGAGATGTGCAAAATCTGTCAGGATTGAGGTAATTTATGGATTTTAACAGTTCACATTTTCACTTTTTGGTATCATGACATAGTCTCTCGATGTAAGATCTGGCATCTTTTGAGACAAGGAGGCGGATGTTTATACCCCTATTGTTTAGGTAAGGAAACCAAGACCCAGGTTAAGTGAATTATTGAATAATTGAATGAGTCGGGTAAACATCAGAGCCATGTTTTCTAGTCCATGGCTATTTGGAACAAATCAATAAGACAAACAAGCTGGTTAAGTGTCTTAATAGCCCCCCCCCCATTCCATCATGAATATCTCAAATAACCCTTGTGTCAAGTGAGCCCTGCCTTGTTATCGTCTCAGAATTTACAGATGTATTTCCTCATTTTTTAAACTAAAAAAAAATATTAGTATTCTAAATTTACAGATACAAATTGTATTTATGGTGCAAAAGTTGGTGCCTTGCTAAGTGCGTATTTTGTGGAAGAGTTAGATAGATTCAACACGTCTATTACTTGACAAACTGATAATTTTTGAGCTGAGATGTAAAATCTATATTCTTAGGATGATCAAATCCCTTATACCTGATCAGTAGTTTCCATGTTGTAGAATTGTTGTTCAGAGCCTACTCCCCCCATGAAACTGAAATTTCATGTCATGTGATCACATCTGTTCAACCTCTCCTCACCCTGGAAGTCACCATTCACCATTCTACTCTTGCAATTTGGTTCTGTATATAACTGACCAAAAACACTTGTCTTGTGTGTGTGCGTGTGCATGCGTGTGTGTGTGTGTGTGTGTGTGTGTGTGTGTGTGTGATATACATGTGTGCATGTAAGTTGTACATTCTCATATGTGCATAGTCCAGAGATCAGGTGTCTTTCTCAATAGCTACTGACTTTAGTTTTTGAGACAGCGTTTCTAAATGAACCCAGAATTTGATGGTTCAGCTAGAGTCACTGCCCAGCAAGTCCCCAGGACTCACCTGCCTCTGCCTCCCTAGTGTTGGGGTTACAGATGTATGCTCCCACTCAGTTTCTAGGGATCTGAACTCGGGTCCTCATGCTTGTTCCATAGGTACTTTACCCACCGAGCCCCAGCATTTATGACTAACTTACTATAGTTAGTTATAGTTAGATCTCTTCTTTCTATGACTAACTTACTATAGTTAGCATAACGGCTTCTAGGTCCAGCCATGTTGCAAGTGGTAGGACTTGGAGTTCTCAAAGGAGTAGCTTTTAGTGTGTCTATCTACGTGTCACATTTTCTTCACGAGTGACGGACACTCAAGCTGCTTTCGTTCCGTGTGGCTAATGCGCAAATAAACTTAAGAGTGCGTGTGCCTCCAGCATACAGCTTTCCATTCCCTCTAGATTCAGACTCAGTAGTGGGATTGTTGGATCGGATGCTCGTACCGTTTTTTCTTATTTGGAGGGACCACCATATTGTTTTCTGTAATGGCCAATTTGCGTTGCAACCCAGTGGCCCACCATTCCCTTTCCTCCTACGCCACACTCACCCTCCCGTTTGCCTTGAACCCTCTCATTAACAACAGTTGCTCTGGTGTTGCCCACGGCTTTCCTGTGATTGTCACTGCAGCCCTGTGGCTCTTCCTCGTACAGCGCTAGCGTCGTTCTGCAGCTTGTGTTTGGAGATGCTGAGCTGGGCTCAGTGAATGCTTGGTTGAATGAACTCATCTTCTGGTCTCCAACGCACTTTCAAATGATTCACGTTGTATGGGTGAATCTTTGCAAGAGGCCAAGTGGGGGTGTACTGTAAGAGAGCCAAGGGTCTCCCCAGGACTGCCTTCCATGATGATGTAGTGTAGGCCTTCATTTCATCACCATAATGGAGCGATCTCTTCATCTTTCCAGAAATCTGGTATATCTATTTTTACCTTGATTCTAACTAAACCTCCAAGCCAGCGAATCACCAAATAGAACCATCAAAGGCTGAGTTGGTCGCCTAGCGTCACATTCCCTCCCCATTGTAGAATACTGTTTGCTTGCTTGAGTTGGAAGGGCCATAATAACATTGAGATCTAACACTCAGTAGGTAACCCATTAACTTTATCTTGGGACTGATTAGTATGTGCGGTATCTTACTTAGAAACTGACCTGAGGAATAGCTCTCTAAGCAAAGATCTAAGTACAGAGAACCTGGGAGCAGTGGAGACCTGAATGAGTCCATGTCTTTCTTCACTTAGAGCAGAGGGGCTAGCTAATGTTTTGGGGAGGTGGAAAGGGGAGGCAGGGAGCTGAGAGAAGATAGCATATGTTTAACGATTCATTCAGCGCTTTTATTAATTTTACTATAAGCTAGGCACCTGGGATTATTGGAGAAATAATAAGGTGATGATTGTGTATTGCAGGAACTCATTATCTTGTGGGAAAATTGGATACTGAAAGTCACAAAGCAATATTTTAAGTACAATGGCAGAGGTTAAATATAATACACTCCTGGAGCACAGAGGAGGGAGCAAATGACTCTGACAGGGAGGGAAGTCTGAGGAACCAGGGAAACAGCAGGGGGAAGGTACCATTTATCTGTGTCTGTAAATGTACTGCATTAGAGAATGGAAAGAAAAAGCATTTTAGGGAGGACATCAATGGGATTTCCTTAAAGACATTTATTGGGTACCTCTTGTGAATGGTGTACTTCTAGTTGTGTGGCATGTACTGGTGGCCAGAGAGGCAGAGGCCACAGAGAAAGCATTCATGTTCTAGTTCGAGGAATGGAAGAGCCAAGAGTTTCAGTTTGAGTGAATGGCCATGAGTTGAGAAGAGAAGGGGGCTGGTCTGGTTGAAAACAGTAGAGGTTAGCTTAGTCTGAGTGATAGTTCATCTTGTCTTTTTGATACCTAAGCAGTGATGTTAAAATGTCACTTTTGGCTAAATGGAGGGAGATACAGGCTGAAGATACAGAATCGAAAGCCACCGCCATCATATGGGTAGCATTTGAAGTCAGGGTATTCAAAGTGTGACGTGGTGCTGTGGTGGAACAACGGAAAAGACCACAACATGGATAGGCAGCAGGCTAGGTTATGAGTGTCCCTGGGGGAAAATTTACATTTAGATGTCAGAGAAATGAGGACAAACTAGGCAAAGGAAATGAACGGATATGGTTGGGAATGAAAACTAGAAAGGAAGACGGTGTGACAGCCTAACAGCACCACATGAAAAAGGTGTGATGGCACACACTGTAATCCTAATACTTGGGAGGTGTGGTAGGAGGGTCAGAAGTTCAAGATCCACCCTGCATATACTATGAATTTGAGGCCAGACTGAGTTACTTGAGACCCTGTCCAAGAAAAGAGAAAGAGGAAGTGGGAGGGGAGGGAGAAGAAATAAGGAGGAGGAGGGGGGAAGAGAGAACATGAGAAGACGTGTGACTAATGTCAGTGGCCGGCAGGAAAGTTTCAAAGCCACAAGCTGTTTACTTGACCTGTCCCCCAGCATGGCTTCAACAAATACAGCAGACTACATGAATAGACAAGGATGCGGAGACACTGGAATCGTTCTGCTGTTTTAGAAGGGGGACATCAGCTTATACATAGTTCCTCAAAAAGTTACCCGTAGATCAGAGCACTGCTCAGTCCTCAGCAGAGATACTTCCTCCTGCAGTAGATGGTAATCATCCCAGAGGCCCACAACTGGACATGTGCAGAGAGTGAGAGGCTTCAGAAGCACTCTGTCCTGAGTGGAATCCTGATCACGCAACCCCACTCAAGATTCGGAGATCTATGTGGAAAGGAGGCAGAAAGATTGTCAAGGTCAGAGGTGATAGATGACCCAAGGAAAAACAGTGTCATCTGACCACAACAGGACTGACACCGATATGAATTCACTGAAACTGTGATACCATGCACAAGTTCTGCAGAGGGTCAAAGCTGACAAAGTCTCAGTACAGAGAAGGGGAGGTAGATACAAACTCTCATTCCTAATCAAGAAGTTATTTGCAATCAACACCTGCTAAGAAATGGCAAATCCATTTTCTCTGATGGCAGGACTCTGGGTATATCAACCACGTACCAGGGCAGTCCCCACACTCTGGAGTATTTGATCAACACAAAACGGACTCTGTGTTTTTAGTGATATTTTTCTTTTGATTTTATTTAATTATTTTTTTAACGGAGACAAAGAACATGAAGTTGGGTAGACAGAGAGTGGGAGGAGGAACTGGAGGGAATTGGATGATGGAAAGCATTTTGTAAAATATGCTGTGTAGAAGTCTCAAAGACTAAGAAAGAAAAATTTCGAGTTACCGCCTGACAAAATAACCCGTCCTTCCTACATATTCTAGAGAAGTAAAAACATCATCCACGTCAAGGAATGTTTATAACAATGCTACTAATAACAGTCAAAAAGCATCCATTCTTGTTCTAGCTTGGATATGTTTGAAAATTGCACGCTGAGTGGTAGAGAAGGATCGTGAAAGACCTAACACTGTATGATTTCATTTACATGAAAAGCTCAGGGCAGGCAAACTGACAGTGATGGCAAGTGAGCCTAGTGGGTAGAGAACATAGGTGAATAGAGACCTACTGCTGGCTGGTGGGGACTTTCATTTTTGGTGTAATAGAAGTGTTCTGAGTGGGTTGTGCTCATGGTTGCACAACTCTGAACTCTAAGCCTTAAGTCGTGCATTTTGTCAGGTGCATCTTTCCCCTCTCCCCTCCGGTGCTGATTGGCTTAAAAGTGCTGATTGCTATCTTACAGTGAAATCTCTTTGGGGGAATGTCTCTGACCCAAAAGAACCTTCCATGCCTGTGGCCATGTCACAGGTGACTGAGGCCACAGCCAACAGCAAGCAGATCCAGGGGATCTGAACTCAGGTCCTCATTCATGTGTAGCATCACCCTTACCCACTGAGTCACCTGATGTCACCAGCCATCAAGGTAGTGGAGGCCTCAGGGATTCCTGTAGCTAGCTGTGGAGCTGGGATGCTCCCTGAGCTCTTTGAGGCAAAGAGACAATGCCTTTTGTTCATATTTGAAAATGTCAATTTCCTGGGCATGGAGACATGGAATCAAGTGTTCCAATCTCAAGGGAGATCTGATAGCATCTGCCTTTGTTTCTTTTCCTGTAGCTATGGTAAAATGCCCGGCAGAAGCAACTTAAGGGAGAAAGGGTTACTCTCACAGTTCATCATAACAGGGAGGTCAACGTTGTAGGAATTTGAAGCAGCTGGTCACAGTGCACCCACAGTCAACTCCACAAAGTGATAAATACCTGTGCTCAAATAACTTTCTCTAATTTATACAGTCTAGGGCCCAAGCTCAAGGAATAGTCTTTCTTTCAGTTAAGATGGGTCTTCTTATGTCAGTCAATGTAGCTAAGGTAATCCCCCACAGGCCTCCTGGAAGGACCATCTTCTACGTGATTCTAGAGCTTGTCAAGTTGACAATACGAACCATTCTCTACAGTGGCACATTGTAGAGTCTACTACAACTTCTCTCCCAAGCTGTTTGCAGTAGATGTTGTCTGTGTCTCTCAGAAAACCTTGTCCATGGAGTGTGGGAGATGGCTCAGTTAGAAAAGTACTTGCCACACAAGCATGGAGACCTCAGTTTGATCCCTAGGACTCACAGAAAAAGCCAGACACAGTGGTGGGCAGATGATTGTGATCCCAGGGCTGTGGATGTGGAGAGCCACTGATTTCTGGGGCTTAAAGAATAGCCAATCTAGCTTAATCAGTGAGCCTCATGTTCAAGTGAGAGACTTTGATCCTAACAAGCGAGGTAGCTAGCTCCCGGGGAACGATGCCCTCTGTTGACCTCTGGCCTCCACATACAGACTTGTTGTTTATTTTTATTATTTTGATTTATTTATATTACTATATTATGTGTATGAGTGTTTGACCTCAGTGTATGTATGTGTACCTTATGCATTTCTGGTGCCCATGAAGGTCAGAGGAGGGCACTGAATCCCCTAGGACTACAGATAGTCTTGAGCTACTGTATGGGTTCTGGGAGTTAAATCTTGGCTCTCTGTAAGAGACTGAGTAGTCTCATCTTTTAAACCAACTGACTAGCCCATGCATGCTCAGTAGTACACACTTACACACACACACACACACACACACACACACACACACACACTGCCAAGGACCAGTGTCAGCTTGGAGCTTAGAGAGGGGTTCTGAGAAAAGGGGTGTGTCTGGGAGCAGCAAAAACAAAAGACTGTAAGTCAAATCGTGGGTCCAAGCTGGCATCTATGTTCTGCTCAAGACAGCTTTCCAACCTGCTTTCTCTCTGTTCTGATTTCTCTCTCGGGAGATCTCCAGACAACTCTCCCTTCTAGACAGCTTTCTCTGCTGGAGATAGTTCTCCAAGCAGTTCTCTTACTATTCTAAAAAAAAAAAAAAACTTCTCTGGAGAGCTCATCTCTTGCAGATCGTAAGCCCAGTCTTTTATTTTATATAGCAACCCAGTCATTTACTTCAGGTTTCCTTTTGATTATCCTGTGAACCAGCATCCCATGACCCCAGCCCCTTAATTCTTAAGGGACAGAAAGAACACATTTTCTTTTAAAGTTGTAAAAGAATTCAGAGATCTGTCTGCCTCCCTTAAGCACAGATGCTAAGCTAGCTGGATGGGACCCCACCCTGAAATCACCATTTTCACCATACCTGGGCCTAACCTGGCTCTGTCCCAGACTGACCCAGAACTCAGGAATCTGTCTGCCTTTGTAAGCATAAACAAAAATATTGGCTAGGTGGGATCTCCTCTTACCACCACTCCCCAAATCGCTTTAGTCCCTTCCTTAGTATCTTTTTGGTGAGTTGGCTCACAGTGCTTTAGACTTATGAAGCCCCTCATAAAATTCATATTGCATTCTTAATTTTTGCGAGATTATCTATTTTTGAACCCATGCTTTTAGGGTTCTTTTTCACAGCCTTAAGGTCTGTCCTGAAGGTCTCTGTGTTTACCATTCTGCTGAGACATTAGTCACACCTTTGCCTCCTGGACTCTGCTGTCTCTGATTATCACGGGCTCCTTAACGTCAACAGGGAGGACATTCCCTGGGAGGACCATTCCCTGGAGGACCATTCCCTGGGTGGACCATTCCCTGGAGGACCATTCCCTGGGAGGACCATTCCCTGGGAGGACCATTTCCTGGAGGACCATTCCCTGGGAGGACCATTCCCTGGGAGGACCATTCCCTGGAGGACCATTCCCTGGGAGGACCATTCCCTGGGAGGACCATTCCCTGGAGGACCATTCCCTGAAGGAGGGATGTAAAATATCTATATTATTATACAAAAAAAATCTTCGGTCACAGCAGCTACCAATATTTGTGGAGGCCCACATCTGCTGGCCCTGTCCCAGGGACAGAAACCATGTCATTCTGTCCCTACCAAGGCCATCCTG
Organism: Arvicanthis niloticus; assembly: GCF_011762505.2. Taxonomy (NCBI): domain Eukaryota; kingdom Metazoa; phylum Chordata; class Mammalia; order Rodentia; family Muridae; genus Arvicanthis; species Arvicanthis niloticus. The sequence continues at coordinate 9,642,112 of NC_133434.1, forward strand.
GACCCAGCAATTTACATATACTCATTCACACAAACTCATACACAGACACACACACACACACACTGACTCATACACACACAGACTCATACACACATTCACACACAGATTTATACACACTCATATACACACTCACACATACTCATACACACTCATACACACACAGACTCATACATACACATTCACACACACTCATACACACTCATATACACACACTCACACACAGCCATACACACAGACTCAAACATACGTATTCATACACATTCACACACAAACTCACACACACTCATACACATACTCATACACACTCATATACACACTCACACACACAGACTCATACATACACATTCACACACACTCATACACACTCATATACACACTCACACACACCCATACACACAGACTCAAACATACATATTCACACACATTCACACACAGACTCATATACATACTCATATACACACACACAGACTCATACATACACATCCACACACAGAGACTTATACACACTCATGTATATACTCATACACACTCATATACATACAGACTCATATACACATTCATACACACACTCTTGTACACTGACACACTCATACACAGGTACTCATTCGCACACACAAATACACATACATACACACTCATACATTCACTTACACACTGATACACACATATGCACACATACAGTCACACACACACTCATGCACACACATTCACATATACATACACTCACACACCACACACATAAACATTCATACACAAACTTACACACTCACACATACATACACTCATACACAACAGATACCCTTTCACACACATAAAATAAAATAAAATAAAAATAACTATAAGGATACCTCTTCCAGGATTCTCATTACTTCTGTCTCTAGACAATGTGTTCGAGGTTGGCGGATGTGCATCTCAAGTCTGTGACTGGCCTAGGGGCCTCCAGCAGGGTGCATCACCCCAAATCTACTCTCTCTCCAAGATGGCTTCCCTGCTATGACCCAGATTTTCATCTATTTAAAAAAGTGTAGTCCTGGGACCTACGGCCACCACATTATTCTTAAACACTTACCTATGCATTTATATGTTCACAGTTAGGGAAGTGTCAGTGACAGGCAACTTGGTTGGACACAGACTTCTCTCCTGTTTTTTGTTTTTGTTTTTCCTCTTCCTCCTCCTCCTCCTCCTCCTCCTCCTCCTCCTCCTCCTCCTCCTCCTCCTCCTCCTCCTCCTCCTCCTCCTCCTCCTCCTCCTCCTCCTCCTCCTCCTCTTCTTCTTCTTCTTCTTCTTCTTCTTCTTCTTCTTTTCTCAGACAGGGTTTCTCTGTGTATCCCTGGCTATCCCGGAACTCACTCTGTAGACCAGACTGGCCTCGAACTCAGAAATCGGCCTGCCTTTGCCTCCTAAATGCTGGGATTAAAGGTGTGTGTCACCACTGCCTGACTTCTCTCCTGTTTCTTGAGAGCTGGCTTCCCTTGTCTCTTCTGACAATATAATAACTTCTTTTCTTAGCTGCTGGTATTTTGAGATAAGAACCCAGGGACCAGGTAGCAGCTTTAGCCTAAAGCTATATGGGGCCTGGTGCACTCCATTCTGAGACTGAAGATATCTAAGCACACGTGGCAGTTTTAGGGTTAAAAATGAGTCCCTGTGTACATAGATAAGATGGACCACATAGTCCCTAAACCTATGTGCCCTACCCACTGGGGCATGGCAGCGTAAAATAGCCATTGAATAAAACTTGGTGCTCTGTCCTGGAGTGTAAAATCCATGCTTTCAGGGGTACTAAAACCTCTCCAAACTGGTGCACATCCATTCTACAGTGCAGTGTGCTTGCCATCAGCTCATCTGGGCAGGCAAATGAGGCCTGATGGATGATGTAATGTGGATGTTCTGTGGAGTGAAAGCCTTTAGACAATGTTATCAAGCAAGGGGAAGAGTCTGGTGCCAAATGTATCCTTTAGTTCCTCTCTATGTAGTTAGAAAGTGCTTCTGGTCCTACTTTCAACAAGGATAGAAAGGGACACATTTGCCAGATCACTGGCTATCTGTGGACCACATGCTTAAGGCTGTGTACCTAGGAAAGACTTTAGACTCAGCAAAGAAACTGCGACTGAGATTGGTTAACTCCTCTGAATGTCACTGTCATTCATCACAGCCCATCTGGTTTTTGTTGCAGGCAGAAGGATGAATTAAATGAGATATGGCAGAGCCATCACCCCTGCATTCCTTTGGTCTTCAGAGTGAGATATCTCTGCCATTCGCCCAGGGATAAAGTATTGCTTTGATTTACTATCTTGGCCAGAAGATATGAGTTAAAGAATTCCTCTGGATCCCTCTCTGGGTTTTTCTTATTTCACAGCCCCAGGAGCCAATGTGTGGGTCTTGTTCACTCCCAAAACAATCTGTTTCCACTGTAGATGCACGAAACAATCAGTGGATGTGTTTGGAGGCAAATGGAGTTACTGACATCTGTACCTGGGACAAATCTTCATGTATCACCTGGTCCTGAATCCGAATCCCTTCTCTTTCAAGGGAGCCTCTAAAACTTCAGTTTTGGTGCGTCTAGCAATCCTTTAAATGTTATGTCTAATGATTTTATTTTCTCATTTTTTTTTTTTTTTTTTGCTTTCTGGAAAGATCTATTGTTTTCGTACATATTCATTTCATAAATGGTTCTCTTGGGAACGAACACAAACTCTCCTTTACTTAATGGAATCTGGATTGGTCAACTGATTTTGACCTTCTGTTGGGGGGGGGGGTTGCAGCCTTTGGACCTCTGACTAGTCACCCTCAAGTCCTTTCAGACAGTACATTAAGCCACTTGCTCGCTACCTATCATCTGTTCTCTAACATTGACAAAAAAATATATGTGCTTTAAAACATTTCCTTAATGTCCATGGGTCAGGCAGGAAGCAAAATATCATTTCTTGCAAAACCCAGGCCTTCTTGATTGCCTTAAAAATTCTATGAGACTCCTGGGTCAGAACAGGGAGAAGTAGGCCATCCCTGCAGACCCAGAAGGTCCAGGAGAAACTGGGAATCCTAGGTCTTCAAGCTGCGTCATCTCTACTCTTCCCATCCCCCATCTCGGGGCTTCATTCTTTCCCAAATCAGGTCCTGACCTCAATGTAGCAACCTTTGGAAGGTTTTCATACTCCACAATTCTGCTGCTTCTATATTTTAATTTTGGTTTAAAGTTCACCTTTGAGGTCCTTCAGTAGAAGGAGAACCAATCCCTTCTAAAGCAGCTGAAGAGTTCTACTGGTTTTTCTATTTGACTTTTAGATGTCCATTGATAACCTATCATTTTTATTTTTATCCCTCAATACACTGATGGTCCCCAACCATCTCCTGTCCAGCATCACAGTCATGGACTTCAAGGTTCATGCCAGCACATGTTCTTCTCTCAAGATCCCACCTGATTCACCACTGGTTGACATTATCATGATTTTGTCAAGACAGCATGTGTGTCCGCAGCTTCCTATTTGTAACTTACTGCCCCACATGAAATCCTGATTCCCCACTGGCTGGGTGTGGGATGGTCTGCTCCCAAAGCTTGTATCAGCATTTGCTTTTCCAAGGGTCTGAACCACTGACTCTTTGGGGTATAGTTACCTGTAAACACCCTGGCAGAGATACTCATGCAGGGAGTTTTAGGAGGGATGATGTCGGGGAGAAATACTTGAAAAGTGAAAGGGGTGGGGGTTAGTGGAGTGGTGGTGGTGTTAGGACACTGCCACCATACAGTTGGCAGAAACCTTAAGAATAGCCTCAGGGGAGAAAGGCTGAGAAAACACATAATCCTCATGGTTCTCCAGGATTTTAAGTTGCATGGGGGTAAGCAGGTGATGTTGGGGTGACGGTAAAGCAAAGGTGGGTAGATCAAGAACCTGTCAGTCCCGTGGATGTAAAGGGTTGTGGGAATGAGAGCCTGAGTGGGCAGAAAACATATCATGCTCCATGGAGGATTCATTAGTGGGATGTCTGAGACTATGGGCAGTGTAAATTCTTAAGTGTATTCTTCAACAGATTCTTTCTCCAGAAGACTCATCTTCCACTCAAGGCACCTTGCTTCTCAAAGCTAATAAATACTTCTAGGGGTTCTCTGCTCATTTGGATTCATGCTCATTTGCATACCCAGTTAGTTGTCAAAGCTTGTCAACACCACCTCAGACTAGCTTCTCCCCATCCCTGTCTGCCACACCATCTCAACACCATCTCAACATCGGGCACCTTCCCTGCTCACCCCCCATCTCAGCTACTATAAAAGCTTTGTGTCCTCAGCGCTCATGCCCAATGAGATCTACGAATAACTGCATAATGATTGTCTCTTATCTAAACTTTGATTTCAGGAAGCAGTCAACTGGGGTCTGAAAATATTACATAAAATTTCTCTATATGAATAATTTACAGGTTCTTGATTGCATGTTATTTTTAGTGTCGTGGAACTGCATTCAGTCGGGCTCTGTTCTGCCTGGAACTAGAGTCTTTCTTTTTCAGCGTATCCATTTTGTGTGCACTACCTTGTTGGGAGTTATTCCACAGCCATCCAGATAACCATAACTCTCTTGGTGTTAGCATTCAAATAATCTTTATTTTACTTAATATGACCACTCCCTTTTGTCCTAAGGATTAAACACAGGGGATATATATGCTAAACCTCTGCTCTGTCATTAAACTATATTCCCAGACCTCTTTTATTTCAGATTTTGAAATTTTAGAATAGAGTCTCCCAAAATTGCACAGGCTTCACCTCGAAGAATTCAAGAACTCCAAGAGTGAGTTCTTGAATTGCTGATCCTCTTGCTTTAGGCTCTGAGTAGCAGGGTTTAAAGGCCTATGCCACCAGGTCTAACTTAGTCATTATTGCTGTATTAGTCATGATTGCTCTACTTTTTAAACGTAGTGATTATTGATCTCTTGCTGGGCTTAATATGCAAATGGCACTTTATGACAGATGTGTGTGAAGAAGGGAATGCTACAGCCATATGGTTTTGTGTTACCTGTGATTTCTGGGATGCTTGAGATACATCCTCCACAGATTTGGGAAGCAACTTGTTCTTGGCTGACATTTGAATCTTGGCAAAGGATAAGTCTAGACGAATGGATTCTTTACAAAAGCAGTCCATGACATCCCATGATTTACCATCTAAATACAGAGGGTTCATGTCATCTTCTAGGGTGTCTCCCAGCCAGACCTTTCACCATCCTAAGATAGGAGCTCAACCAATGGTTGTTGAGTATCCAATGACGGGAAAGGGAGGCTGGGGTCCTTTGTTCCAACCTAGGACAGGCACGGTTTCCGTAAGTTTTCTCAGCCTTCCCTTTTGAAAAATAATTTAAAAAGGGGGACCTGTTGGGGGCCGACTTTTAGCAGAATGTGGCTATCAGCTTTGCAGCCATCTTGAGCCATATACCCTGACATGAGACTTGGATTACAATAGCCTACAACAGCTGAGCACACTCAGATAATCTTGGTTTAGATACCTTGGGTGCGTGAGATTAAAGGTGTGTGAGATTAAAGGTGTGTAACTTAAGAGTATGACTTAGAAGTGTAGGGATCAGATTTAGAGACAAGACCTAAAGGCATGATTAAAGGTGTGACCAAAAGGCATGGCTTAGAAGTGAGACAGATAAAAGGCAGAGGCAGACAGAGATCAGAGAATCAGACAGAGGAGACAGAGAAGCAGACACTTAGAGGAAGAGAGACTGAAGAATAAACGGGATTGAAACACACTCTGTCTGGTCTCCATTCTTCGAGTCTGTCCCCTCTCTCTCTTGCTGAATCCCGACCCGTGGACCGGAGCGGCAGCTTGGGCCGGGATACAGTGGCTGCCAAACGCGGGGCAGCCCGGGCCTCAACATTTTGCTCGGGCCGCGACATTTTTGGCGCCCAAACAGGGACTAGTGCGGGGGTGGGGGGGTCGGGGGTCGGGGGGTGGGGGTGGGGGGGTATCAACATTGCCTCATCCTTTTCTCCTGACTTATTTCCCAGCATGCCTCTACTGTTTTTGACTGAAGAAAGCATGGCCAACCTCACTCAGACCTCTGTGTTGCCTAGAACAGCAACCTAGATCCAGAGGTTATGCTATGGAAAAAGAGAGGCACACATGGACCCTGGTGGAGGGAGGTAAAGACATTACAGGCCAAGACACCACTATAGGCTGAAGGTCCCTGTCCTTTGTGTTGTGCCAGGGTCTCTCTGTTCTTTAAGATGTCTTGCCATGAGGATGCTTTAGCCTTTCTAAACTCTCTTTTTTCTTGGACTCTAACAACTGAGAAATCTATTTGCTTTCTTCCTAGTACATATAAACACCCTGCAGTGTATGTGTGTTGGTGAAGGGGCTCAGCTTTATTCTTCTCTTAGTGAAAGCATGAAAACAAACAACACAAGCCCCATGCCTGAACACTCTCAAAATTCTCAGATTGACAGGAAGGGACACATGTGTGAGCAACTGGATTTGTTCAGTAGCAGGCAAGGAGATGTTTATATAACAAGAGCCTCAGACAACAGGAGCATTCCAGAAGCACAGCATGGCTGTGTCAGGTGCTACAGGCACTGGAAGAAGCTGGCTTTCTCCTCAGGTTTAGACATATACCTTTTGTAAACCATGGATCACTGCTGGTCAGGCAAGCTTTGTATCAGAGGCCTGAGAGTATAGTGTTTCTTTGTAAGGGTAGTTTCTTTTGCCCTGTAAAGTCTGATATCATTGTTTTCAAACAAAACACACACACTCTCTCTCTCTCTCTCTCTCTCTCTCTCTCTCTCTCTCTGTGTGTGTGTGTGTGTGTGTGTGTGTGTGTGTGTGTGTGCTTGTAGGTAAGTAAGCACTTCAATTTAAATGAGTATTTAATGTTATTTAACCATCATTTGGCACTTATAAAGGGGACTCTGACAATATCAGATGAATAATAAAATACATTTCAATATTATTCCTTAAGATGGAAATGTCCTTTGTTTTTGATGTGTTCACTGTCTGGTGCTTCCCTCCCCATGTCCCCTCTTCCCTGAGTAAAAATCTTATCTTCCGAGACTGTCAGAAAAAAATAGCCTATTTTTTAAATTTTAGAATTCCAGTCTTAGGGAAAAGGAAGCTATCCTATGGACAGTAACAGTGGTGGCTGTAGCAGCAACAACAACAATGAGAAAAACCTACCTTACCGTGTCGGCTGCATGTTCACAGATGCAATGCGTACGTGAGACACATCAGGTTGAAACGGATTCTGAGCATATTCTGAGATTAGATTTACTTACACAGCATTTTAGAGAGAGGTGATGGGGAAGCTTTCAAAAACGGTAGGGCTTTTAGTTTATGGTAGCCAGAAGTTAAAAATAATTACAGTGAATTTGAAGTCACAAGAAAACCTTCCTTCCGACCTCGCTCCCAAAGCTGGCTGTATGCAAAGGCCTTTATGCAGGCATTTGGGACAGCGTTTTCTTTAGAGAAAAAAGCCAGCCGTCTGTTTTTCTTCTCTCTGGGGTAGCTGCCATTTCGGACAGGCAGGCACACAAAGCCGGGGACATAATCAAGGGCAGAGAAAACTCACCCCGTGTTCTATTTGTCATGCTGACCCATGGGTCATAACCTGAAAGTTTATGCATCAGGGAGACAAGGCCTCCCTGGAAGCCTGTTTTCTGGGTTTTGGCTGATGCTAAATTCCTGACTTCTGAAAGAGGGGAGGGTGTGGACTTCCAGGGCTAGCCAGTGGGAAGGAAGTAATATTCATTAAGAGTGTCTCATGCAAGCCGCACAGGCAGGCAAGCATGCTCAGTGTAAATTCTCCCAGAGTCTGTCAGCTATGTTTGAACTCAGTCCAGCAGGGCTGCCTTTACTTTTTTCCCTACCGGGAAGAATGCTACATTACACTGTGCTTTGCCTCTCTCTCTCTCTCTCTCTCTCTCTCTCTCTCTCTCTCTCTCTCTCTCTCGATCAGTAACAATGTTATTTTCTGATCAGTTCAGTAATACAATGCCCTCTGATGTCCACACCAGCGTCTCACTGAAGAAGAAAACAATGTGGTTGGCTACCTGGGAACAGAAGACTTCTTAGGTCAGTAGAAGCTAATCAAATACTCCCAAGGCTTCCGGAGTCAGGAGTGGTTCAGGGAACTGACAGCAATTTAATTGTCTTTTCAACTGGTGGGTGTACGTACACCAATATATATTTTTTCACATGCGAACTATGGTTTTCTTAGGTTAGAGTGTTTGGGTTAATTTGCATTTGAGAGAAACTCTTTTTTTTTTTTTTGGTACAGGAGTTTTTTCTCTCATGTCTTTTTTCTCTTTCTTCTCGACCGAAAATTCTATGGTTTTCAAACAAAGATTGTGGTGAACTGTTGTAGCATCATAGTCAAATGTGGATGTGGTCTGTGTGGCATTCATTCTTGGCAAGGGTGGCTTTGATGAAGTTAGCTTTTGTGTTTCCAAAGATAAAAGGGAGTTAGTTTATTTATGTCCTTGTTTCTGAAACTTTTGGTAGGTTTGGAGGCTGCATTGAGAACCCTCAGGAGAGAGAGAGAAAGAGACCTCTTTTCCTGTTTAACGTGCAAAAAAAAAATGTCTTTTAAAAATATTCAACTCTCTGCTTCTAAGTAAGAATTTTATCTTTTGAAGAATCTGTGTAGAGATAAAGTGTAGTTTTGGAGGATAGATATATCCAGTAGAAGGCAGAGACAGCCTACAATGAACAGTTTAAATCAAGACCCTGGTGGTAACTGGATGCAAGACAAGAAAATATTAAGTGCTGTGAACTCGCTGATTTACTGAGGTTTGCACCTCTAAATCTCTCTTTTTGGAGAAAGTGGGTCGGACTTTAAAGCATTGTTCTGTAACATCCAGTGATGATGGTGTCACACTCAGCAGAACAAGCAAGGGTGCAAAGACAGTCCCTTTAAAAAAAAAAAAAAATCTGAGGGCGGGGCTTTGGAAATCACACAGCTTTAAGGGAGACTGTGTCTTGGGCTGTTTTGTTATATTAGGCACAAAGCTTTAGAGGAAAGGTTTTTTTTTTCTTTTCAAAACAAAAGGGCCAGATAAGAATTATTGATTTGTCCCGGATTAAATATTTGCTGGCATACGGTACAGCACAGGCTACCAATATGTAAGTCAGACCTGCCAACTATTCAGGGCACGCAACTGAAAGGCCCCCGCCTTTTCACGGGGTCAAATATAGCAGCACTAACTCCTCGTTACCCTCCGTACCCAAGAAGAGCCAAGGGGGTGGGGCGTGCCGCGAAAGAATACATGACCTTGCTCTCTTAACTTATGTCTATCTGCTCTTCAGGGGCAGCAGGGACATGGAGAGCTGGGAGTCACAGGACCTCAGGAGAGATTAAGAGGGAGAGGCCAGACCTACCCTGGCTGGGACTTGTGCCCCGTCCAGCGCTCCAGAGAGGTCTAAATTCACTTCTGCTCGTAGATTTAGTTCTGGGGCTCTTAGTTGCACCTGGCTTTCTGTTTCTCGAAGTTAAGGTCCTTCTTTGTGGATGGAGGGGCTTTATTTGATGCAGACCATTCTCTAAGGAGACAGTGAAGGCCCTTCGGGTTCCTTTGCTTTCCTCTAACTTACAGCACCATTCTTGAGTGGTTTGATTGAAGGCACAGATGCTTTCTGGGGTGAGAAAGCACAGGTCTCCCTGAAGGTGAGCATGAGCGAGTGTGCACATGTATGTGTGTGTGTTCATGTTCATGAATGTGTGTACATGGCTAAGTGTGCTCATGTGTGTGCTTTCATGTGGAGGTGTGAATGTGTACATGTGTGTATGAGTGTGAGAGAATACATGCTGTGTGTACATGAGTGATTTTAGGAGTGTATGTGTGAAAGAGTGTGTGTGAGTGTGTGCTGTGTCTGTGTGTGGACCCCCCCACCCCCATAGCCTGGATTCTGAGATCTTGCTTCTTGGAAAGATTTGCAAGACTGGGAGTGTTTGATTTGGGTCAGGGGCCTTTCTTATTGTACTGACATGTGGTCAATATTTTGGAACTTTCTTCTGATGCTTTTGTCATTGCTTCACACCACTCTCATCAGCTTCCTTCCCCCACCATAAGCAATGTTTTAAGAATATCACTGAAACTCTTAGAGGTACAAAGATAACCAAAGGCTGTGCAATGGAGAAGAGATGGGTCTCTTGGTAGTCATGTCTGGGTAAAATTTAGATTATGACAATAGAAAAACGGGGTAGAGCAGTCTGAGTTTTACATTCATCTTAAAAATTATATATCACTGACTTTGTGGTTTCCTTGTTCCCAGTATGCTGAGTGTAGATTCTGAATTCAACCCACATCTCCACCAACTGGACTCTTGGGAAGGCAGGCATGATGTATTTTATAGGAACTAGGTGGTTTGCACTAAACAGGGTCTAAGTTAATGTAAGTCCAGATCCTTTAGGTCTACTCAGTAGCAGCATAATCTGTGTCTGTGTCTGTACTGTGGACTCACTTTTCCTATTTCATGAAACAATTAACCCGAACCCCCTGGAATCACACTATCATAAGCCTAAGAAGGTATATGGGGCGTTACAGGTAAGTCTCATTTCTCCTTATTTTCCTTCAACACCACCCACTGAAATAGATAGGTCTCCAGTAATGGGTTGAGGAAAAAAAAAAAAAACCACAAAAAACAAAAACCACAAAACCAAACTAGCCTGGGCCAGTGTTGACATACATGAAGAGTGCAGAATTGAATGACTTCCTGTCTCAGGTTGGACAGAGACTGCAATGGGAACTCATAATTTCTGTGTCCCCAAGTGTCAGAAGTACAATAGAGCCAGAACCTTTAGAGCATGCCAGTTCCTTGGCAACGGAGAAAACCAAGGCTAAAGAAATGGCATGTACTTCACTCACGGTTCTTTTAGGAGGTTGGGGAGCTGGATTGAGTTCTCTTTGTTGAACCCCAAAGCATGCTGTGCAAGCTCCTGGGCATTGCTGCGGTTCTTGGCATCTGTCTGTCCTCGGATATCAATGAGGAAACTAATAGGTGATTGATAAATTTGTAACTTGGAACAAACCCTAACCTCTTGGGTGGTTTGTGTTGTTACTTTTGGTTGTATTAAAGTAAGGGCCAGTTATTCTTATTGTCCACACCAGGATGCGTATGGTGGGCCACCATCAATGGATGGATAGCGCTTGAGGGAAATTTATTGACAGTGCAAACTGTGCTAAATGATAAAACGGGCTGGCGGGAACAAGCTCACTCCAGGAAAAGGAGGTGGGGAGGTTGCCTGTGCAGAAACACACAGACTTAGCAGTTTTGATGAGTCAAATCTGGTTCTCTTTGCTATGGTTCGGATGATACTGAGAGGGTTTCTTGGATGAGAAGATGCAGATGACTGGTCCAGACTTAGGATGGCTTCATGGATTTGAGGGGGATTGAAAATAAGCAACGTGCAGCAGTGTCAAGACTGAGTTTCTCTTGGGTACCCTTGGCCATTGTTGACTAGAGGTGAAAAACACCCCATGTACTCCAGAGCTTCTGGGCTTTATCGAGTGTGGCATTGCAATTAGAAAGAGCCTCTTAGAGATGGAAAGGTCAAGGGTTCACTTGCAAAGCAAATCGGTTGTTCCTAGTAGAGTGTTCTCTGTACTGAGGAATGTAAGGATGCCCAAGGTCAGGAAGAGCCACTCTGCTTGAATTGTGCAACCTGCAGTTGAACCAGTGCAGCATAGAAGTCCTTGGAGTAGCTACATGAATGTAGGCAACACAAGTCTGAGCAGCCTGACCACTGCTTGAGATGAAAATTCCAGATGACTACATCCAATTCTTAACTTCTTTATCTTTCAACGAAGGCTTCTCTTTCGGGGGGGGGGGGGCGTTCCAAAGCCTTCATACACATGTTTGTGCAGGAAAGGAGGACCACTGACAGGGAGGGGGTCAGGAAGGAGGGAATGCCAGTGGGTGTTGAGAAGCTTCACTAAGACCGTTCAAAGTGAAAACAGTCCAAAATCACTGGCTAGTTTGATGTCAACTTGACGCAGCTATAGTCATCTACACGAGGGAACCCCAGCTGAGAAAATGCCTCCTCCGTTAGAGCGAGTTGTAAACAGGAAAGCCTCGAGAGGATTTTATTAATTAGTGACTGATGGGGGAGGGGCCAAATCATTATCTTGGGTTCTATCAAGAAAGCAGGCTGAGCATGCAATATGGCCTAAGCCAGTAAGCAGCACTCCTCATAGGCTCTCCATCAGCTCCTGCCTCTGTGTTCCTGTCCTGTGTGAGTTCTTGCCCTGGTTTGCCTTTGATGATGAACTATGGTAGAGAAGTGTAAACAAAATAAACCGTTTCCTCTTCAACTTGCTTTTGGTTTTGGTTCGGGTGTTTCAACATAGCAAAAGTAACTCTAGCTAGGAGGTTTCGGGGGAGGGACCCTGTTCTAAGAGAAGTATATATACTGTATTTATGGCCAAAGAAGCACAGAGGGACCATGAGGTCACTGAGTTAGCATAGGGTACACTGGCTTTTATGGCATGTGAGTGTGAGCATGTGTGTGGGAGTGTGTGTGTGTGTGTGTGTATGTATGTCTTTATTTGTGTCTGCACCTGTATGTCTGTGTACATATCTACACATATATTCTTGTACACTTGGAGTTTAGAGGTTGACACTAGATGCTTTCTTCAATCAATTGCCATCTTATTTTTTGAGGCAGCATTTTCCCCTGTCCTTGGAGCTCATCAAATGGCTGGGTTGGATGGCTAGTGAGTTTTGGGGAACCTCTTGTCACCTTCATCCTCCTGTGCTGGGACTACGGAAAAGCACTGGCATGCATAGCTCTTTGAGTGGGAGCTAGGATCCAAACTTAGGATCTCATGCCTCCCAGCAAGTGTTTTCACCACAGAACCATCTCCCAAGCCTCCTGGATGCCCTGTATCAGAAAGCTACACTGGAAACATGTGGCAGCTCCTCCAGAAACTAAAGGAAGAATTACCAGGTGATCCAGCAACTTTGTTTCTTGGTATATTTCTAAAGAATGGAAGTCAAAGTCTTAAGAAGATACTCTGTATCTGTGTTCCTAGTAGCATTAGTATAATTGCTCAAAAGTAGAAGCTAGGTTACTTCTCATTAATGAATGACTGGGTAAGGAAACTGTGGTATATCCATGTACTAGAATACTATACGGTCTTGAAAATGAAAGAAATCCTGACATATACTACATCATGGATCAACACTGAGGTTATTATGAAAAGTAAAGCAACCAGTCATAAACGGACGAATGCTCATGATTCAACTCATATGATGTATGGAAGGAAATAAAATACATAGAAAGAGAAAGTAAAATGCTGGTTTCTGGGCCAAGGGTAGCTAGGAGGTATGATTAATACATAGAGGTTTGGTTAGGGAATATGAACACATTCTGGAAGAGGATGTTGGTGACAGATGGCAACCTGACAATATGGATGTTCTGAAGGCTTCTGATAGTGCACTTAACGATAATTAATCAGGTAGATTTTTATGTCATACATCATTAACCACAATAAAAACATTAAAGATTATAAAATTGTGATTATATTAAAGAAAGAATGGCCACAAACTTGAGAGGGATAAAGGTAGAACAGACCTGGGTAGGGTTGGAAAGAAGAAAAGGAGAAATGATGCCATTTTATTTTATTAAAAACACTTTTCTTAATTAGAAAAATGGCAGCTCATACCTTGAGTCTCTGCACCAAGGCAGGCAAATCTCAGGCTAGCTTAACCTACATAGTAAGATGCTGTCTCAAAAAGAAGACTGTGCTAAATTTACAAGGGTGTTCCATTGCAAATGTGTGAGAATCACACTCAGGTGGAAGAGAATAAGATAAGCCAGTGAGGCATGGCAGAGATAGTTCAGCAGTTCAGAGCACTTGTTGCTCTTACAGAGGTCTTGGGTTTGAGTCCTAGCACCCATAACCATCTGCAACTCCAGTTCCAGGGTAATTGATACTCTCTTCTGGCTTCCTTAGGCACTTAGCATGAAGGAGGCATGCAGGTGGTATACAGGTGGTGTGTAGGTGGTGTGCAGGTGGTGTGCAGGTGATATACAGGTGGTGTGCAGGTGATGTGCAGGTGATATACAGGTGGTGTGCAGGTGATGTGCAGGTGGTGTGCAGGTGGTGTGCAGGTGGTGTGCAGGTGGTGTGCAGGTGGTGTGCAGGTGGTGTGCAGGTGGTATGTAGACATACATGCCGCCCAAACAATGATGCACATGAATGAAGTAAATCTAAAGAAAATAAAAATCAAGAGGTAAGTATTTTAAACCAGTCAATGAGTATAGGTTTTAGAAGTTTAAGGAGCCAGCCCCTGATACACAGCAAAGGGGATTTCAGAATTTCCATATACGAGGAACTTAGAGGTGTGCTTTCATTTCAGTCTTGTGATTGCACAATATTCATAGGACAAGACTTGAACTTGGTGTCTCTGTCATCAGACAAGGGTTGTGGGGTGTCAGTGGCCCTGCTGTGACCTTGTTTTGAGGCACCATCTTTGGTAGTCTGGTCAGTTTTCATCAAGGTCATCCTTGGAAAAGATCTTGGTGAGTAGTGAAACTCAAGAGACATTTGGAGGACGAGTCTAATTGTCTAATGGGGAGAAGGGAAGATGGTGACCACCCACTAAGTGCTCTATTTGTGGTATCCATTCATGACCATCCACTAAGTGCTCTATTTGTGGTATCCATTCATGACCACCCACTAAGTGCTCTGTGGTATCCATTCACGAATCCTTATCTCTCCTGTACAGTTGACTCCAGGGTAAATTGTACATGGCCATTTTGTTTATTTATTTTAAAATGTTGTTGAGGATGATGATGGTGGTGGTGGTGAGGATGGCGATGAGTATTTGCATATGCTGTATGCACCTGTGTGTGTGTGTAGGTGTGGAGGTGAGGTGAGAACTTGGGGAGGGGGTTATGGAGGGGAATCAGTTCTCTTTCCCACCATTTTGGAGGCTTTACATGACATTTTATTACTGATGCCTTTTTCTTTTTTTGCTTCTGGCTGTTGGAGTATAAACCCATCTGTTTCAGTAAACCACCCTCAGTGGCTTTAGAAATTCCACTTCCCTAAACCCTCTGGGTAATGTCTCCCTGGTGTTCCCTATTGGCAGCAGCAAAGGAAGGTTTTCCTGGGACAAATCTGTCTTAGTGTCCCCCAACACTCAGCTTCTCCAGGTGGTTTCCTTGGGGGCACTCCAGCATCAGGATTCACAGTCTGGACTGAAATGTTCATTTTTGATCAGAGTTCACACGGTATGATGTTAGCTTCTTGGGGGACAAGGCCAGGTGTGAAGCTGGCTATCCAGCGTGCAGGAGTGAATGGGGATCCGTGCTCCCCACTCAGGAAGACATTGCACAGGATCCTTTGTTTGGTTTGCATGCAGCCCTCAACGTATGGTCCCTTCTGCCTTCAGCAGTTGGAGGTTCCCATGTTCTCTATGGATTTCCCACAGAACGATTACTGCTTTCCAAGGTGTGACCTGCACCTCTAGCTAATTTATTTCTGTCATGGCTTCAGGACTCTGGAATGAAGTAGGGGAGAGGGGAGGAGTGGGCCCTGGAGGGATTGGGGTGGGGACAGAGCGAGGTGTCCAGGATTTGAGAAGTAAATTCAGTATTTCGGGGGGCACTCCCCAATCCCCACTTCGACAGGCAGGCCTGCAGCTCTGAAGGACTGAGCTGCAGGCTCAGCAAGGGGACTTTGTTTGAAAATCTGCTCTGTAAGATTGAAGCCACAGCCTAGGGTTGCAGAAGGCCAGGATTAGAGCAGGGCCCCACGGGGACGGGATGGGGACAGGAAAACAGGGAAAGAATGTGTTTGAAAATAGTGTCTTGACTGTTCAGGAGCCAGTCATCCTGTTGAGCAGCAATAGGGGTAGTTCTCTCTTCCTTCCTTCCTTCCTTCCTTCCTTCCTTCCTTCCTTCCTTCCTTTCCTTCCCTTCCTTCCTTCCTTCCTTCTTTCCTTCCTTCCTTCCTTCCTTCTTTCCTTCCTTCTTTCTTTCCTTCCTTCCTTCCTTCCTTCCTTCCTTCCTTCCTTCCTTCCTTCCTTCCTTCCTTCCTGCCTTCTTTCTTTCCTTCCTTCCTTCTTTCTTTTCTTCTTCTTCTTCTTTTAATGAAACGATGCCTGTGTAGGGGCAGGGAGGTGACTAGTGAAGCGTAGTCTCATCTTCCTTATGAGAAATCTTCAATCACAGAGCATCAGTGTCAGTCCCTGAAACTGCATTTACCACGAGTGACAAGTGAGATATTGAATCGAGGCACATTGACATAAGCTCCCCAATCTTCTACACCTAGGACATACAGCCGAGCCTTTTCACGATCTGATTTCACTAGATAATTATTGGAATGTCCACTCCATTTTTCTTGTGAAAAGATCTTAAAAATCTGACAAGGGACAAATGCAAGGATGGACGTGGTGGCTATTCTTGCCAGGGTAGTGAATGGGGACATAGATCACATTTGAATGGCATTTTAAACTTTTTAAAAGTCTAAATAATTTTATCTCATTTTTGTCACAATTCTATGAAGGAGGTGTTGCTATTTGCAATCAACAATCTCAGAAAGGCTGGCTCTTTAGCCAGCCTGCCACCTGCTAAGGTCCCAGGATTAAGACAAGACGAACAGGAGATTCAACTCTGGGACTTTGGGCTCCAGGTGCCTGCAGCAGTTCCTGGCACCTCAGACAGGGGAAATATTTTACCAGGGCCATTTGTCACTCTACAGCGTGGAGTTGGGGGAGTCACACATTCTAGTTCTGATTTGCCCGTTCAGGTTAAAGACAGTCAGGGAGTGAATCACAGCTGAGTAGAACACACAGGTTTCTTATTTTCCCAGAATAATGTTTTTATTCTGTGAGAACTTTATGCAATATATTTGGATCGTATTCAAAACCCTCCCCAACTTCTCCCAGATTTTCCCCATGTCCCTACCCACCCACCATTTCTGGGTGTGGAGCACGCACTGGAGTGTGGCTGCTATACCAGGTGTCACGCCATCAAAGAAAGCTGACTCTTCCTCTCCCAGCGGCAATCCAATGCCAATTGCATCTCACCGAGGGGTGGGATTTCATGCTCCACCCCCACCCCTCCTCCATGCTGGGATCCTGTGTGGCTTGATCTTATGCAGGTCTTGTGCATGTAGTCACAGATGCTGTAACTTCATGTTTGCACAAGCACTCCCATGTCCAGAAGGCATTACTTTTATTGCTGATACCAACTATCTCTGGCCCTTACAGTCTTTTCTGTCCCTTAATGGTATAGAGTGAAAAATTATAAAGACCATTTTATGAAATATGTAGACTTTTTCTTTGCCCTTAGACCTGGGCAGAAAAAGTGCAGGCTCCAGAACATGGAACTGAAAATAAGATTTCAGGCTTTCACTGCCCCAGGACACATTCCGGGACACACTTGAACTTGTTAGGTGAGGAGTTCTTGCACTGAAAGGACAGTGAAGGTGTGGCTACACGGTGTATTGTTCATCTGCACACAAATCCTATCTCAAGGCTGCTGAGAGAAAGGTAGTGGGGTGCAGACCTGAAGCTCCCTGACCTTCAATTAACCCAGGTTATAAAACTTTGACAGGTGTAGCGTGTAGTTTTGTCTACACTGTTTTGTGCTCGAGGCTGGTCTCGGGTGTGTACCCACCCAGGAGCTAGCTCAGATCTTTGGATGAAAGACAAATATTAGCTCATTTTTCACCTGTCTTACTGGCTCAATGGCTGGACTCTCCCAAGCCTCTTGCAGCTTGCATTCCCTTACCCTTACTCCTTGCTCAACAAGATTTAGAGAAATCTGTCCTCAACTTAGTTGCCCAGTTACCTTCTGTGAAGCCCATTGGTCTTGCTGCCCAAGACACGTTCAGGCCGCCCCTTTGTGGGCCACTTTTCCTTCTCTACTTACATTTTGGAAGATTCCCCTATAGCTCTAAGTCTGTTCTGTCTCTCCCCCTTGTATCCTCTTCCTCCTCCCTCCTAACCTGTAGGAACCTAGAAGTCCTACCTCTTTCTTTCCTGCCAGCCACTGGCCACTGGCATCTTTGTTGCTAGATCAAAAACCAATCGGGGGCAAGGACTTTCAGCATCAGTAAACACAGATTCCTGATTAAATCAAAGCATCAGAACCACCCCTCTACATTCAAAAGGCATAGAAAGGCTAGAGAAGTGCATAAAGTCTTCAGACTCCCTATAGAACCTTAGGACAGAGGCAGCCATGGTGGATCACACCTGTAAACTCAGTACTTGGAAGGCCGAGATTGAAGGACTGATGCCAAATATCATTGAAACCTGCAGGGTAGGTTTCAGGTCAGCCAGAGCTACAGAGTGAGACCTGGTCTCAAACGAAAGATGAACACCCAACAAATGAATGAGCCCCGAGTTGGGAAACAAACATAATCTGCTCAGTAACAAAGGGTAATTGTTACAAACCATCATGTCTTTGCTGTGTCCTAGCCATTCCTAGATGACCACTAGTGAGCTAGGCGTGGAAGAGGATAAAGATGGAGGTGAAGATACAAAGGTGGCTCCCTGCTATGCTCTAGCCATTCCTAGATGGTTATTAGAAAGCCAGGCATGGGTGAGGAGAAAATAAAGGGTGAAGAGATATCAAATATGTGGGGGGTGATGAAAATCATGGATAAGAATTGCTATAAGGTCAATACACCAGCCAATGGATTTAACAGCAATTATACTATCAAAATAAAAGCACAACTTGAAAAACAAATCGAGAAATTGAGAACTGAATGCATCATGGGTTACATATGTCCACCATTTATCACTTTATTTTTAGTGTCAACTATTGTGACCACACATTGCCTCTACAAAACAAAACACAATACTGTGACTATTCTCTATCATTGTGTCTACTGAGCACTTCTTTATTGAAGGGCCATGTTTGTGAACGAATGGGCACCACGAGCCAGAGCCAACATTAGCAACAGAACAAGCTGGATGGAAGTTGAGCAGTAACCTGGGATTTGCAATGGCTGGAGACAGAAGGGGCATGAATAATTTCAGAACAATGGGAAGAGGAGGAATTACCCAAGTAGTTTTCAGGGCACCTCTTTTCTGGCCTTGTGGTTATCAAAAACACACTTAAAACTATCAGGGCTTCAAGACATATTTTTCTGGAGAATTACTGCAGTGAGCGAGTAGTTGCTCCATTTCCTGTAGCTCTAGGACTTGGGCCTTTGTGTGATAGACAGGCAATAAATTGCTGCTAAGATGGTTGTTTTATGACTTTCTCATGTTGACAGACAAACTTGGGAAACGTTTTCTTGGAAATACACAATTCCTTTAAGGCTGACCGCCTGGGATGCCACAAGATCCCAGAGCTCACTGAAGTCTGCAAAAGACACAGAAAGGAGAAGTTAAGATCCAGAAAGTCCTTCCCAAAGATGGTCCCAGAAGTAGCCATGCGCATGTGCATGCGCATGCGCATACAGATTAACTTAGGTGTACTTTGGGAGCCTTTTTGTCATTCGAAAACGAATTGGGAAGAATGACATGAGTCGAAAGCTGAAGTCTGCCAGGTTTAGGTCTCATAAGTCAGTGTAGAATTTGAGAACTCAACCCCGTCTTCTGGGATTGCTTACAATTTTTTATTCTTTTCTTTTCTATCCCTTGGCATGCTTTCATTCTCTTTTGCAACTCTTGTTCCTTAGAGAGTTCTTTCAGCTTAATCCATCAGTTGCTTGCTGAAATGCACTCCATTTGGGAATGAGAGTTTTCTGTTGGCGTGGCTGAGCGTTTTTAATGGAAATATAAGATGTCTCTGGCATATATAATACCTTCAGTATGTTTCCATGTATTGAACCATCTCTGAAGTGTTACTGGAGATTCATAGTGACAGATGGGCCAGTAAGAAGGAGGCACATTCCCTACGTGGGAATTTCTTTAGAAACCAGTCCTCCTTCCAAGGTGCTTGGAGCTATTCTTAGCAACTGGGGCTCAACACATTCACCCCCAACAGAAATAGATCTCTGCCAAAAGGCTGCTTGAGGCAGCTTTGTCGATTCGTGCTTTGATCCAAACAAGAGGCAAGCCAGGCAATGGGGATGTCGAGAAATCTAGAGCCCGGAGGATAAGCTTGTTCTAGCTGTATGGCTGGGGTGCTCATGTCACTGACAGTGTGTGGTCCTATGATTCTTCAATCCTGTATGGGAGCCAGAAATTATTCCTGTTGATTTCCAAATTCTGATATGTTAAGAGAACATTTCAAGGTATGGTGGAGATAATCAAGTCGTTCATTGTTCCTTTCAACTACCTTTCTAAAAGATTTATTTTTATTTATCTGTTTGTGCCTGTGCATATGTGATCGCATGTGTGCATATGTATGTATGTATCTGTGTGTTTGTCTGTGGCATGTGTGCTTAAGAAGTCCATAAGAGTGGATCAGATCCCCTGAAACATTAAGAAGTCAAAAGAATTTAGAAGGCAAACAATTGTAACCCAAGAACCATCTATCTGTAGGGAAAGACTAGCAGGTCAGGGAAAACAGGAAAGATGGGGAAAGAGAAGGGCTGGGTCCTGTGGGATGGATGGATGGATGGATGGTGAAGAGCAGCAGGGACAGGAGCTGTCATGAGATGTGACCAAATGTGGCCAGAGCACTGTGGGAAGGTTGGAAGAAATAATTTCCCCTCTTTTCTTGCTTTCCTCAAATTCCATCTGATTGATGTGACAGATTTCCCCAGATGTTATCACACACTCCAGGATAATTCAGAATACAATGAATGGTAATGTGACTTAAACTTGTGTTTTTGAAATGGAGGGAAGAATGAGTATAAGGAGAACTTTCCCCTTTCTGTTTCTTTAACACCCTCACTGGGTCCATCATGTCTCATCGTCCCCTGCACCTCTCTCTCACCCCTGTCCTCTGAACGCGGTCTTTAGCCTCGTTTCAAACATATCCTCATGGCTTTGCTTGCCTGTTGAGTTCTCAGCTCATCTCCAAACACCTGGCTTGGCAGCCTCGTACGTCATTCTATGGTACTTGGACTTGGTGTTTGACCTTGGTGTCCATGAGAGTGACTTGTTCAAAAAAGGAGGAAGGCAGGGGCTCAAGGGTCAGTGGGAAGGCTAAAATTGCAGGTGGGGACAGAACGTCTTCCAATGAGGGCTTGCCATTCACACAACGCATCCCACAACCACTGTGATAAGATGATGTGACCACAAGTAGAGCCCCATCTATGTCATGTTCTAACCAGGCTGCTTCCTGTAGGGAACTCTTCTTCCACCAATACCAGTGACTGTGATATTCTACCGATATCAAAGACTTTCTTCTAAAGAACATTCTACCTTACATCCATAACATTCTATGTTAGGAGTGTCAGCTGCTCAATATCCCCCAGTTGCTTTCCATAGATTCTGCTGTCCACATCTGTGATGTATATTTTTGCTTTTCTCAGGAACTCTACGGTTCTCTTTTTATGGCCTGGCTTTTCCTTTGTCACTACCTTGGTTCTTTCTCTGCAGTTTGATCACCAAACTTTTATACATAATCTCTTTGCTTCTAGAAACTTCTTCCACTCTGCTGCCCATTAAGGTAATGTTTCATTACAACCTCTTTGGGTAAATACAGAGCTATGTCAGAATTTCTCCTTAATAAAGCAAAATTAGTTAGTCTTTAAAGGTGTACATGTGAGCGTGCATGCATGAATTTGTGTGTGTGTTTGTGTGTGTATGTGTGTGTGTTTCAATACAACTTCAGAATAGTGCTTGCACTTCTGAGGCCCCTTCATTCATGGAAAGCATGCAGAAGAAATTCCATCTAGATTAGTGAATGGAACTTAGACCAAGTAAATTGAGTTAAACTCCAGACCTGGCTTGGTTGTATCCATTATTGTTTGACACGGGACAAGTGTCAACTTCCAACAGCTGCAGAACCACAGACTTGACCTATCTGACCACTGTGATCTCGTACAAATCAACAGTATGTGAGACAAATCCTTTCCTTAGGGTAACTTCTGCATGGGGATTTAGTGGAGAACGCTACTCTTGTCAGTTTATCACCTGCAGTGCTTCTGGAGTATCTGAAGACAGGTCACTTGAAAGGAATTTCACAAAGCCCATGGGTAAAGGAAGGTAGAACCCTCAGAGGACACAATCACCAACTGTTCCTTTAGACACTCTACGTTCCTCCCCCAGGTATCACCGACATGACTTCCTGAGAAAATCATCTGCTTGTGGCATTTGACTGTCACAGACTACATTTGTTTAAGATATTTTACTCTTATGATTTAAGCCAGTTGCCTGTCATATTTTATCTTTATGGGAATATCCAAACGTAAGGTTGGCTGGCATCCAGTTGGCTAAATCCTAGAAGATAATAGCTATTGTCTCTACACAACCTCGTTTTAAAGACTCCCTATTCAATGCTGCCACCGCTTGTAACACAAAAGCTGTTTCTAAAGCACAGGAGAAGGGTCATTTGTTGGGTGATAGCTAAGCTGGGCAGACTGAGCTGTTTTACTGTTCCATTCTTCTGGAGACAACTAAAACACCGATCGCCTCTCACTATTTGATGATCAATGTCTGAAGGCCTTGATATCTCACTTGCTGAGTGACTTTGAATGGCCCACTGCAATCTTATAAACACTCAGAAAATGCAGATGTGTTATAGGGAATTGTATTTAATCAAAGGCTTCAAGTAGGATAGATTGGAAGGCAACACTATCTTAGTGTTCTGAGGTTTCTCGTCTGCAAAAAATGGCCTCTATGTCTGAGAGGAAAATCTGCTGTTAACAACTTCAATGAGGGGAATTTTTTTTTCATCTTAAGAGGCTCGTTTAAACCAACATAGTAATGGTTTATGAACAAATGAAGGAAGAATAGAAGGATTTCATTTCTTTTGAACTGTGCGAAGTTGTAAATGGCTCAGAGAAAAAGACATGGCTCAAGATAAATGTTTCTTAAACCGATTTATTGACCCCTCATCAATGTTCTTGGATGGAAAAAGTTAGATCCCAGCACCATGCTTTCTTGAATGTTGCTAAGCATTCTAGAATTTGTCTTTGAAACTTGGGTAGCTTTAAGCACAAGTTCCAGCACATATTAGCACCAGTGGAGGGGGAGGGGCGTGTCCTGCGCTCAGTTCAAGAGAGAATGGCAATCAGTTAAGCACCATGACTGTCTCAGGGAAAAGGAATCTATGCAGGTGATCCTTTTCATCTTGTATCCCCCTTTTTTTTCCCTCATGATCCATTGAACATTTACAGAGTTCCTTATATATACACTGGCAGTAGGCTCCATGTCACATCTGTAGTCCTCGCTTCCAAGGAGTTTACAGCCAAGTGATACTGTCTAGACGGGGAAAGGTGAAATGCTAACTGGTAGTGTCATTATTATTTTGGAAATAAAACCCAGTGTTTCTCAATTTACAATGGCATTACAAACTGACAAGCCTGTCATAGGTTGGAAACATCACAAGTCAAAAAAACATATCCCATATACCTAGCAGCTGAACACGGGAGGAGTCAACAACACAGCACGGTGCAGCATCAGCTGCCCGCCCGCAGGCTCCACTGGGAGTTGCCGTTTGTTTTCTCAGCTGAAGGTCAGGAGAGACGATCATACTTGTAATTCCTAGCCTGGATGAAAAGCAAAGTTCACAGCTCTTAGTATGGTTTCTTGTGGGTGTGTTTACGCTTGTGTGGCATCAAGAAATCAAAAATTCACAAGACAAACAGTGGTAAGCAAGGAACCATCTGGAGATAGAGCCTTGTGGGTCAGGGAGAAGCAGGGGAGACGTGGCTGCCCCAGAGAAGGGCTGGGTCTTAGAACATGAAGGGGTATGTGCTCTCAGGTGAAGAGTGAAAAGATCCGACAGGAAGCATAGAGCAGATATTTCTAGAGAACCGTGGGTAGGTCAGGAGTTGTTACCTCAGCAGTGTTTGCCCAGATAATCCCCCACAAAGCAGGGTTGTACATAGCCGTTTGAGCCCTCAGAGTAATGCTCAGACATGATTTTATGTTCATGAAAGGCTCCTTGTTTACAAAATGCTTTCTCACCTGTTGTCACAACTTGTCTTCACATGAAATGTGTGAAGTGACATTTTTCTCAGTTTTAGACACAAGGCTAGGAGACAGGGTGACGTCCCGTGATGATGTAATGAGTGACTGCTAGAGTTGTCTTGAGGAGGTTTCCTTCCTTTTCCACTTCCTCCACATCCTTCTCCACCATCTTCTTCTCCATCTTCATCTTCCTAAGAGCAGCCATCATTTCTGAAGTTCCTGCTGTGGGTCAGCTTCCTCCATGTACTCTTCAGCCCTAGCGACATCACTCCTTAGAACAGCCAGTATAGAGAACACGCTGCATTCTGCACACTCCATTTTGTCTCCTACAGAACAGAGCTCAACTTTCTTTTGCTTCCCATCACAGCTGGACTAGATGGTGGTGGTGGGTTGGCATTAAATTAGAGTACTTTTTAAATGAAGACTACAGGCATAATCTGGTGTGGCACAGGGTGTCACCTGATCAGGTGTTCAGCCAGCCTCAGGCTGAAACTACATGCCACCTCATGCTCTCGTGTGTACAGAGGTCTTCACAGTATGTTATGTTTCTGCATTTGTTCAATTCCTGTTCTTATCATATGGTATTATGTATTTTTCTTCTCTCTTCCTCCCTCCCCTCATGTATCTAGTCTGTCTTATCATTTCTGGAATAAAGTGATATAAATAATTAAAATGTAATGAAATTGCTTGGGCACCGCGTGGCATTGGAGGGCTTTGCTTTGTTGTTCTACACTGCTAAGAGGTAAGCTGTCATGTCAGCCCTTATGGCTGCATTGACGTCTTCCCTAGGACCCTGGCTCTCGCTGCTGAGTTGATGCTTCTGGTTGTAGGATGTTCATGGGGCACAAGACTGACTTGGTGTGGAGTGTTATCAAATATCTTCCAGTAACCTTGGTCTAATCAGTGCCTATTTCTTTCCTGTTGTGCTCAGGTTTTATTCTATAGGTTTGTCTTGCTTCAACATTGTGATTACAATTGCTTCTTTTAGCAGAAGCCCTGAAGTTCTCGAAAGCACTCAGGAAAGCTATAAAATGTGATATACTTGCTTCCCAAGGGTACAGAGTTCACTGTAATGTGCAGTGAAGTGAAATGCTTGAGCTTAGTAGGTGTCTCCACAAGTCAAACATAAAAAGTAGCTCTAGGTCATCTCCTTTCCCTCCCCATCCCTTTCCTTCTTCCTTTTCCTCTTCCCACTTCCCCTTCCCCCCTTCCCCTTCCCTTCCCCCTTCCCTTCCCCCTTCCCTTCCCCCTTCCCTTCCCCCTTCCCTTCCCCCTTCCCTTCCCCCTTCCCTTCCCCCTTCCCTTCCCCCTTCCCTTTTCTCCCTTCCCTTTTCTCCCTTCCCTTCCCCTTCCCTTCCCCTTCCCTTCCCTTTCTTCTTCTCCTTCTCCTCCTCCTCCTCCTCCTCCTCCTCTTCCTCCTCCTCCTCTTCCTCCTCCTCCTCCTTCTCCTCCTCCTCCTTCTCCTCCTCCTTCTTCTCCTCCTCCTTCTTCTCCTCCTCCTCCTTCTCCTCCTCCCTTTTCTCCTCCTCCTCCTTCTCCTCCTCCCTTTTCTCCTCCTCCTCCTCTTCCTCTTCCTCCTCCTTTTTCTCCTCCTCCTCTTCCCCCTTTTTCCATTTTTTTGAGATAGGGCCTTACATAGCCCAACTGCTCTTGAACAATCTATTTAGCTAAGTATGACTTTAAACTCTTCATCTTCTATCTCCACCTCCGAAGTGCTAGGATTTCAGGCCTGTATTACCAAAACCCAACCTTGGTTTTGTTTTGTTTATTTTCTCCAGAAGGTCTCCTGCATCCAGAGTTGTCCTTGGAGTTACTCCTCCTCCTGAACTCCTCCTGCTCATGCTTTCACCTGCAAGTACTAGGATCACAGGCGTGGGCCTCCACACTGGGCTCACTCTTGTAGAAAACAATAAACTCTATACAACTCTTAGTGATGTTTACTAAGTCTGTCAGCTGTATCTAGCTAACAAAGGGGTAACTTAGTATCCTGAGCTGGGAGCCCAAAGTCCCATAAGGCTCTCACTAACTTTGTGATTGCAGACCAGATTGTATTGTCTCTTTATTCTTATTGGTTCAAACTAAACATTAGCTTCTCTGGGGCTTGAAAGAGTTCCAAGTCAAACTTGAACTTGCTGAATTGAATACCTGGTACCCAACACATGTTATTTATTATCACCAGTGCCCTTCTTCTTATTCTTGGTATGTTAGCTTGGTTGTTATATCTTCTGGAAAAATCATTAACAGAAGTAATGGTTGCTATTATATTCAGTGAGGAGTGGTCACATGTATGGAGGGCTGGTGTTATTGTCATTGTTTTTCTAACTTGTAGAACCTCACTTCTTCCTTACTGTCTTGGTCCCTTGTCATACTGTTTTGTTGAACACACTTTTATCAATTTCTGCATGCTTAGTTTTCTTGTTGACTGTCTTCCCCCACTTGTTCTACAATGTGGGGTGTAAGAGGACAGGTATGCGTGTACAGGGGCTTCCTTCCTTGTTCATGCTCTGCTAATCCTTGGCACCGAGAACATTGCTGGGCATGCAGTCGTCATATGAGTCTATATTGAATAAATGAAAAGTCTTTAAAAATCATCAAAATTTCATTAATATGAGCTTTGATGATACTTGAAGAAGAATAGGTACTTCTTTGGCTGAGGGCAGAAGCTCTTCTGTGGAAGTGGGTGCTTGAAAGGCCAAGGGAAGATGAGGGCTGTGTGCCTCCTTAAAGTGGTTTGGCTTCTCAGAGTCCTCTAATAAATTAGTTCTAGTCTCTTTGTCACAAGCAAGTGGAGTGCCCACTGAGAGCCAGGGAAGGACCAAACAGGAGACCTCTGCATGCGCTCAGAATACTGTTCTTTTTCTGTTTAGACAGAGGATTTTGACAGAAGAGATATGAATATTTAGATAGAACTCAGAGTTATGAAGTATTTTCTTTGTGTAGCCTCTGATCAGTTGACAGTTTGGGGTTGTGATAATGGACCATTTTTTTTTTTTTGAGTGAACACTTCATTAATTACAATCAAGCTAAGTCTTGCTAGGGGGAGGAATTGTCAGATTAACACGTGTTCATATCATACATAATAAATGTAAAGGTTCTATAAGACATAGGAGGGGACTCAAGGACAAAATCATTTACGGACCATCACACAGGGAGAGGGAAAGGAACACCAGGAAGAAACAGTAAGGAAAATGGTTTTATGTCAGGTGTGATGGTGCGTGCCTTTAATCCAAGCACTCTAGAGACAGAGGCAGGCTAATCTCTGTGAGTTTGAGGCCTACATAAGTAGTTTTGGGATAGCCAGAGATATATAATGAGACCTGGTCTCAAAAACAAACAGGTAAGTAAAAAAAAATAAATAAATAAAGAAGAAACTGGCTTTCTTATTGTTCACACCTTATAGATTTAAAATTGTAGTTACGTATGTGTTTATGTGTTCATGCATTGGATGGGCTTGTGTGTGTGTCATGTCATACATGTGGAGGTCAGACAACAACGTTTGAGAGCTGGTTCTTTCCTCCCAACCTATGAGTCCTGGCAGATCAAAGTCTGATCATCAAGCTGAGCAGCAAGCCCCCTCACCCACCAGCTGAGCTGTCTCCTTGGCCTCTGATATTTTATATAAACATAAACTTTCAGAAAAGGTCACTTTCTGTAAAGTAAAGCTCTTAACCGAGAATTGTTCCCTGTTGCGCCCTGACAACCCTGACCAGCAGGAATTAAGACACGGAACAACCGGTTTCTTCTCACAGGAGTTTACTCGGGATGCTTAGCAGTTGGTAGTCAAGATGGCGAGCCCCCGATCCCTTCCTGGGTGCAGCTTATAAACCCTGCCAGGAGCCCAATGAACTCATACCACGTATCATCTCTCCATAGGCTCGTGACGCTTGCGTAAGATCAGGCCACCTTGAAGCACAGCCTTCTCACCAAATAAGGACTTGTTTATCACTCGGTCCTCGGGTGGCCATCGCCATCTTGGGGCAAGGTTTTTATGGCGCCTAACACCCTGTCTCTCCACAGCTGAAGACACACATTTTTATAGTCTTTGTACTTCCTCCGCATTAAACCGAATATTAATGCCAATAGTCTCTGCGTGAGGCACTTTTATCCAAGTCTTGACATTTTCAGCGTGCATCAGAGATTGTCCTGTGATTATACACAGGTGCTATGATACATAGGCACACACTTAGACATCAAGATTTGGCTGAAACTCCCCATTTAACGAAAAAGTTTAAAGGAAATAACAGCTAGGTTCCCAGAAGCATTTGTGTGTGTGTGTGTATGACTTAAACCTCATGTTTTTTTCTCCTTCAGTAGACAAAGAGGCTCACATCTCTGAGAGACAGGGCCAAGATCACTGAATGAGAATATTAGCAGACATATATACACATGAAATGAATGTGTTCTAGTGCAGGTAGCTTGGCTGGAAACCCTCAGGGTTCCTCCAGGCGGGAAGTTAGGCACAGAGGCTGTGGCTACAGCTCATTAAAGGCCTTCTCCACGGTTCCTCACTTCGAGGTCCCAATGACATGAGAAAGTCCATGGGTTTTTACAGTCTTTGATGTCATGGTGGTTGGATCTGGATGTGCACCCCGCCCCCCAAACCCAGGGCAGACCTCAGTTAAATAGGGAGGGAGGGGGGGAGGGGCTGGGGAAGAATGCTTAATTGGCTCCACCCTCTGGCCTTCAGGCATCTCATTAGTATGTAAATCTCTCTAGGGCCTGAGGCCTATTCCTCGTGACTGATGGCCATAGACCTCTCTGTGGGAGGGGCTGTGGAGGGCTGAAGCTAAATGAAAAGAACCAGGGCCCAGGAGCAGAGTTGAACTCCTGCCATCTAATAAGGGTCTGGGGTTCCAGGCTTATGCTCTACCAAGCACGCAGCTGCTTCTCACAGCCCACCGCCCCACATTCTAGTTTTTTGCCGACTCATTTTCAGCATCAGCTAGATTGGATTTTGAGCCACCTTCTGAGTCTGTGAGCATGTTTTTGAAAAGGGTCCCTTGAAGAGGGAAAAGCCACCATAAATGTGCACTGTGTTATCTGGTGGGCTGAGTGAGAGGAGAGAGGGAGCCTTGCACCAGAACACAGAGCTGTTTCCGGAGCAGAGGCAAGGTGGGAGCAGCTGCCTCATGCTCCTACACACCTTTCCACAAGACCGACTTGAATGATAAGGCACAATAAACCCTTCCCTCTTCAAATTGCTTCTTGTCATAGCTTCTGATCACACCAACAGCAAAACTAACTAATGGAAAACTTTAGCAAATATTACAGTGCAAGGAGAATTCCAACTTGAATTATTCAGGGAGAAGCTTAACCACTAATAAGCCTCTCTACTACAACCGATGAGCTGGTTACATCATAGCAGAGACAGACAAGTAGGAACCGGGCAAGTTGGGACCCACTCCATCTGCCAAGATGGTCAGAGAGAAACAGGAAAGAGGTTCCTCACCGTCTGCAAACATCTCCTGGCTTGCTAGCCTGCTTATGCTTTGAATAGCATTGAGTTGAATGTCAATATTCCTTGGTCAATATGTCTCAGATTACAGCCTGGAAGAGGTATGTGTGGCTCAGAAAAGTCTTTTTTTGTTTGTTTGTTAGATTTATTTGGTGTGTGTGTGTGTGTGTGTGTGTGTGCGCGCGCACGCATGCGTGTTTATGTGTGCATAAGCATGTGTGTGTGTGCATGTGCACATGTTCCCCCTCCCCCTCGCCTTCCCTACCACACACCCAGACATCAGGTGTCTTCTCAGTTACTCTCCAGTGTATCTTTTGAGATGGGATCTCCCACTGAGCCTGGAGCTCATCATTTTGGCTAGGCTGGCCCGCCATTGAGCTCTAGCGCCTCCTCTACCTCTTAACACTTGAATTACAGAAGCGTACCTCCCAGGCCACCTTTTCTGTGAATCTCAGAAATCTAAACTCAATTCCTCATACTTGCATGGCAAGTGAAGTATCTCCTTAACCCTTATTTTAGTGATGTATGCAAAAGTTTACGAGACTCCTAAAGCAGAAAGTTTCAAAAAAGGGTTCTTGGATAACACAGGAGTAAAGTGTCCTTTTGATGGAGCAACATGGTGGCTCAGGGGGACAAGTGGTTTTCCTGAGCTCTTACAGCTGTGGAAGGGTCCAAGCAATGTTGGAACCCACTCTGTCCCATTCTCTGCTCTCCTCAGGGTTGTATGCGCAGTTAATGAGTGACTGGCCATTTAGAGGTTTCACGTGATTTCCTTGTTCAAAGATTGTAACGTGACACTTACTTGTATGAAAGTCACTGCTCCTAAAGTGCTAAAATCATCTCTACCTCCTTCCTGGCAGTACAAAAGTTAAGTGACACCGTCTGGTTTGGATTATCTTCCACTCTGGATCCGTGTGACTCCAATGAATGAGATTTCACTTTGAAGAATTTAATATCACCGTGAAGACGCTCTGGTTTGTGTTATCCTAAATCCAGGAGATTGTTTCCATTGTGCTTTGGCAGGTCCATGTTCCACATGCCTGATGTCATCCTCCTCTGCTCCTTTATCACTGACACAGCCCGTGTCTGTCTAAAGAGCAGCTACTTAAGCCACTCGTGGCCGCTTAAGCTTGGAATCATAGCGCATGGATGTGGAGGCAGGAGGATTGTGAGTGGCATGGGCTGCACAAAACCCTTCCCGTTGCCCCTAAAAGCATCTCCTTGGTGTTTCCCTAGAGAGTTTAAGGCTGACCTGCAGCAGACATCTTTCATGTCTCAAAGATTTCCTGGTTGATAATTATTTTGACTGTTCTGAATGAGATCAAGAAAAGGTAAGGAGGGGGACCATGTGGAGGAGGAGGAGGAGAAGGAGACAGAGAGGGAGAAGGCAGCTTCTTTTTTCATGATGATCCTCAAGCAAAGACAGATAGGAAGGGGACAAAACAATATACATCCTGCAGAGGCACACCTCCATCAGCCTCATTCCTCCAATCAGACCCCATTTCCAAATGGGCCATTCAATGTATACATTTGCCAATTACTTCATCTACTGATGGGCTTAGGGTCTTCATCATCTGATCTCATCTCGACGGTGCCTTATCTGGGGACTCAGCCATTTGGCTGAGTGTTATATAGTAACACTCTTTCTACTAGTTTGCTTTGGAGACAAAGCTAAAGAAAGTACTGAGACATTTGCATGCTTCCCTGGATATACCTGGATGCTATTTCTCAAGGCACCCGAAGCATCCAGAGACAGTCAGGGAATACCGGTGTCCAAATCAGTAGGAGCCAACCATCAGGGCCCACTCTGCAATTACTGAGGATGATGGTGGAGGTGATTGAGTCACTGAACTCAGTTCTCATTGTCCTGGCTCCCAGTGAGTCCAAGAGAAAATGACTGAGAAGTAAGTAGAGATTTTGTTCGTGTAGACAAAGTGCAATGTGTCTCTTAGCACCTGCTGGGTGCTAAGCCTGAGGTTCTCAGGAGCCAACAGTGAAGCCATTCAAGATAGACATGCATATAGGTAAGTGCTTGAATCTTATTTCACACAGTGAATATATATATATATATATATATATATATATGATGTATGTGTATGTATATGATGTATATGTATGTATATGATGTATATGTATATATACATATATGTATATATATACATACACACGAACATACAAACATATATATATATATATATATATATATATATATATATAATGGAAAATGGGGGAGAAAAATCATTTCTGGGTTGAAGAGGACCCTTGGGAGAGCACTTGGGATTCCCCATGGCTGATCCTGCCTAGGGATCAAGGCAGGGATGCACACGCTCTATCTTTTCAGAATCTTCTTAGTGGTACAGGATTTATTATGAGTGTTTTCATCAAATTTCCCAGTGTTGGTGATGTAGGAGCATCTTCTACACGGGGAATAGA
This sequence comes from Arvicanthis niloticus, assembly GCF_011762505.2. Taxonomy (NCBI): domain Eukaryota; kingdom Metazoa; phylum Chordata; class Mammalia; order Rodentia; family Muridae; genus Arvicanthis; species Arvicanthis niloticus. The sequence continues at coordinate 9,673,972 of NC_133434.1, forward strand.
GCAGAGGGGCTCATAGTGAGCTCAGCTCATGGCCCATCACCATGCTCAGTGACCCGTGCGGCACAAAACCAGACGGGAGTAAAGAGATGAGTAGATAGATAGCTGACTGCGTGGGGCAGTCTTTTCTGGATATAGGGCTCCTTTTTCTTCTTTCTTTTCCTTTTTTTCTTTCTTTGTTTTGTTTGTTTGTTTGTTTTGTTTTTTGTTTTTTGAGACAGGGTTTCTCTGTGCAGCCCTGGCTGTCCTGGAACTCTCTAGACCAGGCTGGCCTCGAACTCCAAAATCCACCTGCCTCTGCCTCTCAAGTGCTGGGATTAAAGGAGTGCGCCACCACTGCCCGGCTTCCTTTTTTTTTTTTTTTTTTTTTCTCCTTTTTCAAAGACACCATGATCCTTCAGCTTCCCTTTCAGCAGTAGTAAAAATGTCTGCCCGGCTTTACTTTACAGTATGAACATTAAGTGTGGAGACAAAAGAACTATTTTGAACATGCCATGTACTTGGTAAGACATTAGTCCTATAAGGATATTGTCTTAATGGGAAGACCTTCCATGGAAAACCACAAGGCAAGCCAGCAGGAAAGAAGGGAGGAAGAGAAGGGGAAAGGCAGCAAATGACAACGAGCTTGGTAAGGGACATGAGGGCGGGGGTGGGGGAAATAGAAGAAACAAATCAGAATGTGATACCCATATTCAGGCTGCAGACCTCGTGCCAGGGATAGGTGTGCAGGAGAGAAACAGGGATCAAGAGGGATGCATTGGCTTAAAGGTCCGAACCAGGCTTAGCTGGACTCATGATTCAGTGCCCGTATCTGACCTTTAATGGGTTTGCTCAGCAGCTGGGGGATGCTTTTCGTCACAAAAACCCAGGCTTCACTTGCTTTCAGCTCACTGTCCCTGTTTTCCTTATATTTCTAGACACAGAGTGGAATGCTGTTGATAGGGCCTTGCTGGCCAGCAGCAAGAGGGTACCAAATGGTGCACTCCAGGCTAAGCCCAGGTATACAAATTATCTATCACTTAGTGTTCATGCACAGATGTGTCAGTAAAACTGAAGGGACGCTGTGAGAGTCAGGAGCTCAATTGCTGGGTTGGAGTGTGTGGGGAACAGAACCAGGGGCTGTGGAGTGGTACGACAATCCTCAAAGGTTCATCATGTGCCCAGGGACACAGAGAAGGACTCAAGGGTGAGGCGGAAGAGTTCCGTGGTCTTAGTGCAGAGTTGTTTCCAGGAGTACAGAGAAGAGTAAAGGAGCATACAGTAGGAGACAGGATGAGAAGGAGCCTGACTGAGTTCTCATCCACTCATCAAGACCCACCATCCTTTGTAGCTGTACGAAGGAAAGGACAAAGAGTTCCTGAGGTTCCCGACAGGCCAGAGCACTTTTATTAAACAAACACCATCTTGTTTAGCGTAGCGAGTATTGAATTATAATAATTATAATAGTTAATCAACTTATTGGCTACTGTGCGCTAAAATGTTTTCACATTACTTCTTCCTAACACAGCCTTGAAAATAGGTGTTTCCCACTCATTTTTATAAACAAAACAAAACAAAACAAAACAAAACAAAACAAAACAAAGAAACTGGCTTATAAAGCCTCCAGACTGATTTCTGTGGTGGTTACACTAGCTTCTTCTCTCACCAGCAGCAGGTCAGGGCTCTTCTTTCCCACAGCCTCAGGAGACTGACCATCCTTTGTGTTCCCCGGTCTGTGGTTGGCAAAGTTTCTCCCATTGTGTTTATTCAGAACCTAGACTCTTATTTATCAGTCATATCTGGCATCATGAGTGGCGTTTAAATGACACTCCTCCATGTTCTTATACTTACACACACACACACACACACACACACACACACACACACACACACACACACACACACCACACACACACACACACACACACACACACACACACACACACACACCACACACACACACACAGCTTCATTAAAGACACACCTAATCTACCAGGATATTCTTGGCACCCTAAACTGCCTAAAGCCAAACTTGGCACCTAATATGAGAAGGAAAAAAAAATACAGTTTATGTCTTAATGTGTTTACATCTTGGTGTGCAGCTGCACCAGACAGCTATTATCACTGTAAAAATAGAAGCAAAAAATCATACGCGGTTTGGTGAAATGGCCAAAGTTGGTATGTCAACAGTTCTTAATGAACAGCAGTGAATCCGAGGACGCCTACTGGACACAGAAGCAGAGATGTCATTTCTCAGTAGTGAGGTGTCACTTTGTTTCATTTTATTTGAAACGTTGTTTATTTTAAGGTGGGAAAAACTCAACTCAGAAAATTAGCTTTGTCACTTACCTAAAAACATCAGTAGGGTCAGGTTTCTACCCATGTTTGTTTACTCCAGCATCTTTTATTAATATTATGTTTTATTTTACTTTTTCTAATATAGCTTATACTGTTACTTAAAAATTATTCTTTGAGAATTTCATACGTGCACGCAATGAATATTTGATCGTATATAACTCCTCCAAATGTCCCCTGAATCTCTCTCTACATATCTGGCTCTTAACTTTTCTTCTTGTAACTCTTCTCCTCCCTCCATCTCCCGCCAGCTCCTTACTCCTCCTCTTCTGCAAAGTTAAATTAGAAGGTGCTTCCCCGACATGAGTAGGCACGAGGTTTTCTGCTGAAGCAGGGGCAACTTCCTGTATTCACAACCACTTTCTCAAAGAAGAATTAGCCTTTCTCCCTCTGTAGCTACCAACTGCCAATTATTCCTCAGTTAAGGGTTGGTCCCTGTAGCTTTGCCCTCACACAAGCTGGAATTTTGAGTGGCTTGATCTTCTACAGATCTTGTGGTAGCAAGCCAGCTGTGTGAGTTTATGAATGCAGTGGCTGTGCTGTGCCCAAAGACAGGGCCCTTTTTCTCCCTCTGGCTCTTACATCCCTTTTCCTCTTCTTGATTCTTATGAAGCTCAGTTTCCTGGATAAATTTGCTTTTCTTTTACTTGGTAAAAACAGATGTAATGATTTGAAGCATCTATAAGGAGCGATATCAGAAGCATCCCCCAATGGTGCTGCTGAAGATTGAACTCTAGACCTTGAATATGCTAGACTGTGAATGTTCTGCCACTTCGAAATATCCCCAGCCTATCAGGAGCATGTTTTGAGCATCAGGTCAACTTTCAACTTGTGACCCACCTGCTACTATCTCTTCTGCATAGGCTACCAGTCTGCATCACCAGGATACATAGGTCAGCTTTAGAATGTTCGAGTGTTCTTTGGATTGAATGCTCAGATTTATCAGCCCCATGGGCTCTGAATTCCATCCTCTCTACAAGATGGAGGAACCAATAATATGCTATTGACTCAGCAGACTTGAGCTGTGGTCTGCAGATTATTTACACAGCTTTTTAGACATCACTCTCTAATTATAGTTAAGGAGTGCTCACTTAAGTCTGTTTAATTCAGGTCTGTGAGATAGACCTTCCTTTGGCAAAATTTGTATTTTTGTCAATTTTCACTCAACCACAGAGCGTCAGTGAAACTGGTAGTTTCCATTTTGTCTATAATTGTTGGGCCTACCGTGTTAAGTCTCTGTGTTTTCAAAGGTTTATCTCTTCATAATCCAGAAAAAAAGGGGACAGCAGCTCACCTGGGTCTGAGTTCAATTCTTTATCTATGAAGTACGTATGATGTTAGCAGGCTATGTGCATAGCATGTGTAATGGGGAGTCTGTCAGATGATCCAGCTGAACTGATCATCAGCTGGCTGTTGGGATGTCCTGCTTCAGTTACCACACATTCCTGATTTAGGAAGTTCCGTCTTGAAGAGAAATGCTTATCTAGTGTATTATGTGTGTTTTAAGGTCATGTGGAGGAGAATAAAAGGAAAGTTTCTCCTGGGGAAAAAGTGAACTGCTTGTGTCAAGTCTGTCTATGCCCACCCCCAGCCCCTGTACACTCTCTTTGCCTGTTACTGTAGACACCTGGGCTGCACATTGGGGCAGGCATGCAGTGTTATAAGTGGTAAGAGTAGTACAGTGTCTGTCTCAGCCTGCTTGTAGGTAAAGAGTAAGTCAGAGGTGGGAGAGAAATAAGCAATGTGCCAGGTACTTGATAATTTTTCAACTGAATAATGAAACCCAACTGAATAATGAAAAAAAGTATGGCCGGTTTGGTGTGCATAGTGGGTAAGAAAGAATCTAAGTACCAGGGGAGTTTGAGAAAGTCACCCTTGGGCTGTTTTGTTTGGAGAATTGGTATTGCCTAGACAAAACATCAGAGGACTGGTGGCTCACCCCTGTAATGCCAGCATTTGGGAGACAGAGGCAGACTGAAGTTTATGGCTAGCCTGGGTTGCATAGTGAGGCCCTGCTCCAAAACAAAACAAAACAAAACACAATAAAAAGGTCAGAGAAAAGGAGGTCATTGGAAATAGAAGAACCAATGCACAGAAAGGAAGGAATTGTGGGAAAAGATGGCATGTTCAGGGAATGCTAATATCTCTAAACAGTTGGAACCCTGACAGAGTCCAAGCCTTTGGCAGAAGTTGAGCCTGAGATGTGTGCAGGAGTAGACTAAAGGGGTCTGTATGCTTTTCTAAAGGAATGGGTATTTATTTTGAAAGTGAGAAATAAATACTACATGGTTTTAAACAGCAAAAGTAACATGTTTCTTTTTAAGAGAACACTCTTGTTTATGTGGAGAAGTACTGAAGAGTGCATCGGAATACTACAGAACTGAAACACTAAAGGAGGTCTGATATGCCATGACCATCTAGACAAGAGTAACAGAGGCTATGCAGAGACTGCAATACAGGTATAGGGAAAGCAAGGTGGGCTGGTGAGGCACATTTGAGAGACTAGTTGTTGGGGATGGAGTGTTACTTAGGTGAAGGAATTAGGGTGACTCTTGGGTTTCTAGCTTTCTAATTCTGTGGACAGTCAAGTAGGGCTGAATTGTGTGTGTGTGTGTGTGTGTGTGTGTGTGTGTGTGTGTGTGTGTGTAGAATCAACATCAGTGCTAAAGTCTTTCATTCAGCCATGTTGTTTCTCAGTTTCTCCCAGAAACTAGGAGGAGTCCAGGAAGTGTTAAGAAGTATTTTCCTTGGGGGGTTTTGGAGACATATGTAGGATGACAAAAATGAACATGAAAGAAAAAGACTAGTGGAGTGGACAAGGGTTGAAGCTTCGGCTATGGAAACCGTTGGCAGTGGCCCAGAAAAGTGGGCACAGGAAGTCATTTGGTTTTTTACCTGTGTCTTCGGGATCCAGTGGACTTGACTCTGAATGGTAATGGACAAAAGAAACCCTGGAAGTCATTGTTCTAGGCACCTTTCTGGCGGCATACTTCTCTTACAGGCGACCCTGGAGTAAGTAGGGAGTGATTTGATAGCTCCTGGTGGTGTGGGTTTCTTCTCTTTCCGTATCTCTGCCACACTCCCACTCCCCTGCAACTGAATCAAATAAAATCAGGGGAGGTCAAAGGGATCTCCTGGGATATGTGCTAAAAGACCTCTGGTTTGTTAATTCAAGGATTTGGTGAGTTATTGTTATTTTGGGCTTGTGTTACTATTCCCAGAGGCAGCGGTGATGGTGGTGAATTGGTGATCTTAATTCTAGTCAGTGTACTCCTTTATGTGAAATATGTTATTGTACTTATTTTATTAGAATCCCTTCCCAAGGTTTGGTTTTGTTTTTTTTTTCCTCCAGAAAGGCTCTCCAGAGTAAAGCAGTCTGTTTCTCGGAAGAACTTTTCTTTCAGTTCAGAATTTTATCGTCAATTCTTATGCTAAGAGGGGTCAGGAGATGGGGCATTTCTCACATTACTCTTGAAGCTACTCATGAGTAATGGCGTATACCACATCCATTGTCTGCCTCTAGAACATGAAACATAAACATATAAGCAGGGAAATTCAAGATCATTTGTAGCCCGCAGAGCGAGTTAAAGCAGAGTTGGTATGAAGAGGAAAATTGAAGGTTGACCAGATGGATGGTCATGCTGGGCGTAATGCTTAAGGATGATAATGGATCAATATATAGAGATCGAGCCTGTTTCCCCGGTTTAAAAAGCAAACAACAATAGTAAGATATTCCTAAATCTTCCCAGTGAATTTGAAAGCATCTCCACTAATGAATAAGAAAGCTAAAATTAATCAGGGGGTCGTTATTCCTAGCTGAATGCAAAACCCACTGTGATGCTCACGGCAGTTTTCCCTGCCCCTTCCCACGCTTCCTGTGATTTATGCTGCCAGTTGCGCTGTCGAGAGGAAATCTGTGTCTCTAGATACCTTTTCCCTTCAGTTGTGAATTGATTTCCCCAAGCTCCAACTGGGACTATAGATTTGAGGGGGGCTGGGCAGACTGAGAAAAGCACAAAGATGTCCAAAGTCTTTGAAAACAAGACAAAACAAAACACCTTAAAACAAACGCAAAGGACCCCAAAGTGGTATCCTAGTAGAACCTGTTTTCGGAAAGGCAGTGGTCATTGCTTTTGTTCTTGCTGCAAGTGGATGATATGCATAAAATAACGCTTTCTTATAACTTTACAGTTTGGCATCTGCCTATTAAGAGCTTGGCGGAGACGCTCAAGGAAGGAGCTGCTTTGAAAATAGGGAACATGGCTGGGCTTCCATGCCGTGCCAGCTGAGTCATTTTTGAAATGAGCAAAGGAAACAAAGGCCACACCAACTGAGGAGGTCATGGAGTGTGACAGGGGTCTGCAAGAGGGCATGCCATGCCGCCGAAGTGGAGAAAACCAAGCCTTTTGTGTCGGGACGAGTCCAGGGAATGATGGATGCTTCCTGTGCAGGGGCCCAGACCTTCCTGAGCGTTCGCCTGGCCACTGCCAGACTGAGTAAGAGGACAGGCTTGGGGGCGTCTCGCTTTTTGTTTCAATGCCTGCTGAGGCAATGACATCAGATTTAATGGACTATTGGTGCCTCCGGAGAGTTAAGTTTTATGCTTCTGTATGTTTTTTTATTTTATGTTATTAAAGCTTGTTAGAAGTAAATAGAAAGGTGCCCTTTAATCCTAGCTGGGAATACAGACAACAGAGCTTCCAAATAAGACTAACAAAAAGGCTACACAAATCTACTTCATGTCTTCAGTGTTCTGAAAAGATTGTCTCATTCTGTCCTCCAGTAAGACAGAAGAAAGTAGTGCAGCAGTGAGTGCTGGACACAGTCTCTCTCTCCTCTCACTTTACCTCCCTCCCTCCCTTCCTCCTTCCCTCCCTTCTCTTCCTTCTTCCCTCCCTCTCTTCCTCCTTCCCTCCCTCCCTCTCTTTTTCCTTCCCCCCTCTTCTTTCTTTCCTTCCTCTCTTCCTCTCTTCCTCCCTTCTTCCCCCTCTTCCTCCTTCCCCCCTCTTTTCTTTCCTTCCTTCCTTCCTTCCTTCCTTCCTTCCTTCCCTCCCTCCCTCCCTCCCTCCCTCCCTCCCTCCCTCCTTCCTTCCTTCCTTCCTTCCTTCCTTCCTTCCTTCCTTCCTGACAAGCTCTCCTCTCCACTCTTGCATAGCAATCCAACATCTGAGGCACCAAACCAATGACTGCACTTTGCTGGCACTGAAGAATATACTTTGATCTGGTGGGCGAGTCACCTTCCAAAAGAGTTGAGGGGTCTGGTGGGTGTGGAGCCTAATTCTTTCAAAGAGACAATTTTGGAGAGGGTTCTGCCATGATCTTTCTGGGTTGAGATGGTGATAAATCAGAATGTAGAGAGTCAGAATTAGAAATGGAAGGGGCTTTTAAAGGTACCTCTAACCCATCCTATACCACTATCTGCAGGGTGTCCTTCAATTACCCTAGACAGATAAAGACTTCAGATGGAGGACTCCAAGCCCTCTGATGAAAAAGAACTAATATACAGGATTAAAAGCGGTCCTATGGATGTCTCTTAGTCAGGGATGGTTCAATTTTGTAACATGCAGAGAACATCCTTTCCTTTTCATCTCTTTCGGACTTACTGAAATCCTACCAATATGCAGATTAATTAAAACCCTTCATTTATCCCATAGGCATTGATATGTTAAGTGCGTTGTGTGAGCACAATGTAAGCCAAGCACTGGGGAATACAAAGGAAGGAAAGGAACACACTTAGTCTTTGAGAAGTCTATCATCTTATTGAATGAGCAAGGAAATAATTCACTGGTGACTCGAGAACAATGCGTCCTGGGTACTGTGGACGTGTGATGCTGCAGGGGAGGTGATGTGCTCTGGGATACTGGGATGTCTCATGGAACTTAGCCAGTCTTGAGTCGGCTCTTGAGGAATGTGTTGGATTTAGAGTGGTAGAAAGAAAAGAATTTTGGGGGGGGCTGGGGGTATCTTCACTATGTGTAGGTAATGTATGAATTTTAGGTTTTGTTCACTCACGTCCCCAGAGGCTCCCCTCTTCCAAATACTAAGAACCATATTCCTCTACCTTTTTACCCATAAGCTCCATCCTTTCCCACCTCTTGCAACCACCACTGCTTCAGATGGTCATCTTGACTGGACTCTGTTCTGCCATCCTCCAAACAGTATCCTTTCTAAGAGACACATAGTGGGTGCTGTGGGAGGTATTAGCCATGAGGAAGGATATCAACTGCTCATTTTGCCTTCCCTCATTTTGCTGAGCAGATTGAGACCAATGCTTAACCTCACCCTTGTCTCCATGGTGATGAGCTGGTGGGCTTTGGTACCCAGCACAGAGAGCATCTTCTGGAGGGAAGTCTTGGCTGTTTCCTCCAAACATATTCAAGAAGAGTTTATAGTCAAAGCTGGCGTTTCTTCTTGAATATTGTCTGCCTGTCTCTTTAAACTCCCTCACAGTCTTTTGTCACAGACACATCAGCCAGACCTGCTCCCTTGATGATAGTCACACCCCAACTTGTGAGTCTTTCTTTACCAATGTGGTTATATAACTGTTTGACTCTCCCTCTTGAATGTGAGCTGTGTTAGCCAAGAACCTAATTAGTTGGGAGCAGACAATGAATCTAGATATCAAAAGAAAAAGTGCAGGGATGAAAGAATATCAAAATAAAATCAGGGTCAGAGGAAAAGGACATCTTGTATTTTCGTCACGGATCAAATTTCTGAAATCCCCTCAGTTTCAGGGAGAGAGGGAGAAGGGGGAAGGGGAGAAGGAAGGAGAGGAGGAGGATGGGGAAGGGGGAGAGGGAGAGGGAAAGGGGAGGGAGAAAAACAAGAAAGCAAGGGCACAAATGTCTCTTAGTCAGGGATGGTTCAATTTTGTAACATGCAGAGAACATCCTTTCCTTTTCATCTCTTTCGGACTTACTGAAATCCTACCAATATGCAGATTAATTAAAACCCTTCATTTATCCCATAGGCATTGATATGTTAAGTGCGAATAGAAGGGGTGAGAATAGAGAATCTCCTCTGTCACCTTTCTGAGGAAAGGCATCTGTGCTCTTTGAGGGAACCAAGAGCACCTTGGAACTGTCTACCTGGTTGTATCCGAGGCGTGAACTGTCTGTGATTCCACAGGGGATGTCTCCAGCATTGCACAGGAGCTTGTGCTGTTGCACTGTGGGTTTCCAACAGGGAGAGGAGATCGGTTCGGAAAGGCAACTTCAGTTACAATACATAATGCAGGAGAGAATTCCTCCTTGTTTCGTGTTTTCAGTTTTTCACTGACTTTGTGCATGGGTGTGTGTGGACAATTGTGTGTTTTGTGCACATGCGTGTGCCTGCTATGCCTTGGTGAATGTAGGTACATGTGCGTATGTGTACTCACGTATGCAGAGGCTGGAGGTTAATGTCACATTCCTTTCTCAGTCTCTTACTGTACCTGAAGCTCACTGATCCCAGATAGCCTGGCTGTCTAGCAAGAGCTCCAAGATCTGCCTGTATCCCCTTTTCCAGTGCTGGGATTGGAGGCATGTATTTCTGTGCCTTACAAAAAGTTTATGCTGGCACTATGGATCGAAACTCAGGTCTTCCTGCCTGTGCAACAAGCACGTGACTGACCGAGTCATCTCCCCAGCATCTCTTACAGACTTTTGACCTAAAGATTTTAGTTTGATGTTTTAGGCACTAAAATGAGAACAATAACACAACCAGCTTCTCCAAAGATGGGTCCTGCTCCCATCAAATGGAGGTATTCCATTTGATGTTCCTGGCAGTTTTGTGCAATAGTTATCACTGTATCAACATTTAATAGAGAATAAAGCAATAAGATTAACAAATGGAAGACCTGAGATCTGAGCCTCAGGTTTAGGCTCTCTGCTCTGTCTTCTAGTCCAGGGAGATATTGCTTGAGTCTTACTAATATCCCAGGTTCTCTACATAGTCCATAATCATCTAAGTTACTGCAGTGACCCTATGAGGTGAATGCAATCACTATACCCACATTATAGAGCACAGAGGTATTGCTAGATTCAAGCATCCACCAGCTTGCTCCAATTGCTGCTAGCCACTCTCCACCATCCCCTATATGTTCCCATCACACCGGTGGGACAGTGCCGGGTGGTAGCATTGTTGCAGCCTACTTTCCCTGCTTGTGTGCTTACAGGGAATTGGTGGTTTCAGTTTTGATTCTTTCTGTTTGAACTGGTTCCTGCCACTGCAAAGGGAGAGAGTGCATTCTTCTCTGTCTAGCTTCAACCTAAATTCCACTTTTGTGCCATTGAAGAATAAGGGTATTTCCAACTGGCCAAGACAACCCATTCCCATGACAACCAGCGCTCCATGCATTAGGGAAATAGAACTTGAAACTGCTTCTGCAAATTAGATGCCCAACTGTGTTCTTGCTCCTCGGTCTTGACCTGGCCTGTTGACACATACTGTCTACATGCCAGGCAGAAGAGGGGACCCAAGTTCCACTCCTCTCTCTCCATATTTTCAGCCTTCCTCCTTATGGGGTGCTTCAGACGTTGTTGTCCATTCTGTAGAGATTAGCTCAAGTGGGGCCCGATCTTTTCAAACTCAAATTTCTAAGTGCTCTTGTCAGTATTTGAGCCTTACAAGGTCTTTGGCTTAGCTCTTGTGACTCTTGACTTTCCTGGTTTCCCTTGAGAAGCATTGTTTAGTCTTAAGCTCAACCCCTCTGAATTCAATTTTAGACCCTTTTCTAGCCTGGTCAATCCTGTACAAATTTCTTCCTCAGTCTGATCACACCTGAAATCCTTAAAACCGCTCCACCAACCTTAGAAACCGGAAATGCTTGCCTCTGGCTTTGATCACAGAAACTTTCAGTCTTAGTGATATTGAAAAGCGGAAAATGTCTTCAAGCTTTTTTTCCCCCCCTTACAGAGAAGTTAAATATGGAATCTGATTGGAGTATGTGGGACTCATGTAGGTTTGAGACATGCATGACACTATTGTATTTGCAGTAATTAATGTGGATGGGGAAATGTGTTCGTGGGCCTGGGGAGAGGGCTCAGATACCTATGGCAACTGTGACACTAGAGCCTCCCCAGCTCACAGACAGGGAGACTGTGTTTCATGCTCACATCTGTAACACCAGGGTCGTGGGAGTGGGATGGATTCAGACAGATCCCGAGAGCTCACTGGCCAGCTAGTTGGTGAGCTCTGAGCACACTGGGAGATGGTATCAAGAAATAAGGTGGAAATCCATCAAGAAAGGCACCTTGTATCAACCTCTGTCCTCCGCACACACACAGGAACCCACACATATACAGTCCCACATTTACATGTGTATGCATACCACATACACACAACCTTTAAGAAGAAAAAATGTGTTTGTGACGATTGTCAGAGACTACAGACAAAATATATACATTATTTATATATATTCTATATCAAGAAGAAGGACAATACTTATGCACCATAGACAACAGAAAAAGGAATGAGTAAGTTGTGAAGTCAGAAGAAAGGCTCCCTGACACTTGAAATGCCAGTCAGGGCACTCTCATTTACCACTCACCAGTGCTAATAAGTTCCAGAAATTAAAATAAACATAACTCAAGACCAGTGACACTGCAGAGAATGGAACTCCCATCCAGTAGCTACATAGAGAGACCACGCTTTCTAGAATGCTTTATTTAGTAAACACATACATGCACACGTGCACCCAAAGATACAGGCAAACATGCACACAGAGACACACATATATAGACACAGGCAGAGACACACAGACACATGCACACACAGATACATGTATACACACATGCATAGTCACACACAAACACACAGACACAGGCACACACACAGACACAGGTACATACACAGACACATGCACACACACAGACACATACATACAGACACAGGCAGAGACACACAGACAGATGCACATACAGATACATGTACAGACACATGCATAGTCACAGACAAACACACACAGACATATACAGACACATGTACACACACAGATGCACACACACAAACATACACACACACACACAGAGACACATACACACAGACACAGACACAGACACACACATGCTGTGAGTATTTTGATTTAATAAACCCAGTTCTAATCTCTATGAAAGATGCCAGGTGCTTCTTTAAAAATATTAATAAATATAAGATAAAAATATTATCTTATATATAATCTAAAATTTGGAAGCAGCTTAAATGTCCAGTATTGGTACAGCAACTAAATAAGTTATATTTATCAAATAGAATGTTCTATAGTTTTTTAATGTGTATTTGAACTTTGCTTATCAGGTGACAGGGTACGAAAAACACTGTAGCTATTGTGATACATACATTATAAAAATGTATATAGCTATGTGAATTGTCTTAGTTAGGGTTTCTATTGCTTCAAGGAAACACCACAACCAAAAGAGCAAGTTGGGTAGAAAAGGGTTCATTGAGCTTATAATTTCACATCACTGGTCAACATTGAAGGAAGAAAGGACAGGAACTTAAACAGGGCAGGATCCTGGGAGATCCTCTGTGGAGACAGAGACCATAGAGGGGTGCTGCTCACTGGTTTGCTCACATGGCTTGCTCAGACCGCTTTCTTATAGAACCCAGGACCACTAGCCCAAGGGTGACATCATCCACAATGCCACAATGGACTAGGCCCTCCCTCATCAATTACTAATTAAGAAAATGCCTTATATCTGGATCTTAAGGAGGCCTTTTCTTAGTGGTGGTGACCTGCTTTCAGATGACTCTAGCTTGTATCAAGTTGACAAAACAACAACAACAACAACAGCAACAACAACCAAAACTACCCAGTACATGGGTAAACATCTGTACATGTAGAGGGTGAGGAGGAGATTGATCAACCATGTGGCCACCTACAGTTATTAAAGATGATCCGAATTGTCATTTATGTGACTTTTGTAACTTTTCCTCTAATTTTTGGTAATAAATCTGTGTTATAAAAGTAATTGACATTACTAAAGTGTGAACACCTGTGTTACTTGAATTATTACCAAATTTTCTTCTTCAGTTTCCCTAAAGTATTGGTGTAGAGAGGAGAAGGGCAGTACCTTCATTCTAGTCGTGGTGTCTGGGCTACTGTGAGCTGTTGGTATTGAAAGGCACACTGAATATATCTCCAATATCTGGGCGATGAGTCCTAGAGGGCTCAAAAGGCTACAGGCCCTGTAAACAATTTCTAGATGCTTCACTCTAGGGTGTTTTATTTTGTTTTGTTTTTGAGACAAGGCTTGTTATATAGTCTAGAGTATTCTGGAACTTTCTATGTAGTCAGGCTGACCTTGGTTGTGCTGCAATCCTCTCGACTGCCTTGGAGTGCTAGAATTACAAGTGTGAGCTATTCTACCTGGCTATTCATAGACAGAAATTAGAAGAATACTTATCATGAAACTAGATATAAATACTATTGAGATGTGTTCCCCTGGCAATCTCGCTACTGTCTTAAAAACTATTTTTTAACAGAAAAAAAGAAATTCTGATTTCAATTCTAGTTTTCCCAGCAGAACTTCTGCTTCCTGTGTTGAGATCGGGCCTTGAAGCTTTCTTGGGGTAGGGACTTATTCTGTGGCAGAGCTGTACTCCCTGCGTGAACGAGTGGCAGAGTTGTGCTCCCTCTGTGAATGAATGAAGTCTCACTGTCCCTTACCCCCTGTTGGTTTCGAACTGTAACTTTCCTCAGAGGATAAGCTTTTACTCTCACAGATTGTCCGTTAGGCATTTGGTCCTATTTTGTTCTGAAGTTCAGCTGACAGAGATCCAAGAATCTAAAAGCAATGGGGATTCTGGTATCTATTTGTCCAGGTATGACTGTTGTGAACTGGTTTTGTGTCCTAGAGCAAGTCATTTAACCACTCTGTGCATCAGTTCTTCCTCTGCCAAACACTGGTGGTAACTGTCATATAAGGCTTGAGGGTGCGGCGAGGATTAAACGGGTTTTATATTTTTATTTTTAAATTTTTGTTTTGTTTTGTTTTTTGAGACAGAATTTCTTTGTGTAGTCCTGGCTGTCTTGGAACTCACTCTGTAGACTAGGCTGGCCTCGAACTCAGAAATCCGCCTGCCTCTGCCTCCCAAGTGCAGTGAAGGCGTGCAGTGAAGGCGTGCAGTGAAGGCGTGCAGTGAAGGCGTGCAGTGAAGGCGTGCAGTGAAGGCGTGCAGTGAAGGCGTGCAATGAAACTCTTTACATTCTCTAGATTATCTGGCACAGAATGGGTGTTCTTCAAATTGCAACTGCATCACTTTCTTTCCTAAAGACTGTAGATGTATTCTTGTTTACCATACCTACAGAAATAGGTTGTTTGTGGTTTCTACACATATCCAAATAGTCTATCAGCCATATCAAGCTGATTAACTTGATATCTTTTAAAAAATGTTTATTTTAATTTAAAATGATTTCTGTCTGTGGGTATATGTGTACAAGTACAGACGCCGGCAGAGATGAGAGGCCTCTGATCCTACTGAAGCTGGAGTTATATAGGTCATCAGTAGCTACTTAATGTGGGCACTGGGAATTGAACTGGGGTCTCCTGCAAGAGAAGTGCATGCTCTTTAACTGCTGAACCATCTCTGTGGCCCCTGAGCTTGATATCTTAATAAAGCTTGACATTCTGTAGCAATGCTTTGAAGCGCTCACATCATTAGTTAAGGATTATCATGACTAAGTAACAAAAAGAATAGTTTGAAATCTGCCTGTAATCCAAGAATGCAGGAGGTAGAGACAAGCCTGGGTAGCTGGCTAGCTTGACTACCCAAATCAGTGAGCTCAAGGGTCCAGAGGAGACCCTACCTCCTTATAGAAGGTGGAGAGTCATCTAGAAAGATACCCAATGTCAACCTTGCTCCTCCATCCCCACTCATGTGAACATGCACTGATAGGAACATATGCATCCATACATGTGAACACATACATCCCATATGAATACATATGCAAATGAGAAGAAAGCACACTTTTCATACTCCAGATGTCTAACCTGGCTTCCTGGAAAACCTTGTCAGGAAACTCGTCCCATTTCCCCCACTTAACAATTCATCGCTAGAGTCGTCTCCCGATTTAGAATTTGTCTTCTTTAGACTCTAAGATTTTAAGCTGCAAAGGAGTCTTCCCTCCATAAACCACACAAGTAACTTATGTCAACTATTTACTGAGAGATGAGAAACATATTAACTGAGTAGCTCTAGTCCCCTGGGGAACGTAGGCAATAGTTTAAGGCACTTTGTTATATTTCTTGCAATCTGATCTTAGTGCTTTAAGGTTTCAGTATGTTCTACCTTCAGGAGATGTCAGGACACTAAGATTGGGACCACTGGGAAAGTGATTTAGCAGTTACATCCTTCCCAGTAGAAATGGCTGCTGTGGTTTTACAGCTTTGAAATATGCCACTAGACCTGGGTCACAGCATCCACCCCTTATGCAAATATTTCCCACTGAATATCATGCTCCATTTTAAAAAGTGTACCCGGTTGTGTCAAAAAGAATAAGATCAGTTATGGGGGTGGGAACAGTTTATAAACTTTTCTATGCATGTTATCTCGTCTAATACTTAAAGTTAGACTACATTGCCCTCCCCTTTTAAAAGGTATCTCATTTTTTAATAATTAAATACAACTACATCCATTTTTCCTTCCTTTGTCTCTCTTCAACTCCTGTCATAGGGCCCTCAGTCCCTCTCAAATCCATACCCTCTTTTTCTTAATTGTATTTATTACCAGTGTGTGCACTCGTGCATAAATACAAAACAATCTAAATAAATAAATAAATCTAAATAAATAAATCTAAATAAATAAATCTAAATAAATAAATCTAAATAAATACAAAACGCATAAATACAAAACAATCTACTGAGCCCATTTGGTGTTGCTTGTATGTCTATGTCTTTAGGGCTGGCTACCTGGTGTTGGGTTGACTTTTAGGGTGTTCATTCTTGTGCTTTTCATGAATTTCTTTGGAATATTCTGAATATTTTTCAAGCTCCAGAATGGCAGGACAAGGAGCACTTTAAACCAGCCCTTCTGTGCCCTGCCATAGAGAACACCCAGCTTTGCTTTCAGGCTGGTCTCTGGTGACAAAATAGGTGAGGCAGGCACAGTACTGCCCTGACGTGTCCTTCATTGTTTGGGATGATCTGGCTTGTCGTGGATCTCAGTGAACATCCTCACTAGTCTGTCACCTCTCCGAGATCAGGGCTCTGGTGGCTCAGGGCTGACTTCCTAAGCAGAGAACAATGGCTAACCCCTCCCCATCCGCCCACGCTGCAAGCAGCAACGTCAGGATTCTTTGCACCAAAATCCCGAGCAAAGACGTGGTGTTAGCGTATCACAGTGTGTTGTGATGGAAGGCTAGAGTCAGCCTTGATAAGCACAGTTTCCTGGCTCCCTGGATCCTCCCAACACTGGCTGGAAGGGGAAGCCGCAGGGTTCATTTTTGGGCCGGGGAGCTATTGCCTGGCGTGCTTCGAATCCATCTTCCTAAGTGTTTTTCCTTTCCAGTCACGTCTGACTGCTGGAGTTACTCAGCGAATTAATAGCTGCAGAAATGCAAAGCTCTTTTCTTATTACATTCTATCGATCCGATTGCAGTGTCATTAATTGAAAGACTCAGAAAGTGGTAATGGGGAGTTGAACTCTGGATTCTCCCTGCGTTTGGGACCAGATCTGTCTGAAAGGAGCCTTTTTGGTCTGACGGTGAATTATTCTTTCTTTGTCAGTTCTTGTGAGAGCTTCATTCAGGCCCCGTGAGATTTACAATGCGAAGTCTGCCCTTAAAGCAAGATGAGAACTCAGAGTGTGTGTCTGTGGGCTTGGGAGTAATCTGTTTTGGACAAGTCTCTTCCATAGATTACCTACATATGACAGAGGAGGAAAAGAGAGACAAACGCAAAACCAAACTCCCAAAGGTGGAAGGCAGACATTTTGTCCACGTCTTAAGCAGTTTTTATTCGCAATGTTGACTGTTCCCAGGTTGTTTTACCTCAGTTCCACTCTTCATTCTCAGAATATATGAAACCCGAGAGAGACTGGTAGGTAGTTAGAGATTTTGTTTATGGTTATGTTGCTATTTTGGCTGCTTAACCTCCTCCTTTCATAGATCACTCCCATAAATTCAAATTAACTTGAGAATTTTGCATACATCCGGTATGTGTGCATGCATATTTCATAGGTATGTTAATATGAAAAATTTAAGGGGGGGGGTCTTCTAAAATCTGTCAATGGGGTGAAATCTCCAGATCAGATAAGAACACACCAGACCTTGTTGCTTTGCTTCACAAAGCAGCGACCAGGTGTTTGTGTAGTGGTTTATTACATTTTAATGAGATGATTGTTTATCATTTAAAACTTTCAGGCTAGATACCCAGATTTTTCACAACACGTTTAAGTCTACCACAAAGGGTCACTCATCTCTTGTTTTTCGAGAATAGTAATACAGTTTGGTTGCATTGAAAAGTTTAGTATGGGTTATTAATAACACATGTCCAGGCTGTCCTTCTGGACAGGCCTATGCTAGAATTTTCTTCCCTAAGGTGTGTCTGAATCCTGCTAGTGCTTTGAGCCTGCAAAGGCAGGAAGTGCACACACGGCCACAGAGCATGACCCTCCTTCAAGAACACATCTTGAAAACGTTTCCACTGCGTTCTGAGCACAGGGACAATGGCTTATGGCTGGGGGTGGGGGTGCTCTCCTCCTGCCTGACCTTTGGCTTGCTGAGAGATGTGTATGGCTACCCTGGGCTCTCTCAGCTGCTTTCAGGCTGCGAGAGAAGGCGGCACCCACATTGGGAAGCAAAAGCTGTCGCAGGCTGCCTTGCCCATGACAGCGAGTCTAAAAATACATCCACCGAGATGCAGGCATATGCTCGCGCCTCGGTGTGAAGGAGCTCTCGCCTGTGTTTCTTGCTATCCCCATCTAAATGCTGGAGCGAGGAGTTAAATTATTCCAGAAGGCCCGCCAGGGTCTGATTTGCCACTGTCTGCTTCCTCGTTGCCTTTGAATGGGACCCTTGATCCGAGGCTTTCAGAGACCAGCCGGTGCTGATGGGGGTCCGTGACTTGGCGGTGGCGCCTGCTTGTTCCTTCTCTGTCTCGAGCATGGTTTTCTATCCTGCTGGGGAGGGCGAGAGCGCTGGGCAGAGGTGGCACCTGACCCGCTAGAACTCCGATGTCACTGCGGTAGCTGTCACTCCCCTCGGCAAGAGTCAAGGCGCACGCAGGACGGTGGGTCACCTCGCTGGCTATTTTGCACATTTCCTCTCTCCTCCTCAACCTTGTTAGTTGCTTTTTTTCTAATTGCCCAGGGTTTGAGGGGGCAAAACCCTCTCTATTCTTGATCTATTCTGATCTGAATCTCTCTCAGGATTTGTAACACTTCCTCTCATTAGGAAAGCTTGCTAGACTTGCATTCCCTGTCTCTGTAAACAGGGTGGGTTTCTTTTTAAATGATTTGTTGTTTTGGGGTCTCTCTTTTAAATGTCAGCTCCAAATGTCTTAGCTTCTGTGGCTACCTCACATGCTGAAACGATGGTTGAGCTATTTATTGTGCCCGAGAAGAGAGAAAACAGAACTGGCTCTTCAGAGTGGTAGTCTCAAGAAAGGAGATCAGAGAGACCACAGAGGACGCTGTGTGGCTGCCTGTGGTCCTATTCCAGTCTGGCTGAGGGAAGGTCTCCAGGTGAGACAACGACGGTCGCCTTTACAGAGTCAGAGAGCATCAAGATATTTTGAGTCTCGTTTGAAATGATTTTAATTCTACCAAGAGGCACTAATGAAAGAAATCCCACTTCCCATGTAGGAGAAAGGAAAGGCACAAAACACACATAAGAACGGCTCCAGAGCACAGCATTCCTCTGGAAATTAGAAAGTGAGGGAGAACAATTGTTACCTGGCGTCTCTCTCTCTCTCTCTCTCTCTCTCTCTCTCTCTCTCTCTCTCTCTCTCTCTCTCTCTCCTGTGTTTTCAGATTACCAGTATTTCTGTGTCCTTGGCCACTGAGGGCAATGCATTGTTTTCCCAAAGGTTATGTGGAGGTTTCTGTAAAATGAAATAAAAAAAATTATTTCTTTTATTTCAGACGGTGAGTAAGCTCAGAATCCATCCAGTACTAACTACTACAGACATGTCCAACATAAACTGTTACTCTCCATGAGCAACCAAACATCCCAACACACACACACACCCTCCCCCTGAGACAAACACACCCAATGTTAGCCAAAATCTAGGCTCCCTGTGAATCTTGATGTACTTTCCTCTGTGGAGAAGAATGAGCCTCCCAGGATGCTTTTCTGCAGCTGGACTGGTTTTTTTTTTTTTGTTTTTTTGTTTTTTGTTTTTTGTTTTTTTTTTTGCTTTGCTTTTCTTCTCTGCTAACTTTCCTTTGCCTCTTTTGTAGAAGCCACAGAGACAAAGACCGCTAGCCACACAGTCACTTTCAGCTCCTGCCGTAACCGCTGGTTAAAAAGTAGAAAGGTTCGAATGTGCTGCAAACTTGCATTTGCCGAGAGGCATTTGCTCTTAGTTCAGTTAGTTTAACATATCTTATTTCCAATGATGCCCAAGAAGCACTTGTGTTTGTGGATGCACCACAGCTAATTACTTGGCTGGGTCTGTTAAAAACCAGAGTAGGACGGAGATTTGAGGGCTAACTGGGAGGTAAAACAGAGAGAGGCGCTGCTGTGTTCAGCCCATGAGCTGTGTGATCCAGCTGCTGGAATCTGCATGTCTTTCCAGCTTTGTTCCTTCAGAGGCGTTGAAAGTCTCAGCTAGTGCTGACTAATTGATATTTGTAGTCACTGCGATTGGGCTCCTCAGCTCAGAAATGCATGCAGATGTGTGTGTGTGTGTGTGTGTGTGTGTGTGTGTGTGTGTGTTCATGCAAGTACTAAGAAACACACAGGCTCACTTATACAAGCAGGTAGTCTTCGCACCAACAGAACTGTGGTGGAGGTTATGGGGTATACAACAGGAGAGAGAGAGAGAGAGAGAGAGAGAGAGAGAGAGAGAGAGAGAGAATATATCACCATAAGATGCATCCGCAAATGCTGCAGAAAGCTTCAGAACCATCCAGCAATTCATGACACCCCCCCCCTTTTTGCCTTCTCTGTGGGACGCCTCCATCCAGACTATTCGTTAAAAAAAAAAAATGATAATAATAACCTGGACAAGGTGAGAGCCCTGCATCTTAGCTCAGAATTCATCTGGTTTCCTTTCCTTCCCGTCTCTGCCTTGTATTTCTCAGTTCATTGTCCATGCATCAGATGGCAGCCACCCTTGCTCTTGAATGCCAGTGTCACAGCAGGCATGGGATGGAAAGGGGGCTGAGGGACGGGCATTGTCAGAGCCAGAGTTTGTCTATTGTCTTCTTTGCTTTCACCGATTTTCTTTTTAGTTCCCCCCACCCCCACCCCCAGGCTTTCCTGTCCTAGTGGCCTCTGTCCAGGAGGAGGGAGAAAATTACAGGGGTTCAAAGAATAGAGGAATGGAATGTTTTCATTGTACACTGTTTTAATAAACAGCTCAGCAGTGCAGTCCACAGAATTAGGGACTGGGGTGAGACTGGAGGATTCTGGTGGGAGATGGGGGCGGGGGATGCAGTGGAGACCTGCCTCAGCCTCCCTGCCCAAGGTGGTTTCTTCTGTCACAGTCCCTGTTGTATGTTGTTTCTTTTTAGTCTTTAAAATTGTGAGAAAAGGGCCTCCTCATCTGTCATGCTTCTGCTTACTTATTTGCTGGTTTCGTGCAAACCTACGTGGGAGTTTTAGGGAAGGCAAGGAACTCCCTGTGTATGTTCTGTCCTGAAATCGGTTCAGCCTGAGCCTGTCTGTTTGTCTTTTAGGATCACCTAAGTTTGCATGTGGAGTTACTGTAGTAACTTACCGCACTATGCCACACACACAAAATAACCATTGTTTGTGTGGGTGTCTGTCTTGATTTTCTATTGTTTTGTGCCTTAACCTTAGCTGCTGGTTTGGATGGTATTTATGGGTGAGTGATTATCTTCTATGACTAGGTCAACTCCTGATAGCTCCCAAAGTTATCAAACGTTACCGAGTCACACCCCCAAATGAAATTCCTAGGGAGTTACTTCAAGTGTGTATTTGACAGAACGTGAGAGGATTGGGTTTTTCCCAACCTGCCACTTTGACTTCATACAGCTTTTATCTCTACAAATAAAATCAGCTCACAGTGATTCCATATACATTGATTCACAGGATGGATCAAACCCTAACTTTGTATGCAAATAACGTAGCTACCAAGCACTTTCATGCATTTTACAGACTTAAGTTTTAGCTCAGAAAAAAAATCACTTGGCTCCAAGTGGATAACTATAATTTACTTAACTTCTAGGTTCCATATAAGATATATATATATATATATATATATATATATATATACATATATATATATAAAATATTCATATATTATATATACTAACATATATTCATATATATTCATTCTAAGTTCTCCTTTTTCCTCCTTTCTGGCTATTTTTACCCTTCTCTGGTTGGAGTCTAAGACTCTTTCCTATTTTCAGAATTTGCTAAATACTCGGCATTTCTGTTCTAAAATGATTTTAAGTCAAAAGTGGCAGTATCTGCATGCAGAGACCACGTTTTATTCAGAATTTAATACCACATGATGTGGGTGGGTGGGTGGTTGCTGGTTAATACAAACTCATCTCTTCCTCTTCCAAGTAGTGATAACAGTCTGTTTGTTAATGTGTGTAAAAATCCTTTGGGTTCCCTAGGAAATCACCTAAGTCTCAAGCCTGAAAACTTCCGTATGTGAACATCTGCTCTGGTGAACAGCACGGACATCCTTTTGCTTTCTCCTCTCAGTGCTGATGTTAAAGGAGCTCAGACTGAGCCACCTTGTCTTCCTTTTGTAAAGAGACAGTTTGAAATGTCTGTAAAAAAAACCCAAACTTCTTGAAGAAATGCAGGGCCGGCTTCAGTGTGAACGAAAGGCTGAGTTTAATTCTGGCCACCCTGATAGGCCACCGTGTAATTCCCAGTGTGTGTCTGCGGCCTCTGTAATCCTTGCCGCAGCTTTAGACCAGGCTTTGTGAGCAGGGACAATTTATCTGTGATATGGTAGTTACAGATATTAAAAAAAAAGTTTACTTGGCTTTAAAACAAAATATTGCTATTGCTAGAGACAAAACCTAAGGCCTTGAACATGCTAGGGGACAACCATTGAGCTACATCCTTAGCTATATATATACATATATATATATATACACACACACATATATATGTGTGTATATGTATATATACATAAATATACATATATACATGTATATATACATGTATATACATGTATATATACATATGTAAATACATGTATATATACATACACACCTATATACATATATATATATATATATATATATATATATATATATATATATAAATTGAGTAGTCACATAATCATTTGGGACTGGTTCAAAGTCAAAATTAAACAAGTGAGGTTTGGGAATGAGGAGATCAGAAGTCAGTCTCTCCAGCTTCTTCAAAGCACTTTGGCCAAAGAGAAATGGAGCAAATGTCCCACTTTTTTTTTTTTTTTTTTGGTCACCTCTGCTTTGGTAAAATCTGAGACGGGCAACATGTGAGGTTGAGCTGTCTCTCTCCACTTTAAAAAATGCCAGAAAAGCCACAGAGGTGGGTTCAAGCCCCTGGGTCTGTAGGGGTGAAGCTGTGGAAAGTTCTGTTTGCTCATTATTAAGCCGTTGAGTTCCACATGGGGCTGGAAACTGTTCTCTTGCCCACGGGGTCAAACTTGGAGGAAACCCCTCCTGGCCTGTGCCCTCTAGAGATGTTTAACTTCTGGAACAACTAGAAGAGAATAACCAAGTTTGGGGCAGAGACAGATCCCCAAAGATGTTAGAGGTGTAGATTCAAGTTAAAGTGTAGATCAACATGTGTCATTTAATCTCTGTAGTTGTTTCAGTAGGTGTAGGGTTTCTGGTTTTGGTTTTATTTTCTGAGACAGAATTGCAACACTATAGCCCCAGTCGCCTTTTCACTCATGACAATCCTGCCTAGGCCTCTCAAACGCTGGGATTACAAGTGCATGCCTCCACCTCTGGCTGACACTGACACAAAACTTTTGAAACATGTAGACCTTTTACTTGGACCATTCTTTTTCATCTCTCTCTGTGTGTTTTATGTGCACGTGCATGTATGTTCCAATGCATGTAGGGACATGTAATGTGTGTGTTCATATGCACATTGCATGCGGGTGGACATCAGGATTCATCCTTCGTTGCTTTTCACCTCAATCGAGGACACAGATCTCTCAGCGGAACCTACAGTGGACAGATATGACTCATGTCACTAGAAAGCTTTCTTTGGGGAGTCCCCCATGTCTGCCCCTTCCACCTGGCATGGTGAAGTCAGTTTTGTGGATCTAAACTCTGATCCACACAGGTTATCAGCAAGCGTTTTAACTATTCACCCATCTCTCCAGCCCAGGGGCATTTCTTAACTGTAGGTTTGTTCCTGTACTTTTATGTATCAAAACATCATCTGGTCCAAAGATTAACTCATGCATTTTGTCTCTTGGAACCTTAAATTATAAATACCTATTAAATGTGTGTTTATTGTAATCTTAAAGTAAGTGTGTGTATGTGTCTGCATATGAGTGCATATGCCCACAGAGGACACAGAGCTTCTTGAACTAGAAATATGTCCGAATGGTTGTAATTACTGAGCAGTCTCTGTAATGGAGAGACCTTAGTTGTCAGAGAAGTATGAGACATTTGCTCTAAGAAGGATTGCTGTCAGTGCTAACCAACCACAGTGGCCCGCTGTCCATGTGACTTGTGGAGATATGATCGGAAAAACCCGGGGCTGGAGAGATGGCTCAGTGGTTAAGAGCACTGACTCCTCTTCCAGAGGTCCTGAGTTCAATTCCCAGCAACCACATAGTGACTCATAATTATCTGTAATGGGATCCGATGTCCTCTTCTGGTGTGTGTCTGAAGACAGCTACAGTGTACTCATATAAATAAAGTAAATATGTAAGAAAAGGAAAAACCCAGGTGATTTGTCAGCTCAGCAGAGGGGTGGCACTTGGAGGTGATGTTCTGTGTTCAAGGAGTCGAGTTTAAAGATAAGCAAACGTGAGAAATGAGGATGCTATCTAGAGTTGGTGCTTTGGCAATGGCTTGGTTTTCATTCCCAACTATTTCAGGATGGAGTCTAGCCGGTAGACACAAATCCCTGTTATACAGACTGCCTAGGCAACCTGTAAACCTCTGAGGCTTCTTTAAACATAGTTATACTATTCTGACAGTTGGCTCATTAAGTGGATTATAAGGTCCTCGAGCATGTAAAAGACAAAGTGTGATAATACATGGAATGCACGCACATATCCGATGCTCACATATTCATTCAGCATGAAATATTTACAATAAATATTAACTTATTTGAGGGTGGAGAATGTGCGTGCTACAGCACATAGGTAGAGGTCAGAGTACAACTCACAGGGGTTGGCTTTCTCCCTCCACCATGTTGATTCTCGGAGTCAGGCTTGGTGGCAGGCATTCTTACCCACCGAGCCATCTCACCAGTCTTTGTATGCACTCGTGTGTAAGAGAAACAGTGAAGATTTGAGGTGGAGAATTCTTCTCCTAGCCACTTCTCTGGGTACAGATTTAGAAATGAGATAGTATGTAAGTTAGCCATCCCAGGGCTGTTGAAAAGGAAGTAATAACAGGCATTCTCAAACGGATACCGAATGCTTCACAGCGTCAGCAACACTGCAGGACCTTTACCCCTTTTAGTATTTGATCAGTGTCTGTCCCATGGGAGCTTCTCGTCCCATTTACTTCAGCCTCTAACAAGTAAGGACTGAAATGGTACCCAATAGAAACACCAGCATCACTGGCCAGTGAAGCCAGGTTGTTTAAGCGTAAGCTAAGAAATTACAGATAAGTGTATTCTATTCAGTCTGTTGGAGGAAATCCATTATTTCTGTGCAGAGTCATTTGGCAATGATAATCTAATCAATCTTCATGGTCTTTCCCCCCTGGTGTACACGAAGGGGAACTGGGGGCTCAGTGGAGTTTTGGCTTACCCACAAATTAAGTCACACCTGGTTACGGGCTGGAGAGATGGGACCTTATGTACAATTCTGGACACAGTAGCACACACAGCTCTAGGAGGACAAGAACACATTCGGGCTTGTTGCCTAGTTAATCTAGCCAAGTTCGAGTGTTCAGTCGAAGAAGTAAAAAACGATGGAGAGCTGTTAGCCGTGGTTAGTGTCTGAAACTGGTGTTACGACGAGGTTGTTGGTCTCTTACTCAAAGAATTGTAATAAAGTTACACACAGACTGCAAAGTAGCAAGGGAATTTTACTCAAAGCAAAGTGGCCACATAGGTCCCAATACTCTGTTGAGACTGACCGTGGTCTACCTGATGGAGAGAACACTCAAGAGTCTCTGCTGTTGTTGGGACTTCTTTATACGGAGTTCAAAGGACACGGTCATTTGTTGTTCAGGGACATAGTGTCAGTGGTTCTGTTTTGATTGACAGGTTCGGATTGTGTACATTTTTGCTTATTGTGTATGCCCCGTTTCACAGTGCATCTGATTTTAATCCTATGCATACCCAGCTATGCCCAGGCATAAGGTAACAAGTGGGGACTTCTCTCAGAAAAGTTCATTCAGAGGGTAGAATTTGCCTCACTACATTTACCTCCAAACTAGTTCAAACCAGATTGGTTGGAACTCATGGCTCCTAATCTGAGATATAACTGGGGATGTTTGAATAGAAAATATCCATACCTGATGGTTGTTAAGGGAAGTAGAAATTTCTTTCATCATTTCCAGAGAGCATCTCTGCAGGTCAGCGCAGGCAGAGAGGCTCTAGGCTGTGGGTACATTGTGAGAAGAGGGGTGTGCATTCATAGTACGTACAGGTTGTCAAATACATTGTTAGAGGACGGGTGTGTTGTGTACACCAAACCAAGCACAGACTCATGTTGCTAAGCTGTTCCATGCCCTTGCCTGCATCAGAGTGATTAAGGAAGATACCTAAAGCCATCCCGAAGCCTCCACATACACAGAGAGATATGCACACATGCACTCCTAACCCATGTACACACAGGGACATGTATGTATACACACAGGCTAATAAAATGTATTGTGCTGAGTCATGAATTGAGACTAAGCCCACGACTGCTAGGAGCTTCTTGGCTCAGTGGGTATTATCTCTCAAAGTCTGTCTGTTTCTGTAGGCTGGTTACTACGATCAAAAAGACCCAAACTGCTCTTAAGAAACGCATGCTCATTTGAGGTAAGCTTAGAAAGGAAAAATAGCTCTAGCCTTCTGCTGCGTGGTAGGGAAACGACAGACTACAGAGTGAGCTGAAGTTCTCAAAACAACTAGGAGAAAAAATAATGAAAATTTTCACTGAAAAGGAAAGATAAATACTTAAGCAGATAGTTATACCCTTATTCACACATTTATACTATATTATATATTAACACAGCAATGAGATCCTTTGAAAATGTACAATTTTGTGTATCAGTTAAGCAAAATTCATAAATTGAAATGTGATAAAAATATCTGATACGCCTTGCTAGTTTCCCGGCACATAGTCAACCTTTGTGTGCATCACAGTCAATAACTAGTTCTTAAGATTTCTTTTTCTCTCAGGTAAAACTGATAAAGCAGGACAGAGGGACTTCAGAGTGAGCCACACAGAGAATAGTGTGACTTCTCAGATTGTTTTCTCTTCAGTACTGCTGTCCTGGGATATATCCTATCCTTTCCTTGTGAGTAATTTTGGATTTTTCTACTTTTATAGGAGTGGCCTTTTGTTATGAAGATTAACTACTGCAATTACTCAAAACTGTGTCAATCTGTTTTTCTACCTTCTATTAGCTTTTATAAAAATAATATGATCAGGACATGGTACGTTGCTCTTGTCACACCAGCACTTGGGAGACTGAGGCAGGAAGATTGCTGTGAGTGAATACAAGGCCAGACTGGGCTAAGAATAAAACCTTGTCTCGGTAAAAACAAATGACTCCCCCAATAACAAAGTCAATACTCACTATTGTCTTGCATTTTTAATTTAATTTCTTTCAGGAGCCTTAAACTTACTGTCCTGTAGCTAATCACACAAGCAAAGTCACTAATAAAAGAGAAAAAAAAATGGCTTGGGTACAGACCTGTAGCATAGTCAATATCCTCGGGACCGTTACATAAAACCACAATTGTGAGGTGAAATTCACCTATGTCCCATGACTTTTACCTTAAATGAAAAGTATAGCATCATTATTTTCTGACTCCAAGTATTTTCATACTACAAGATCTACAAGGTCTTGGAAAAGCTTCCAGGCTTGTTCATGTCTCTGTTATCACGCCTTATGATGGCAGCCAGACCTTCTGCCTCTCCTCCTAGTTTTATTTAACTCAAGCTGATGCGATTTCCTAACATCTAGAAAACGTACTTCCTTGGCTGCTCATTGGCTAACTTAACGTATTGGCTGGTGACGTCAAGGATGGCGGTAGGACGTACAAAGTCACGTAAGGGAGCTTCTGCTGTCCCATTCAAAGAACGTATGAAAAGAGCGCTTTTCAAAAGCATCACAGGTAATTATTACTATTCAAAATAAAACACCGCGAAGTATACTGATAACCTTTACTTTAGCATTCATGGGGTATTGAGTTTATTCTCATAAATCCTGCAATTTATCTCCTTAGTAAATCTCCTAAAGTGAACTAGGCTTCCCCCTTGCAGATGGTGGCAGGTTGAGGTTAGCGTGAGGAAAACAGAATGGCTTACCCAGGGAAGGGGGCCTTGAGCAAATTGGTTTTCTCAGCCTGGGGTCTGGAACTGGTGTCTGGGTTGGTGGGTGGAGGATGGTTTGGGGAAGAGGAGAAGGCAAAGGAGAGATTTACTCAAATAAAGATAAACATTTGCACAATGGATAAAGCAATCGTGTATTTTCCTAACAGATTGTAACTCTGAATGCATGGAAAGGCGGTACACGTTTTATGATGGATAAAACAGCCCTGTGCTTTCTTTTCTTTTTATTGGTTATTTTATTTATTTACATTTCGTTTGTTGTTCCCCTTCCTGGTCTCCCCTCCACAAACCCTGCATCCCATTCCCCCTCTCCTTTGCCTCTATGAGGGTGTTCCCCCACCCACCCACCCACTCCTGCCTAACTGTACTAGCATCTCCCTACACTGGGGCATCAAGCCTCTACAGGCCCAAGGGCCTCATGCCAATCCTGTGTTCTCTAACAGACTATAACTATGACTGCATGGAACGGTGATGCACCTTTCGTTTGTACTTGTCAAAGCAGTGGTTTGACATTTTTTTCTCAATTTTATTCTATGTCCTTTTAATACTTAAAAAAAATTACTAGACAAAGTTACTACAATGGATGTCAATGTTCCAGTGAGTATACTAGAATATTACACGAATCTTTTACCCAGAGTCTTATTCTGATTGGTCAGGATATGTGTCCTTAAAGGTAGGATCCTCTTTCTCCCATTTAATTCTATTTTAAAATATTTTAATTATTATTATATTTATGCCTATATATAATAATTATTAATTGTTTATTATTAATCTTCACTGTGCTTATTCATAGTTGTGACATGGATGTTTTCATTTGTGTGTTGCTTTTGTTATCAGGGGCCATTTGTGTTACCATATGAATTTTAAGGTTGTTCCCTTTTTTTTCTTGATTATTTTAGTTGTGGTCTGGCTCTTATGTATCTCCCAAGGGAGTGGAGTCTCAGAAGTCTTGAGTTCAACTGAAATGAGCAATTCCTCTGTGCATCAACTTAATGATTTCTCATTAATGCTTAGAGTTGAACACAGGAGTGCAAAATGTCAGATTCAAAAATCCCTTTGAAGGTCTTCCGACCTAACCAGCTCACATTGTAGAGGAGATAAAGAGAAAGAGGAAGAGAGTGAAAGTCTTGCATCTAGTTAGAAGCAACGCTGGATCTCAGCTTCTCGAACAGAACTGCTACAATGTATCTTGGCATCTGAGAAATCCACATACACGAGGCGTAAGTCAGTCCTCCTGCCTCCGAGCTCCCTAGAAATAGATGGAAATAAAAACCATGAATAGGCGTTGAAGAAGATTTAATAGGCAAAAATTCCTGGACTATTTTTTTTTTCAATGACTAAGAGATGGCTGATGGAGGAAGCCAATGCAAGAATTGATAAGCAATTCATCTCAAAAGAATCCCAACCAGTAATAAAAAGCCAAGGGATGTGGTGAATTTAGTGTGGATGCCAATGGCGTGGGGGTCAGGGGAATCATCTCTTTTATTCCTAATAGAGGTGAAATACAGTCTTGTCCTCTTAGGACAGATAAGAGCAGTGGTTCTCAACCTTCTTGAAGCTGAGACCCATTAATGCAGTTCTTCATGTTGTGCTGACCCCAGCCATAAAGTTATTTCATTACTACTTCATAACTGTAGTTTTGCGCTGTTATGGATCATAATGTAAATATCTGTTATGTAAGATAATCTGATTTGTGAGCCCTGTGGGGATTGAGACCCACAGGCTGATTACTGCAGGGTGAGAAGAAATGCGATCCCAAGCTAGAAAACAAATGAGCTGTGAGACATCACAAGGATCTGGGGATGAGGCGTAAACTCTTCTCACAAGCTAAACCATTCTGTTCGGTGTCCACACGCTCCTTGTCTGTTAGAGGATTAGCCTGCTTTTCTCTGGCTACTTGCCCTCTCACCTGAGTTCCTGCCCAAAGCTAGTGTGAGTCTTTCTTACCAGTGAGCAGGGAAGAGAAATCCCTGAAGGCTAGCTCATGTTCTCATGGATGTTGGTTCTATGGCTGGGAAGATCCTGGCAGGGCACCAGTAAAGGCTGTTAGCCATGGCTCTGTCACTACCATTGTGGATCCAGATGGCTCAGCTGGTCCCTTCAGCCTGAGCTGCTGGAGTCAGTGAAGTCCTACTATGCATTCATACCAATCGGCCATGGGGAGTCTCATCTCACCTGGTTCTTGCTAACCTGTTCTATTGGGTTCAGTTCCACGCTGACCTTCCGTGTCTGTTCTGTCTGCATATTCTTGGAGATGACCACAAATAAACTTTACCCACACCTGTCATCTGTTCACTTTCAACACTGGGGGGGTGTAAAACAGGTTCTTGCCTGTGCCAGGTAGATAAGCAGTCTACCACTGAGTTAACAGCTCCCTCCCCCCGCCCCCCACTCTGCAGACGTCACAAGTATCTGCTTAATCCCATACAGTTCTCAGGTTGCCTCAGGTAATATGTATTCATGTACATGTATGTGCATGTATATTCGTAGTCGTCATTTTAAACACACATTGTTTTAAAATTTTTTTTACTTCTAAAATTAGCATATAAAGAAGTTCATTTTCTTGGGTGTGTGGTCCTATGATTTTAATTCCTGTTTAGATCCATCACGCAGAGCAGAACACTTGCCATCCCAAGTCTTTTCCCACACCATTGTTTTTACTCAAATACCTCTGCCATGTCCTGTCCTTATAGCCTCAAGTGTGCTGAGAATAGTGTATTAATGGACTTAGAAGAAGGTAACACTGGGGGGCGGGGGGTTGAGTGGATGGCGCCTTCCATTCAATACAATGTCCTTTAGACTCATCATTATTGCTGTGTCAGCTCTTTTCCTTATTATTTGAACAGGTCCTTACTACGCCATCCACATTGGATGCTGATCCCCTGTCTCAGCATCTTGAGTGTTGGGATTACAGACATAAGTTAGTTACTGCATTCACATCCAGCTAGAATCCATTCCCTTTCGTAGCTCAAGAGTATGCTACTCTTGGTCTTCCGTTCATGAATAATGGGCATTTGCGTTCTCCCAGCTCAGAGTGACTGTAAGTAAGATTGTGATGATGTCTCTATGCTTGTATTTGTGTGGCTGTAAGTTAGGTTTTTCTTTTCCCTCTACAGTAAACGACTATAAGCATACCTCTTAGTTTGGATCACTTCCCCCTTTTGAACTGGAGTTTGTTCCACGCCTTGGACGGATGAGCAGGCCCCGTGGACCTACCTGCTCCTTCTCATCTCTTCCATCCCACAGCCTTTCCTTTGCAAACAAGGAACTCCCAGAACACAATTCGAGTGGAGGCCATTTTAATTCATCTAAATGTTCTCAGCTCCGTGTTTGTTGTGGCTCGGCTTATTGCACCAGTAACGTAGTACCCTCTGCTGGCTGGCTCACAATGCCGGCTCCGTGCCTGTGATTTAACACAAAACCAAACCAAACCAAACCCTATAGGTGGAATGAAAACAAGCCAAAGGAGTGGAGTCGGGAGGAGTGGAGAGAAGAAGGAGTTGTGAGAATTCCCGTAGAAATAACAGCCTGACAGGGACCACTTCATGTATTTGATGCTACACATATAGATAAATGTTGCAATATTTTTATGGAACCTTACAATATTGTCTTCTCAATTGTAGGCAAAGATGGGCTGTCTGGAAAGCTGGACCCAGCCTGGAGCCTGCCACCCAGATTGCTATTTTGTGAAACCTTCTGCATACAAATGACTCAGATCCAAACATTCAAAAAAATGATCTCGGAGGGCCATCTGGTTCTCACTGGTTCTAAAAGCTTCATTCAGCCCAGGGTGTGGATTCGGTTCAAAAGATAGAAAGAGCTTTTCACAGAGAAAAGTCTAATGTGTTCCACTGACCAAGGCTGCAAACTAGCTTTTAAAACCAGCCAGCCATGATACTCTGCGGGCTGCTGGATGATGACTTTCATAGGTCAGTGGAAGTCTGATAAATATTTAATTGATGATGCGGTTGTATAGTGGTTTGAACATACGCAGACACACAGATGCAATTTTTGTATCATCAGGAAACATGTGTTAATTTGTTTGGGTGTCTGAATCAGTCTGTTATTTAGACTGAGCCAGCGTGTCAGTCAGGCCGTGGGGTCTACCGGAGCCATGTAATCTTTGCGATATGTCATTTTTAATTCGTGAAGACAATACAAGTCAACCTTGCAGTCTGCATGCTGGTGTTGACCGCCTTTGCTGTTTACACGGCCGGCCTGGCTGCTTGCCTTCCTGATCAAAGCAAGGTTTGTGTCCTCTGAAGCCAGGGGATGGGGGATGCTCCTTTGGGAGGCTCACAGCACGGACAGGAATGGGAGCTTGTCTGTCTGTTCTTAGCCTCAGCTTTGGGCTACACCCAAGTCTAGAGTGGAGGCATTGGGAAACAGCAAGTGAAGTGGGTACCATTGCGGGTAGGGTACTTGGTTTACTTCTCTTTTCTGTGGGTTTTCACTGTCTCATCAGTGTTCAGGGAGAAATGTGTGTGTCCAATAATGGAAGCATGCCAACCCAAAATGTAGCATATGTTGGGGTCTTGAAAATTTTTTGTTAATGACTTTTCATACTCTAGGATGCAGAGTTCAGGAATGCCGGGGCTGTCTGGCTTCCTGAAACCCAACATAGTGCTCAACCTAAAGAATACAGTCAAAGGAGTTTGTTAAATACTGGGGACCAAAACTAGCTTGCAAAGGGCCTGTGAGACGACATGGGTGAGTGTCAGGACCTTGGTGCAGTCGTTGTACACCTACTCCAGGTAATTCAGCTTTTTCTGTTCACTCTTAGTGAATCCTGAAGTGGACTGACTTCATCTTTCCGAGGCGATCTGTGATGTTTCAGGAAAGTTCCACTATTGCTGAACAACTGAGACCGCCTGGAGCTCCTAAGTGCAAAGAGATTGGTAAGCGTTTTCTCCAACCAGTTAACATTTGTTTTCAAAACCAAACATCTTCGGTTGACCTTATTCCCCATGGCTCTTCCAGGAGACAGGAACCCTCTCAGCAACCAGAGGCGGAAGTCAATGATGGATAGTATGCTTGTCTGTCCTAATGTGTCTGTCCTATACGAAAGGGCATTTAAAATAACTTCTTTAAGAGAGAATTTAACACTCTTGGTTTCTCAAGCTCTTGACCAGTGGGTCTCAACCTTCCTAATGCTGCGACCTTTTAATATGGTTCCTCATGTCGGGGTGACCCCCCCCAACCCCAAAATTACTTTCATTGGTACTTCATAACTGTAATTTTTTGCTACTGTGATGAATCATAAGGTTAGTATCTTTTGGAAAAGGAGGTTTGCCAAAGGGGTTGCAACCCATATGTTGAGACTCAGGGCTCTAGAAAGAGCCCTGGTCTTCAGAGAAGACTTACAGGCACTTGATCGGCATTCTTCAGTATGGCTTCCCTTTTTTTTGTGTGTGTGCATGCAATAAGGCATAATTTCACAATGGTACGTGTGTGTGTCTCCGTGTGTGTCTGTGTGTGTATGTCTGTGTATGTATGTTGTATGCCTTTTTATATGTTTATGTATGCATGGAGGCCAGAGGTTCACAGGAGGCCAGAGGTTCGCATCAGATGTATTTCCTCGATTACTCTTTGCCTTGTTCTTTGAAACAGCATGTCTTGGTCAGTCTGGAGCCCACTAATTCAGCCACAAGCGTACTCAGTAATTGTATGCAGGGAGTGCTCTACCTGTCTCTGCCTGCCCCACCACTGCTGGGATTACAAACACTGTCACCGTACTTGTCTTTTAGGTGAGTGTGGGGGATTTGAGCTGAGGTCCTTCCTGTCCCTCTTGGCTGAACCCTTACAGACCAGCTGGTCCCTGCAGACCTATGTTGGCTTATGTTGAGGTTACTGATGACAATTCTAATGGTGTGTGCTCATTTAAACAAAGGTTACCACCTCGTCCACTTTGAAGTGAAAGTATAGTCTCGTTAAATCATCCATGTCATTGGCTACTGTCATCACTAGCCACCCACCATGCCATTCTCATCGGAAAAGTTGACTCACAACTATTAAGTAATAATTCCATGCCCCCCTCCCTTTACCCAGACTCTCCATCCCTTTGCATTCGAACTGCCTTATGTACCTCGTATAAGTGAATCACTTATCTGTTGACTGACTTATTATCACACAGAATAATGTCTTTCAGATCTACGATGCCGTGACACATGACACACTTATTTTCATTTTTAAAAGGCTGGACGATATTTTAGTTTGTTTATATACCCTGTCTCAAATCTCATCTCATTTGCACCTGGACATGTGGTTTATTCCTCTTCTTTCATTGGCTTAAAATAACTCTGTTGTGAAGGTTTTGCCGCCGACTTCCCAATTTCAGATCTTTTGGATAAAGGACCAGGAATGGCACTGAAGGATCAAACAGTTCTTGTATTTTTAATTTGCGGAAGTTCCACCCGTGTTTTACATAGTAGTTGCACCACTTCACAGGCACTAAATATTCCAATTCTTTGGAATTCTCATCAACACTTCTTAGTTGCTGTCTTGTTTTGTTTTAATGTAGATACCTTAATGGGGTAGAGTAGGATCACATTGTATATTTGATCTCTCTCCTTCTACCCTTTTCTTTCTTTCCTTTCTCTCTCCCTCACTCTCTCCTTCACTTCTCCCTCCCTCCTTTTCTCTCTCCCTTCCTTCCTCCCTCTCTCCCTTCATCCCTCCCTCCCTCCCTCCTTTCCTACCTTTCTCCTCTCAGTACTGGTGACTGAATTTAAGACCTCATACACATGAAGGAAACACTCCACTACAGAGATCCAGCAAAAGCCTTCTATTTTGCCTTTTCTTTTGAGATGTTCTCACTAAGTAACCCAGGCAGGCCTTAAACTTGTAATCCTCCTGCCTCAGTCTTTCCAAGTAGTAGGGATTTCAAGATTTTACCATCAGACACAGATGATGTGCATTTCATTAGTGTCTCACTATGTTAAACATCATTTCAGGTGTGTGTCATCTTTAGCGAACTGTCACATTCCATGTCCGTCTTGGAATGGGCTTGTTTGTTTGTAGATGGACACATGAATCCCTCCTGTATTTCAGGTCTCTTATGAGATACATGGTTTGAAAATACATATTTTTCCATCCAGCAAATTCTCTATCCCATTTTGTTACTTTTATTCTGTTACATAAGTTTTCATGTAGTCTAGTTTATTTAACGTTTCTTGGTTGTCTGACCTTTTGGGGTTATGCATAAGACAGCATTCCAAATGCATTACCAGGAAGTTTCCCCTTGTCTAAAAGTCTGATAGTTCTAGGTCTTCTATCTACTCTCTGACAGCCTGTTCTCATCTCCCAACCCAGATCCAGACAATGAACTTTCTGAGCTTAGAGGCTGCAAATGAAGTTTGCAGTCCTAGCATGGGAGACCTACCCTCAGCAAATCATAGCAAGATAGGATTCCTTTCCAAGCTGTTATGAGGATAAGTCAGATGATAATTTCCAATCTTCATAATAATTAGTAATTTCATGAACTTTAACTACCATTGAGGACCCCAAAGAACTCTCTGAATTAAAAGGATAATTTTTTATGTGTTATTTATTTACTTCTCCCAGGGATGCTTCAATAGGCTGCCTGGGCACTTGTGATTGATTCCGCTGCTATTGTTACACCTGGCTCTGAGTCCCTTCATCATGGGCTGTGGGCTCGGGGCTGTGCACTCGGGGCTGTGGTGATGACAGTGTCTGTTCGGGAAAACTGTTACTTTCATCTGTACAAGTCCCTAAAACCCTGCCTGACCATTAGGGAAAGGAAGTATTGAATGGGATGTCGGCCACATCAGTCTCATGGCCTTGGGGAAGCCATTCACTTCTTTGAACCTCTCTCCATTTTCTGTATAAAGTGAAATGGATTTGAATGTGTGACTGTGTACCTCCTTCCAGTTCCAAGATCACAAGAAACTTAGGGGCTGGGGATAGAACAGGTTTAAGAAGAGTCAAAATTCAACCACCCCTGGGAAGAACCAAATCTAGGACTCAACACAATTTGGCTTCTCAAAGGAACCTTCCTACGTCCAAGAATGATGGAGAGCTACTTGGAGAGAAGTCTATGGATTGGCATTCTGAGTTACGATCTTGCTATTCCCATAAGGGCTGGTAGAGGCTGGAGGGGGGATACAATTATAATTATACTTGCTGTTACTATTAAATTGGGGACATTGAACTTTCAGCCACCCCAGAGCAAATTGTCTTGTGCATGGACATAGTACAGTTGAAAAGAAGAGAACTCATTCCTGTTATAGTTTCTGTCTTGAGTGTCTTCCAAAGGCCCATGTGCTGACGGCTGGGCTGGCAGCCTATGGTCCTTTTGGGGGGTGAAGATGGAGCCTTTAGGAGGTAGGGGCTAGTGAAAGGAAGCTAGGTCATTGGGGCTAAGTCTGTGGAGGAGACACTGAGACTGTGCCCTTTGGCAGTGATGATCTAAGTAAGTATCTTCTGCCACAGGGTTCTGCCATGATGCACTTTGAAGCAACAGACCAAAAAAAAAAAAAAAAAAAAAAAAACCAGAACTGACCCTTGTAAACTCATGAGCTGAAACAAATTTTTACCCTTAAAAGTTGAATGTGTCAGGTATTTTGCCACGGTGACAGAAGCTTGACTAACATAGTTACGGTGCTGGCTAAGACCACGGGTCCTAGCTCATGCTCAGATCCTATGTCTACCACCTTTCCTTGGTGATTTTCAATCATAATTAAAAGGGAACTAAAGTTATCATCTCCCACGTAGATCTTCTATCTGTGGGCTGGATTTTTTTTTCACCATGGCAATCTCTGGGGCCTTCTGATGTGACAACTAAGCCATTTTTTATGGTGGCAATAGCATAGCAACAGTGAGTAAATAAGTCATCAGGGAATGGACAGAATGTTTTACATCTGTTTTTATGTAACAGGTAGAACATTTCTTATATAATATATTCCCTCTTTCTTAGGAGACAGGGAAGAACCTTTCATTTCTTCCTAAGTGATAGACACTGCAATGGATGCTTATATAAATTACCAATCCTCAGACAGTTCTTTGGGGGAGACATTGTTGGGATGGGGTGCTTGATTCCAAGAGAGGTTATGTGACTTGCTCAAGGTCACACAGCTGATACTACACACAGAAGAACTAGTGTTTTCCCACTGAGTCTAGAGCCAACAGACTTTCCCGAATATCAGTGTACTCGAACATGGCGCCAGGTTGGTAGGTTCTCTGTGGAATGGGAACCTGTTTTTCTGTAGTCTCAATGTTGAGACCGTTCATTCACTTCCTTCTTTTAGGACTCCCCACCCACTCAAGGCCTCATCCTTTGAGGGCTGAGTTTTATCCTTGCCAGAGAGCAGGTGGCAGTTATTCTCAGTAGGAAAGCCATTATTTTTGAGAACATTGCACTTGGTCCGATTTAGGCAGCAAACAATTGCTTGTAAGACCAAGATCCAGACACACATGCATGAGGCTTCATCTGTCTGTGATCCTGGCGTTCAGCTTTTCTTTTTCTCTCTCTCCCTTTCCTTTGACATCTCTCCAAATGTTCGATCTCCTTGGGGGCCCTGGTGAGTCTGATGGTGTCCAGATGCTTGCTCAGGGGGTCTCTGGATTCACAAAAGGCCAAGTTGACGATGTCCATTCTGCATCTGGCTTATTTGATGCCAGAAGAGTGAGTGTTCAGGGTCTCCTGAGGGAGCCAGGAGAGATTTGCCTCCTGCGGAGGTTTGGATAAGCCCCAGCTAATCTCCATGGCTTCTTAAGGGTACACCTGCTTGTCTGCCAGCCAGCAGCCTCCTTGCTCATTTCCCGTGGGAGGGCTGGGGTCAGAGGGTCTCCAGAAAGCCTTTTATCTCCCTTTGCCCCGCCAGCCCCCCCTCAACAGCACCTGGGTCTGTTCATAAGACTTCCTTTGAGAAGAGGTCAAGACACTGTCCCCCCCAGACTGGAGGCCAATGCCCCTTTTCCTTCCTTTTAAGGCGGCTTGCTTGTTGCATCTCTCTAAACAGGCATCTGATTCAAACTTTATCATGCGTGGCTCAGACTTGATCACACCACCGGGGCTAAGCCGATCTGAATTGCTTTTAAGGCTCCAACTGGGTTCTGGACAGGTAATAGGTGCTCAGAAAACAAAGGTGCTCACTGGGACCAGCTCACCAATCCAGAAGAGAGACATGCCCCCATCTTCCATCTGTTTCTTCATTTACGTGAGACAGACACACTGAGCATCTGAACAGGTCAGAGGACCCAGAATCGTCTCGGCTTAGCTGTGAACAGGGGACAGTCCTTCTATCATTCCCCAAAGCACATCTTTTTTTTTTCTCCATTATCACTGCCATTAACAGTTGAAGTTGATCTGTTTCCCTGTGAGCATTTCAGCTAGGAAAGGCAGCAGGGCATTTGCTGTTTGGCATGGGATATCGGGAGTTTATCTTCTTTCTTGTTTCCCTTTCTCCCCATGCCCCCACCCCTGTTGTTTTGTGCTCAAACACGGATCATTATTCATGGTAATTGGATGAGTGTAGCTTAGGCTTTTTAATTGAAACGGCAGTGATACTTTGAACTCACTGAGTGTGGTGTAGGTTTCAAATTCCACTTTCCCTCCTAAATCTACTAACATTTACTGAGCCCAAAGCTGAGACAGCACGAATAGCCAGGCCCGTGGAAGCTTCAGCGTACTTGTAAAGACAGGCCACTGAGTCTGCTGTGTAATTAAATGAACCAGTGTGGCTGATAGGTGGATGGTGGTAAGTTAAGTCCTGAAGGAAGAAGCAGGGACATGCGACATTGGTTGCCTTGGATATGAATCGGCTATGATGTCACAAGCTTCTGTGCCATTTATTTCTCTTCCCTAAACCGGTGTAAAACAGGAGGATTAGTTCATTTTCATAGGTGAGGGAGGGGGACTGGAAGGCTTCCGGTGATCTGACTGGGAGGGCTCCTGTGCTTTAGACACAGGGCTTGCAAATCATAATGCACTAAAAGCTGGGAACGAAATCTAAACCGCCCTTGACCTCCAACCTATTCAGTCTGTGTACAAGCAGACACTTCTGTAGGAGTTGTGGCTTTTAATCCTTCTTACTTCAAAGATCTTCTCTCTTTCTCTCTCTCCCTGTGTGTGTGTGTCTTTGTATGTGTTTATGTATGTATGTGTGTATGTGTGTGTATGTGAGTAGCTATATGTGTGTGTCTGTGTGTATGTATATATGTGTGTATGTGCATGTGTGTGCATAGGTATATGTGTGTGTATGCATAGGTATATGTGTGTGTATATGTGAGTGCTTATGTGTGTGTGTGTGTGTGTGTGTGTGTGCAGGTTGCAGATGCACATGCACACCCATATCAGATGTCTTCTTCTATTGCTTCCCACCATATTCTGAAACATTTTCTCCCATTAACCCTTTTAATGCTTCTTACTTCAAAGATCTTCTCTCTTTCTCTCTCTCCCTGTGTGTGTGTCTTTATATGTGTTTATGTATGTATGTGTGTATGTGTGTGTATGTGAGTATCTATATGTGTATGTGCTCACTAATTTGGATAAACTAGATGGTTAGGGAACTCTTAGGTTCCTCCTGGGTTTCGTTCCTTTGTCACTTGGGTTCCAGATGTGTGCCACCATGTCTGTTTTATTTTGTTTTGCTCTCTCTCTCTCTCTCTCTCTCTCTCTCTCTCTCTTTCTCTCTCTCTTTCTCTTTGTGTGTCTCTGTGTGTGTGTGTATTGATGCTAGAGATCATGACTTGGGCCCTTGTGCTTGCAAACCAGGTAATTTACAGACCAAGACACCTCCCCCAAAGCGAGGGTTTTCAATTAATATTTTTTCTTAAAGTGAAAGAACATAGTATTAACCTCTCTCTCTGCTCACTACTGATTTCTCCTCTCAGGCCCTAAGGAGACCAGAAAGGCTGGGTATTACCATTTTAGTAGAACTGCTTTGCTTTCTGCTCTGCCTGCAGCTTCTCATGAGGAGGCTTGGCCCTCAGTGCAAGGCTCTGCACTGTGTCTCCTCTGACACTGTGTACATACAGACCTTCACACATCCCCATTTCCTTAGTAAACTACACAAACAATGAGCAGATAGAAACCAAGGAAGAGATTGAGCTCTGGGCCCATAATATTGTGGTCTAAAGTAGAAAATATAAACACCAGTGCTCCGTACAAGATAATAGCATAATAGGATAGGCGAGAGAGGCAGGAGGCTGTAATGGCCCTGGAGATGCAGAAATTCTGGGAAAGTAGGGCAGTATGAAAGCACAGAGCATCCGTGAGACCTGGGTGATTGTGAGCAGCTCTGCTGAATACAATATGGAGATCTTGTACACAATACAATACACAGTAATAAAGAAATCATCCTCTGATCTTACAGCTCTCAGGCACTCTTTGTTTGAAATGTCACCAACCCAGCCACGGATGCAAGAGTATCCAAGATTATAAACAGCCAAGCTATAAATGACCTCTTACTTCAGATAATTAAAGGTGCAGAAAATAAGAATTGAAAGGACCAATGTTCCTTTCTTTCTCGATAGACTCTCCCCTCAGCTACTCGGCACTGGGTGTGTTCTTTCTTCATCCCATGCAAGCTTGAACACAGCGTCTATAGAGTGCCATCAGTGGGACTGAGGATGGCAGCGAGTCTCAGGGAGAGTGTAGGTCTGCCAGGAGGGATACTTAGTATAGTGAATGCCACCTCACATGGCCCTTGTGGCATTTTCAGGTTGGTAGCAAAATCTTTATTTAGGCCACATTGGGCTGGGGATACAGTTCACTGGCAGAACACTTGTCTAGCATACGTGAGGCCTTCAGTTTGATACCTAGCATCACAAAAAGAAAAAGAGAGGGAAGATGGAGAGAGGGGGTAGGGAGGAAAGAAGGAGGGAAGAAAGGGAGCGGGAAAGGAAGGAAGAAAAGAAGGAAGGCAAGAAGGAAGAGTGGGAGGGAAGAGAAAGGAAGGGAAGAAAATGGAGAGGAGGGGAGGGACGGGAAGGGAAGGAAAGAGAAGGTTTGGTGTAGTAAAATGACATTTAGAGGAACATCCAGGATTCCACTTCTTCTTAGACGGCTTGTAGC
The DNA here is from genome assembly GCF_011762505.2 of Arvicanthis niloticus. Classification (NCBI taxonomy): domain Eukaryota; kingdom Metazoa; phylum Chordata; class Mammalia; order Rodentia; family Muridae; genus Arvicanthis; species Arvicanthis niloticus. The sequence goes on from NC_133434.1 coordinate 9,715,150, forward strand.
TCTTTTCTCTGTCTTCTTTAAAGATGAAAAAAAAAATGCATGTGTCACCCCAGACTCCTTTCTAATTATCCATCACTCTCTGGCATAAAATTCTTTCACTGATTCTCAAAATCCTAACATCTTATGTCCATCTCTAGAAATCTGGAATTCACCAGCTCAAATTTCCTGGTCGTCTGAAAGGCATTTCTCCACTCTAACAGGTATTGAAAGACACAGAAGAGAGCCAAACCAACTAGCTTAAGGGTGTGGGCAAGGCGCTAACCCCTAGAATATACTTTTATCTTAGCACTATCTCCCAGTTAAATCTTGAGACCTTGTACTGTATTCAATAATGGTGACACCGCCAAAGCTCACAGTGTCAACCCAGAGGTGCTATTTAGAGGCATGAGATGACCTAAGATGAGTGCAGAAGACAGTAGGGTCCGAAAGTCCCGTGAGCATGGCCTTGAACCTGTACATAACCAGACTGGGGTTCTTGGAAAGCTGATCCTCTCTAGCTCTGCCAGCTAAAGGGGGTGGGGGTGGGGGGCAAGCAGCAAGTCACTTGTGTGCTTGTCCTGTACACTTCAGCTTCTTTCATGAGGTGGGCGATTAACGTTCATACGTGAATAAAGCAAGATTGGCCATTTATAATGTTTTCCTGTTGTTACTACTCAGGAAACATTTGTGAAACGGGTCAAGAGAATTGGGCAGGCTCACGCCATTTTACCTGTTTGAAAAGGCGGAGGAGCCCTGGAGGCAGTGTGCTCACATGGATTTATGCATTGGCAAGCAACTTTATGCCTTCTATATTAATTGCAATTCTAGAGAGAGAGGAATTGGGTAGGGGGTAGGGGGAGGGAGGGTAAGTGAGTCCTACTACAATTTACTGGTTTATTGCTTTAATTTAAAAATCCTTCTTTTCTCTAACCCAGGTTTAGCCAAGCAAGAGAGATCATATGGCTAAGCCTAAATCTCCTCTATTTGCGTTTCTCTACCTCCCATTTTTAATGCCTCCATTCTATCCCTAGAATGCTCAATGAAGAATCTGTTCTTATTTCCCCGGATCTAGATGGGCCAGGGCTATCAGTGATCTCCAGAGAAAGGTCGGAGGACTAAAGAAAAGAGTCTTGGAGGAGCAACAGTATCTAGCTACGTAGTGGAGGCATATCTTCAGTCTTGGAGTTACCATTTGTGATCTTATGACACTGGGAAAAGGACTTAACTTTTCTAACCCTCAATTTCTTTTTAAGTAAAGTACATCTGGCTTATGTCGTAAACATATAATAACTATGTTTTCAATTAAATTAGCTTTCGGTTTCTCCTAGTGTTGATTTCACTTGGCTACTTTTAGAAATCTCCTTTGAGGCTGAAGTATAGTTTATTTCCAGTGATTTTGAAGCCCTACGTGTTCTATTTCTCCCTCTACTCTTCCTTATTCTTCTTTCTCTTCTTTTTATTCCCATCTCCTGTCCCGTCTCTGTCTCTTTCTCTGTCTCTGTCTTTCTCTGTGTATGAGAGAGAGGGAGAGGGAGGGGGAGGGGGAGGGGGAGGGGGAGGGGGAGGGGGAGGGGGAGGGGGAGGGGGAGAGGGAGAGGGAGAGGGAGAGGGAGAGGGAGAGGGAGAGGGAGAGGGAGAGAGACAGAGAGATCTGTGTCCATGTTGGTGGGTGTGAGTACGGGTATTTTCATGCCCCAGCATACTTGTAGGGGTCAGAAGGTAACCTCAGGTGTAGGTCCTTGTCTTCTTCTTCCTTGTCTGAGATGAGATCTCTTGTTATTTTTACCTTGTATACTAGGATATCTGTCTTGTGGGCTTTGGGCAAATCTATTTGCTGCCTCTTGTTTTCCACAGAGACACGAGGATTACAGATACACATGCCGCTGTGTCCATCTTTACAGGGCTCTTAGGAACTGCAAGAGTCTTTTCCAGTGAACCATCTCCCATGTGTTTTCTTCTTGGCCTGATGGACACTAACTTGTTTGGGATTTCTCCTACCTGATCATCTCTGGCAGCTGCCATTTCCATTCCAGCCCCGCATCCTCCTTTTTTTCCCTCTCCTGGATAGGCATCTCAGGGCTAACATCAAGATGGCAGATGTTAGGGTCTCTGTCAGGAACCCTGAGATTGGAGCCAGTTTTCTCTGTTGTGACTGTTTCCTGCTTCAGACATTACTCTTTAGCATTATTGATTTCCCTGCATACTGAGCCAGTCGGATGCCTTTGACCTGGTTTCACCGGAGCTGTCAAAGGGCCGCCTGAGACTGTCTGGCACTGTGACTGATTCAGTATCTCCTGATGCCTGCAAATGCCTCTTTGTTCTGCCTTGAAATGGGTGAGACCTCTGCAGTTGAAGTCCCAAGTCTCCACCCCATGCAGCTATTTCTCCATCTAGTGACACCCAGGACCATCCTTTTGTGCCTCTCAAGGCTCAGACCATCTCAGTGGTAAAAACACTCTCTCAGTTTATTTCCCAGGAATGTTAATCAATAAGGTTTCTGAATGAAGCAAGGAGGAGTTAGAGAGGAAAGTGTTTAATTTGTGCATAAAAACAGAAATGGGAGAATGAAGTGAAGGAGAATAGAAGATGAAGAGTGTGATGTGGAGATTTTTTAAGATTTTTTATTCTCTGAAAAAAATCATTGTTCTCTGTGGAATTGAAACTTCCTCAGAATTACCTTTTAAGGTCTATATAAGACAAGGAATCTGAAGGCTTTCTTTCCTTCTTTCTCTCCCTTCCTCCCTCCCTCCCTCCCTCCCTTCCTTCCTTCCTTCCTTCCTTCCTTCCTTCCTTCCTTCCTTCCTTCCTTGTTCCTTTTTCTTTCCTTCCTTCTTGGCTTTTTTGTGAAACAGGGTTTCTCTGTGTAACCCTGGCTATCCTGAAGCTTATTTTATAGACCAGGCTGGCCTCAAACTCAGAGATCTACTTGCCTCTGCCTCTCGAGTGCTGGGATTAAAGGTGTGTGCCACCACTGCCTGTCTTGAAGGCTTTTTCTTTATCCCTTTATTATTTTTTTAATCTGAAGAACAGCTTTGAAAATCAGCCTTCTCAAACAACTCTCATGGCCAAATCCTTCTCCTCCAGATGGCTACATCTCTCGTTCTGGATGTTGCCAGATCATTCCAGCCACCTGCCATTGTGTTGTCTCCAGACAAGGGCAGACAACCATAGAAGCTTCAAAGCCCTAAGGCTACTTGGAGAGAAGAAGAATGTCCCTGGCGAAGGTAGGAGAGTCCTGCTTTGAATGTCTAATGTTCCATACAAGACCACAATGACTTGGAATAAGGAGTAACTATGTCGTAGAGAAGTAGGCATCTGGCCCAGGGAAAAGGGCCCAGTAAAGTGGTCCTTGTTGTACATCAGACCAGAGGTGGGGTAGGGATGTGCTCTCAAATGTCTCAAGAAGGGATTTAAAATATGCTGTCTCTTCACACTTTATTTTTTTTTTTATTTTTTATTTTTTTGGTATGTGTTCCCATGAGTGCACACATGGGGGCTGGTCATTGTCGATATCATTCTCTGTTGCTTTCCACCCATTTTTTGAGGTGGGATCTCTCCCCAAGCCTGGTGTTCACTGATTGATACACAGACCAACCAGCTACTGAGCACCAGGAAATCTTTCTGTCTCTGCCCCAACCCCCCAAGTGATGTCACTACCATGACAAGGTTTTCATATGTGTGCTAGGAGTCTGAGCTTCATGCTTCTACAGCAAGCACTTGATGCACACAGAGCCATCCCCCCAATCCCCAGTTCAATCCTGTAGACCCAAGATGACCATGTTTTTCTCTTCCGTGGAAGCAAGATTAGTATGGTTAGGGCAGTGGCTTTCTACAAGAATCTCATCTAAACTCTGAAATTAATTTCTCTCCAGTACTAGCAATACTGTAAAATTCTTAACTAACCAGTGTATTAAATTATGGTTCCTATGAGGGGAAAGACAAACGGTTGCCTATCACATCATGACCCCAAGTAGTTTTCCCTGTGTGATGTCATCATTTTGCTGTATCTCCAGCACCGTTCTTGCTAAGAAGTCCAGCACATCATGTGTACCGTGTTCCTTTAACTTGTTTCTATGACAACCTCAGCATTCTCTCACACTGTCAAAATCCAAATGTATGTCCGTGAATTGAAGGGAACGAGTCTTTAAGATTCAAACACCATATTCACATCATCAGCCTGCTTCACAGAGCACTCTGGGAAGATGGCCATCATCAATATTGCTTGCATATCATTTCATGCGCTGCCTTCCGTATGTAATCCTTTCTGGGAAAGTATAAGATATCCAAACTCTTCTCTAGGCCAATAAATAAACATCCCACTTTTGTTCATTATCCTTCAGAGGTCTCTTCATGCCACTTGGTCAAGTTCATGTATTAGTTAGTATATATTCCAGTGCCAAGAGATCCCAAGGTATCTAACGATTCTTAACATGAAAATAATTATTATCTTTTGTATTATTCTCTTAGGGCTGTCCCATGTGTTGCTCTGCTATAGAGTGACTTTTTTTTTTAGTGTGCTGATTTGGGAGACCTTGGTTCTTCTCATCACCAGGCTCGACCGAGTCTTTACCATCCATGAGCCTAGATACCCATGTAACTGAGAACAGGCAAAGGAAGTGCTGTTGGTTAGATTTCAACAAGCAGTGGATAAAATAAAGAGGTTTAACCGGATACCCATTATGCTTACTTTTAAATGGCCTGGCTTATGATCGGGGCAAACTCATTGCTTTAGGTCTCTGGTGGGGGCATGTGACAGCAATGGTAAGGAGTGTACAGAGAAGAAAAACCTCGCTGCTCATGGCCAAAAGGAAGAGAGTGAACGGAAGAGTTTGGGATCCTGCTAACCCTTTCAATATCATGTCCCCATGACCTAATAACAGCCCACTCAGCTTCATCTCTTTTTTTAAACTTATTTTTAAAATTTATTTTTATATTTTATTTACATTTCAGATGCCATCCCCTTTCCTCATTTCCCCTCCCTAGAAAACCCCTATCCCATGCCCCCTTTTCCTTTTTGCTTTTATACATTTTTTTTAATGTTAATCAAAGGCTTTATAAGTTTGGTAATGCTCAATCAGAAGTGTAACCCAATACCCAACCTAGATATATCAACTATTTTTGACTGGTGGAGACACGTGAACATCTGCCTCCATGCCCCCCTCTCTTTCTCTCTCTTTCTCTCTCTTATCACCTAGCTTCACCCTTCCTGTTAAAATAAAACTTTTCTCTCAAAATGCAATTAGAGCATAATTATTCCTAATTGTACCAGTGAGGTACAAGATAGTCCTAATACCCAGTCCATCATTTTGTTGACTAACCAGAACCTCTGTCATCTCTCCTAACTAAAACACTTAGTTTTGACCCTGGCTTTTTCTTGGCTTTAGAATAAATGTCAGCTGAAAACCATCCACTCAGATCTTTTCTCTCAAAGTAAATAACCAGGATTGGCTATGAAACTATAGGTCTTCAACCCCGTCAGAAATCCAGAATGACTGAGTTAACTGAAATTATGGGACAGTTTCATCTCTTAAAGGTTCCACTGCCTCCCAACATCCCCATTCTGAGGACCCAAACCCTTAACACATGGATCTTTCCAGGATGCTTAAGATCCAAACTGTATCAGGCAGTGCCAAAGCACAGGCGTATGACACATTGTAAATGTTTTTAAGTGAAAGGTCACCTCTATTCATTTTCTGTTGCCAACAATTGTGGACCTGCTAGATCTTCTAAAGCCAGATTTTTCTCTTTATCAGCTGGTTATCTCAGGAACTTGCTAGCCTGTTGACTGACACACCACTCTGTTGCCATGTCTAGAGTAAAAGTTGTTAGAAATATAGTCACTGGCTGGGTAGTAGCTTCCAATTAACAGCTCTGTATTAGAAGAAATGTTTTACGAGCGTGTTGGTATCTGGTGGCCAAGGGCATAGAAACACAAGTGTAGCACACTCACATCACGTGAAGGATTCACTCTGGAAGAGAGTGTGCGAATTAGATGTGTGTGTAACCATAGGACATGGCTAAGCTGAGAGTCATGAGGAGCAGCAATGGTCTCTGTGCTTGGCTGGGCTGGTGTGTGGGTGTGTGTGTGTGTGTGTGTGTGACAGTAGCTTTAGAGGCAGCTGGACTCTGGACTGATATGAATCACTGTTGCACAGTCTTTTTAAAGCAACAAACTTGTTTACATATTTGTAGGGGTAGGCATCTAGAAGAGACAGACCGGAGAGGGATAATCAGATTAATGTGGGTGTCCTTCCTGGTTCCTGAGCAATAAACCCATATTTTCTCTCACTCTCTACCTGTCATGAGTTAGTGACCTTAATGAATCTTTCTTCCAGCACTGTATTATCAGCTCCTTTTAATCTCCTGTCAGTTGTTATCACTTGTCAATGTGACCCACCTCAGGTGAACAATTCACCTGTCAATTTAGCCTTATGAAGAATGCTAAAGTAGGAAGAAGTGTCAGGGAGAGAGGAGGCCCCGACCAGTGTGGAAGCATTACTCAAGGGGTCATGGGATACCATTGAGATTACCTTCCTCACTACAAGGACTGGGAAGATCTGTGTTTTGTTCTTCTGGGTCTTTCTTTGGTCTGAATTGTTACGGCTTGAGCACTTGTCCCTCTCCAGCCCTGATGGATGCTGCATTCCTGTTAGAGCGTGTGGAGGTCGCTATGCTTGCGTTAGGAATGACTAATTGCCAGTTTACCAAAAGGCGCCAAGACCTGTGATGTGGCTTTTATTAATGGGCAGGGCGATGCGTAAATCTATGATAATTTAACTTGCTTATCCAATAAACAAATAAATTGAAATGGTGCCCACCAAATCACTCTGCAAAGCTCTAAGAACTTCAACGTAAGTCAGGAAGTACAGTTTTGTTCTCTACATTGATATTAGTTACTGAGTTATTACTTAGTAATTGTTATCTGTGCTCAGGGTGATCATCAATATTTGGGTTGATAACAACTTTTTCCCCCCCACGAGACGTGGGAGGAGGCGGGCGGGAGCGAGCGGGATTCGAACACGAGGGTGGGGGGGGGGAGAGAGAGAGAGCGGGCAGAGGGACCCGCGCCCTCTGCAGGCTGACACCTTACAGGCTGCGCCACCGCCGGTTCGCTGGGATTGATAACAATTTTTAATGGTTATAAAGATAGCTTATTGAGAACAAGTGAGGGCTCCTCTGAGAACATTTAAACAAAGCAGTCGACTAACCTGTTATGAAGAGAAACAGAAGTTAGGGTGTAAGCATTTTTAATGGCCAAGGCTGCTCCTTAGTCATAGGAGCTAGGCAGACACAAGGAAGAGCTTACCCTCGAACACTTGGACTTCAGCTTGCAGGCAGATCCCATACAAAAAGTAGCTCACCAAAGTACAAACCTTAAGCAGAGTTATCAGGCAGAAAAAAACTGAGTTAGTTACACAGATAATTGGGTCAATCTCCCTTATCTAGGAATTATTGTATACATGTACACATTTTTACAATAAAATTTATAGATTTTTTTTCTGTCAATGCCTTTGAAGGAAAAAAAAACCTATAAACTTTGATGCGGTTTCCAGATTTTTTTTCTTCGTTCTGAATGTGGCTTTTCTTCCATAAAACTCTAGTAATTCTTTATTTGATACCTAGACTCTTAGTTTCTATAAATTTATGTAACAGTAGTTGAAATAATACCTTACATCCTATATTTTTTTTTATAATTCTTGAACTCTACATATATATACTGGGGGATCCTCATTAGTTCTTGTTATGAGTTCCTTCCCTCTTTCTTCCCTCCCTCCCTTCCTTCTTTTCTCATTTTTTTTCTTTTGAAGAGGGCCTCTATTTTCATAGTTAGGTTTGTTGGCCTTGAACTTTCAATAATCCTCCTGCCTCCCAAATGCCACGATTTCACCCGTGCACCAACACATCCCATATAATGGCCCTTCTCACGGTGCATTTGGTCCAGGCCACTGGAAGCTAATCCCGACTGGAGCACGTCTCTTCTACCTCAGCTCCTCATCTTCTTTGTTTTATCTTCCCGCTTTTCCACTTCAGTCTTTTTAGATCCAAAACTTAGAATTTTTTAATTGACCTAGTGGGCTAAGGATGTAGATATATGTCAAACACTTGCTTGGAGTGTGCAAGACCCTGGGTTTGCACCACAAGGGACAATTGTGTGGCACAGAGAATCATCAAACGGTGAATTGACCTATTGGCAATAGATTTAAAGTCTCGAGTCACTAAATAAAAAAATGTTTTCCCAGTCATCCCGATTTATATTGTTACAATGATGAATAATTAGTTAACCAAGTTTTTCCTTGCTCTTCTGTTATTTGTTTAAAATAGTGTGTGTGTGTGTGTGTGTGTGTGTGTGTGTGCACATGCATGTGTGTATACATACACATGAACTTGAGCTACAGTGCTTATGTGGAAGTCAGAAGACAGCTTGTGGGTGTTAGTTATTTCTTTACACTGTGAAGTTTTGTGGGATTGAACTCAGGTCTTCAGGCTTGGCAGCAAGCACCTGGCAAGCTAAACCAGTTCACTCACCTAAGTTATTCTTTTTAACAAGTCATTATTTTTTCTTTGTCCTTATTGCTTACTAGAATAGGTGACCTAAATTTCTTATGCATGTAGGCCCTGTAGTTACTTACTTTGATGTATTTTTTTTCCACTGAAGAGGACACAAGAGAAGATACTAGTAACAGGTGTCTGAACAGGAGAATGAATCAGGATGAGGTGTCTAACAGAATCAGGTCCCCAGACCCAGACAGCATGTGAAGTGTCTGAACAATGAGAAGAAAGTTGGCCACTGTTTTAGCAATTCCTTCCATGTCATGAACCTGGAGCTTCTCCATCAGGAATGGGACTTTCTAGTGAAATCCACATTATGGAATGATCTTTCTATTTCCCCCAAAGGATCCCGGAATCATAATTTACAGTTATAAATAACCTCAGAAAGTCATTGAGCCCTACTTCCCAGCAGCTGAAGGACTTTCCATATGATACCAGGGCTCTGTGGGGTCCCTTCAGTTATAGCAATAATAAGAAAAATCTCGCCATTTAATCTCGGTCTCAAGTAATTATAAGTTTCAAAAGAGCTTTGAGTGGCTGATGTGAAGATCCACTAGCTAATGTGGGTACTAACCAGAGTTTTAATTATAGCTGCAGCCAATTTTCTACATTTAACAGTGATGATTAGTGACAGGCTGTGAGCAGTTCTGGTGATAAGAAGGCAGCCTGCAGTTTCAGAGACTGTAAGCCTCTTTGATATTCTATAGGTAGGGAACCCCCGACCCTTGAGACGCCGTGTTGGAATGAATGCTGATAACTGGCGTGGGGATGATTGACACACTGGATCAAGCACGTATGATAGACATGCTGGATCAAGCACACACCTAGTTTAAGATGGTTTTCTTTTAAATTTTATGTTCTTTCTTTCATACATTTTAATTTTATGTCTTTCTCTTATGCTTTCCAGCACGTGTCTTTTGATTAACTATGACAATTAAAAAAAAAAAAAAAACCCAGGCAAGCTTTACTCATTATTATTATTATATGTATTCTGAACTTGGAGTATGCATACTGGGGAGCAAACTCATAATGAGTTTATTCTCACTAAATCCAGTTTGAGAGCTAGATGTGTGTGTGTGTGTGTATGTGTGTGTGCACGCTTGTGGGAGCATACGTGAGAGAAAGAGGGGGGAGGGGGAGGGAGACAGGGAGGGAGTGGGAGAGGGACAGGGAGAGGGACAGGGAGAGGGAGAGAGGGGGAGAATACAGGATTTCCACAAATGTTATAGAAATATTACCTCCTTTAATTTCTCTAAACCAATATTTAATGTTACTTGAGCAACATAGAATAGACGGTGCCTTGCATTTTGAAGGCTGTGCGAAGCATGTCAATCATGCATGTGCTGACTTCCAAGTATCCACCGTTGTATTGTTCAGTGTCTTAATGTCTTTGTCTCTCATCTGGACTGAACTGCACCCCTTCAGTGCAAACCGGCCAGCAGCTGCTTTCCTGCTTGCCCAGATATCTATTTATGTAGCTAACACTTGGTAAATGGCAGTGACAAATGATCATGTACTTCCTGAAAGCACAAGTGTCTTTCTCAAAGGTCAAGTGCATTTGAGTGCTCCGTTGATGGTCTGGAAAGGTAGAAGCCAGTAGGCAAGGCAAGTCAAACAATAGAAAAGCTGAAAGTTCAGTAAGGGGCACAGCGACCTTGAGCAGAGAAGGGCTGAGTAGCAGGATTCTTCTGCCTTCTCTCTATGACTATTAACTACTCAGTGTTTTGTGAACTTGGTGAACACAGTCTCTTGGGATCTATTGGAGACACACTTTCTTTGAGAGGTTCCCGGGTCTTCTGTAGCTGCTTGTCTTAGAGTAAAACATGTTTAACTTCTGCAAGGAAGGCTTCTCATTGTCCCGGAGACATGTCTTTGTCAGAGACATTTTCCATAATTATCTGCTTTGCCACTTAAAAGGCCCTTTACTGACATTCACTAATGAAGCTCGTGGTTCTGTGAATCCTGGTCCCTGTTTTGCAGAGCCTGGTTTATTAGCTGCAAAGAGGTCAAGGTAATTGCCCCAGAGCAGACGCCTTTGATCTGAAATGGACCTAGAGATTTAGAGTGTCAGTTCTAAATGTTTGTTCCCTCACTTTTCTGGACCTAAGTCGAAATTCCTTTAGGTACAACTTATGGATACATGTTATTTATTCAATCAGCACACACTTCCTGAACATGATTTTGTACCAGGTTAGATTTTAGAGAAATTAAGATGAGAAAAGCCATCAAAAATCTTAGAGACAGAGAGAGAGAGAGAGAGAGAGAGAGAGAGAGAAAGAGAGAGAGAGAGAGAGAGAGGTGCCAATATGAGATGTTTACAAAGGTAGCAGAGACATAATGCAGGGGCAGGCTTCTCGTTCTGCCCAGGGTCTTAGACAGCTATAGGAACTGCATTTGATTTTAGGTTTTGATGCTTAGTTATGGGTTTCCAGACAGACATAAAAGGGAAATGACATTTTCTATGGTGGCAGCTCACAGTCTACCTACCTACAGCAGTAGGGTGCGGGGGTGGGAGGGAAGCGGGGAGTCTCTGCAGACCAATGCTGAGGCGTCCCTTCCCCCTGAGGTACCGTACCGGCCACAGGACAGGTACAGTAGAGAATAGAGTTCATTTAGGTGAGGGAACGGCAGAGAGAGAGAGAGAGAGAGGGAGAGGGAGGGGGAGGGGGAAGGGGAGGGAGAGGGAGGAGGAGAGGCAGAGGGAGAGGGAGGAGGAGAGGGAGGAGAGGGAGAGGGAGAGATAGTAGAGGCTGGCCACAAGCACATGAGAGAGAAGAGAAGGGGGGAACAGGGAGAGAAGGGACAGAGAGGGAAGATGGTAAGAGGGTAGAGTAAGAGAGAGAGGAGGAGGGCAAGTAGCTCCTTTTATATTGAGTCAGGCATATCTGGCTGTTGCCAGGTAACTGTGGGGCGGAGCCTAGAAAAAATGCTAACACTATCCACAGTGGACTGGTCCACAGGTCAGTTTGATAAAGATGATTCTGAGGTTTCTTCTTCCCGGGTATGTCTTACCGAAAACACCATTATTACAGTCTTCAGCTTTTTCTTGCATCTTAACTTTTTTCATCCGCTGATGCCTTCTATTTGGAGAAACAAACACCTTTGAGTTAACCACCATCCTATTCCTTTTATTCGTTCATGTCAGAGCTGGTCCTTCTCCGCCAGGAGGTCTCATTTCTGTCTGGCTATCCTTCTAGAGCACTCTCTACAAAATTTCCCCAGATTGTGGCTCATAGCAGACTTTAGGGCAGACTGCTCACTCCTTCAGGGAGGGAGGGACTTTGGTCAATTCTTCTTGTAGTTTTTGTATCTCCAAGTACCAGATACATAGAAAGTACTCAATAAATGTTCACCCAGTAAGTAAGGGAACGAGGCTTCAGAGTGATGTGGGGTGGGGGGTTCTGAAAAACCTGCAGTGGCAGCAGCTCTGCACAAGAATATCTGGGTAACAAGAGATTTAGTGTCTGGTGCGTGCATCTTCTAGAATGAATAGATGTGATTATCTGGACAGGTGTCTTCAGCTCTCTCTTTAAAGGTTTATTCTATTTCCGTCTAAAATTACATGTATGGGGCTGGAGAGATAGCTTGTTCAGGACTGTTCACTGTTTATTGCAGAAGGTCTTCGTTCAGTTTCCCATAGCCACGTGGTGGCTTAAGACCTTCTGTAACTTCAGTTACAGAGGATATAGAACTGCATGCATGAAGTCCACAAAAAACAAAACAAATAAAAAAAAAACACGTGTGAACATACCACACACACACAAGAAAATAAATACATTTAAACAATTTATTTGTATTTCTTTTAGTCGAGTGTGTGTATGTGTGTGTGTGTAAGTGCCAGGTTGTCAGATGTCCTGAGATTAGAATTATAGGACAGTGCAGGCCAACTAATATGGGTTCTAAGAAATCATTCAAATGTTCTGCATGAATGCCAAGCACATTAAAGTGCTATGCCATTTCCCGGCCCATGCAGTTTAGTTCCTAACTAGATTTCCCTAGTCAGTCAACCCTTCTCCCTTTCTTTGTCCAACCCTAAGACGTCATAATCCATATCTCTGCATCCACCCAGACCTTCCTCTTGCCTATGCAAGGCTAGACAACCTCTAGAAATGAGCAGCCCCTTAAGGCCCCCACCCCCCCGACTCTGCAGTTGTTTTCCCTTCATGATTTCCTCCAACAAATCATGTTCATTGTGCTTATGTCCATGCATCATATAGATTTAAAAAAATATTAATTTCTTTTCTGTGTTTGCTTTTCTGAAGTCCTTTCTTTGTTGAGGTCACATGCTCATTTATGATTTATTTGGCCCTAGCCACTGAAGGAGTGTCGTCATGTTAACACCGCAGAGTTAGTGATTGGCCAGGTCGCTGCATGTCCGCTCCCAGAGTCAATACATCCATATGTTATTTCCTTGCGCTCCCGAGTACTGGCTAATGGGACAGGTGCTATTGAGCTGCACATGCCCGCTGGCTGGTCTCAGTTTGGATAACTCATTCCAAATCTTGATGCGCTTTCCTTTTGCAGGAAAGATGGGCATTGCAGCAGCAACTCTTTGTTGCAAAGGGTGGTTGTAAGCCCCGAGTAAGATGATGGGCAGGAATAAATGCTAAGCATGGTGACGTCACACAGTGTACCAGCAGCAAACAGCATCTCCATGGTATTACGCACCCTTACAGCAAGCCTGTTGCTTGCTATATTTTAACAGATGGGTAAAGAGAGATTCAACATCTGCATGTGTGCATCCAGTCACCCTTTGCAATATCTCCTGGGTACTGGGGGTCATAGGTTCTTATTGGATTAGACATAAAGGGTCAATTGAACTTTAAACATAATAAAATCTTGTGGTAAGGTGTTTGCTAATTTTTGAGTTCTTTGCCCCAGATGGTATGTTTCCCGGCCCTCTGATCTTTCTTCCTTATTCTTCTCCTCCCCACTGGACTATAGAAACAAACTTTTCAGTTCACACGGGCAGAGCGGTTCCCAGCTATGGTTCAGCAGTCACATCCCAGCTGCCACCCTCCCCACCAGCTGTCACACCCTCTACCTGCTGCCCTGGAAGAACATCCAAGGGCTTTCTTGCCCTCGGAAACATCAAAGCATCCCTGTTCCCCCCACCCCCCTCTTCCCACTGAATGCGCCGATGGTTCGATATAAATGGGAGACAATTCTGGGCAGCTTCAGCCACTTGGGAGAAATGCAAGTCTGTGGGAGGGGGCTGGTTCCACGGCCAGGACCCGGAGATGAGACCCATGCAGTATCCAGGGACAAAGCCAGGCCCCCAGGCCCTGAAAGCACCCAGGAGAATCCTGATAGGCTAGGTGTCAAGTTGTCTACCCCACAGGCTGTGTTGGTCTCCAGGAAGAGGCCCCCCTGTCTCCCAGCCTTAAGGTATGGTTTCTACATCATATAAACAATCCAGCCACAGTTTTTGAGACCATGTCAAACATAATAAAACCTCAGAGGCTCTCCTATTGCTGGAGAGCCAATCAACCTAAACTAATACTTTAATGACCACTTTTCCCAATGAGAAAACAAATTCAGGGAGAGAAAAAAAAAAAAGAAGCAGGAAGCTGAGAAACATCTTGTCTGGTCAATGAAAAGAACAACAGAAAAGAGCCGTGGCAATGGATGAGGGATTACTTTGATCTGGAAAATAGATTCTCTCTCTCTCTCTCTCTCTCTCTCTCTCTCTCTCTCTCTCTCTCTCTCTCTCTCCTCCTTTGTCCTCTAGTGCTTGTTCTTAGGCCAAGAGGCGGCGTTATTGAGCTGGAGATGGTTTTTGGAGTGAAGGGGAATGCAGATAAGAGCTCAGTGAATGCCTTCACTGTGAGCTGCTTTAGTGGTCCTGTGTTTGCAAGGTACTCAGAGGGACTACTATTATAAACAGTCTCAATTTGTTGCTTTAAAGGTACTATCAATTAATAAGAAAATGAGAGGTGTGTAAGATTATTATACGTATAAATATAAAATATAGTATTTAAAAATATATATATTATAAACATATAAAATATATATATTGGAAGAGGGTTAGGGTTAGGGTTAGGGTGCAGTGCAACACCCTCAGAGATGGAGCAAAGATGCATTTTCTGAATCCTAAGCTCTTAGTGACTTTAGTTGAGAAAGTGTCTTTGTGGGAAAGTGTCTTTGGCTTCCTGCTGTATTTTCAAGTCAGGTCCTTGGTCTCATTACTGTTAATAAAAATGGAAACATTGTTAGTTTAGGATTTGTTTCTTATAAGCTTAATCTGTAGCAGTTGGGGCTCTTCACACCTGAGGGAGGGGGCTTCGGGGGTCTCGTAGATGTGGCATTAAAGATGCTGGGCAGAGATACCTTGTATTTTCCTCTGATATTTGCCCCTCCGTCAAAGCTCCCTGTCAAGAGCATCTGTATCCCATAGGCCATCTTGCTCCTCTCAGGTATGGACTATGTACACTGTGAGACAGTCATGTAAAGACATGTAAAGACAAGCATGTGTCTTTACTGGAGAAACAGATGGAAAGATCTCTGGCTCTTCCTCCAAGAGATTGCCAAAATCTCTGTCCAGGTACCATGCCTTGTTGTCATGGCAACAACAAAGATGGCTCATGAGTCTTTTCTTTGCTTTGTCTGCCCAGATTTATTTAACACTTTTCTAGCTGATATGTAAGTTTCCACTAAAAATGAATGCTCCATTCTGTCCAGGTTGGGGTGGGGTGGGGTGGGGGGAAGAAAAGAGAAAGAATGTTTAGTTTTAGGTATTTGGTTATTTTTCCTCCCCTAGAAAAAAAGTTGAGTAGATTTATTCATTAGTTCCTAAATCGTACAGATTTTACAAGATCATACCTAGGCTAGGCCTTTTCTTTTCTTTCTTAAGTTAAAATTTAGTAAGTACTATATGAGCCAGGCTCTTGTTTAATGTTTAAATAGGGGGTGGGGACTTCACGGGTAAGCCCTGTTCAGCAACTTTATGCATAAGAACCACAATAACCCAAGTGCTGAGTTCACAGGTGACAGGGCCAGGGTCTCTATTCTGATCCCAGGCTAGGGTGTCTCAGATAATTGAGATCTAATTACAAAACATGATGACGTTCTCTAGTTAAGATGGTCTTAAGAGTCTGTTGACCCCAAGATAAGAGGCTACAGTGGGATCACTTCAGGGATCCAACAGTACAGGGAAACACTTTTGAAAGCAAAGGATGTGCGACCCAGACCCAGATCCGACTGGGAAGGTACATGGACCAACTCTATTGATCTCTAGGGCCAGTGACCAATAGTCTCTGGGAGCCTCAAACAGCAAAGACTTGTGTAGTAGCTCCTCTGCCTCCCTGCAGGGTGGTACTTAGTTGCCATCCTGCTACCTACTAGGGAAATAGCTAAATATTCACGTGGGGCAGCTAGACCTAGACTCTTCTTGTGACTTTCCTGTAAACCAGGTCTTCTCCCTGAACCAGTCTCCACCCTGGCACCGACTCTGTCCAGTGACCAACTTGACCCGAAGGAAAGAGATGGTATATTAGTTTAAAAGTCTGGCTCTCAAAGCCAGTCCTCCCTGCCTTGAGTCTGATTTCTCTCACTTTCTTAGTCACTTGTAGCAAAAATTATTTGCTACCCTGGCTACAGTGTTTTGGAAGACTGGGAGAATGGTAACATCTGCTTAAAGTGGAGAGGGCTCCCTGTGGTGATTCACCTCAAGCGCCTAGAGAACAGACATACGTGGCGATTTCATCAATTCATTTTGATAGTTAGACAATACTGACAAGCCTATAGAGAAACTTGGCAAACCATCTTCCTGAGGTACTACAGACTCCGATGCCTTCCACTGCATTGTGCCTCTGAGGTCCCATGTTTCCCTTAGGTCAACACAATGGATTGTTTGTCTGTCTGTCTGTCCTAAGAATGTGAGCAGGTTCCTGGAGGAAGGGACTCTGATTGCTAATTAACAGAAAACACACGGTCTGTGTGGGGTATTTACATTGACACGGCATCAGAGGTGGGAAAGGCAGCCTGCACTGGAGTACGGCAAGTTAAAAAATCGTAAGGTTTTCTTAGAAGGCAAACAGACATACAGAAAGACAGACAGACAGACAGACAGACAGACAGACACACACACACACACACACACACAGACTGAGACACGTAGAGACCCACAGAGAGACACAGAGATACAGAGACAGACACACATACATACACACACGCACACACATACACACACACACAGAGAGAGAGAGAGAGACAGAGAGAGAGAGAGAGACAGAGAGAGAGAGAGAGAGAGAGAGTGAGACACAGAGACCCACAGAAAGACAAAGACAGACACACATATGTAATACACACACACACACACACACACAGAGAGAGAGAGAGAGAGAGAGAGAGAGAGAGAGAGAGAGAGAGAGAGAGAGAGAGAGAGACAGAGAGAGAGAGAGAGACTGACAGAGACACAGAGACCCACAGAAAGACAAAGATAGACACACATACATAACACACACACACACACACACACACACTACATGATCTATGCCTTCATGGGAGATAAGAGCTACAGTACACATGTACACATGTAAGACGTGGCTACCAAG
Organism: Arvicanthis niloticus; assembly: GCF_011762505.2. NCBI lineage: Eukaryota > Metazoa > Chordata > Mammalia > Rodentia > Muridae > Arvicanthis > Arvicanthis niloticus. The sequence continues at coordinate 9,732,234 of NC_133434.1, forward strand.
ACAGGTGACAATGGAAAGTGACCGTTATGAAGTGGCATGTTTTTAGAAGGACATGTGACAAGGACAAGACTTCAGGTGAGCCATGCAGGGTTTGGAAATGCAGTGAAGTCAAGGAGACGAGACGGTTGGAGAGCAAATATTAAGTCCCAAACTGGAAGTGGGCATTGAATTGAGGCCAGATGGCAAGGGCAGAGGTGCTAGCTGAAGAACTAGCTGCTCCGGAGGAGTAAGAAAGCCAGGTCATGGCTTTTATAATCAGAGAAGTCGAGATTTGAGGTTGCTAACTCAGCTATATAGTGGGCCAGCAAGCATGGTTAAAGTGACTCCTTCATAAAGTTCCGGTGACGACTAAACGCTACGATGCTTGAGCTAAGTTGAAGCCAGTAGCTAGCAAGCATAGCTAGTGTTTGCTCTGTTGCCATACATACCTCTTTGGAAATGCATTTTTATTTTCCCAACTCTGAAAGATAATAAGTTCATTTTATTTTCAGAAACATGCAAGAGAGTTTTACACATTCCTCTGGCCTATGATACTCAAATTTTAACGCGTGCATGCATGTGTGTGTGTGTACGTGTGTGCGCGTATGTGTGTGTCTGTGTGTGTGCCTGTTTGTGTGCATGTGCATGCGTGCATGTGTGCATGTGTGTGTGTGTGAGTGTGTGTGTATGTCTGTGTGTCTGTGTGTGTGTCCTTGTGTGCATGCTCAGTGGTTACAGAGAGGCAAGGTACTCTATTACTCTTTACTTTATTCCCCGTATCTATCACTGAACCTGAGCTAGGCCAGCAGCCAGCAAGCTCCAGCGATCTGCTTGTCTCCCTCCACACAGCACTGGGGCTACAAGGGCATGCCTGGCTTCTAGTGTGGATGCCGTACATTCAAATTCAGGTGTTTGTGCTCTCTCGGAAATAATTCTTACCCACGGAGACTCCCCAGACCTCTACAATATTTAAATTTGTAACGGATCAGTCACATATCTACATAAATTGCAACTTAGATCTGCAAGAAAGGATTTCATATTTCATTGTTGCCTTGACGTGGTGAGGTGGGCTGTGGAGGTGTGGTTACACCCATTTTGCAGAGAAGTCAACTGAGCCGTGGAGAAGAAAACTGTAGTGTTATGCAGGTAATGGATGGAGGTACTAAATGTGTTCCGTGATCCCTCTTCTTCACTCTCCAGGACATCAAAATCCTTGACCGACCGCATCCCTGCCCAGTCTGTTTTGAATGTGTTTCAAGTCATTGTCAGGTGAAAACTCAGTAAACAAAGAATGCAAAAAAAAAAAAAAAAATGCACCTAAGGCCATCACTGTCTCACTGAAGGACAACTGCAAGAAGAATCTGAAAAACAAAACAAAACAAAACAAAAAAACAAAAAAACAAAAAAACAAAAACAAAAACACCCCCCCAACATACTGGATACATTTTCAAAAATATCAAAACTCTGTTATATCAAGTAGACACGGCTAAAAGGACTTTGTGTTTGTCATGCTTAGGTAGACCATGGGCATGATGCAGACTTCTTATTATTATAATATATATATATATATATATATATATATTATATATAATTATTATATATACATTATATATACATATATATGTATATATATATACACTTAGTTATGTTATATTATAACTTCTTGTAGAGCTTTTGGTTATTTTGACCAATGAGGCCTTTATGTGAGAGTTCCTCATGCAGATTGTTCTGTTCCACTGCACAATTCTAGCAAAGGCCTTGTCTGTCCACCCCATTTGGAGGTCCCTCTTCGAAGGAGCAAACCTGGTCCCAAGAGTCGATAGTCCTTTCTCATGAGAGAGCACTGCTCTCTTTGGAGAAACTTTGGGAAACTTTCCAGTCTCACTTTTGGAATTCAGCTGAAGATACATTTTTACTTTGTCTTGAAGCAAATACAGTAAAAGATCAAAAGCTCAAGTGTGCTTAGCTCCCGATGATCTCTGAGGTATGCGAACGCGTGAAAAGCGCACCTGCCCTTGCGTTTGCTTTATCTGGGCCCAAGATACATGATAATCCTTAACACCAAAAGGATTATGGAAGTTACTTTAGTAAAACTCCAAAAACCATCAGCTATTGTTCAGAGAAAAATTTCAAATGAAATCTCTAGTCTAGTGAGAGCACTTCTGTTTAGGTTACCTATGTGCCATCTGCCTCAGACTAGAAAGCTGAGAATCACTGTTCCATTTTGTTGTAAGGATAATGGCGGCTTTCTTGGATTTCTTGTATATCTCTTCAAAACATGTGGTCCAAGGTGACAGAACTACAGAATATTAGAATTGGAAAGGACCACACAGGGCAGAGAACATTGAGAATGTGGGAGCTTCTTATTTATTTATTTATTTATTTATTTATTTATTTATTTATTTCGGTTTTTCCGAGACAGGGTTTCTCTGTGTAGTCCTGGCTGTCCTGGAACTCACTCTGTAGACCAGGCTGGCCTCGAACTCCCAAGTGCTGGGATTAAAGGCGTGCGCCACCACCGCCCGGCCGAGAATGTGGGAGCTTCTTGCTGAAGAAGACATGCGTACAGAATCACTATGCAAATGGACTCAGAACCCCCGTTCCAGAGTTTCAGAATACCACGCACTGCGACTGCGCAGTTTTTCCACATTCCATCCTTTTTCGAGAATCTTATCTGATGACGTGTCCAAGGGGTCAACGTCATATTTCAGGGCCGATAATGCATCTATTGATGCCCTTGATGATGTATCTGGGGGGAACTTGAGCCAATCCTAGTGCTCTGGGTCAGCAGGCAGTGCTCCCTCCCCCAGGCCACCCCCCACCCCCGACCTTAATGGCCTGTCTTTAGCCAACGCATGTAGAACATCTACTTGGTAGTATGCTGTAACGTTTGCCACCAGTGGACTTTCCTGACTCATAAAGTTCACAAGTTTGTGCGTTGTAACACGTATTAAAGCCTATGGGGTGAGCCTATGGCTTGAAATGAAAGGCAGAATCTCAGAGAGAAGGGTAAATCCGGGACAACTTAGGGCAGAAGTTACTCACAGGCAGTAAGAATGATTTTTCTGTGCGTAAAGAATGGAGTGGAACTACTGTTATTCTGTCAGAAGGCAGTCTCTACTGTGGCTGTGCTTTGTACACGCTGCTCAGGGCATTCCAAATTGATGCCATGGGTACCCTGTATGAGGACTGTGGCACTGAAGGCTACTCCCAGTGAGTAAAATATAGTTGACATATTTACCTATTAAAGCTAATTTTTACCTGAGGGTGTGTGAAAAAAAAAATCTTAAAAGACATAGTTCCAAAGACTTTCAAAAATTATCCAGAGAGGCAAAGACAGACCACTCCTTAAGATTTGTGGTCCAGTCTACCTGGTGAGTTCTGGACCCGCAAGAGACCCTGTCTTAAAAGAATGTGGGCAGCACCTGAAGAGTGATACCTTATTCTCTGGCTTTCGTAAGCATGTATGTGTAAATGTGCATCTGTGTGCACATGCGATAACAAACTAACTATAAGTAAAATATAACCCTATGAAGCTTCAAGGTGTCTTCAGACCCAACTTTAGTAGTCTGTCAAAGCATTTTAATATACGGTTGATGAATATGTTAGAATCTTGCTTAAAAAAAAAAAAAAAAAAAAAAAAAAAAAAAAAAAAAAAAACAGTGGCACTGAACTATTTGTTACTAAGCAGGAAAATTATTGCCTGCAACTGTGTATCTGTGTATCGTCTGATATGTGCCCAAGTGCCAGGGAAACTCCTTATTCAAAGGGTCACACAGAGACCTTGGTGTTACAAACGTGTTACAAACATAAATCCCAAGTCATAAAATTTGGGAAGGGACTGGTGGGGACAGGAATGGGCGGGAGATGAGAGAAGGTATGAGGGAGAGAGAACTCAGAATATATTCTCTACACGCATGGGATTGTCAGATACCAAAACTAGTCGATTTAAAAGCAAGAAAAATAAATAAATAAATTGCAAAGCATTAGACAGTTAAAAAAAAAAATCAAAAGACCAAGGTGGAGCCGATCAAGTAATGAAGTTTGGCACCATCAACAATACTCTCACCAACCAACTAACTCTTCAAGCATTTGACATTGTTTCATAGGATAAATATTTCCACAACCATCAGGGATATAAAAAATGTTTTCCAAGGGCTCATCAAATCCTGACACATAGATTTTTACCCTGTAGAATAAACAAATCTATTTCTCATTGGCAAAAAAAAAAAAAAAAAAAAAAAAAAAAAAAAAAAAAAAATGTTGATTGCATTGGTTCCAATTTTGATTGAAGAAAAAAAAAAAAAAAAAAAAAAAAAAAACCAAGTCACAGCCTTTTCATGGGTGCTGGGAAAGAGAGAGCATTTGTAGAAGCAGAACCAGAGGCGGGAGCAGGTGGGTCTGTCAGAGTGTCATGATTTGGGCTTCGGCTTCTTAAACCCAGGATCTCGAGATTCGTAGTGATTCCTGCCCATTGGACTGAAAGGTTTATGCAAGTAATCTTGGAAACAATGGGAACAGGACTGAATTAGAATGGGCTTTTGGCTATTGTGGACCACACTGAAGTGTGTGGCTTGCTGGAAACCATCCTGGCTTTCCTTTAGTTGAATGGGAAGATCCTTGGGATGCCTCTGATGCTGTCCATGAGCTAGCTGGAAGAACGCTGGGTGGCTTACACTTACACTATGTGGCTGCCGTGTACCAGTGGGACAGTCCAACTTCGAAAAACAGATAAAATCATGGCCTGACTCATGCTTGGGCTCCTAGCCCTCCAGATGATTACCATTGGAGTCCTCCGTCTTGGCACAGATCTCTCAGAAGAAGCTTCCATGGAAGCAGGAGAAAGCCACTTTCTAGAGACAAAAGAAGAGAAAGAGAAGAGAAAGGTGTCTGTCTCATGAGTTATTTTGAGACTTCATAAGCTTGGTGCATTTTAAATGTTTATTTTTTTCTCTTGAAACATTGACACACATAACAATGTAATTCTCTATAATTTCACATGGACCATATAAGGCATTTAATATCAAGAACTGTTACTTTACAACGTTCCCTTAAGCAAGATAGAGTTTGCCTTGAACTTTAGTTTTTCACAGACTGGAATAAACCTAGATCCTGTCCCCTCCAAAGACACAGCATCGAGGAGGTATATTATCTTTCAGTTGTTGCACTAATGACTCAACAGAATAGGGTTCAGTGTAAAGAGATACTAAGTCCCAGCAAGAGATTATCATTACAATTAATTCCATTTAAATTACTCCAGACAACTGGATATTACTTATGCTCTAAAGGATACCCTTTGAAAATATCCATCATGTTTGTTAGGAATTATATAGTTATTAATTAGTTTCAAATTAACATGAAGTTCCTACTTACGACTTACTAAAATCCTCTTTGTGCATTGTACTTCCAATTGTTCTATCCTGAAATAGACAAGGATATCCAGGGACATTTACATATATGCAAATGTTAACTCTGTCATTAGAACATATCTCCAAGCCTTCCATTCTCTCTAGATCTAATGATAAACCCCCTCACTTTAGATCATCACTAACTTTCTCCTAATTTTCACTTTGTGTGTACTTAGGGGTTGACTTCTGTACAAGGTGGCCTCATAGTATTCATAGTTTGAATACAAACCCTTCTGGTCTCCTGAGACTTATCTAACACTTGGAAGATTGGTAGAATCTCAGTGATCAGATGGCAAAAGAGCACAGGCTAGGGGGAGATAAGTAAACTCAGAATACAGTCAAATAGCCACATCAAGAAACCCGGCATGGCAGGTTGCACCCAAGGCTTTGTCAGTGCCTTCTGAGGACAACCTGGGAGGAGGTTATACTGCAGTTGTCAGTTAGAGTACTCTCCATGCTACTGACTCCATGGGTATTGAGGTCAAAGCCTTGTCTGGCAACCCACAATGTGAAATCACCTGAGGTCATAGCAGGGGTCCAGGATAGGAGAGAACTGGCTTGTACTATGGCAACTGCAAGTTCCCATACTGTGTTTAGGGAAGAGGGAGGAGGCAGAGATGCTTTGCAGTGGTGGGCAGAAGTATGCCCAATGTACCCTTTGTGAACTTATCTGCTAGAAGCCTCATGGAAGTTGATGGTTTTATTTTTCTTCACACATACACTGAGGTGTGGTTTCACCAAAAACCTTGTATGTGATGACTTTTGGCACCTGTACATGGAAGGGGCTGGGCAGTTGGGGCCTCTAGGATCTAAGGTCTTTTTGGAAGCTTGAGTCATCCATCCTGTTTCCTCTGTTTGCCCAATAACTTTTCATGTACCCTTCACTTTAGACTGTGTTGCCAGGAGTTCAGCCAATACTAACAGTGCAAAGGAAGAGAAACTCACCTCCTAAGACTTCTTCAAAATTAAATGCTGTGTCTAATTATAGCTATGACATTGTCCACACATTAGGTTGGGGAAGACCTTTAATTTTATTTTTTTATTCTTTTATGGCATTTATAACTTTCTTTTGGGTCAAGGATTGGCATTTAGTGCCTGATAAACCCTTTCCATGAGCCTAGTGTGGTCTTTCCCCCGAAGCTTCTCTAAGCTTCTTCTGATTCAACTGTACAACACCCCCTTTATGCGAATTCCTTCCTTTTTGGTTCTTTTAGAAGTAACACCAGTTTTCTACCTGCCATTAGAATTTGCCCTTTGCACTCCTATTAGATCAGATCTATTCTTGTTTCTTTATCAGTTTTTGTTGCTGTTGTTGGTTTTGTTTGGCCTGGGATACAGGCATGTTTCTCTTACATTTTGACTCCTTGCTTTCTGCTTAAAAAGAACTTAAACTGTCAAACCAACAAACCAACAAACAAAAACACTCTATAGGATCAAAGATGATTGTTTTTCAATGCCTTACTTCCCACTGCGGAGAAAGACATGAGCATCCTTGGGGAAGCACCTTGGGCGCCCTTCAGAGACATTCTGTTGTCACAGAGTCTGACATCAGAGTTAAGGGTGGTGGAAGGTGAGAGAGAGGCAGCTCATCACAGTGAACTGAAGGTTTCATTGCCTTGCGGGAAGAAGGCTCCAACCTTGGTTCTCTTGTATGATAAAAATGAAAGCAGAGACAAAGAAGGGCAAGACAGGAAGCTCTTCAGCTGTCAGCAATAAATACAAAACCTTTAAAGCAACAGTAGTACTTTGGTGAAGGTTGCAAGTGACCAATGAGGTCTTCTTGGAAATTATTGACAGGCAGGAAAAATGGTGCCAGCAGTGTAGGTGGATGGGTCTCACTAAAGCTAGAGCAAAAGTGTGTAGCAGGAGGAGGGAAACTCATGTGGGCATGGAACAGTGGCTGCACGGAACATCCACTGGACCAGTGTAAACAGACACCTTCATTCCCCATCACTGAGCATCCGCTGGACCTGTGTAAGCAGACAGCCTCATCCCCTTCATCTTTCTTGCTCTATATCAGGAAAGACTTGGCAGCACACAGTTGAGGATAAGGAAGGAGTACAGTGCCTCAGGAGTGAAGGATAGAGAGTCGTCAGGAGGTAGGAATCATCCTCACATCCTTTGGCAACTTGCAGTGGCACTGTTACTCAGCAATGAGAGTGATGTACAGTGATGACCAATAGAATTTTCTACAAACATGGACATGTTTTAAACCCAAACCCTGCTTCACTAAGGTAGCCCTCTTCAACAGGTGTGCTGATAGTGAAGTATGATTAATGCAGAGAAGCCAATGACTTTTAATTTTATTTTGATTCGCAGGGGGGAACTGACAATTGTTCACTGATTGACAGAGTAAATGCCATGGAAAATGATAGAAAAGAAAAATAAAACAGAGATCGGCCTGCCTTTGCCTCCTGAGTGTTGGCATTGAAGGCATGTGCCGCCACCACTTGGCCTACCTTGGGTCTCTTATGCTTTAAAATTTTTTTTAATTAAAAATTGAAATATAATTACATCATTTCCTCTTTTTTTCTTTCTTCCACCCTCATACACTCCTTCCTCCCACTCCTCTCTCAAATTCATGGTTTCTATTTGCTTAATTGTTGTTTTATATACGTGTGTGTATATATTCCTTAATATCTAAACACAACCTGCTCGGAACATATCATATTATTGGTATGTATATTAGTTCGGGGCTGACTATTTGGTATAGGATGAATAAATGGGGACTCTTCCATAGGGAAGACTTATTTCTCCGGGTCTCTGCAATCTATAGTTACCTGTAGTTCTTTTTCTGGGCTTGAAACGCCCCTTCCACATTATCATTTTGATCGGGCTGGTCCTCACTCAGGTCTTCTTTAGGCAAGCACATTGATGAGACTTTAAGAGTAGAACTCTGACATTTCTAGGAGATACACCACCACAGCAAACTCCCTGTTTCTTAGGCTGTTACCATCTGTCTGCCTGTTGTAGTATAATTTCTGAACCTTAGAAGTGGGAGTTGTAGGTCTAATCAGCTGGGGCGCCACATAGTCACATGCTCTCTGCATGTGAGCCCATTGTGATTTCCTGCAATGCTCTCTGTCTGCTGCATAGAGAAGATTCTTTGGAGTTAACACTTGTACTCATCTGTGGGTTTAAGGATACGTATTTATAATGTAGCTAAGAATTGTGCCTATTTATTAACGTCGTGGCTATAGACTCTCCTCCAAGATCAGTGACTTTACCAGCCCCTGATAGTTGGCTAGGTTTCTAGTGCAGGCATGATTTTCCTTCCTGTTGAATGGGCATTAAGCCCAATCAGAGAGATGTTGGCTAAGACAAAGATGTGTGTGTGTGTGTGTGTCAGTGTTTCAACTTTAGAGATACTGTGTCATGCTGACCAAGTTGTTTAGAGGTATCGTAGCTGGGTGTTTCTGTAACTGGTTTCTGTCCTCCTTTCTGGTACCCTGAAAGTTAGTCTACAGAATGGAGACTTTCCAGCCATCTTCAGTGGATCCTCTGGGTACTGTGTCTGAACTCACGGTGTCTTCAGCAAGTGGGACTTACCTTTGACCTCTGGGAGGTAGCCTATGACATTCTGTGAGTCTCTTAGATATTCCTGGCCAACAACTCAACAGGGAGCTTCTTATGCCTGGTGTTGAGATTTTTATTGAATACTTTGTGGCTGTGCGGGGAAAACTGTCAGCTCAAATGGGAAAAGATCATTTGAACCATATAAACTTATCAGTACTACATATAATTTTAGGTAAATAGATATTAATATGACTTCTTATGACATTTTCAGAATCTATACTTTTATTTTCCCTCCCTTTCCCCTCCTCCTGGATTTAACTCCCACCCCTCCTGTTTAAAACACCTCCATTCTCTCATCTACTTCTTCCACCTCATCACTCCTACACTGCTGTATTCGGTTACTCCTCGTTACATACTCATCTCTGAGGATTTGGAACTAGGAAGCCTCAGATGAGACAGCGATTATCATTTGTTCTTTGGGTATGACTCACCTCATTCAATACTACATTTTCCCCCCTATCCATTTACCTGAAAAGTTTCACTTCATTTTTATAGCTGAATAGTAGGTAGTCCACACCACATCTGTACCACACTTCATTATCCTCCAGTTGGTTGAAGGACACTTGGGTTGGGTTGTTTGATTTTCTAGCTGTTGTGAAAAGAGCAGCAATGAACACGGAGAGCAAGTATCTCTGGAGTAGGATGTCACGTCTTTCGGGCATACACGGAGGAGCCGTATACCCACCTGCTCCATATGTAGACTCATTTTTACTATGTTAAGAATCCTCCATCCTGATTTCTAGAGTGACTGGATGAGCTTGCAATCCTACCAGTGCTGAACGAGGCTTCCCTTTCCTTTCTAGTCTTTCCATCAACAACTGGTGGTTGTTTGCTTGATTTTTTTTTTTTTTTTTTTTTTGCCCGTTCTAACTGGGCTAAACTGAAATCTCAAAATTGTTCGGCTCACATTTTCCTGATTTCTAGGGATGATGGTCTGTCTAGTGGTCTAGTGCCCTGTGCTTTGAAAGACTCCTCCCTAAAAAGGTGTGACATAATGCTGAGTGAGAAAGGTGGGTTAGACCCTGGGCGACATTAATGGTATTCTGTGCTTTGGTACATACCAAGACTATCCATTTTGGATGTTGGTGCTTTGGGTTAACATTAACTAAGAAGTTAAATATTGCTCGAAGTCTTGAATTTTTAATATGAATGGCATTCCAGGAAGGGTTCTACTAGGCAGGCAGGACAGTGCATGCCCAGCCCCTAGCACAGAGAATGGCACAGATTAGGGCTTTATAAATAATTGCTGAATGTCTGTCAAATGAATGAAGGGTGAATGAACAGACTGCAGAGTTTGCCACTAGGACTTTTTTCAGGTGTGAGTATCTACTAGCTTTTAGCTAGTCTGGGGAATTTTTTTTTTCCTGACCTTACCTGATTGCTTGAGAAGGTTTTCCCTGCAACACTCAGATGGAGCTGTCTGTTCAAATCTGATCTGACAGCAATCTGCTTTGTCAAATGCCGGACCCTGGTAGACTTGGGCTTTTCACGTCTTAAGCAGCGTGACATGGATATCACAGAGTGTTGCTTCGAATCACCTGCTGGCAATCACTGTTACCCTAGGGTTAGCTGAATTGCAGACTAGGTCTAATTTGATTTCTCCTATTTAATTGACAGTTTTTATGGAGAGCTAGAAAGGACACACTTCTAGCACAACATCTGGTTAAGTCTAAAATAGCCAAGGTCAAATTTCCAATTGCCTTGTAGTGCTTGGGTTTAGCTGACAGCCTGATGGACTCTCATCGCCTTGGGGTATCAGGCAAGAAGCAGCAATAAATGAGCTACTAGGATCATAGTATTGATGACTGGCCTTAGCCCCAGGACAACCAGGAGAGTGAGTGACCATCACTGCCTTCCTATGGGCAGCAGACGGCTTGGCTTTACTAAGTCACCTTGTTGCGTGACCCAGAATTAGATTTATTTACATTTTTTCTTTGAGGTACATGTTTTCATGACTGTAATGGAGAATGAATATATATATATATATATATATATATATATATATATATATATATTCTTCTTTTGAAGTTATGCCCAAATGTGAACAGTACTTGATATATATATATATATGTATGTATATATACGTATATATGTATATATACACGTATATACTATATATACACACATATATACACATATATATACGTGTATACACACACATATATGTGTGTGTATATATACATACATACATATATACATATATGTATGTATATATGTATACATATATACATATATACATATACACATATACATATACATACACACACACACACACACACACACACACACACACACACACACATATATATATATATATCAAGTACTGTTCACATTTGGGCATAACTTCAAAAGAAGAGTGAAGTTGCTCACACTCCATGAAACGATTCTAATTCTGATGAGAAAATCTGTCTACTAGGTCTTGAGACTTGTACATTGTGAATTTTGAACCAAGATAGATACATGATACACAGCCTTTATTGCTGTGACAATACACCTGAGACAATCGATTTAAGGTTCACATTGGGGTTCACAGTTTCAGGGGCTTTGGGCTGTAGTTGGCTGTCTCAGTTGTTTCCAGGCTTTGGTGAGGCAAAGCAAGAGGACTGAAAGGCATAATAGAGGAAAAGTACTGACCCACCAGGAGCTGGGAAGTAGAAAGTTCAGAGAAGCAACCAACACAAGACACGTTCTTTAAGGGCAAGCTTCTAATCCTCTAATAGCACATCCAACTGTGAACTCATCAGATTGCTCCTTTGATGGAGTTACTGCCAGTGTGATGGAATCACCTCTCAGTATTCCCACCAGCTGGTGACCAAGTCTTTTAGCAGATGAGCACATCTGTCACATCAGGGTCCTTGGAGAAATGATCAGGTCCTTGATGGTTGTGATCATCCAGTCAGATCAATGAATGCCAAGGTAGGCAGAATGTGAGCCATAAGGCAGGGAAGAGGTCTCATCAGCACCACCAGAAGGTCTTCAGGGAGACCACGTTTCCCAGGAACTTAGAGATAGCCCTGAAGAAGCTAGAATTGTATAAAATTTGTCAAGGGGTCTTCACTAACTCTGGATTTGGGGGTTCAGAGAAATAAAGTTAAACATAATTACTTGTTCATGGACTGTCCTGGCTTGCCACCTGTATAGAAGTTTCTACCTTGGGATTTTTCTGATGCTTTTAGGAAAAAAGAGCAGGTGAGAGGAAAGTAAAAGAGAGAACATGCCACCACTCAGTTCCCTGGAGGGTTCTCAGTCCTGTCAAAGACACTGTAGGGACCACATTGACAGAAGTGTCAGAAATGTCAGCTCTAAGGGAAAATAAAATGATGAGAGAAAACTTCGCTGAAAGCTTAGATGATACCTCGCTCACTTCAACAGTCATTGGAGAAGAGCTCACTCACAAAGCTGGTCCATAGCGCCCCAAGGAGTATATCTTTCAGAAGCGAGAAGAGCTCACTCACAAAGCTGGTCCATAGCGCCCCAAGGAGTATATCTTTCAGAAGCGAGAAGAGCTCACTCACAAAGCTGGTCCATAGCGCCCCAAGGAGTATATCTTTCAGAAGCGAGAAGAGCTCACTCACAAAGCTGGTCCATAGCGCCCCAAGGAGTATATCTTGCAGAAGCGAGAAGAGCTCACTCACAAAGCTGGTCCATAGCGCCCCAAGGAGTATATCTTGCAGAAGCAAGAAGAGCTCACTCACAAAGCTGGTCCATAGCGCCCCAAGGAGTGTATCTTTCAGAAGCGAGAAGAGCTCACTCACAAAGCTGGTCCATAGCGCCCCAAGGAGTGTATCTTGCAGAAGCGAGAAGAGCTCACTCACAAAGCTGGTCCATAGCGCCCCAAGGAGTATATCTTTCAGAAGCGAGAAGAGCTCACTCACAAAGCTGGTCCATAGCGCCCCAAGGAGTGTATCTTGCAGAAGCGAGAAGAGCTCACTCACAAAGCTGGTCCATAGCGCCCCAAGGAGTGTATCTTGCAGAAGCGAGAAGAGCTCACTCACAAAGCTGGTCCATAGCGCCCCAAGGAGTATATCTTTCAGAAGCGAGAAGAGCTCACTCACAAAGCTGGTCCATAGCGCCCCAAGGAGTATATCGTTCAGAAGCCTAGACATGAATAGTCATCGGAGAATATTTTTCTGGGTGAATATAAAAGTCCGCAAGTGCTTCTAAGCAACTCTTTCTGTGATATGTATCTAAAACAGGCGAGTGTTCTGCAAGGAAGATAAGGGCATAAGGAGACAAGAGTTGATTGGAGGAGAGTGCGCAATTCACACTAAGATGTCACGCTTGACTAGCAAACTAATGAATGGGTGGCATGAAGAAAGGCATTTACATGTATGTGCTCAGGAGAATCCGCGAACACACACACATTCACAAGTCTTCTCTTTGGAGACTATATATTTTTTTTAAATCTATGTTGTTTTAGCTTTGTTTGTCTTGCTGTGATAGAATATACACTGACAATAAGCAAAGACAGACTGGCTTTATTTTAGCTCGAAATTCTAGGTAATGGTCCCTCATTGGGAGGAACTTATAGCTACAGTGGTTAGTCATGCCATAGCCACATTCAAGAATACAGAGAAATAAATGCATACATGCTTCGTGCTTAGCTGGCTTCTCCAGCCCTACACAGTCCAGGACTCCTACACTAGGGACCAGGGCCACACAGTATCAGGATTTGTCTTCCCATATCAGTAAACACATTCAAGAAAATCCCCTACAGACAAGATGGCAGGCCCATCTGATCCAGGCAATCCTTCACTCTCTTCCAAAGCAGTTCCAGGCTCTGCCAAGTGGACAATTCAAACTGACATCACACATGTCAGTAGCAAAACAGCTAGAGGAGAAGCTAACCTCAGTCCTCTGATAGAGAGAAAGACTGAGCATTAACAAGCTAGCCAGATTCCAGCATGGCTGATAGGTTTAGGGGAAACAGAAGCTGTAGACTCTTGATCAGTATGAACATAAAACACTCATGATTTCCTAACAGCTCAGAGCCGTCCTGTGGATCTTGTTGACTGGAATTCTGGCAGAGAACAGCGCTCTTGAAACAAGAGCAAAGCACAGGTTCTCGACTCAAAATGTGTCCCCAAACAACCTGGGGACATGGTGGTCGGTGATCAGTTCTCTTTATCAGAGGGCTGAGGTCACTTTCTCCTCTATCAGGTTCCAGAGCTTCCCCCAGAGAGACTTGATTTTCATAAGCTTCAAGAAGAGTTTAGGAATCCTGTCCCTGGACAAGTTTTCAGGTGATTCTGGACCATATCCCGAGGATTGCTTACTGTTTGATAATTACCGTCATATTAACGGAAACACTCCTTTAGGGATATCCATTCATTTCCCTCCCACGCCTCCCAGTCAAAAGGGATCACCAGGATCACCCATGCTCAATGCTGTATTCAGAATATAGAAGGAAATTATGCCCAGTCCTCACCCACATGAAGTTTAGATCTGAGTAGGGCTTAAGAATCTTAGAGGCAAGTTCATTGTTGCAATTTCTGATCCCTTTTCAGAAAATAGCAATGGATTCAGAACAGATAGCAGTGAGATATCTTGGAGATGATTGGGTGATGACATCGAGAGATCAGTTGTCATGGAAACATGGTTTGAACCACTTGTGCTTCACATGGTGCACCACACTACATAGGAACATGTGTGGGAGCATCCCATGTTGGCTAAGAGGCATACAGGGGTAAGAAAGAACTTATGCCAGGGTTTAGAAGAAGCAAGACAGGATGGGTTAACAGTTTAAGGTTGGTTTGTTTGAATAATTCTGGGGTCCTTTTGGGTAGGGGGATGGTCATCAGATCCCTGGCTCTTGGTCCTGGGATGACTGCGTACAGGACAAGATTGGCACTGCATGTGGGTTAGATGAGAAGCTGGTTGGCTTGTTTGTGAGAGGCATGTTTTCCTCTAAGTTGTTTGGTTCTTTAGGATCTAGCTATGGCTGGGGGTGGGGGTGGACTAGTATCACCTCAAGTGCACAAATCCAAAAATTGAAAAAAAAATAAGGAAACGTAGTAAAAATCAATGTCTCCGTAATGAATAGATAAATAGAAAAATAAAGAAACTAAGAAAATGTAGGGTTACCATCCTCAGATCAAGTTTATTACAGGGAAGCAGCTGAAGAGGGTAAAGGCATTACATGACAAAAAGAATTAAATAGAAATGTGTATGATATAGCCTGCATAATATACATCTTTCATCTAGGATGCTGTTTCTTCAAAAATAAATCTGGCATCTCAAAGGTTAATGTATATAGTTATTTATACCAAATTATTTATACCATTTGGTATAATTATTATACCAAATGCCTGGGCACTTTGTGTCTCCTTTTCTGAGCAGAAAAGTAAGTTGTTGCTGGAAACGGGAGATGGAAGCCTTTGACCTACTATTCCCTGGTGGAAAAAGTGGCACCTGAAATCTGCAAGGCAAGAGTTTGACTAAGCTAGATGTAATATGATGGTCTAAGTACTTTAAGAGATACACTATGCTTGTGTGGGTAGGCTTACGACCTCACCTTTGTATCACAGAAAGTGTTATTCTCTATTTGGGGACCATCGAATCCATAGTACATATCACCTTTAGGTTACATTGAAAATGAGTTGAAAAGCAAGGAGAGGCTTTTCTGGTCTTTTGTTTCTCAATAAGACTTCGCCATGTAATGCCCTTCATGTTTTCTCTTGATCATGTTTCCTGGGGGAAGTGGGAATGACTAAGATAGATGTCTTTAAAGAATGACTATTGGAGGTACATTCTGCAAAGCTCAGTGAAGGTTGTGAATTCACCAGATGCTTGGAAAGCCAGCCGTGCTATTATGCATTTCCTTGGCCCAAGCTTGGATGTTTTCCAAGAAGCAGTTGCAAAATCAAGTACAAGGATTCGGTATGAGTGTGTGTGTGTGTGTGTGTGTGTGTGTGTGTGTGGTGAGTAAACTTCGACTTGTTTAAATGAGTATCGTGCAAACAACTTTCCAATCTTCCTTCAACCGAATGATGAGCTTGGATTTTATAGGAAATCAAATAAGAAGCTAAAGAAGAAAAAAAAAAATCAACAACACCAACAAGTAAAAAAAAAAAAAAAAAATCAGCTTGGATATTTACTTCTAAGCGAGCTGGCCCCTAGGCAATCATTTTGTAAAAAAACCAGGTCCTTAGTGCTAAGTTTGCTTAGCAACACGTTTTCTTGATGAAGGTTCTCAAAGCAGAGGGAAGTGAATGGAGGTTTGATTAACCACAGGCCATAATGGCTATATCAGTTTCTTTTGTAAGTGAAAGATTGTCTTTGCATATTCATAAGGGGGTGTCTAAGCACCTCTGCTGGAGCTGTCAGGGCTCTAAACTGGGTTGGATTAGGAAGTGTATGGGAGGCCTCCCAGTGGGTGGCCCTGGGGGGGACATTTTTTTTTCCACAACCAACAAATTCAGATTGTACTCACTGTAAAAGTTGTTAGGCTTTGAAGGAGGTTATAGAATTTACTTTTCCCATAGATCTTTAAGGACAGGACAGAATCTCGCTGAATGGGCTGAATTCAATACAGTCGTGAAGTCTTTGAAACATTACTGGGATAGAAGAGATAAAGAAAATGCAGATGGCGAGACGCATGAAAGTCAATCCAATTATCCCAGCAGCTGAAGTGGGGCCCCCGTGCACGAACTGAGTCTTGTGGGATGATGGCCACATTTTTTGTAGTTTAGGATAATATAGATTTCCTAATAAACACCTGTAAGGAGCTAGCCCACTGCAGGCCTACCTAGTTTGAAATTTGTGGGCACCACCGTGGACATGAGGAAATATTGCTGCCATCTGGGTCACTCATACAAAGTTGTCCAATTGCTCCAGGCTGAACTTGGTTTCAGCTGTCTAATTTTTCTCCTCTTTAACGCAAGGTGTATTGTCAGACTTTATCCTCCAAACAAATGTAAAGAGGTGATGGGAATGGGTGTGTGTGGGGGGGGGGGAGGGGAATTATTTATCCAGGGACCTTGGAATTACTAGCAGGCTAAAGATTGGATTCCAAACTCCTGCCACTCACTCACATGGCTTCCCTCAGAGACTTCTAATCCTGGCATTGTCTGGTTCTGTTTTCGAAACACATTGTGCTAGCAGAGCCGTCTAGAAATGAGGGTCCACCGAGGCCATTGCAGCTCCAAGTCAGAAATGGATTTCTCTACCCCGAGTTCTACTCCAATCACACATCACACACAAAAAATCTAGGGATGAAGGATACGCTCACGAGCATCATGCAAGAAAGCCACGAGGAGGAGGTGTGAATGAGACTCTCTGGGCAGCGTTAGAACAATTCCTGCTCAAGATGCAGGCGTAGCTCAGTGCGTACGCATGCTGAGTATTAACGGCTTTTCAGAGAGCTGGGTTTTGCCTGTGAGGTCCTAGCGATCATTTTTTTTTTATCCCTAAATTCAGCTTACAGGAACTTTTAAACAAATGCATGCTGCATTATTCTCATTATTCAATTATGACAGTCTTTCCCCCAGCTTTTTAATTAGTACTCATTTACGGAGAATTAAACTGTCATTTTAGCTGAACTCAAAGGAATACCCCAGGGACACGCATTCCACTCGATAACAAAGGCACCATATAATTCTGATGCTTCAACAATTTAGACTGAAGCCACGACAGGGCTTTTCTGTCAGCCATTTCGGATGGAACTTAATCATTGCCATTGAAGGATGGGGGAGGGTGTTTGAGTCTCCACGTGACATGACACATGACGATGTGATGCCTGATCAAGTTAGATCAGGAGAGCCAGCTGTTGGAATCCCACTTGATGCTGTCAACCAGGTAAGTCAGCAGAAAAGTCCTTCAGCTTCTGTCCCTGGCTTGGCCACACAGCTGCTGTGTGTTCTATGTGGACTCTGTTTGCCAGAAGGAGAGGGTACTGTTGTTACAGGCTGTGGTTTCCACTGCCCTCTGGGCCTGTCCCAACTTCCTCGAGCCTGTCCCCTATCCCTTGGCATTTATTCTATAAGATGCTTCCCATCTGAACATTACGGGAGTCTATCAGATTAAGCGGATGGAGGGTCAGATTTTTCTCATCATTACCTCTAAAAAAATGTCATTGTATCTTGATTCTAGTGGTTCAAAATAAAATGAATGTATACTTAGTAGGTAGCAGTGATGGTAACTGTGAGAGAATGAGGCCTGGTCCAGATGAACTGGCATGGGATGGAGAGGCTTAGCAGTCTTTTACACCCGGATCTCATGTTGCTGATGGTTGCACTGATTTGCGATTTGCGATTCTTTGTGTGAGGTAGCAGCATGGATTACGGACATCGATGGAAGGAGGGTGCAGGGGTCTAAACACTTTCCAGAGCATATACTTTAAATTTTTACTTACGTGTATAGGTGCATGCATGTCATAGCGTGTTTATATGTATGTGTGTCCATGTACATTTCTGTGTATGCATACATGTATAAGTATGTGTGTGTGTGTAGGTGTGAGGAGTTGGGGTGGGTGGGTGGTGTGTAGACCAGAAGACAACTTATGGGAGTCAATTCTCTACTATGTGGGTCTTAGGAACTGAACTCAGGTCACTATGATGGGAAGCAACTTTATCCCTGAGCCATCTCTCAGACCTACGTGTACTTCAAAAACAACTGCCCTTCACCTTTAGGGTTAAAAATGCACTGTTTGGCCCTTCGCCACAATGCAAAACGTTATTTTACACTTTTACTTAGACAAGATCCACAATGTAGAAGGACAACTCCTGCAGGTTGTCCACTAACTACTACGTGTGTGTCACATATGTACGCACCCCACACGCATACACACACTATGTAAGTAAAAGTAATCATTGTTGTTTAATATGAAATAATTCTTACATTCTTGTGCTTTTAGACTTTCTAACTCTCTTCTCAGAAATCTATCCAGTCTTAAAAATTGCTCTATTCAAACCCTAAACCAAATGCTGTGCATAGATAAGAAGACATCCCTGTCCTGACCTTTCTTAACCTCTGAGCCATCTCTCCTGCTGTCCTGACCTTTCTTACGGTGTCTATAATCTCACCTTAGTTGGCTTTTAATTTTTACTAATACAAGAACTGGCTGGATAACAGTGGTGTCTCCAGCTACAGGTAAGACTTATAAACAGTTCCTTCCTATAAAACAAAACAAAACAAAACAAAACAAAACAAAACAAAAACAAAACAACGAAAAGCCCTGCATCTTGGTTCTTCATACACAAAAGGATGAAGTAAGTCTGGTGACAAGTTATGTTTGGTGGCGATTTCTATCAGCTGGACAGCAGATAGGACTTTCAGTTTCAGAAGCAAAAACACAGGAGTCAGGCTGAGGAGATGGCTTAGTAGGCAAAGCGCTTGTTGCATAGGTATGAGGACCTGAGTCTAGGTTCCCAGATCACACATACACAGGTTGTGGTCAGCAATCCCAGCCCGACTACAAGATGGGAGGTGGAGATAGAATTCCTAGAGTTCAAAGGTCAGCTAGCCTGGTATTCTCTCTCTCTCTCTCTCTCTCTCTCTCTCTCTCTCTCTCTCTCTCTCTGTATGTGTGTATGTGTGCTGTGACAATATGTGTTCTCACACACACAAACTCTCCCCAGAGGCACCCCTGTGGATTCCCATGAGTGCCCTTCCAGAGCACCTAGAACCAGCTCCTCAGTGTTCAGGTTACACATGCAAAGTCATGTAACCAGCCGAGCTGTCCACCACAGAACGCAGCACAGCTGAGGCTGAGCTTTGGGTTCTGGTGTCATAAATACAGGTTAGAAGCTTCCCATCCTTGCTTCTCTCCCCTGACACTTTGCCATTTAAGGTTAAGCAGGTTTAATTAGAGGGCTCCTTCTCCCATTCCTGCCTCTTTCTCACACTGGAGAAGATATTTTAGGAACAGAGAAAGGTTAATGGGTCTGTGATGGGGCCTCGCATTAACTTCTTTAATTAAGCCTCAAGAAGACATCTTTTCATTTCTCTTAATGACCTGTCTTGGTTAAAAAAGACCCCAAACACCTGCCGCTCTGTGGGGGCCTTGCTTCTGTGAGACCATAGCTTTGTCTGAAACGATGCTCTGGAGTCTGGCATGCACAGTCCCCAACAATTAAGAAGATTTTGGCAGGCAAGGGGAAGAGAAAGAGCAGCTCAATGAAAGTTTACAATGAAAATGGTTGATTTTGAACTATCTAGAGGTTAACAACAGCTTCCTCCTCTTCTTCCTCCCCTTCCTCCTCTTCTTCCTCCTCTTCCTCCTCCCTCTCCCCTCCCCCTCCTCCCCTCCTCTCTCTTCCTTCCTCCTTCTCTTCCTCCCTCTCCCCTCCTCCTCCCCTCCTCTCTTCCTTCCTCCTTCTCCTCCTCCCTCTCCCCTCCTCCCCTCCTCTCTCTTTCTTCCTCCTTCTCCTCCTCCCTCTCCCCTCCTCCCCTCCTCTCTCTTCCTTCCTCCTTCTCCTCCTCCCTCTCCCCTCCCCCTCCTCCCCTCCTCTCTCTTCCTTCCTCCTTCTCCTCCTCCCTCTCCCCTCCTCCTCTTCCCTTCCTCTCTCTTCCTTCCTCCTTCTCTTCCTCCCTCTCCCCTCCCCCTCCTCCCCTCCTCTCTCTTCCTTCCTCCTTCTCCTCCTCCCTCTCCCCTCCTCCCCTCCTCTCTCTTCCTTCCTCCTTCTCCTCCCTCTCCCCTCCTCCCCTTCCCTCCCTTCCTCCCTTTTTTCCTTCCTTCCTTCCTTCCTTCCTTCCTTCCTTCCTTCCTCCTCCTCCTCCTCCTCCTTCTCCTCCTCTTCTTCCTCCTCCTCCTTCTTCTTTTTCTTTGGTATTACTAAGAATTGAACCCAGATCCAGGCAACTGTGCTACTGCTGACCTGCAGACAACTGGTCTTCATGAAGCTACAGGCACCTTGGCTAACACTGAGCTACAGGCACTGGGTTGCTACCAAGCTACATATTCACTTTTTCCACTGTCTTCAAATTCCGAGAAAGGATCTCACTAAGTTTCTCAGGCTAGCCCCGATGTAGCCACTGTGCAGCTGAGAGAGGCCTGGAACATGTGACCTTCCTGCTTCAGCCTCCCGAGTAGCTGGGATTATAAGTCTGCACCCACAGACTCGGATCCTAATTCTTTTGGTTTGAATTCTCAGCATCTCGTTTCCATTTCCTAACATTATTGGAACATAATTTACCACTGAGGACAAACCAAGGGCAACAACAATAGCCTGTAAGTTTTGAGAGTCTCTTGGACAACCCTGACCAAAAACTTAAAAGAGGGCTTTTCGTGTCTAGTGTTGGGGTGTTTTTAGGTGGTTTTTGGATATTGAGAAGAGCATTGTCAGCCCAGATAATAAAAAAATTCATTTAAACTACATATGTATATTTATACAGAGACTTACATGTATTATAGGGTTCTTAAGGTGAAGAGTTAATATTATGACTTCTTATGACTTTTCAGACATCCTTACTGTTATTACCCTCTTTCTTCTGCCTCCCTGCTCCCTAATTAGAGTCCCCAATTTTACATATCAGATTTAGCATCATTTCTTAATCAGATTCAGCTTTATAAGCTCAAGGGGTTTGGACTGATGGATTCTCAGGTCAGGCTTGAGGGCCCTGATGTCTAGTTTGCAATTCTTGAGTTTCCAAGAGTACGTTGCTACGCACTCCCATCTGAGAACCTTCGTGTATGTGGATACAGTCTGTGATGGAACTAGACGGCTTCTGACCACATTTGCTGAAGGTGTCTGTCCTGCCTGGTAACAGAACTGACAACAGGGTGAGCGCTATACTAAGCCGCTTCTTTTTTTCTTTAAATAAGTATATTTTTTTAGTATATTTATTAACAGTCCCCGTGTGTGTGTGCGTGTGTGTGTGTGTGTGTGTGTGTGTGTGTGTGTGTTCATAATTGTGGGTCCTGAAAGAGGCAGAAAGAGGTTGTGCTATTCCCAGGATCTGGAGTTACAGGCAGTTGTGAGCTGTGTGATGTGGGTTCTGGGAGCTGAGACTCACAGTCTTCTTCAGGAGCAGAAAGTGCTCTTAACTGCTGAGCCATCTTCCCAGCCCCCATAAACCTTCTCCTGACAATTATCTCAGAACCAAGGGCCTGAAATTTCAAGGATCAGTATCTGAACTTGGTGAATTTGAAAAAGCAAGCTATTTGTGGGGAATGGCACTTAGGAGAAAAGAAAAATCCTAACCTTGGTGTTGCTAGGAATTTTCTCCTAGGTGATGCAGCAGTGACAGCTCCAGTTCTTTATAGCTGCTAAGTTTGTTAATGAGCATCTTGTGTTGCACAGAGTGTTTATAGAGCCTGGATAGCTAGGAGAAGTCTATAATCAATCCTTTAAAGTCACTCCTGATCTTCAGACTGTAATTCACATTTATATGTTATAAGTGGTTGTCACCATAAGGCATTTTATATACCCTGTAGCATTATTCTTCCGATCAGCATTAATTAAGCATTCATACCTAATGAGAACACAGTAAGTGATCTTATGGTTATTTTCTCTCTCCTGTTCAGGATAGGGCTGCAATGAGGAGGTGAATCTGCAAAAGGTTGGTTGAATGAAGAGGTGGCCAGATAAGTAGGTGGTTAGACCAGCGGGCAGCAGTAGGCAAAGTACAGGGGAACTCAGGGACAGGAGTTCATACCTAACTAGGAAAGGTAAGGGGGTAACATCTGAAAGACAAGACAACTGTCTGTTCAAGGTGTGAATGCTAGAGTCAGAAGTCGCAATGACAGAAAGCAAGACAACCTGCAGATGTTTTCTGTGCTGTTGCTTTCCTCATCTACAACCTGTATCCAGTACTTAGGGGAATAGTAGCAAAGTTTAAACCTGTAAGTCCAGGTGACATTCTGGTATATGATAAGATTGTACTCGTGTACAATAAAATTACAATTATTGTTCTCAGTAATAATGAGTATAAGGTGGGTTTTAGACCTCACAAATGATGAATGGAGACGAGACACAGAATATAAATGTAGCTTGACTTCTGAAGTAGAACACTGGGTTATATTGTATGACACTATTACTGTGTAAATGTGACTATCTCAGATATGGAACTAATGAGAGACCAAAATATAGCTATCACCAAAGTCAATTAATGAAACATTGGATTCATGAGGGATAATTTTCAGGAATTTGGATGAGGGGTTACTTATGGAGCAGAAATCAACAAAAGCCCACCTTAATGTGGGGGAACAGTTCATGAAAGCTGGAAACCCGGAACACATTATACAACTTGCACGTAGCTCAACAGGCTGGACAGTATTTTTTTTTTTCAGGTTGTCTTGTTTGGTCTCAGTCTCTTCCTAGCAGTGCAGGTATCCTGAGAGTGAGTCTCAGCGGTCCCTATTGCTTATATATGCTTGGGAAGGGAGGGACCTGAAGAATCTGGTTGGTTTCAGGAACTTCCTAGAGCTATTGAGTTGCTTTCATCTTAAGCTTAAGGAGTTTGACTGCAGGATAGAATGTTTCACTTTCCCTTAATGTTTATGACTCAAGGAGTTTCCCTCCTTGGTGGAATGCTTGCTTTGCAAGTAATGAAGACCTGAGTTCAGATTCCTATTACATCCATAAGAGGCTGAAAGTGATGGTATGCACCTAAGTTTCCAGGACTGGGAAAACAAAGACAGGAGGATCCCTGGGGCTTTTGGCTATCCAATCTAGTCAACCAGTGATCTCTAGGTTCAGTAGGAAACCCAGCACCCCACAAATGGAGACTGATTGAGGAACATATCTGACATTAATCTCTGGCATATACATACATGTTTACACATGTGCACATCTAGTGTAACTGCATATGCACACACACACACACACACACTCACAATTGTTATAACTCTAGAATATCCATCACTCGAGAAGTTAAAAGAGTTTTGTTTGGAGACAGACACTTGCACTGTTGCTCAGTCAAGCTTGAAACTCAGTGTTATCTTTGGGGTGGCTCCAAACTCATGGCAGGCCATCAGCCTTAGATTCCCAAGTGCTTAGATGACAGTTATGTGCCAGCCACTATGCCTGGCTCGAAGCTCAGAGATTAATCTTTTGAAACTAGTCACTACATGTGAGGTTACTGTTTATATTTTTCAGTCCCCAGGGGTAATATGATAGTTATTTTACATGGTAAGTATATTTATTTAATGATATAATCCAATCAATATTTATCTGTATGTTAGCAATAGTGGTTGTTGATTCTCAAGATACAGGATAGCAGGGTTCCTATAGCAAGAACAAGGATAATGGTATGCGCAAAACACTATGATCAGGTATGGGAAAAGCACCACAAACAGAGCAAAAGTAAAGTGCTGTTAGGCACTAAGGATGCTCAGTCTACCTGAATGGTGGATAATGATGGCAATAGAAAGGTTCACAAAAGTAATAAGAAGAGTTACATAGTCTTAGAAGAAACAAAATTATCTGAGAGAGAAATGGCTAAAATTATTGTTCATTATAGAGGCAGGCTTGCTCAAAGAGGAGGCATAAAGCATGTGTTAAGGGATGGAGTGAAAGTAGGGAAGTAGGGGAAATTGGATTAAGTAGGTAGAAAAATGCACCATTATAAAAAACCTTGCAGGACACACTTAAAAGACTGTCTTTGTAGGATGTTACAACTTAAGAAACAGGGCATAAAGATCTGATTTGCTTTTCAGAATGTTCTTCCTCTAGCCCACTTGGACAATGCATTGGATAAGAACAACAAGCCACACAGATGTCTATTAATAAAGATGGAAGAATGTTTCAGTGCCCATGCCATAGATGATGAGAATATGAACTAGGATTAGAAAACTCAGGAAGTAAACCCAGAAGGGCTTGTTGGCAAACTGCATGTACAAGTGAAGGAGAGGTTTCTTAATACCCAACATGGTGGACTAGCAATTATCATAATCTGAAATATTTACCCCGTCCCTTGAAGACTCCATTAATGATCAAATCAAATTCTGCTACAAAAGATATTGGAGGGAATAACAGAGGGGATAAAATTGCAAGGGCAAAACTAGAATCCACTTAAAGGGAGTTCTGGATTGCATTGGACTCTTTTTTTTTTTTCTCTATGTAAGTACCTCAGACTTAGGTGGTGCATACAGATGGAGCTATAGGTAAAGACACAGCACAACAACCCAAATGTTTAGGTCAGTGCTTTTCAAGTTTAATGTGAATTCAGAATCATCCCAGGATCTAGTTAAAGCGCATTCTGTATGTCAGAAAAATTCCCAGGGAGTGCTAATGCTCCCCTTAAGAGCCCCCACTTAAGAAATGAAACTTATTAGTCCAAAAAAATTAGACTTTGCACTGTGTTGTGTTTTATAAAAATAAAGAGAGAAGGAATATGTTTGGTTGTTTGCACAGTCAGGTGTAGAGGAAAGGGGTGCCTATTTGGGCCAAGGCTGAGGCATTCCTTCTCCATTGTGGACCAGCCACGTGATGGTATAATATAGAATAGAGTTTATTCAGGGCATGGGTAGGGGAGTTGAGAGTGTAGTGGAGACAGAGAAAGGGAGAGAGACAGAGACAGACAGAGAGAGAGAGAGAGCGAGAGAGCAGCCATGAGCACATGGAGAGAGAGGGGGGAGGAGAATGGGGAGAGAGGGGGGGCAGGAGCAGGGGATTGAGCAGGAGCAAGAGAGCAAGAGAGAGGGGGCAAGCAGCTTCTTTTATAGTGAGTCAGGCATACCTAGCTGTTGCCAGCTAACTGTGGGGCGGAGCCTAGATACAAATGCTCCCATGCTGGAGAACACCAGTGTGTCTTAGCTGAAGCTGTAGGAAATCTTAAAGTTTTGTCTGTGGATCTGGTCTGAGTGTGGCCTCTTGGGATGGGTGGCTGTTCTGAGAAGAGAATTCAGAGAGCCATCTACACATTCATAACATCAGCAAGGTTGTTATGGTGTTTCATGAAGAACCACAAAGGGTTTTTTCTCACCACCCTGGTTCTGGCACATTCTACTGAGTAAGCAAGGCCAGTCTCAAGTCTGAAGCTGACTCCAACTCACTGGCCTGCAAACAGTACCATCTAGCCAGAGTGGAATAGGGTAGGTTTTGTTCACCTTGCCTAAAGTTGAAGATTATTTAAAGCTCAATTTTCTAAGAAGCCATCTGTAGCAATTTGAGCATTTATGTACCTGTCATCAGAGGCAAACAAGGCTGGAAATTTATAAACTGGCCCCTTCTAACCTTATGAGTCAACAGTCTCTTCCACATTTGGCCTCTACTCCCTGACCATGAAGCATTTAAGTTATGGTTGTTTGGATACGTCCGTTCTTTAATTATAACGGCATAAGTGCTAGGGCCCAGGACCAGATGCCAGCTTGGCACTGTGTAGTGGGAGAGTAGCCCTGACAAATGGCTCTGGGTGGCTCAGACCCAGTTTGGCCTACTCTCATGCCTGAAATAGAAGAGAACGTTTGCATTAGGGAGATAGCACTGGGCTCTGCTGCTGAGAGAAGTCTGGCAGGAGAGAAATCACACTCTTGGAAATCACAAAAACTAGCTCTAGCTTGGTGACAATTATTTTTATTCTGGATAAGCTATTTTGTCTTTTTTTTGGTCTCAGTTTCTACCTGTGAACTGGAAAGATGAGCCGTGTCACTAGTCTTCAAATAGTTCTCTTCAGTGACACACAGCTCCACGAGATGGCACGTATTCCTATTAGTGAGAAGTTCTGAGCTTTCCCGATGAGTCCCTTCTATATTCAAGAGGCTCAGAATGCTCAAGAGTAAGCTTCCACCAAAAAAGTAACCCCGAAGTTGTCCCTGGGAACCATATGATTGCAGCTCACACATACGAAAAACAGAAGGAAGCTTGTAAACTATGAAAGCACGAACATGGTAGCATCCAACTATCATGTCTCTAGGGTTTACGTCATCTTAAGAAAATTTATATCCTGGGATTAGAGAGATGGCTCCAGAGCATACTGCTGCTACAAAAGATCCATGTTTGATTCCCAGAACTCATGTGGGGGAACTCACAAGAGACTCCATCTTTAGGGATCAAATGCCCCCTTCTGGTCTCTGTGGCCACTATGCTCACTGTATAACCCCCCCCCCACACACACACACACACTCATGAAAACATAACTTTCTGAAAAATTAAAATTAAAAATTAAAAAAAATACTAATTTCTGACAAATCGACTGCAAGATTAATATTTATAATGTAAGAAATTTAAGACAAGTGTATTTTGCCCAGTGGCTTTTTGCCCGTGACCTGGGGATACTCAACTTATGACACTATGGGGTCTTATCTCCATCTCAAAATGTCTCCTCTGGGTAGCCTGCAACCTTAGCAATTCATGCAAAGTCAGCCCAGTTGGCTTCACTAGTCACCAGTGAGTATTTCTACACAGTGGCACTCTTTCTGAGGACTGTGTTGAAAAAAAAAAAAAACAGCCACTGCTGTTCCTTCCCTGTGCTGTTCCCTCACACCTCTGATGGCTCTGTGGAGGCCTTCTGGATGGAATGCGTTAGAGTAAAGTCCAATCGGATGGCTGTTTTCCTACACCTTCACGAGCAATGGAGAGCTTCTCGAAGGATGTGCCCTCACCATGCTGACAGCAGTGAATCAAGAGCAGCATGCATGCTTGTTGAATGACTAATTGAAAAGGCATCGATTTGCTGACCCCCATCACAGAGCTCCTGAATTACTAGGTTTTGCTTTGGACAACTGAGATGAAACTGTGCATTTTCTTAATAGCTATGCTTTTGTCTTGATTCATTTGGCAATTTGGTGCTGTATTGTTACCCGGGCATGGGTGATCTATCGCATTAATGTTTTTTTTTTTTTTTTTGGAGGAGGCAACTATTATCACTTTGTTGCTTTCTTTCTTATACAGAACTCACTTCTTACCACAGAAAAATTATAAAACCTGGGGGTTACTGACAAAGGTGCATTCTTTGAGAAATAAACATGAAGTTCATTAGTTAATATGAGTATGATTCTCAAAGATACCATGAAATTTAGAGGAATATTTCCACACACCAAATATTACTCATTATTGAAGTATATCAGAATATAAAATATGTGCTCAGAATTTGAACCTGTCTATGTATTTTATATGACAAGTAAATCTATTATTGAAACTTGACAATTGAAATTGAAACTATTAGTAAGACTGGTGTGCTGGAAAGATGGATGGCCCAGTGTGTAAAAGCGTTCGCCGCACAAGCATTAAAACCAAGTTCAGATCCCAAGAACCCATGTACAAAGCTGAATGCAGAGCAGAAGCATCTCCAATCTCAAGTCTCCAATGGGAGATAGGAGATGGAATCAGAAAAATCCCTGCAAGTTGGCCAGCGAGTCTGGCATGTACAGTAGAAAAAAAAATAACTAGGAGACCATACCTCAATCGGGGTAGACAGGGATTGGCTGCTGAGTTTTCCTCTGACCTCTGCACATGTGCCAAGGCACAGGTGCCGCTACATCTTTGCAGATGAATATGAATCACACAGAAACATAATACCACACACACACCGGCTGATATAATAAAAAGATTGTCAAACTGAATTTGGCAACCCACAGATGTGAAATCATCTCCAGAAAGTGGCATATGTTTATATCTTCTAGGAAATAGAGGACTTGGCATTCTGAAGCACAACAGAAGAAAAAGTGCTTTGTGAATGTAGAATCCAAACTCGAGGCTATGGGTTCTAAGAAATCTTCTCTGACAACGTGTAAATACGCTGTCTGCATAGCTAAGCAAATGGCAGACAGGTGAGGCTGAATGAGAAACTGGTGAAGAGAAGAAGCAAGAACTTGAGTCTGTTTAGGGTTTCATACCCACTTGCAGAAGGACTACAGGACCATCCTCTCTCTTCTAAGAGATCCATGGTAGTTATCGCTGTGATAAAGTGTTCACAAGTTTCAAGTGTCACAGATATATGATGGCTCGCCATCCGATGGCTGTGACGAAAGCATGGAGACCATGCAGACTACTGTGTGGATCTAAAACTCCAGCTGGAGAGATAGCTCGGAGCTTAAGAGCACTCTTGCAGGGGAGCTGGGTTTAGTTCCCAACATCCGTATGGCAGTTAACAACTGTGGTGTTTTTGAATATGCTTGGCTCAGGGAGTGGCACCATTAGGAGGTGTGGCCTTGTTAATGTAGGTGTGGCCTTGTTGGAGGAAGTGTGTCACTGTGGGGGTGGGCTTTGAGACCTTCCTCCTAGTTGCCTGGAAGACAGTCTGACTGGCTGCCTTAGGATCAAGATGTAGAACTTTCGGCTCCTCCAGCCCCACTTCCGCCTGGATGCTGCCATGCTTCCCACCATAATGATAATGGACCGAGCCTCAGACCCTGTAAACTAGTGCAAATTTAATGTTTTCCTTTATCATGTGCCTTGGTCACGGTGTCTCTTCACAACAGTGGAAACCTTAAGACAACAACTGTCTGCAACTGTCTAGTTCCAGGGGATCACATGGGGAATCATATGTGATCCAGAGAGGATCTAACGTATAGAAGAGAATGTGCAACAACCACACCCAAAGGAAATGGGCTTATTAGTTAGGTTCTAGATTTATGTCATCAGACAAATACTGTAGCAATTCACATAAAAACTTGAGCCTCCAAGTGTCTTCAGGGTTTCTGTAATGAGTCTTTGGTGTATACTTAGGGACAACTTTATACTGTGGTGCACAAGGAACATTTGGCAACAGTATTTTATCTTATAAATATAAAGCTTAAACAAATAAATGCAAAGCATGTGTCACCATTGCCTATACACAACAGGCAGATTTGGTTTTCTCCTTGACGATACAGAAGCTGTTTGGAAATATGAGTAGGGTATCATGACGTGGCTATATTTGAAGTCTATGTGGCTTCTCTGTGAAGAAGAGAAGGGTGTAATGGGACCCGAAGAAGGTAGGGAGGTCATTGGCTGATCACTGCAATACTAACAATGAAGAAATGCAGAAGTGCTTCAGACTGTAGGGGATGGTGGAAGTGAATGCTCAAATGTTGTGATGTATTTGCTGGCATGTTGCAGTGTGGTGTGAGAGAGAGATTGGAGTCCAGGCTGATGCCAAACATTTGGGTCTCAGCTCCAGGAAGACTAGAGTCTGTACTTGCTGAGGTGACAATTCTGGGGTAAAAAGCTTCACATTCATACAATGTTAAGTTTTGGCTGTGTGCTTGTTGATCAAATGTAGACAGAATGGCACTTGGGCATGGAAGCCAAGAAGACTTCAGGGTAGCATGAGAGTGGCGAAGAAAAATGTGGCAATTACCACATATTTAGAATGTAAAGTTAAGGGACTTAGATCCCACAGAGGAGGAAGAGGTGTGATCTTGAGATGGAGCCTCGGGATACTTTAGTGGGAGAGGTCAGGATGACAGGCTGGAGCCAGCAAAGGAGGACAGAAAGGAAGAGAGTTGTAGAATGGGAGACTGGTGCTCCACTGAGACAAAAGAGTAAGGAACCACCAAGTTTGTTCAATGCAGCCAATATACCAAAGAAAACAAGGGTTAGGACTTGTCCTGGGCCAAAGCAGAGGTCCACTGATGACAACTTTGACAGAGCTGTGGTGCTGAGGAGGCTGGACAAGGTGCAGAAGAGCATCATATTAGAAATGAAGATTAAAGACAGACAACTGTGTCATTGGCTTTAAATGTTAGCCTGCCACAACCTAGAACCACACAACAGAAGACAAATCTCAATGGAAGAGTTATATGGGTCAGCTTGGCATATAGGCATGCCTGGGGCGGGGGCACTGTCTTGGTTGTGGATTGATCCAACCCACTTTGGGAAACACCATCCCATAGGCAAGGGCCATTGAACTGTAGAGGAAGGATGAAATCTAGGCACCTTGGGTCCATTCTTTTCTCTCTGCTCATGACTGTGGATGGATGTAACTAGTCGCTTGAGTTTCTCCCGTGGCTTCCCCCTAAAATGATGGGCTGAAACCTGGAGCTTTTAGATGAGATAAAACTCTTTCTCCCTTAAGTTGCTTCAGCCAGGGCATTCATTTATCACACGGTCAGAAATAAATATTGAATGCAGTTCTTCCCAGAGTTTTACTGTATGGGGTGGGAGAAGCATTAGAGAGCAGACAAGCTCAAAGGTGTTGTGGGTAATACTTGGGGATATTAGAACAATGATGAGATGGGGGAGACATGCTGGTTTGTAGGCCTGGTGATCAAATGGTGTGGTTGACCCTACATTGATCTTTGTATTGCTTGGTCATAGGCTACCCAGGTAATTCCAGGGGAAAAGCTAGGTTGAGAGTCGTTGGATCAAGGACCTCAGAGTAACACATCCAGAATGCTTTCTGCTTTAATAATCAACATAGTGGTAGCAGTGTGGTGTTTTCTTTTAACTTCGTGGTCTCTCTCTCTCTCTCTCTCTCTGCTTCTCTGCCTCTGTTTCTGTATGTGTGTGCATCTTTGTGCAGTGATAAATTTGCAGTGATAAATTTTACTAATGTTGGAAATGATTAGGAAACAGAATAGAGTTGAAAAGTTAATGATGTCATAGAGTAAGGCATAGATTTCAAGAGATCATTGAGGAAAGGCGGATGGAGGGAATCACATAGGTGCTGGAAGAGAAAGTTTGACGGACATACAGACTCTGCTAATTACAACAGGCCAGGGGTACAGAGGACTGAGGCAGACATGTAGACATTTTAGCTTCTCAGTAGTAGGTGGAGGACTGTGGGATTGTTTTCCCTGTTTGTGTCTGTGTTCTTTATGCAACACAGGGTATCTCTTCACTTCCTATCTTTTCCTCAAGACACCCACCCACTCTACCTGCTCCCAGTTTTAACTGTGATTTATGTAGGCATCTGGGGAACACTGGTCCCTGGACCAAAGTTTGGCTCAGAATCTGCTTCTTTCACAGGAAGATGCCCATTTGGGAAGCTGAATTTCTGTCTCATTCCAGGGATTTGTTCAAATGTAGGAAGCTTAAAATGTCTTAAACCCTGGCTCTCAGGGGCACCATTTTGCTGTGGAACAGCCCCGCAAAAGGAGGCATTTCTCATTTGGCACAATGATGCCTAACCAGAGTCACTATCAAACCTGGCTCATCTTTTTGGAAGAAAGGAATAAAGGGATGGAAGGATGGAGGGAAGAAGAAACTCAGTGTTTTATTGTCTAAAAAGGTTATCACCATTCTAGACTGGCTAAATATGATTCTGATCAGGAGATTTGCATTTTGCCTGTAACTGATTCCTCTGTTGCATATTCAGTATTCCACAATGCCGGCCTAGACTCAGGAATAAGTCCAAAATGGCTGAAGGATGACAGGGTTTGATCGGTTGCCTCTCTCTCCATCACCGAAGTTAATATGATGCTTATCTGAGAGCAAAGGCACAGACGGGGAGAAATTTAATGCAAATTTCATCAGGAGTCTAGTGCCACTTCACAAAATATTGATTAGGTGTCTGATTTGCTGTCCCCTGACAATGGGCCATCGGAATAAACCAATGAGGTGGGCTTGACTCCAGCTCGTCATGGTCATTCGATAACGCCAGGCAACCAATAAGGAGCAGCTACCTTCTGATTGGGTGAGAGGCCGGGCGAAGGGGGAAACCATCTTAGCAACAGCAGAAGATACTGCACACGCCCTGCACAGACGCACAAACACAGACAGCACGCCACTACCCTGCTGCTGTGAACAGTGGCTGATTGTGTCTCCTCAGGCTTTTGTTTTGCCCCCCCCCCCCCCCCAAAGAACAAATTTCAGTTCACACAGTACACAGCCTACCTGGTTAGCCAGCCCATAATCCTTTTTTAATGGAATGCGGGGCAACATTGATTGCTCTCTCAGCCCCCTCCAACAGTAGTCCCCTTATTAAGAATGAACTTTGATCTGCAGGTAACTGCGCAGGCTTTGTTCTGGAAACGTTCTGTTCTGGGCTCCAGGGAGCAGGCCACATCGTTGCCTTTCCTGCCCAGCATGCCACAGGGAAGGGGCTGTGATATGGGACTGAGCCCACTGGCTGGAGGTTGTTTTTTTTTTTTTTTTTTTTTTTTTTTTTTTTTTTTTGGTTTTTGGTTTTTGGTTTTTTTCCCCCCTGCTTTCTGTAAGAATGGCAGAAGGATTTTGTGAGGCTGGAGCGGGGCTTCACAGTGCTTGTTATTTTCCTCTGAAACTTCCTTTTTCATTGTTCTGTGACCCCAGAATGCAGAGCCTCAAAAGCTTTCCTGTTTTCTCTGTAACATTTGGCAAGGTCTTCCTCAGCTACCAGGCTCCAAGCCTTTGACATTCTCCTTTGAAAGGCTCCCTGCTTCTGTGTTTTTATGTTTCCCCCAGCAGCGCCCTTGTTCCCCAGATGCCAGGAGAAGGAGGCTGCTTGCCAATCCCTGGTTTCCCCCAACTAGCAGCTGTCATGACCTTCCTGCCTCATTTTTATCCCCCAACCCCTGTCCGGGGACTCAGGAGGTGTCTGGAGGACTGAGGGGGCAGCAGACAACAGGAGAGCACATTATTCCCCAGCATCGCTTATTTCTCCATACTCTTGGTTTCTTTGCTCCGGTGCCTGGTTTCAGCGTGCATCCTTGGTCCAGGAGCATCTGCCCATGGATTATCCAGTCCTGCTGGTGCTCTTACTAGTGCTCCCTGCTGACAGCTGTAATTCTGACTGGGTAGAAGAGCCTATGAGAGAGGACAGCTTTCCCTCTAGGAGGCACGCTGCCATGTCTTCTGCCAGAGGGAAGGAAGTTGAGACGATGTCACGGGCATTTTTTTTTTCCAGTCAGTCCAAGAAGGATTATCTACTAGGAAACGGTAGCAGCTGTTTTCCATCTTCCTGACTACAAAGCAGAGGGGAACGGCATGAAATGGAAACAGAAAGGAAGAAAGCTAGATGTGAAGACCATTTAAAAAAAAATACCAGGGTTAAGAGAACCTGGATTCTTTTTCGAATGGTCATTTGGGTTTCCTTTGGGGATGACTATGATACCCACCCACTAGAGTTTTGACAAACTGTGTTCTTATTGGTGCAGTGGCACGAATAAGATGAAGGGCTGGAGTGTAGCTCAGTGATGAAGAGCTTGCCTGCTAGCATGCATGAAGCCCCGAATTCAAATCCAGCACTGCAGTGAATGAATAAACAATGACCTTGGACATGCTGTGGCAGCATCATATGATCCTGAAGTCACACTAGTCTAGATTTGAGGCATCTAATGAGAGGGTGTTAGCAAAATTCCTAGCTTCTCTCTGCCTTTGAAAAAAGTCTATACAATGGAAATCACACTATACCGTGTTGTTTTAATTAATATCATTTATGTGTAAAAATGCTACGGTACGGGCTTACCATGTACATTTACATTAAAAATGTTGAATCTTGCTGGATGTTGTGGGCAAGCCTGTAATCCTAGCACTTTGAGGGCTTAGGCTAAAGGATCTGAAACGCCAGGTCAGCCCGGTCTATACAAATAAAACATTATTTTAAAGAAGGAAGGAGGGGAAGGAAGAAAGGAAGAGAGGGGTATTTGAAATAAGGGAGGAGCGGAAGGAACAGAGGAAGGGAGGGAGAGAGGAAAGGAGGGGAGGGGGATGGAAGGAGATAAATAGAGAGGAAATTGAGGCAGTCAAACCACAATCTTGTTAAATTTTCCAATCCTAGAACTCTCCCAGCGTCATTCAATTTCTAGACATATGACACAGTAGTGCTAATTCATTGAAAACATTCTGAACATCCACAAAGAGCCAGACATGATACTTTGTATTTTAGGGCAGAAGAGAAGACAAGCAAATTAGAAAACAAGGGGCAACGGAGGCCAGGCAAAAATTAAGGGCAACTGTGAGCCCAGGGATGTAGCTAGGTTGGGAGAGCACTTGTCTAGTGTGAAGGAAGCCCTGGGTCCCATCCCCAGCCCCATGCAAGCAGACTTGGTGGTTCACACCTTTGGAGATAGAGGGAGATAGTAGGGAAACAAGAAGTTTAATACCATCAAAGAAAGCAAAATTGGGATACATGAAACCTTGTCTTGGAGGAGGAGGAGGAGGAGGAGGAGGAGGAGGAGGAGGAGCAGGAGCAGGAGGAGCAGGAGCAGGAGCAGGAGGAGCAGGAGGAGGAGGAGGAAAAGGAGGAGGAGGAGCAGGAGGAGGAGGAGCAGCAGGAGGAGAAGGAGGAGCAGCAGGAGGAGGAGAAGGAGGAGCAGCAGGAGGAGGAGAAGGAGGAGCAGCAGGAAGAGGAGAAGGAGGAGGAGGAGGAGCAGCAGCAGCAGCAGGAGGAGGAGGAGGAGGAGGAGAGAGACAGAGAGAGACAGAGAGAGAGATAGATGAAATGAGGAAAGGTGAGAGGAACACTTACCCTGGTTAGAAGCCAACAACCAAACAGTGCTGCAGAATCTGGCCTTAAAGAGCCCTTTAAGAATGTATAGAACTTGGGTAGATTGACAGGATGGACCAGGAAGAAGGGGGACGCTAACAACACTGACAAACTATTAGGAAAAGTGAGTGTGATTATTGAAATGAGTGGGGTGGGGAGAGCTGCCAGCTAGGAAGAGTCACTTTCTAGATAATCTCAGCTCCTAGAGCCAACCATGTCTAACTTTCAATTCAGAACAACTATTTATAGCTCTTTGACTCAGTTTCTTTAGCTGTAAAATGGGTATCACTTTGTTAAGTGATGTTGGAGGGTGAGAAAAATGTGTCTAACTCTGAAAACCACATTTCAGTGAGAATGTCTCAGAAAACTGAATGACAGCAAACAAAAACAAAGCCATGTCTTAACCAATACACATACATGCACACAGACACACATACCCACACACAGATGCATGCACACACAAGCACACACATGCACATGCACACACACACATGAATGCACACAATGTGCACACATGCACACACATGCACATGCACACACACATGAATGCACACACAAGCACACACACATGCACGCACATGCACATGCACATACACACATGAATGTACACACATGTGCACATATGCATATGCACACACATGCATACACATGAACACATATGCATGCACACATGTACACAAATACACACACGTGTATGCACGCACACATACACGCACACACATGCATACACATATGCATGCACACATGCACACACATGCATACACATATGCATGCACGCACGCACGCACACACACACACATATGCATGCACACACACACAAATGCACACACACGTGTATGCATACACACACACGCACACACATGCACACATACATGCATACAAAAAATGCATGCACACATGCATGCACACACATACACACATGGGGGAGGGAATGGAAAGGGAGGAGGAAGAGGAGAAGGAGAAGAAAGAGGAAGAGGAGGAGCAGGAAGAGGAGGAGGAGGAGGGGAGAGAGAGAGAGAGAGAGAGAGAGAGAGAGAGAGAGAGAGAGAGAGAGATCTTGACTGACTTATGAGTCAGGGCAACCAGACAAATATTTTTAATATGAATAATGAATAGATAAATGCTACAACTGTAGATGATGGCTGGACAGAGTTAGTGCCGGTGCCTACAGGACCTCTGTGACAGTGACCTTTGGTGTTTTCTCCTCAGACAGCTGCCCGTGTCCTGTGTTCAGTTCTCTGTCTGTGGATGGTGATTTAGCACATACATTTTCCCCTTTCATCTTCCCACTCGCATGCTTATATTAGACATGGATTTGGTTAGACCTGCATCTGTTGAGACGGCTAGCCAATAATAGAAGCCCCACGGGGCTAACGCGGTCTGGTTTCAAGAGTGGGTCTCACAAGTAAGGTCTAGGTCGGCAAGTTATTAGCTGCAGACTCAGGGAATATATTCAGCTGTCATCACTTTTTAATTAAAAATAGCTTGGCGACACACACACACACACACACACACACACACACACACTCCAGCACTCTGCTGTAGATAGGTAAGGACCATCCGTCATATACATAGTTTCTTGCCCCAAAAGAGGGTACCTTTTCCCTGACCCAAGATCTTTGCAGCTTGTCCAGAAACCCTGAGAAACTTGACCTATGAGGTAGGGACAGGTACATCCTGGTTTCCTGGGCCGACTCCGAGCAGCTAACCTGTGTACATCATCTCTTCATAACTGCACCTTTAGAAGTGGTGACTAACTTGGGTTTGGTCACCAGGGATACATGTATATGGGTAACTATCAGGGTATTGTTTCTTCTTCTGTCACTGCCACTGACTATTATACCACGGAAAGAGAGGTGGGACAAATTGCCAGCTGGCAAGTCCTACACATAACCATCGTAAAACAGAATCTTTGAGACTCTAGAGTCTTTTCATCCTTTTCTACTTCGCATATGTAGAGTAGAACCTGAGAGACACTGTGGGATCCTTTTAAAACCTACTCTTCTTGGCTTCAGTTAAAATGTCTCTCCTGAACTCCTGCTCACATGGTTTTGGCTATGCCTACTTAGCTGCTCTAGGCCTTGACATTCCCATCTGTAGCATGGGAACAACCACACTAGTGACTTAAGGTCACTGGGACTAGCCAATGATTCTTCTATGGAAGGCACTTTGTACCGAGTGTGAAGTAATTATGCAGCAAATACAGGTAATTTCATTAGTCAGGATTTATAATTCTGGCTAGGGGATACTTGAAGGCTATTTTTGGTTGCTAACTTGACTATATCTGGAATTAATTAAAGTCCAAATGGTTGGGGCTACCTATGAGAGATTTTCTTTTTTCTTAATTAAACACACTTCTAATCCAGAACGTTGAGGTGGAAGATCCACCTTCAATCTGGACCACACCCTCTTTTGGTAGCCTATATAAAGGACATGGAAGAAGGAAACTTGTGCTTCTCTCTCTCTCTCTCTCTCTCTCTCTCTCTCTCTCTCTCTCTCTCTCTCCTTGCCTGCTCTTACTCTTACTGGAAAATCCATTTCTTCATTGGCACTAGCCTACTTCTTCAGGATTCTGCTGTATACTGAAGACCAGCTGAGATATCCAGCCTTGTATACTGAACAACTACTGGATTCTTGGACCTTCTATTGATAGCTGTGGTTGGATTAGATGGGCCATAACTATAAGTCATCCTAGTAAGTCCTCCATCTGTCTCTTTGTCTGTCCGTCTGATCTAACCTATTCATTCATTCCGTAAGTTCTATTCCTCTAGAGAACCCTGACTGATACAGAATATTATAAAAATCCATTAGGTACAACTAGCTATATTCTATCAGTCTTGTGATGACTGTAGATATTTAATAAGGATATTATTTGATGAACAGTTATCTGAGCCACGACATGGAGCAATCGTGAAATATGCTAATATGCGCCAGGATACTTAATTAAAATGCATAATTTATTACACTGGTATTTTTACATTTAAGATCATTATGCTAAACAAAACAACGCAGTCCCCACTCTCTTAAATTGACATAATGCAAATTATGCATCCAGCATAGACAGTGATATGCAAATAAAACATCAACATATTTGCAAATCCACTATCGTATATCATTTATTTTGCACTTATTATCCACAGACAAAACAAAAGAAAATGATTTTTTTTTTGACAAACACAATTTTTATCTTTCTGGTCTTTGTGGCATAAAAAGAACAATATTAGAATCTCTCTCATGGGTAGACAGGGAAGCAGATTTTGAAACCAGCATAACATTCCATTCTTTTTACATTTGTGTGTGTAAAGAGAGGGGGGGAAGGGTGGGGGGAGAGAGGGAGGGAGTGGGAGAGAGAGAGACAGAAAGAGGAAGGGAGGGAGAGCAGGTGGGAGAGATGGAGGGAGAGAGAGAGAGAGGGAGGGAGGGGGAGGGAGGGAGAGGGAAGGGGAGGGAGGGAGAGGGAGAGGGAGAGGGGGAGGGGGAGGGGGAGGGGGAGGGGGAGGGGGAGGGGGAGAGAGAGAGAGAACTACAGTATGCATATGGAAATCAGAGGACAGTTGGTAGAAGTTGGTTCTCTCCTTTCATCATGGGTGTCCTGGGGAATCGAACTCAGGTCATTGAACTGAACTGCTGTAACAGTTGTATACGAGAGGAACTCAAAGCACAATAAAATCACTGACTTGTGTGCTGATACGTTGACTCACCTCATATGCCTGGAGGTTATGAACCTCCAGTAAGGAGCAGTGGAAACTCATACATGAGCAGAGACTTCAGATGGATTTAATTGCCTGTGTTAATCAAATTTTTTTTTGATGTGCTGTTGTCTTTCTCAGAGTTAGCTGGGGTAGCAGTTAAGGGTCCAGTTTAGCATCATCCAGTGGGGAACCCCCTTGTCAGTAGTGACTTTTCTAACCTAATTCTTTGTTTGTGTCCGCTCTCCCCAGACTGATTTGCATTCTTAAAATATTTATTTTATTGTATGTATGTGCACCTGACTGTACGTAAGTTCACTACAGGAGCCTGTGAAAGTCACAAGAGGACATCAGGTCCCTTAGCTCTGGAGTTTTGGTGGCTGTGAGTAGCTGTATGGTCACTGGGGACTGAATTCAGGTCTTCTCCAAGGGCAATCAGTGTTCTTAACCATTGAGATATCTCTCCAACTCCCTGATATCTATTTGCCTTGATGGCAGAACTTATAACATCTGTCCACAGCAGTTTTCTCTCCTGAAGGTACAGCCCATGTATTTCTGCCTTTTAGTATCTCAAAGACATAATCATGTTCCCCTGAGAAAAGGAACATACCCATGAGCTATGCAGGCAAGAACTAAGATGTATTTGTAAGTTTTCAGCCTTGGACCTGGTATCACTGTCTTTCTTTGCATGTTGCAGATCTGTCAGGAGTTTTGCTGATGGTCATAGACAGGGCCTGGAGAGCTGGTTCAATGGTTCTGAACACTCGCTGCTCTTCTGGGGGACCTCAGTTGAATTCTCAGAACCCACATTAGCTGACTCACAACCACCTTTAACTTTAGATCTAGTGGATCTGATGCTTTGTTCTGGCCTCTAAAGGCACGTGCACACACACACACACACACACACACACACACACACACACAATACACACATACCACACACACATACAGTACACACATGCCACACACACACATACAGCATGTATACATGTACCACACGCACATAAAGTACACATGTACTACACATACATATAGTGTACACATACCACACACACACATGCACATACAGTACACACTATACCACACACACATACAGTACATACATACAGAACACACACCATACAAACTTCTTTCTGTGTTTCTGTTCCTCTGTGTCTCTGTCTCTCTCTGTCTCTCTCTCTGTCTCTCTCTGTCTCTCTCTCTCTCTCTCTTTCTCTCTCTCTCTCTCTCTCTCTCTCACACACACACACACACACACACACACACACACACACACACGGAAAACACAAAGAAAATGAAGACTGCAAACAAACCGAATCAACTGTAGCCTCCCATATGTGAGCAGGTTTTACCCAGCTTTACTAAACTATGTTAAAACTAGATGAAACCCATAAAACCTGCCCCTTCCCTGATGCCAAGTTGCAAAGAGAGCGAAAGAAACGAAACTCATGTCTTCGTTGTTTCAGCCTCAGAATAAATACGGGCAAATGAGCAAACTGTAGGCAAACTGATCTTTCACTGAGTGTGCTCTTACTCGATTGGTTGATTTAATTTCCTAGCAAAATGGACACCAAACACATATTCCTCACAAATACTTGTTTGCTACAAATCCCTTCTCTTAGCTAAACCTCATTTATTTGAATTAATTTCCCATCACTTCTTTTCTTAACAGCATAGAGTGTAATCAGGGCGCTTCACGCTTACTTCTCCTTTCTAAGTAGCAAACCACTACCATCTAAATTTGTTACAAGCGAATGGTTGTTCTCGTGGGTTGCTGGTATAACTGTGAAATGGACGAGCCACTTTGGGAGAATAGATCAGCATAGTTTCTTTAAAGAGTTAAATGAAAACACAAAACAAGCATTGCTGGTTCCATTCGTAAGAACCTACTAAATAGAAACGAACACGGACATCCACAAAAGATAGGTTGACCAACGCTCACAGTGACTTGATTCTTCATGGCTCCCGAAGGAGGAACACTCAAATATCCATCTGCTGATATAAACTGGAGTCTCTCTAAACAAGCCCTCAGACTGTGTCCATGCCTATGCTTTTTCTCATAAACATACTTTAAAACACAATACATCTTAGAGGGGGGAAAAAAAGCATGTTAAATGAAAGAAGCGGGCTGCAGATGCAAACGTACAGTACTATTAGATTTACATAAAATGTCCCAAAGGACAAATTTAGAGACGTAGAAATCAAATGAGTGGCTGCTTGGGTTTGGATGTGGGTAAAAGTAGGGCAGAAGATGGAAGGGACAGCAAACAGGCTTGGGGAATTCTGGGGGAGGGTGAAGAACATGGTCTATCTAAAACTAGGTTGTGATTCACTCGGCTCTGTAAGCTTACAGCTAGTAGTTGACTGGCAAGCTCACAGTGGGAAATGTGATACTGCGTAGGTTACACTTCAGTAAAGTTATGGAACGTGGTCAGTAATTTCATCGTCTTATTTCAGTGGTATTTTAATTTCACGAGTCCTTCCTAGGTAATGTAAAAGAAAGGTCTTTAATCACAGATTCCAGATTTTAAGTTGGTTTCTTTGCTTCTCTTCGGAGCCCCGAGGGTCTTCACCTTTATACCAGTGGAGGTAGATTCAGAATGTAAAAAAAAAAAAAAAAAAAAAAAAAAACCTTTCTTTCCTTCCAACTAATTAAGGAAGCTCTGACATCAGCTTTATTTGTAGCGCACCTGATGGAGGCCACGGTACCAATTAAACTCTGGAATGATTAGCAATGCAAACTGTCAGACACTTCAGCAACAGGCCCTGCTTCTTGGCTCCAGCATCTCAAGAAGGAGGCAAGGACACCATCTCAGGGACTGCGAAGCTCCAGAGTTTACCTGAGTGTAAGGAGAAATGATTGCCCACTACAAAGGGCTAGAATTCCCCTCTCACATGAGACAAAGTTTCGGTTACGGAGCTACCTGCCATGATAACAACGGACTGAAATTCTATGCCTGTAAGCCAGCCCCAATCAAATGCTGCCCTTTATAAGAGTTGCTTTGATGATGGTGTCTATTCACAACAGTAAAATCATGCCTAAGTCAGGTGGAGACATCTTCTAACCCCAGGTGACTCTGAAGTTGGACCTTGCAGCTTGCGTTTCACTGGAACAAGCGGGAGAGCCTGCAGATTTATTTTTCTCTGTGTCTATGCCACTCAGATATACATGTTGCCCTGTTAGTGAATATCAGCAGGACTGCTCAAGGCAGCTATGAGGTGGGACTTACTGAAACAAAAGAGCAGTTCCAGGGTGTAGAGAAAGAATTAGACATGGGCAAAAGAACCATTCACTTATTCACCACACCAACAGCTCCCGTTGAATGGATAAATTAATATAGCCATCGGCTATGCCCATTAAAAAAAGAACATGGAACATGGTAAAAAGTTTTCAGTAGTGGGATGATAGATTCTATACGTAGATAAATGGGCACCAGTGTCATATTAAGGTCGAGCTTTTCTCGGAATTATTTCACACCAAAGGTGACTCTGACAATTAGGGGACATTTGCAGTGAACTGTGAGTTGGAGACTCAAAAGACAAGGAAGAAACATGGCAGACCCTTTGATGTTAGTCTTCTCAGACTGTTTTATCAGCCCTGGCCAAATATAAGTGGTCCAATGCAAAGAACACTGAATTCAGCATCTGAAGATCTTAGCCCTTCAAGATCGAGCTGTGTGGCTCACCCCCCCCCCTCCACCATTGAGCCCTGAACTTTATTTATCTCATGTAACCCAATGGCAATCAAACCTGTCCATTGTCTCGCTCCCAAATGTCGAGTATAAAGGCTATTTGGTAAACTGTAACTATCCACTCAAAACAAGCGCAGGGGTCCTTGTGGGAAACAGGCTGATGGAAACCCGGGGGCTGGTCAAGTAGTTGAAAGAAAATGGAGAGTTTGGGCATTTCTCCAGATTATATGTGCTAATTTATGTGCATTACAAAGGTTGGTTGCCGGGCACTCAGATGGGACTCCCTGATGGATGTGCCATTCACCACAGCCAAGGAAACACATGGCTCAGTAATTGTGATCCTTCCTGACAGGATTATGAGAGGCATAGGTCTGGAGGACAATTTCAAGGACACGGGACACAAAACCCTACTAAGACCTAGAAGCGGGGTAAATGGAATGTTGGGTTCATCTTCAACCCCTCTCTCCTGATGCCTGGGTCTGCGATCCGGCCACAATAGGAATAAAATGTAGTCAGAGAATGGAGATTGGTGGGCTGCCCCACTTCCCTTTAAGCTTCAAAACCATCTGGGCTAGCTGAAAGTGAGGAGGAGGAAAGTAGCCTGTTTTCTCATGTAGAAAAAAAGGCCTTTGGAAGTCAGGCACAAAGGAGGTTCTCGGAGAAAGTTACATTGAGGAATGATAACATGATATTCTCTTAAATGACATATGCCTGACGGGAGCACTAAAGTAGGGATGGGATGAGAGCCATTGGATCTTAACAGTCATTGAACTAGCTGGACATGGTGGCTTATGCCTGGAGTCCCAGCATGTGAGAGTCTCAAGGAGAAGGGCCTGAGTTCAGTTCTAGCCTAGGCTACATGGTTAGTTCTAACATCCTGGGGGTACAAAGTGAGACCCTGACTGAAGAAAGAATTGTTGAATTTGGTGATGGACTTGGTGTAGGTAAAATTTCCAATCTCTCACTGTGAACTGTGAGCTTCTCCTAGAGACCACCAAGAAGGGTTTAAATCTCTTCCCTCTCCATGGTTTACCCAGTACTGACACTCCATGGTCACTCAGTATGTGTGATACTAAGCCATGTCTGCCTGGCTCTGTCCACGTGGACAGGTGGCCAGTGATAAACAGCCAGAATTTCCCTCCAGTGTTCTACGTTAATGTCCCTCACATTTGAGGATATTCCTTTGGTAAAGCATTTTTCTTCTTTGGCATCCACTCATCTCTGCAGTGCTCAGAGAGCCAAAACCAGGGTGTACACACATTGGGATATCTTGCTATAGGCTGAGGGACCAGTGCTGTTGGATGATTTTGGGATGTCTGGAGCAGGGATGTCTTGCTATAGTACTGATGGATGGTTTTGGGATATCTGGAGCAGCTTCCAGATCTTAAGAATTGAGAAGGATGATTGTCAAGTTTCTTGTACTGGTAAATGACCTAGGTTTGGAGACTACTAAGAAAATTTCAGTTCATTGCATGACTCTGCCTTGACAAATATTTGGGTCTGCTCTAGGGTAGTTCAATTACGTCATGCTTCCTGTTACAACATCTCAAAAATTTCTTAAATTATTTTTAGTCGTGATTTCTTTAGCAACAATGAAGCTCTTTGCTTGCCGTATAAAAGTATTCATCTTAAAACTTTTTATTTGTTCTTGTATTTTTCCATTTTCCACCACCTAACATTTTTATGGTTTTTCCGTACTATCTGAGATCAGGTAGCAGGCACTGCTAAACAGGAAATGGTCATTAGAAAGGGTTTATGTAAATCCTATAGTTTACTATCTCTTAGAGCATGTTCACTCAGAAATATTTTGTACTAGTTATAATTACTATTGTCAGAAAGCCTCATATAAAGTGCCACCTACCCTTGGGGACTGGAGAGATAGCCCAGCAGATAAAACTGCTTACTGCTCTCACTGAGGACCTGGGCTTAGTTTCCAACACTCATACCAGTCGGCTGGCTCAGAATCAATTTAACTCCAGTGTCAGAGGTTCTGATGCCCTTTGACCTCCTTGGGCACCGCACACATGTGGTACACATAAATCCACACATGTATACATACATATAAGTA
The DNA here is from genome assembly GCF_011762505.2 of Arvicanthis niloticus. Taxonomy (NCBI): domain Eukaryota; kingdom Metazoa; phylum Chordata; class Mammalia; order Rodentia; family Muridae; genus Arvicanthis; species Arvicanthis niloticus. The sequence goes on from NC_133434.1 coordinate 9,776,857, forward strand.
GTAAATAAATAAATAAGTAAATAAACCTTCCCAATTCTAGCCAATTTGTCCCAATCTTGAAATTACCAGTTTCCTATGTCCCCTGAAGTAAAACAATGGAGAAACACCACGGTAATCATCCTTGCTGAAGCTTCAACCACAGGAATAGATACAAGTGAAAAAAGTATTCATTTTGGTAGAAGTAGTGTAAAGAAGTCCAAGACATTTCTATTTTCGTTGTTTTTAGAGGCAAAGGGGGTTTATTTTGGCTTGTAGTTTCAGGAGCGAGTCCATCATCGAGGGGAAGGCGAGGTGACAGGCAGAGAAAGCACGGAGGTGGGAGCAGACAGACAGGTTGACAACACGTTATCACCACACAGGAAGCACGGAGAAAAAGAGGAAGGGAGGGGGGGAAACAAAGCCGGCTATAAAACTTCAAAGACTGCTTAAAGCAATTCCTCCAACAAGGCCTGTGTCCTGTAGGTTCTACAACCTTCTGGAGCAGCACCACTGGCTGAGTCAAGTGTTCAGATACAGGAACCTTTGGAGAACATTTTCCAGTTAAATCACAGCACATTAATCTATATGATTGCATCTCTTCCCCTTACCTTTCCTCTTTCTAGATCTTCGATGTCCCCCACCCCCCACCAACCCACATGCCCTTGCTCAAATTGATAGTGTTTTTCTTTGGTTGCTACTGTTACAATTTCAGTTTATGTATGTAACAATACAACCCGTGGAGTCTATTTTCACTGTTTGTATGTATACAGTTTCAGGGTTGACCATTTTTGTATTGGATGACCAATTCAGGAGCCCATCTCTGGGAGAGGCTAACTATCTTACTCTCAGCGGACATTAGCTGCCTATAGTTCTTTGTTTAGAGGTGAGACCCTCATGAGATTTTTTCCCCCTTCGGTGTTAAATGTCTGTTGATATTGACTTTGTTTTGGTCTTGTTTGTGTAGCCACTTCTAAGAAACACAACCTTATAGCAGCAGACTTCCTGGTATTCTGGTCCTTAACAGTCTTTCCCATCCCCTCTTCCTTGATGAACCATAAATACAGGAGCTATGTGTGCTATAGAAATGTCCCCTGGAGCTGGGTTCTCCACATCCCATCGATTTCTGTAGGACGGATTGTGGTCCGTGTATTAAGTCTTCACTTGCTACATAGAAAAATAAAGGGAATGGTGTTTGTAACAATGGGCACCTTCTGACGAGACTGCAAATGTCTTCCAGAGTCCTTCCTTGCCATCTGGATCTCCTAGCTTCCTCCGGAAGAGCAGAGATAGGAAGAGCCAGCAGACCTTCGAAAGGTAAATGCCACGACATCCAGCATTACCAATCTCTGAAATCAAACATGGATTTAACAGATTGCTTCGTGTCCTAGTCATGCAGCCCACTAAACCGCATTTAAATTTAAAAAAAAAAGCAATCGATAGCCTTATTTATTTTAAAATTAAACGAACGAGTGCTATCGTGTCAAATTGAAACACTCAGACCTCATTTCTATTGAACAATCATACTCAATGCAAGAGGGAAAACAACCATGCAAAATGGGTTTCAAGCTGACCCTAGTACTCTCTCAGTCTGCTGGGAATAGTACCCTTTCTTTGCTAGGATGAGGAGACCCGGTGTAGAGGAGATGAACCAGTAGCTTTGAGTGGCCCTGGAGAGGCCTGAGGCAGGACCCTTGTGCTCTCAAGAGTAAGACTGCTACAATCAGAAACAATGAGAATGCTAACCATACAATATTGGTGATATTCAAAAAAAAAAAAAATTGTCTTCTACCGGAAATGCAACTTTGCTCACTCTGTTTCTAGCAACTCTGCTTAGGCAGAGGTTGTAGGAGAGGGTTCTAGAAAACTGTTAAGAGAAATAATCCAAACAGTCTCCCAGGTGTTGAGTGGAGAGTGTACCAGACAGATAAAGATTTGAGTTATCATTCCCATGGAAGACTTACTTGAAATTCCGGAGGGTCAGGATGCATATTAGGGAGGGCCACAGTGTGACCAATTCTGGAAGACCAGAAATCATTCACAAAGGGAAAATTACAGGAGCAGAAAGGCATTTCAAACACATACAACGGCACAGGGCATAAAATAACTCTTACACACCCCCCTCCACATCGCCTTTCCTGACCCGACCTGGGAGGAACTGACTTCTATTTTCTTCATACTGTCAATGTTTTCTTCTTGTTGTTGTTGTTGACGACTCATACTTTCTGCCATTGAAACACCTATGGTGTGGGCATCCACCGAAGTGGCAGGTAGGTCATGTGACAGATAGATCCAGAACACATTTACTCGTTGTCAAGCAAAGGATCCAGAAGCCTTCGGGAGCCGATGGAAATCAAATGCATTAAATGTTTCAACAACTTTCTCTAAGCCAAGGAGCGTTTTTTGCTCTCCGTGCTTACATAAACTCTGAACACTGGTTTATATAACGCTGGTGCATAGAGGGCTCCTTGCCTGCGTGAGAAATCCCAACGCGAAAGGAAACCAAATGGAGAAATAAGGAAAATTCCTCGCGTTTACCCAAGGTTTATCCCCAAGCCAACCTAAACAGCTGGAGCACATTTTAGCCCCCCCACCCCCCACTGCTTTGAGGCTCCGGGGTGGGGTGGGGGGTGATGTGTATGTGAGAAGAGGGGCTCTTTTGTGTAATTCAAATGCACCGCCACTGCCAGCATTTAGAATCCTCCACGGCTTAAGATTCTTAAATTTATGATGCCGTTTAAATGAATAAGAAAGACTAATTTCTCTTTCCTGTGGAACACAGAATATGAGGAATTCTGGGTATTTATGTGGGAAGGGAGCTGTAACACCGCCCTCTCCCACAAAGGATGCAGTTGGTGATAAGCTTAGGAGATAAAGAGACATCAAAAGTTGTTTCTTCTAGTCTCTTTAAAGATGTACCTGTGTTTTCTTTGTTGCTGTGGCTATTCGAAAACTATTGGGTTCTAGACTGTCGCCAGTCACAACAGGTGGGTGTTTTCCTTGTTATTGTTCTGGTTTTGTTTTTTTAGACGGGGATGGAACTTCGGAAGCTAAACTTTGGTCATGCCCTGTCCCAGAGTTCAGAATGGTTTGCACCTTTTAGCTTCCGCAATCAGTGCCCAATGTTGATTCTTGGATTTTCATGGCGCATTTCCGGAAGGGTTTATCTCTAGGTCCATCTTGTTTTTCTTCCCCTGAGAAAGAGCCATATTTGACTCTGTACTCCACCGAGGAAATGTGTGGAACGCTATGAGGAGAGCATGGTCCCTGTGGCCGGAAGAACACAATGCTTCCTTCTTCCTCTTGGGTCCTGCGAGGTTTGGTTTTCGCTCTCCTGCGCCACCTGCTGTAAGGAGCACCACAGGCTGGCTTCCCAGTTTCTAGCCTTAGCAAGCCCAGAGGGAGCCAGAGCCAAACCCTTAGTTCCAGCAGATGTTGCTTAGGCTGCCAGGTTTCTGTCCAGACCTTATCTTTGTTGCCTTGTCTGGCTCCTAGCTCAGAATTCCAGTGTCCCCAAATGACTTGCCTGCAGTCACGCAGACCCTGAGCTCACTGGCCAGAAGGAAGGAGTCTGCCAGTTTGAGGGCAGCTGAAGGGCGGGCAGTTCTTGCTAGCTTTCTGAATGTGTGGTCAGTGGAGACTCTCTTTAGCAGGGAAGACGCACAAACATTTCTTTTGAAAGGGCAACAACCATATGGCATTTATCTTTTACTGGGCTGTCGTCACATCCTCAATTTGTACAAATTGGCACCCCCCGCCCCCCACTCCCACACCGGTTCTCCCAAGTTTGGTTTTTGGTTCATTGTTTTGTTTTAATTCTTGGGACTTTCCTGCATGCTCACCAGTGAGTTAGTGATTTTAAACAAAGAGTCACAGAAAGAGAAGGTTGGCTTTTCTTGCCTTCCCATGGTTCCCTGTTCTAGATCGAGCAGCTCTTGATAGTAGGTTCTTAAACATTTGTGCGTTTATATACACATGTATAGCGTGGCGTATTGGAGGCTTACCTCAAAACTCCACGGTAATGAGAAGACCGTAGATGATCAAAAATCTTTTATGTATCATTTTCTCGAGGCAAGTCCCACTATGTAGCCCAGGCTGACCTGCAACTTATGGTCCTCCCACCTTAGTCTGCAGAGTGCTGGGATTATAGGTGTGTACCACTGTGTCTGTCTCAAATTCCACCTAAAAAAAATTCTTTCCTCTTTGTCTATCAAAAGGGAAGGGTGGCACTGAGATCCCCATTTCCAATTTAATTCCCTAAATTCAGCTGACTTTGCAGAAAGGCCGCCGACTTCTGCGGTTATTCTGATAAGCGTGAGGCGTATGACCAGCAATTGTTTCTTGAAATTAGAAGGGGAAAAAACAAACAGAATTATATGCATAAAGGAGACTTGGGATAAATGCAGGTTAGAACTTCCTAAGAGCAAAGGTTATGTGATACTCTCGGGAAAGAGAAGAGAGAGGTTGTGCCAACGAGTGATCTCGAGTTAGGGCACACATTCATTTTGCTCAGTAAGCACTTACTAAATTCCTGCTCTGTGTTAGCACTGGGAGGTGCTGGTGTTAAGTACAGCATCTGACCACTGGGAATACATAGACAAACGGACAATTTCAATAATATATATATATATATATATATATATATATATATATATATATATATTTAGCAGCTGAGAGAGGGCATGCTTTAGGTGCTGTGCAAAATCCCGAATGTGGGTTGACTATCTAAGGACGGTGATGTCCAGATGAATGCACATATACAGCGGATGACAGTAGTTAGTTGACCCACAACTGCCTTGAGATCTTGAGACGTCCTTTCATTGCTTTTCTAGAATGGGATGTTGGCTTACAGATAATATCATCCAATCTTGATGATGTCAAGAGTCTCAGTTTTTGGCTTCTTGGTTCCCCTGTGACCTTCACACAATAGCTTTTGGTGTATTGGGAGGGGAAAAAGCAAAGCAGAGAATCCTCTGTTTGTCTGCGTCTGAGGGGCGTGGTCTTTGAAGCAGCTTTGATATTCTCTACACCATAAAGCTAGAAACCTAGACCAGGAACTCTCCTTGCAAGTCAACGTGACATGGAGAGGAAGGACGGATCCAAGGCCAGACGGCTGCTCAGATGAAACATATGGTAGCTACTCCAAGTTCTAACAGACCATTTTACAGGTAGGAAAGCCAAGGCTAAAGGGCATGGAGCCACCTGTAAATCTTGGGGAATAACTCACTTCCATGTTCTGGCCTGTATCTGATCATGCTAGGAACCTTTGAGAGATATATTTCCCCAAAGAGAAGCATCTTGAGAACTGGGCAGGATGGCGGTAATCAGTAAAATGCTCACTTTGCCAGCTTAAGGATCTGAGTTTGATCCTCAGGATCCATGTTAAAATGTTGTGTGTGGTGCTAGAGGCTTAACAATCTCAACTCCAGGGAGGCAGAAGCGGGAGGATCTCCGAACTTCACTGGCCAGTTTGGCCTAATGAGAGATCCTGTCTTAAATGGAGTGGATTCAATTTCCATGGATGACTTTGGCCTATGTACACATCTGTATCCTCAATGAACACATGCACCAATACACATATGAACACACACACACACACACACACACACACACACACACACACACACGCAAAATTTTAAAGAGGCACTTAGCAATAACAGGCCAGTTAGTAATGGCCCGTTTCAATTGAATACCCTGCCAACTGGATTGGCACTAGAGGGGTGGTGCTTCCAGCCTCCTCAGGGGAGGTTATTCAATCTATTCTATGGCAGCTGGTGTCCTTGTTACCCTGGACCATGGTCAGAATAGGAAATAGAGGGAGAAACAAAGATTGTGGAGTGGCTGCAAACCCAAGCCCTCCAGGCTCACTTGCCCAGGGTGGGGCCCAGAGGGTTAGTGCCAGGCGCTGTGTGGCTTCTCCACCCCTTCCCAGGCCCCTCAGAGCATCTGCTAGCTTTCAGAGCTGCAGCCACCCTGAATGGGTCTTTGTGTGTGCCCCAGCTCCTGAGGAGCTCAGAGGAGCCCCGTTGAAATGCTTTAGCGATGTCTCCTCAGGACCAGGCGCAGCCCGGCATGGTGCCCATCTTGTGAGGGCAGGCCTTTCTGGGGTTGTTCCTTGCTTTCACTCTGAGAGCAAGCCTGACCTGGAGATATATTCTGCACCCCTGAGAATGGATATCATATAGGGGCTGTGGGGATGGGAGATAATTTTCCCTCTCTCTTTCTCCCTGTCTGTCTCTCTCTCCCCATCTCTCCTTCTCTCCCTCCCCTCTCTCTGTCTCCCTGTTTCTGTCTGTCTCTTTCTCCTCCTCCTCCTCTCTCTCTGTCTGTCTATCTCTCTGTCTCCTTCCCTCCATTCCCCTATCTCTTCCTCCCCTGTCTCTCTATGTCTGTGTATCTATCTGTTTCTGTCTGTCTGCCTCTCTCCCTCTCTCTGTCTCTGTTTCTCTGTCTCTCTCTCTCTTTTTTTCTCTCTCTCTCATTCTCACCTCTCTCTTCTCTTCTCTCTTTCTGCTTTCTGGCCACCCATACATGGCCATGGTAATATCCACCAGAGAAGCAGGGCTGTGCTTGGCTGTTCCTGTGCTGGCCAGGTCTTGTGTTGATAGTTCAGTAGTATTCCATCCACTTTTCTCAGTCATTTTCAGAGATGAATCATTTTACAGCTTCCATTCTATGGGTGGAGAAGCCAAAGTTAAGAAGTAGGTAATCAGAGTCCCCAGGGAATTCTGAGCAGTAACATAAGAACAGAATTGGTTGGATATGTACTGCCTCCTCCTTTTTCAGGGTTCAAGGCGTCTCTTTGCCAGACACTGTCTGAAAGATCCCTGTACTCCTGGGTGCTGGGAGAAGCAGAGGCTAAGGGTGGGAACATGTAGACAGGCTTGTGCTCACTTGGGTCCCTTTTTGCTTGCACGGCCACCCCTTGTGCTTTGGGTCCTGTTGAGAATCACTGTACGTGATGGAAGAAACTACAGATATAGAAGAAAACTGTTGTGAACAACTGCATCATCAGACTTTGGGTAAAGGACCTTATTTCTACATCCAGGAAACCAGGCACCCCAAAGACACAAATGACACCAAAGACCACAGTTCACGGCTCTTTCCTCATTCCCGATGAAGGTGGTCACAGTCCTGTCACTGCCTACACAGTTTAGTGTCCTCTCCTGCCATGTAGACAGTGAGGATTCCTTCCAGGCATCTGGATCTGAGTTTTCCCTGGCCAGACTTGGATCTTACTTTCGTTTACATTTTTTTTTTAGTAGATTAAAGGGTGACGTCGTCTTCCCTCTGCCTGTCTTCTCTTGTATGTGACAGGCACAGTGCTGGAGAGGTATAAAGCTCTAAGCACGACCTTTTAAAGGACAAAACCGCTGAGCATAGCTGAGCCAAATAGCCAGCTCTGAAGGCTTGCATCTCTTTGCAAAGGGATTGTGAAAATCGCACAGGAAACCAAAAGGGCGTCAGAAACGAGGGCAAGAGCAGAAGTTCCTAGCTGTGTGCTTTGGTGAGGTGTTGTCTGCCATCTTGAATTCTTTTCCTTTCTTCTCCACTCTTCACTTTTCTTGTCTCTTCTCATCTGTGCTCATTTCTTTTTTTTTTTTCTTTAAGATGGAGTCCTTTTACGTTGCTGATGCAGGTCTTGACATCCTGGCCTCGGGATCTTCCTACCATAGTAGCTTGGACAATAGGTACAAGCTACCATGCTTGGCTTTTGTCTTTTCTTTGTATAAAATTTGAGTTTCTCATCTCTTTGACTATTGGCCATAGAGCTATACATTTTGGAAAAAAGAGGACTGGTCTTGCCCGGCAGAAGGATATTCAACTTTTAAAAGTTAACATGACGTTGGTGGTATTTTGTATGCTAAGCAACTGTTCTACCACCGATCTATGTTTTTAATCTGGGGAGGCCTTTAACATCAATCTTTAATAGATAACAAAAAAGAAACTCGGGAGAATTGAATCCCCAGTTGTACCTCATTTAATGCGCTCTGCTTTTCAATGCATACAATACCAGAAATAGCAGTATTGGCCTGATGGATTCAAAGATCATTTAATGTATCATCCTCCAATGCGCTTCCTGTTACTCCATAGTTCTCTCTGGTGTCTAAAGGTCTTTATCTAAGTATACTTTTCTATTATAGCACTATTGCTGCTTCAAATAAAATCGCAACGTGGCTGTCATGATATCCAATATTTACATTTCAGTGTAACGGAAACATAAGCGCATCGGAGAAATACCAACTAGAATCAGGAAAGTCGCAGTGGCGCCTCTGTATGTGATCAAGGTTCTGAGGGTGAAGGATGTTGAACAAGTCAGAACTCTGCATAGCCATGAGACTACCTTCCAATACAGTCACATTTCACAGAGAGTAGACCTCACTATTAAAACAAACAAGAAGGACAAGAGACTAAAGAAAAACGCGTTGGCAGGTACTAGAAGAGATGAGGGTGTGTGTGTGTGTGTGCCAATGAGAGCATATAGCAAAGAAACCAACCCATTTGGATAAGATGAATGAGATTTACTTCTGATGCACGGGCTACATGAAGTTTGAGTAACTTCCTGTGTTTAAATATTTTATTCATGAACAACAACATGTGCATCATGGGAGAATTCAGTCTTTGTTGGAAGACCTGTCCATTCATTTCTTAGCCTTAGTGGCAGGCATTGCAGCATCACCTGTCAGGACTGTGATGGGTAGACAACTGGATTGCCGGCGGTTTTCAAAGAGAGATACAATCAAAGGCAGCTATTATGAAGAACAACCGGAAGTCATGGGTGAGCTGGAGTATAGTGGGCAGTCTTAGAAAGCCATGCTGGATGGTGCAACAGTAATCCAGTGTGTAGGGGCAGGGAAAGAGTGAGGGAGAAAGGGAGAATCTTCACTAAGGGTAGCTGCGTTAGAGATAAAAGAAATGAACCATTTTAGGAAACTCAGTGGAGGGAAAAAGTGGACACAGTAACTAAACAGCCACGAGGAAGGCATTCTACACGACAACATCACTGTCAGAATTTCCAAGAAAGCAATTGAGCATCCGTGTCCTGGCCAATGTAAGCAACTGAACTCTCTGTCTTTCCTTCCAGGAAATAGTCAAGGAACAAGTAGCTGAGGTATCCTAAATCTGTCATGATGAGAGTTGTATGACCCTGACGTAGAATGAGTCAAAAAGCAGAGATAGGGCGTAAGATGTACGTTTCTGTTCACCAGAGAGATAATGGCACTTGCATAGATGCCGTTGGCACAGTCTTACTGTATGTAGTTCTTCATGCGGGTTCTGTGGACTGCCAAGCTCACTTTTAGTCCTCAGGGTTCTCTGCACAACATAAAGAGAATTCCGCAAGGAATTAGCAGGAGGGAAATCTAAATGCTGTGCTGATATCCTGTCCAATGCACGGTCCTCCGTGACTTTCTGTGGCTTATTTTGAGTCCCGCCCTCTCTCTCTTATCAGTAGTAGTTCTTTACTCTTGAATTTAAGACACTGGTACCAAATTTCCTCAGCTTTCACGATGAGACAGAAAATGTCCCGTCTATTAATTTTTTTTTTTTTTTTTTGCCATGCCTTCCAACAAGAGTGGGCTTTAGGACTCTGATGAAGATAGCATCTTGTTGGCTCCAAGATGAAAGGTTTGTTGTGAAGTCATGAGCTTAACTTGCTGGCATCTCCCAATGTGCCTCTCAGATTACTTAACAGCATGTTCTCTGAGAGAGAGAGAGAGAGAGAGAGAGAGAGAGAGAGAGAGAGAGAGAGATTACTTTGTAACTAAGTAACTAAAGTTCCTTCTTTAGAGACCTACCCACTTCTGGCCGGTTTTATGTCTCTATGACCCAGGTTGGTCCCTGGTCAAGGACCCTTGAAGTCCCCTAAAGATGAGCAGCTCTTGAAAGTCCAATTGTATCTTTCATCAAAGACAAAATTAGACTCTTTTCATAACCTCGTTACTTTTCCATGCTGAGGGCTAGTGTCAGCCTACAGTGCCTTTTCCTTTCTTAGTAAAAAAATGCAGATATCTCCTGTCCATCAAGAATAAAGCATCCTTGATCCCCGTAGTCACACTAATTTATAAATTTCTCAAAAAAAAAAAAAAAAAAGCCACCATGGGTATGTGGTAACATCTGAATGCCAAGTGTCATGTCTCCAGTGGACGAAGCAGTTCAGTGTTATTGGGAGTCCTTGGCAGAACCCACTCCTAGGGGAACTGTCGCCATATACTTCTCATCCACAATGGTAGGCTTTCTGACAAGCACGTTTAGATCAACATGGGTTCCTAGGAGTTATTTACTCCCTTGGAAGTGAGATATGTCCTAATTTCTTTGTCTTTCAGGCTTACCATAGCGGCTTGAACTTAGTAACCCTTTAGTTTCTGTCTGGGAAAGAAAGCTCAGCTCTGATTTACTGCCATTAGACTCCCAGGACATCTGTAGGGTATCATGCCTATGAAGCTGAGTTCAGAGGGTTTTTTTTATCTAGAATATCCTGTCGACCCTACTTGTTCTGTTGTTGATAAAACATAGTTTGGCTTCCCTTGCATCTGCTTTGCAAAGTGGTCAGTTGTCAATGACCCCCCATATGGATTACATGCTCTTTAAATTATCCATAGATAATTTTTAATTCCAGTCTGATTATGCTATGCTTCGGCACCCCCTCATGAAGTTATCCCTCAGTATCTTCCTTAAGCCGGGCACAGTTTGCCTGCCAACGTTAGCGTGGAAGGAAATAGGCGGAGGTAAATTTACTGAGCCGTCATGGTATAACGATTCGTAAATCCAGAAAGGATGACTTTGGAGTAATCCTGTTTGAGATTGCATCATCACTGCTCAAACATCTCTTTGTGATTATGAAACAAAAAATTAACAACAACAACAACAAAAAATCCTCTATAGGCCTGCCCCACTCTCTTTCCAAAGCTAGTATTTGCAAGAATATCATTGCAACAGTGAACCCTAGACCTAGTGGAAGTTTAGGAGTGTGAGAGGGAATTGGCACATATAAATTCTCTGGCCAACTTGAGATCCCTTGGGGATTACTCTGAAAAATCTCTCTAGCCCTTTTCCAGGACGGTCTTCAAGGAAGCCACCTTGGTGTCATCTTCATATAAAGAGTGAAACCCAACCAAACAATGTAAAAACTGATGTGAAAATTGCTCGTGCCTTATCCTTTCCCCGTGGGTGGAGGGGAAATGCCTCTTAGTCCTGTTCCACCTTAAAAGTAAAATGTGCAGTTTCTGTGTGTAGCTCTGGCATGTAGGGGACTCCTGATCTGTGCAGGGACTGGATGTGTGTGTGTGTGTGGGGGGAATGTAAGCAGATCTCTGAAGAAACCACTTAGGTCAGCAATTTTCGAGGTTGTTGTAATTGGCCTAGCCTAAAAGAATTCTTCAAGCTGTCCGTAGGCCAAGGAAAATGCAAACGCTTCCCTGAAACAGAGGCATTTGGAGTGGAAGAGAAGAAAGGGCTTGTCTGTAAATCAGGCAAACAGACAAGCAAAGTGGACAGGAAAGCGGGGAGCAGGGAGGTTGAACATGAACCAGTTTCTCACTTGGCACATCAGTGGATCTGGCCACGCCACACAGAGAAGGCAGATCTCTCAAAAGATCTTGGCTAGCTCCCTCCTACTGTCTTGGGGACTAAGCCTTCTTCTTGCCTGGTCTGACTATCCACTGACTGTGCAGTGGCCATTTCTCTGAACAACTGAGATTAGGAATCCTCTCTTTCAGTCTCAGGCTAATAGCTAACTGCTTATGGCCGGACAGCTGCTGATGCCCCGGGTGTCTCACGAGCCTTCCAATCTGACACTTGGCTATTATTTTCTCTTCTTTTTCCAGGTCCTCTGTGAATACTATGAGGACAGGTCTGGTGGGTCCCACTGGGCTCCTAGTGTATACCTTAGCCAACAGTACTCTAAGCAAGAGCTTGTCACATCACTCTAGTACCACCAAACGCTTTATAGAGGGCATCTTACTAATATTTCTCCTCTATTCCTGGCACGTATTTGAACACACAGGAGGTGTCCTATCTACCCCTGATTGATTCCCATTATTGTGCTGTATTAACAGCCCTTGACAAAGGGAGGAAGCTCTTAGTTCTGTTTCTCTGTAAAGTGAACTAGTCAGAGAAATGGAGAAACTAAGTCACATGATGTGTCTAGCATCCATCTCTCTGCTCAGGTCTTTCTTGACCTTTCCTTCGACTGCAGTGTGAATCTGTATACCCATCCCATCATCTCTTGATACCCCTGCGTGGCTTTGGAGAACTCTTATCTATCCAGTACCTCTCTGGGACTTCACCTTCCTTCATCATCCCTTTAAATTTCCTTCTCTCATCCCAACTTCCTGTCTTTTCCTCCATCCTCCAGTTCCAGTTCCCCCCTCCTTTCCTTGGTCTGAGGTTGATAATTCTTTAATGTTCTTTCTCTTGTCTGCCCCCTTCATGAGCTGTGCACCTCTCCAAATCTCTATAGCTCCTTCCCAGCATACATCATGCAAGGGGCTCCAAAACTCCCTTGTATTCCTGTCTCCCTCGTCCCTAGTGACCTTGTCACTCTTCTTTATCTTGTTTCTATTTCTCTATCTTTCCTGCCTGCATTACAAAGCTTGTCAATAGCTCAAAAGGGGGCAGAGCAGGGGAAGCAAACGATGCCACCAGTGGGACCATTCAACCCTGAACGCTTAAGAGATGCCAACGTGGAGCCACTCTGAGGGTACCATCTTCTTCTCCCTTGTTTTCATGTCTTGCTGACACATACTACATGCAAGTGACTGTTCTTTAGCCCAGGAGCATGCTCAGTAACCAATGGCTCCCTGAGGCTGGCTGCTGAGACGGACAGCCTCTCACTTGAAGAAGTCATGGTAGGGGTTCAGGGACTGGTGATGGCAGTGGGAGTTTGCAATTGGAGTGGTGTCTTAGCATCTCTTTAAAACCTAAGGGGATCCTTTTGTCGTTTTTCCAGAGAAGTATGCCCTTTCCTCAATATTTTCCACCAAACTGAAGGGCAATTGCCTTATTTAAGAGGTTTTAGAGTCTTTACCCAAGAGGGTCAATTACTCTGTTTTAGAGAAAACCAGGAAAAGAAATGAAGCACACTTAGGAGGCTGTCAGATTAGACTGTGAGATCCCTTAGCAGGATACGAAATGCTCTGTAGATAGGTCACACGTTTGTTGTTTGTAGCTTCTCCTATGGACCACAGTAATATATCAACTAAAGATTGTGAGGTAGAAGGAGTCTCAAATATCACTTCGTTCTGGCTGGCCTCAATGGTTGGTCTTCTCTGACCAAAGTCAGAGACTCCCTAGCCTTTTCTAGATAAGAAGTGACTTCTAATTCCTACTGAACTGAAGGAATACCTTTTATTACACATTTCTTCTTACAATTTGTTTTGGGTTTTGAGAGGGGGTCTCTTGTAACCATGCTTTCTCTACTTTCCAAACGCAAGGACTATAAATATGTTCTGCCATGTCTCTTAGAACACTGTTCTTTGAGTAAGTCAGAAGGCTTTCTGTTTGGACTTTCTTTCTCGAATGGATGGCCCCGTTCTATTCCCAAAAGCTCGGCAGAGCAAATATCACCTACTTTCCAACTGAGAACCCCTTAAATATTTGAAAGCATTGATGATAGATTTAGGTCTTTGTCTAAGTAGCCCCATTTTCAAAATTTCCCATAGCCTGGTTTCACATCTCTTGGAGATGCTGGTGTCTGCATTCTTGGTCCACCCCATTTTCCCTGGTGGGGTCTAAAGCAGAAATGGATGCTCTGAATAGCTCTGAGGGAACAAGACCCAGCTCTGCTTCCTCATTCATTTCCTTGCTTCTTTACCTCTGACCCATTATTTCCTACATGCTCAGTACACCCCGTGAGCCAGTGTTTGTGGACTGGACTGTAGCAGAGTGAGACTAACTCTTCTTAGCTGAAGACCCACTTGCAGGGCAGTAATGCTCGCGCCTTTGCAACTCTCGAACACTTCATTGACTTCTCTCTCTCTCTCTCTCTCTCTCTCTCTCTCTCTCTCTCTCTCTCTCTCGGATAGAGACTTACATAGCATTGGCTGGTCTTGAACTTGATATGTAGTTGAGGATGGGCTTGAACTCTGAATCCCTCTGCCCTTACCATCTGCATTCTAGAGTCACAGGCCTGCATTAACCATGACCACCTTTAACTCTTTTGTTGTTGTTGCTGTTTGTTTGTTTTGCTTGGTTTGATGTGAGTTAGTAACAGAACTGAAGTATTGTCAGAGTCATTTAACTCTTGCCCAACCCAAGGACCTGGGCCAGGTCTGACCAATAGTGATTGGCTCTCTATGGTCAATAACCATATCATTAACTGGCTTTTCTTCTTCAGCATCGTCACCACCAGCATCTTAGCGTCATAAGCTTCTTTTCCATGGGTTACTATTGCTATTTTGGAAGTTGATTCCTGGAATGTCCATAAAAGAGTCCATGAAGCAGCCATGGTTCTTAAGAAATATAATTTTACCATCCATCTTAACCAAATCCCAGCCTCCCATGAGGTTCAGTACAGGGCTGCTCCCAATACTGCATAGAGATAGTGGACTTGAACAGAAATGAGTGAGACTCGGCTTGTGATTTGGTTTGCCGAGCAAAGAGGAAGTGTTTTATGTGGATTCCTTGCTGCCAAAACCCCCTCCCCAGGATTCCCAGAGGAGCCCATGTGGTAGTATGACACGTGAAACAGGCTCTACGCTTTCAGAGATTTTGATTTGATCACAGGCTGGTCCATTAACCATTCCGACCTCAGTTTCACAAGGCATGTGGTTACCTAGCATCAACACCATCATCCTGGAAGGTCTGCTTATTCAGTTACCCTTCACTAACTGTTTACTGGTAAATAAAGAGCTTCCAGTTGGTCCTATGGGTCCCCTTCCCCATTTGGCATAATGATGTATTGAATTCTTGCCTGCAGGATCAGGCTGCGTTTTTCTCTGCATCTTGCTAAACACTATTTTCACATTGCAGGGTGGGGCAGGCCAATCCCTGTTGCTGAGGGTGCAGCTTCATGCCCTGCCCTGAGGCTGAACTCAGCTTCTCCCCCCCCAACCCCACCTTCATCTCCAGAGGTGGAACACAGTCTGGGTGTCCTGGGTGTGAGATCAGGAAAACCAGTCCAACGTTCCCTCCACCTCCACGGTTTGACTGGTAGCACTGAAAGCATCACTTGTTAGCCTCTGCAGAAGAGAATTATCGATTTCTTACTTCCTACCTGCCTGCTGGGCAGGTTAGAATGGATGAGATTGCATCTCTGCTGAGGAGGATGTTATTTGGGTATGCAGTCCGTATTCATCACAGTGGGCAGCAGAAAGCAGCCAGGGTTCCTGTGACACTGAAAGGCCAGGAGAGCCCAGGAGACTGGACCATCATGCTTTTCTCAGACTTTAGAGACTATGCCTGTCTCTCCAGAACAGCCATGTGTGACTGAGTGACTGCGTGACACATTTATTTTATTTTATTTTACCAATTCAAACTGGACACAGCAGCAGCACATAATTGCCAATCACCACGTGCCTATACAGTGTTAGCCCCGAAAGCTTACTTTCTATTCAGACCACGTTCACCTGCACTCTGGGTCTTCCAGGTCCTAAGAACGATGGATCTCCAAAGGGTTTCCCTGATTAATTTCAGAGGACCTCAGCCCTGCAAATCACACAGAGGCCGTTGCTCACCGGAGGCAGTGCGCTCTGTGCCTTTTGCCGCACTCCCGTCCTCCCGCCCCAGGGCGCCATCCCAAACCGAGTGCTGGCCTGTCGTGCTCAGCATCTCCCACTAGGGGGAGCCCCTGGAGGGCAGCTGGAACTGAGCAATTTGGGAAGCGCTGAAGTTTTCTGCTCCTGTCCTGTACTGGTTTTCACTAACCCAACTGTGAGATTTCTTTGTTGCAATGTTGGGGTCTGAGATAACACTGCTGGAGGCTGCAGGCGGAGAGATATAGCCGAGACCATCTTTTAGTGTGTGTTGTTATTTACTAGCGCTGTGAATCAAGGAAGCGAAATAACAAAAGAGCCCAAAGACTGCACAGCTCCAGCATGTAGGCCCTGGAGAGAGTCTGGAATCCTCAGACGGACAGAAAAGAAAACATCAGAAGGACAACCAGGGGTGCCTGTGGCTGCTGAGTACAGGTGAGAGCCAGAGGGAGGATGACCAGGGGGCTCATGGGTAAAGAGGCACAGGAACCCCCCCCCCCCCCCCGACCTGGGAAAATGGATAGACCAAAATGAGAGTGGTCAGCAGAGGTTAAGGAAGGGAGGAGGGCAAGGGGTGAGCTTGCGGGGAAAGAGGACAAAAGAAAGAAACAAGGTTGCGGGATGAGAGAGGCAGAGCTTGAGAATAGAATCTAACTAGATTCTGAAGTTGGTTCCAACTAGGCTGCTTAAGAAACTTGGCAAGAATCAAGTTGCGGGGAGATTGACATCGAATGTCCGGGTTGCGTAAGGAAGTTCAGCCTGAGCAGATGTTGCACGCACTCAATCGATCTAATCATCTCAGTTGTGTGTCACCGAGCCACACCTACTCCTGCTTTGACCTAAACTGGAAGGAATTCTGGTCTACAGGCTTTTCTCCGTTCTTTCGCTTCTGAACCAATGCTTCCCACTTTCCTTTTCTTCCTTTGGGCCGTCCTCAGCCCCTCTAGGGAGTGGACTGGCAGTCAGAAATTCTGTGTTCTGGACTAGAACTTAGTTTAAGCAAGGAAACCCTGGAGTTTCCTTTTCCTTTGTCTAAAAAGGGAGTTAATAATATATTACTGACAAGCCTTACAGGATTGTTCCGAGGATTGAATACGAGGATGCGAAGGAATGCTCTTAATAGATTATAATTGCTAGCTAAATAAAAGTTGGCATTAATAATAATTAATCAGTTAATAGAGCCTTGCTACTCTCAGCGGGGAGTTTGCTAAGTCTGGGAGAGAGAGGTATGCATGTGAGTCTACACCCAGACTCGATTCTCCGACTTGTGGGCAATTCATACATGTGCTTCCCCAGACTTTTAGAACTAATCTCTTTGATAAATGACACTTCATATTCACTCTTTTTTTTTGACAGCATCAAATGTTTTTTTTTTTTCCCAGCCTCAACTCGGTTTCTCATGCAGATAAGTGATTGATGGTGTCTCCACGGTGCCTGGGGGAGTGGGGATGCCTATGTCCTGGACATAGAAGTCAATGTCATGTCTTGGGCATATGGTCGGACTATTTGAAAGAAGCAAATGACAGGCTGTGATAATAACAATCCCGTCACTATCTCCCCCTTTTCTAGAACGTTCTTTCCAGGTCACTTGTGATTTTTTTTTTTTTCTTCACCAAAATGTTACAGACATAAAGTTGGGTCTGTGCCTTGGACCAGGCTGGTAGACATTGTCTATGAGAATGTTAGCTGGCTTTCACACCTGCAGCCATATTCTTTCTGCTTCCCTTCAGCTGTGAGCAGCAGCATGACAGATGGGGAAGGCAGTGTAGACCATTTGTGAAGTGTTTGATGTCTCTCCTTCCTCTGTCAGAACTCTTCCTCCATGTATCTAAACATATATTTGAAGACCACCGTTGACCTGCAGAATCCAACGGTTTTTGACTTAAAAAGGGCCGAACTATCGTCATGATGCCCATGTGTTCCCCCTAGTGATTGCCCCACATCTCCAAATTACTGTAAACTTTTGTCCCTGCTGCTAACAGAAGAGAGTTTTCTTCCATGGCTTTTCACCTCCACTGATCAAATGGTGGAGTGAATATTTAGAAGGATGCTTACTTTAAGGCACCCACCTACTCACCTGCAGAAAACTAATATCTTATCCAAAGGCACAATACATAGAGGGCCGTGTTTTCTAAAATCACCAAGCACACATACATGCACATATGTATGCACATGCACCCACATGTGCATGCATATACAACCATATATGTCTAAGTGTGCATACATACACATTCCTTCTCCTTCCAAACGTATATTCCTTCTGCGCTTGATGAAAAGTATGCATAAATATTCACATAGCAACTCAAAGTGCATATTTAGTGGAAGGTAAGGATATGAATTTCTTCATCAGAATTTTGGCTGTTCTAGAGTCCAGAAGTGACCACAATTCACATAGCTTAAAAAAAAAAAATCATGAATCAATTTCTGCTCTGTCCATAGTAGTGAATATTGATAGGTTGCCTCTACTAGACAAACTGTCAGCAATTTCAGATACTTTTAAATGAGTTTTTTTAAAAAACACATTTGCGAAGTCAATTATTTTGAATCTCATCTGAGGCAATTAAAAAACATCCTGACATTTAAGGTGATATTTTTTCCCAAGTAAAATAATTATAAATAATACTAATTATGAACAAATCATTTAGTTACTCGCAGTCTGGTTCAACCTTTAGGTTAATAAACCAATCCATTAGAATTCATCTTGCTCAAAGGACCAATTTGTTTAAAAAAAATGTAGTGACCTTTTACCACAAGTGTGATTGATATTTTCTTTAACAATATTAGGACCGTCTTTCTCAGAGAAGATTGTGGTTCAGTCAAAGATATAGAAAATTCAGATGGTCTCACGTGTCTCCTGATGGTAATGAGGATACTGGACATGGTTGAAACCTTCTAATTTCAGATGCTACCTTAAGGAGACATCCGGAGGTCTCACAGAATTCACCAGTATTATTCCTCACTCCAGAAAACAAGTTTACATATTTCTCTCTACCTTTACTGTTTTGTTCTTACTAAACACGTATGGCAGAAAGTTGCATGTTTGGTCCACAGGCCAAGTCTGGTCAACCACAGTTTTACTGAAATAAATTTCAGTCTGTGTACATATTATCCATAACAACATTTTCTACCAGAAAGAGCTCTGTGAAGACAATGTAGCCCTGCAAAGCTGAATATACTCATTACCAGGCCTTTAGAGATACTTACAGACCACAAGGTAGAAGAATGAGGGGGAAAAAATAGGTATTTTTGAATAGCCACAACTCCTGTGTGGGCAGTACATGTGAATTTACTAAGTTTGCACATTCTACTGTAGCATCGATGGTTATGAAGCTTTCTTAGCTGAGGAAGAAAAAGGAAATCTACCTGTGGTGGTGCAGTCATTTAGTGGCATAGGTAGCGGCTGGCAGCCACTAAAGAGACAGAGAAGGAGTATCTCCTAGTCTTTCCCTAGATGCTGCCAATTGCCAAAGACGCTAGACGGTGAAATTCTTGACGCTCTGTTCTGATCTTATTTGCCCTTGGCTTGGATGAACCTTGGCTTATCTTCTCTGTCCCCATTCTCAGGACCAGGGCCGTGCGAGTAAGCAGAATGGAAAGAAAGCATCGTGCTTTGTAGTCAAACAAAGTGAGGCTTTATTACATCAGTGCTCGTTTCTCTATCTGCCCAGAGATGGGCGCAGTGGCACAGATACCCTGAAACAGAAAGTAACAGGCAAGTGTTTGTTGCAGAATAAGCTAGCTTATAAAAAGTTTGCCTTTTGAAACAGAGGATCCACTTTTAATTACATTTCTTTTTTTTTCTTAATTCAAGTTAATATCAAAATTATATCTCCCCCGCCCCTAAGCTTACGACATCTGCTAGCAAAGTAGGCCACCAGGAGGCAGATCTCAGGAGGAAGGAAGCCTGGGCCGATAAAACAAGACAATGGCTGTGTTCAGAGTCCAGAGCTTTCCTTAATCTTACGTCTCCACGAAAGGAGGTAAAGAGTAAAAAGAGAAGGTTGAGAACAAGAAACATCTACATTGAGCCTTCCCTGAGGATGATAAATTCGGTTTTCCCTTCTACCAGATTTATATTGACTGTTCCGTTTACCTAGCTGTAAGATTATGGCACTGACTAAGACTTTCGCTTCTCCAAGCAATGATTTATTAGAAAGTCAATGCTGTGCATGTGTCTATAACATACATTGGAACCTCAGTTGGGAACACAGCCTTCAGTGTCTTCCAAGGAGAAGAGGAAGCACTACTGGGTGAGAGCTGAGGAAGGGTAGATTTCAGACATCCATACACTGAAGGAGATGGCGATGTCAGAAGGACGGCGGGAACAAAGTCACAGAGTGAAGGGGAGGCTCTGTGTCCGTTCAGAGGACTCATCTGTGGGAGGGAGGTATTAAATGGAAGCGTGTGGTATTGGAGGAGAAGCAAGTATGTGAAGTAGCTTGGGCCCAGATTCTAGAGGAACTTGGACAATAGGTTTAAAAGAAGTTACATCTTGGAGCTGGGGAGAAGACTCAGTGGTCAGGAGCACTTTCTGCTATTGCGGAGAACCCAAGTTCAGTTTCCAGCACCCACATAGCGGTCCATAACCATCGATAACTCCGATTCCAGAGGATCCAATGCCCTCTTCCGGTCTCTTTGGGTACCAGGCCTGCACAGGGGACACATACATACAGGCAAACATTTATACACATAATTTTTTTTTTTTGAGAATTAAAAGGAAGTGAGATGTTACACTAGGGAGACAGCTCTGATGATAAACTCCTTGCTCTGAAAGTGTGAGGAACTGAGATCAGCCCTCAGCATCCCTGTAAAATAATTCTGAGAGCAGCAGTGCATGTCTGTAGCCCCTGTCCTGCGAGGGTGGAGGCAGGAGAATCCCTGAGGCTCATTGGCTAGCCAGTCTACCTGACTCGGTGAGCTCCAGCTTGAATGAAAGACCCTGTCAAAATAAAAAAAAATGAGTAGTGGACAACCCAGGAAGGCACCCAGTGTTGGCCTCTAGCCTCTACACAAATGCACAGGCTTACACATGCATGTGCGTGCACACACAAAATTAAGTCTTTGTCTATAGATGCTGGGGCCCGTTGACTGTGTGCAGGAGGCTGACTTGATCTACCGTTTGGAAAAGAGCATCACAATATTCCTTTGGAACTTGGCGGCAGTGCGCCAGAGAGAGAGACAAGCTGAGAAAGATGGGTCTTGGCCTCGCGTTCTCAAGGCGTGACTGATCTGTCGCAAGCCTGACTGTTGTAGGTATGGCACTAGCGGAGGGCTTTCTGAGGGCATTTATTTAATGGCATGCCAGTGGCACTTACTCATAAACCAAAAAGCCATTGGGCCAGAAATAGGGGTTTTGGTTACTTCCCCAGACAGGATGCAGTTTGGGTGATTATCCACATGACTCATGAGGTTGGGAAACATATCCTGCACAAACACACGCCCCTCCCCTCCAAGCAGAGTGACTCATGGCTTCTTCAGTTTGGTCTATGGAAGGCTTGGAAGTCCAGGCAGAGTCTGAGATGTGACGCTCAGTCATAAATCTGTAACATTTGTAATTACAAGAGAAACATTTCTCCCCATTCTCTCAACGGTCAGGCAGGAGGCATTTATTGAATTCTTACTATTTTAACACCGAGGATGCGACATTGCGAAACATAGTTCCTGCCATAAAACATTTCTAAGTTTAGTTGGTAAAGTGAATATAATGCTAACAGCAAAGAGAGTGTCCCACAAGTATTCTGGAGAATTCTAAGCTATACTAACGGGCCAGAGGGAAAAATTTATAGCCGTTATAGAAGAGGTATGAGACAGTCTTAACAAATACCATTCTTTATTTGACAGTTTAGCAAGTCGAAAGTCGAAATCACGTGGTTTCTATGACCTGGGCGTGGTTCTAGGCACGAAGCTTCATACTTTGGTAGAAGGTCCATTCTAACCAGAGGACTCTGTTAACAGTAACCCTGGTTTTTCCTCTTAGCCCCATGTTCCCAGAAATAAGACTGACCCAAAATATGCTTACAAATACCCTGGTCATATAACAAGGCTCTTCTCTGACTAGATATAACTTAAAATATCCCATTTATTCTAGCCTATATTTTGCCACATGGCTAGTTACAGGTGCTCAGGTACTATGGGTTTGTCTCGTCACATCCCTGCAAATCTCAGAATTCTTTCTCCTTCCAGATGCCCCACCTTCTCTTTTCTGCCCAAGCTGTAGGCCATAGGCTTTTTAATTAACAGGTGATGCATCCGTACAGTACACAAGGTATTCTCTCCACAGGATTCAGTAAATATCGTTAAGAATCAACGAAACAGCCTCGCCTCAGGGAGTTTCCATTCTCAGAAAGTGACATTTCAGAGAACAAGAGCTAGCCCCTCATTCCAAAAAAGAAGAATGTGTGTCAAAGTCAAGGAACCAACCTCTTGGGAGGGAATGGAGGAAGAAGCCTCAGCTATAGGATACCCAAGATGATAAGAGGGCCTCCTTTAACTCCTTGACACTACGTATTTATAGGGGGTCTGTGCAAATACCATGGCATGCCTGTGAAGGTCAGAAGACAACTTGAGGAATTGGTCTTCACTGTCCACCATGTGAGATCTAGGGATTGAACACACACCATCAAGCCTTACCTGCTGAGCCAGCTTACTGGCCAACAAAGCTTATTAATAAGGCGGACATATTTTGGGCCAATTTCCCTGCCTTTCTATAACTTGAGTGGATGATGGTGTGAGAGGGGTATCATGTGCACACACGTGTATAAGTGTGTGTGTGTGTGTGTGTGCACGTGCACACGAGCATATTTTTGTATTTGTGGTACTGGGTGTCAAAATCTAGATATATGCACGCTAGTTAAGCTTTATATCACATCTCTAGCCCTTGGTTTTCTTTATGTGTTTTTGCGTGTTCGAGATAAGACCTTATTACGTGTACCATGCTATTCTGGAACATGTGATTCTCTATCCTTGCCTCCTGATTGCTATGAGTACAGGCATATCCTGTCAGCCTGGCTGAGACAGAAATCATTCTTATTTGAAGACGCGTAGCTGTGAGTTCCCAAACATGACTCGGCCGTTTCCATCAGTGATCAGGACTTGGTGTTCTCATTGATAATTTTTCTGTGACTGCTCTGTACTCACAAGTGTCTTGAAGATGGAAAAGGGAAAACTATGACAGGGACATACTTTGCTTAAATAGTATTCAGGTCAGGTTCTGTAACAGGCAAATCTGCCTTGGAGGTCGGGTTTGATTCTCATTTCATCAAGATATCTAAAATAACCGGGTCACGAGGTGGTTATTGGCAGGGTCCTCACTGGGATGGGATTTGACCTACATAGGGAGAGAACCAGGACAGGAATAGTTCTTCAGCTCTTCACAGACTTGGAGAAATCCAGTTTGAACAACAGTAGAATCACAAAGCTGGGAGAGGCTCCATGTGACCTAAAGTGATCCTGGTACCTGCCTCCGGGCAGATATATGCCTGCCTGGAAGTTAATAAACATTCCAGAGCTCAGTATTTTAACAAAGGCTTTAAAACATATCTATTCTGGATACTATACCTCTGGGGTAGTGATGCTGACTAACCTTGGACAAAGCAGCCCTATACCTCTTCTCAGTGGTAGGACTCAGAATCTGTAGCATAGTCCTCTCAGATACTTGGTAAGAGAAAGAAATATTGTTTTTGGAGTATATTTTACATTTTCAAAAAAATAGCTGAAGTGTCATTTTCAATCGGCCCAGCTAATAGACCATTTTTATTTATTAAACATAAATTTAAATGTAGCTGTAAAATTGTGAGCGGATGTTTTCATTTGCAT
Source organism: Arvicanthis niloticus (assembly GCF_011762505.2). NCBI lineage: Eukaryota > Metazoa > Chordata > Mammalia > Rodentia > Muridae > Arvicanthis > Arvicanthis niloticus. The sequence continues at coordinate 9,800,340 of NC_133434.1, forward strand.
CATGACCGGCTTTAAAAAAGACTTACCAGAAATTACAAAAAATAATAAGTTCACATCCTCCCAGATGGCTAACTTGAGGTACAAGCATGCTGGGAAATGGTGCTATTTCTCACTCCACTTGGTAATTTGCTTAAGGCCAGGAAGAATGCTTCGTTTGTCTCTACATAGCTTACTCCAGAAGCAGGTGCATTCTGGGACTGAGTTGTTGAGTAAATTTAAAAAAAAAAAAAAACAGTGAAGTCATTACTTTGTGGTCATGCCATGATTTTTATTTTACTTTATTTATTTTTTGTCTATTTTGATATTTTCCAACAAATACAAACCACATTATTATCACCTTAAGATTAACTAGCTGACAGAAAGCTGGTTAAAGTAAAGCAGTCTTGGGGCTAGAACAATTGATTGGGGGAAGAGTTTGGATTTAGATAAACTGTTGGGAGTAGGATGGAAGGCGATGACATAGACATGCAAGCCTGTGTCTCCATATTTAAATGAAATGACTGAGCCAGTGGATGAGTGTTTTGGTTAGGGTTTCTATTGCTGTGATAGACACCATGGCCAACAACAAATTGGAGATGAATGATCTATTTCATCTTACAGCTTGAAGTCTGTCACTGAAGGAACTGTCTGTCAAGGCAGGGACTCAAGGCACAATCTATAGGCAAGAGTGAAAGTAGAGACCATAGAGGAACACTGCTAATTCCCTTGCTCCCCATGGCTTTCTCAGCATGTTTTCCTATAACACTCAGGACCAGCAGCCCGGTGGTGGAACCATCCAGCAAGCCATCCGGTGAGCCGGGCATTTTGACATCAATCATCAATCAAAAAAGGACACCTCCAGTGGCCAATCATCTCATGAGGGGATTTTCTCAGTGAGTGTCCTTCTTTCCAAATGACTCTAGCTTGTTTCAAGTTGACACAAAACTAACCAGTACAATGGGGAAGGATCCATTTGAGGGATGTAACCTCAAGCGGTCTTTTTGGCTCCTTTCTACGTATAAATAGTATGAGATATTATTTTTAGTGTCGTGCTGTTGTTGGCTAGAATCTTGTGTTTGTAAGAATAAGTCTGCTTAAACAAAAATCCAGACTCCAGGAAGGTATGGGTTACACCAAGCTCCAGAAATTACCTGAACCGAAGACTGACCCTTCCTCCCACCCCTCCTTGATAGATCTTTGACCCAATCCAGTGTCCCCTCACCCCTCTACCAATTCTGCCCTCAGGTGTACTTTCTTGTGGTGGCTAGATAATTTTTCAAAGCCTCTGGGAAGACTGCTATCCCAAACAAAAGCAGAGAATATGACTGGCCGTGCTATTAGACTCAGCAGACATGGTGGAGAGAGGGTTGGTTCGTCTAGGGAGAGCCTGTGGACTGTACGGTACACAATACAGCTCTGCTGGAGCCTGTCTTCCCTCTTTCCTGCCCACATACTCCTCTCAGCTCTATGAACATTATCTGCTGACTTTCCAATCTTCTTTCAAGACTTTGTTCAATTTTGCTTTCAGAGGCTTCACTGTAGGGATAGTGTGGCCTCTTCTTATCTTGGCTTCCAAAGTACCCCAACCCCACTGATGTGTGGGAAGTACACCTCATCATGCTCTCTTCACATGCTGCACTCTTCCATAAGACTTCTGGCTGTCTTGTTTGGTTTCATGTCCCTTTACTGGACTATGTATGCATGCCTTTCTCGTTGGCTAGCTTCTGGAGTTGCAGGAGAAACAATCTTTTCTCAAGCTGACTGAGGTCAATTAGGAAATGGATGACAAAGGACACCTAGAAGACATGCAGCAGAATGAGCAGTGGGTGCTATAGGAACATGGCAGCTGAGCAGTCTTCCTTACCGATCAGTGGTGTTAAAGGCTGGAGAGTTTCCAGGGTAGAAGGGAGCCTCCCTTGGCCTGGGCTGAGTGCTGAATGCACGCGAGGCCTGGAGAAGGGACATTCACTTGGGTAAGAGCAGCATATGAGAAAGTTGTAGGATACACAAGACCAGAGCTCTATGTTCAAATACAAAAAAAAAAAAAAAAAAAAAAAAAAAAAAAAAAAAAAAAAAAAAAAAAAAAAAAACCAGATAGAAATCCATAAATTAATTTTTAATAAGAGCTTTCAATAAGGCACTGATTTTATTGCATAATGTACCAGGAGTTAGAAAGCTAGAACATGGTTAGGTGAATCATGACATCATGACTGACTTTGGAAATCTCTCTCAAGGAAAATGGGCTTTGACTTGCTTCATGACGAGCTAAACCTGAGGCCTGAGTCTGGGTTTTGATTTTACTCTGCCAGGTATTACACTGGTCACAATCTTGCCCTCCGTAATCTCTACAACATGATCGGAAGACACTACAGTGCGTCTCTCGCAGTTACAGGGAAGATGAAAAGAGATGCAGTATTTATGTTAATTTACTTACTGGCTAAAATCTTGGTTAATGTCATTGCAAAATGCATAACGTAGTAATGAGCTAACTGTGTGTGTTTTTACATAATTTACCTCTGAGAACAGGAGAGCCTGACTCTGCTGCCCATGTGATGTATTAGGAATTATTCAAATGGTTTGGTCGTTGGGTTTAAGGTGCTCTTCCTGCGAAGATAGAAGTTTCACCCACAGACTTCTTCTCCCCATAAGACATTCCCTTGGGCATCTGTTGCCTCTTCTGTAGCCCACGATAAATGATATTGTGGCATTTTAAAGTCGTTCCTCCTGGTGGTCTTACAGAGAGAGAGAGACGTATGATTCCACTACATTAGGTGAGTCTTAGATCAGGTGTGAGAGAAACCAGGTAGCACCATCCAGTGAATGCATAATGTCCTGCTAAAGGAATAGGGGCTCTTTTCAGTGTGTGTCAAGAACTGTGGATGGAACTCATTGAGTGTAACGGACATATGCATTCAGGAACATGGTACAGATAACCATTCCCTCCGAGTGCTTCTTTAGTTCTGCAGAGTCCTTATGAGATGAGTGCCTGCCTTGTCTCTCATTACATCTGACACCAGCATTACACCAGCATTATAGGGGAGAAAGACTCCATGGTTCTTTACCGACTTGAAGGTGGCACTGAAAGAAACGTGCCATGGCATGTTAATAAGTTCTGACTTATTTCTGGTTGCTCCAGAGAATTCTAAGTGGAGGCTGAGATTTCCCAGTCAAAGGCATAGTCCTCATCATCTATCTTTTGGCCCATCCTTCTAGCTCTGATGCTACTGAGAAACGTCTCTCTAGGCCTTATGAAGGCAGAGAGCATGCTTACTTTCCTGGCATCGAGGTCAGTGAGATTTTGCTGTGAGCGCCACAGAAATCGGAAGGCATCTTATGATCAGACAAGCTTGAGAAGGCTGAGATTGTCGCTGTAGTGGACGAGACACACCAGGGCTCGGCTAAGGGCGCAAGATGAAACTGTTGCAGATTTCACTCCCTCCAGCTATTAGGGAATCATGTTAATTCATTCACGAATTACTTTAGAATTTTTATTTCAGAGTACTGGAGGACAGTTTGAAATCCTCTTAACTGCTAGCTAGTAGGAAAATCTGTTATTCTATTCTCATTTTTATTTTGTTATCTGAGATTTTTTTTTTAATGTATTAATCCTTTTCCCTGACTCTGAGATCCAACCCTGCTCACTGGACATGAGGCCTTTTTTTTTTTTTTTTTTTTTTTTTTTAAATACAACACTTATTTATTTATTTATTTATTATTTATTTATTTATTTTTATTAGTAACTTTTTAAGTTTGGTAATGCTCAATAACAAGATACCCTTACAATCAGAAGTGTAACCCAATACCCAATCTAGATATACCAATAACCTTTGACTGGAGGAGACATGCGAACATCTGCCTCCATGTTCCCCCCTCCCCCCTCTCTTGTCTCCTAGCTCCTCCTCTCCTTACTCTTCTTCTTCCTCTCCTTACTCCTCCCACCTTAACTCCTCCTACATATCACTCTTCCTGATAAAATTAAAAAAAAAACTTTTCTCTCAGAATACAATTAGAGGATAACTATACCAACTTGTATCAGTAAGGTACAAGATAGACCTAATACCCAGTCCATCATTTTGTTGACTAAACAGAACCAACATGAGGCCTTCTGTTGGCATGTGATCGACTCACAGGGGCCATACCCTTAAAAGAATACTTACTCTCCTCCTCTCGGTTTCTATCAATTACCAACATCACCTTAACTGAGGGTGGGACTTCACGTTCATTCCCCCTCCTCGTGCTGGGATTTTACATGTATTGACCCTGTGCAGGTCCTGTTCATTTTGTCACAACTGCTGTGAATTAACATTTGCAACTCTTCACTGTGGCCCGAACCCATCTTCTTGTCTTCACTGATGCTCTAAAAACCTCCCTGTGCTCTCTTCCACAACCATCCCCAAGCCTTGGGAGGAGAACATGCAATATAGACTTCTCACTTAGAGCTGAGCATTCTATAGTCTCTTAATGTCTGGATGTTGACCAGTTGTGGGGATGTAGTAATTGGTGACTGTAACTATAAGCCATTAGGAGTCAGTTTGGTATTGTGTCCATTTAGGAGCGTAATACGGTAGAGTCTACTAGATACTGCAGGCTATCAGACAAAAAGACCAGTGCCAGGATACCTCTTTTGGTGGTGGTGTCCAGTGAGGGCCCATATATATCCCCTCAAATATCACAGGCTATTAAAAATACTGCTCTTATAGATGTCAAGGCAAATGAATATTGTTACCTCAGACTGAGCCCCACGCTTTGGGTTAAACAAAAGTAGCACATGGTTTAGATGCAGACTGTCAAAATTTGAGTTCATTTATCCAGGAAAGCTCTGTTCCCAAAAATAATCTTAAAAAAAAAAAAAAAAAAATCCTACTTTCTTATTCTACTGGCTGAATTGCATGGAAAATCCCTAGAAAATGTTGAAATGAAGACGGCCCCTCCCTCTCTTCTGCCCTTTCGCATTTCCTAATAAAGAGGAAGTGTGGGTTTAATTTATAACTTTTCTAGCTTGTCTTTGATGAAACCTTTTGGAAATCTACTGGACAAGGGACGGAATCTTCACTAGTAGCTTTTACTGTAATCTCAGAAAACTTCTTTGCTCTCCTCTAGGTGTCTACTGTTCTGCATGCCCCATATTGTAATAGAGTCTTCCTACCATGTGCTAAGGCTATCTTTTCTTTCCTTTTCTTCGGAGTAGAGTTAGGGCAGTGCCAGGAGACAGTCAAGTCTAGTCGCCAGCCTGTCCTCTGACCTCCTCCACAAGAACTTTCCTTAGGCAACTTTATTTTCTCTCTATTGCCCTCCTCCCTTTTCTAGAATCTCTCCAGAACATATTCAACTCATAATCTACTGTAGCTCCTGAGAGGCAACCCTGGGACCCTGGCTCTACTGAGTTAAAATCTCAGATCAAACATGTCAATAATCTTTATACCCTTGATCATGTCACTTACTTTCTCCAGGTGTTCTTTGTATGCGTGACAAAGATGGCAGTGTTCTGACCTTTTCAAGGATTAAATGAAAAATCAGAAAGTTCGTATTCTGGTATCTAATCGCTGGAGGTTTGCATTGCAGTGTGCGTCTTACTTAATACATCATCTTAAAAAAAAGTTGTTCACCGCTTTCAGCTCATCCTCCTCAACTGTGCTTAGGGCCTATAAAGGGACTTATCTTATGGAGTTACTTAGGGAACTTAAGTTACTTGGAAAATTTAAAGTAGAACCCGAATGCTAATAAACCCTTGATTAATGTAAACTATTACTTTAGAAGGGCAGCCAGCACACTTGATGCCAGTGAGCCTAGATTAACTGTTGCTCCTCTTTCTGCTGATTCTGAGCTTTAGAGCTTTAGTGAGGCTGGTCCAGGTGCAGGTCTGTTGGCTAAAGGGATTTTTATGTGGAGCAGCGCGTCAATGATTGGTATTCACTTCTCTTACATGACACCAATGCCTTTTGGAGGAAAGTCTTCTTGGGAAGGTAACAAAGTCTCTGGATTTTCAAAAGCTTATGTGCTCTAAGTGTGGGGTTGGAGACTCGTTGTCTTAATTGAACACAGCAGACATTTTGTATCATGTTGATTTCCTCAGGATATGAATCAGAGAGAAAGAAGTGAAATCTTGTCCTAGGAAGAAAGGGAGCGATTGGCAGAAGACTTTTCTCTGGTAAGGCAATTTGCACACTTGTCCTTTTAGGAGTGAGTCACCGCCTATGATCCACTTCCCAGCAATGTCTAGGAGTTTCCAAATCTGGAGTTGACACTCCAGCCAGATAAGGGAGAGAGAAGAAAAGGTCTTATAATCCACCAATTTGCCACTCAGAGCCCTAAAAGGGAGCTCAGTGGAAATGTGTCTCCTACAGCCCTGCTTTTAGTCATTAAGATGGAGAATTAGTCAGTCATGTTCAAAATGACCATTTTTTCCAATAGCAAGCATTAATATTCCAGGAAAAACTAAACCACCTGAAATCTCTCCATCAGTCTTCATTTATTTCTTTTTAGCTATGATTTTATGCTAGCATCCATTTTTTTTTTATTCATTGCTATCGCATGGGCTGACCTAAGTTTATCTTAACAGCGACACTGAAAACTTTTTAAAAATGATCAAGACCTATTTTTTCTTTTTTCCTAATAAAAATTTCCAACTAATTAAAGGAGTTCTCTTACGCCCAGTTTGTCCAGATTGCAGGGTATTGGGGGTGGCTATCCTGAAAGTGTTTCCTAGTTAGTCTAATAATAGAATAAAAAACACTAAATATCTTGCCATCTTCACTGCGGTATGTTCAGGACTTGGTGTCATTCATGGTACATTACAAGCGTTTAAGATGTTAGTTGAATGAATGAATGCAGCTCTTATCTGTGTAGCTTTTAGTAATCTTTGGTGAGTCTTTGTTTCCTCAGAAACCCTATCTGGGTGGTCATGTATTTACCCACCTCCCATCCTCACCAGAATCTTACCTTTTTTTGATAAAACCAGTATATATCTGAGTGGAGGCTTACTTTCTCCTCAGGTTTCAGTTACATGATTTGATTGACATAACCTGAATATTTACTAAGCAGACCTATTAGTATTTGAAAAACCAGACATCCAGACTCAACCTCATACTCAAATAATGAAGAAGACATGTAGGTACCACTGCTAGCATGTTTTTCTGTTGGAAATCTCTCTCTGTGTGTGTGTGTGTGTGTGTGTGTGTGTGTGTGTGTGTGTACAAAATACAATTTGTCCAAAGTTTACTTTCATTTTCTGGTGACTCTGAATTCACATTTCAATCACCTTTCTACAAACTTGGCCTTTTCACATTATGTATTTGAATATAAAATATGAATGTGACATGAGATAAAAATTTTATCTATTTATTTATTCATTTTTTTTTAACAGCAGAGCACTGGGATTGAACCCAGGGCTTCACACACACTAAGCAAACACTCTATAACCAACACAGTCCCTATACTTCTAAACTCTTTATCACCAAGATGTCCTTGATCAAATGACCAAAGTGAGGATGTCATACAACTTGTGGTAAATCTTGGCTTCTCTTACAGTTTCTAGTTGTAGGATCAATAATGGTTACCTTTCCTTTCATTGCTTCTTTGGAGTTCAAGGTCAGCCAAGATAGATATTACTTAGCAAGGAGACAGAGTCTTAATCATTGATCTCATTTCAAGGAAAGGGTCATAATAGAAGATTATAAATCTCCACCCCTAAATTCAGGAGCTGGCCATGAGCAGATACTTAATTCATATTATTATATGGAACTGACATCTATAAAAAACAATCCAAGGACTGTGAGATAGACTTGGGATGTTGTCTACAACAATGGAGTCTTGGATAGGTTGATTGATCTTTGTCATTTGTAAGATGAGTCCCTGGGCTTCCTTTACAGAACTAAGGGGAATCTGTGAGTCCTGGAAGCAAGGCCTTAAGAATATTCTTTTTAGGTCAGGTAAATCTCTGTTCCTTATATTAGTAACTATCCAAATGGTGGTGTTCCTGTGAATAACCAAAGCCATGAGGCTCTTGGTGACTCACTTGTAGGTCAGAATTTTTACTAAGTGGTTTTTTTTTTTTGACAAATTTTTACAGCCCTCAGTTTCTAGGGTTACCCCCTACTTCACATACCAGTGTGCTCATGTTTACTGGTGCAATGTCATGGTCAACATGTTAGGAAATGGCTTCTTAAATTTCAGATTCATAAATCTCAACAGGAAGGTCCTGGAGCCAAGCAACTCAGCAGTGTTGTGAAATCAGTTAAGTTGGGGCTTCTGGCATATGTGAGCTGTCTACCGCTCTTATTAATCTGAGGTGGAACACCCAGACTGAGTATTTCACAAATGTTAGTACATGAGAGAAGTTCATTGACTCATTATTGGGTGCTGAGTGACTAAGTTCCTGCACTTGTCTGTGAAAGAAAGTCTGCACCTTAACGTGGTCTGACACAGAGAGTTATCACACATTTGCAAAGGGGCCGTTCATTGCCAATTCACAAACTGGATGAGACATCAGAATCACACATGGAAGACTTAGTATAGGTATTTGAATGCTATTCCCAAAGTCTCTGATTACTTACAAGGTGGGGTGGACACTAAGAAATAGCTATTAGACCAGGGGCTGGTGAGATGGCTCAGTGGACAAAACTGCCTCTTGTGTAAGCCTGACAACCTGAGTTTGATGCTCCCTGGAACCCACAGTACTCGAAAGAACCAACTTCTGAAAGTTGTCTTCTGATTTCTAATGCATACCCATGACACATGCCCCAACATGACTGTGGCACACATGTGCATGTGCATGGACACGCAAACACACCCACACCCACAAAATAATAATAAAATAATAATAATAATAATAATAATAATAATAATAATAATAATAATAATATTTCAATAAAAGAACTGTCAAGTGCTGCTAAAACAGGAGCATAGTGCTCCCTGGTTTCCCATAAGATGCTAATGGTAAGGGCTACTTACCACAGAAGCATGAAGACTTGAGTTCAGATTCTCAGCACCCATTTGAGAAGAGGGAAATCCCTGCACCAAAGAGGGGTGAGAAAAGTGGCTTCCTAGAGGTCAGTGGCCATCAACTTAGCAGAACCAGTGACACCTAGGTTCACAGAAGACATTGAACCCCATCTTCTACACGGATATGCACACATGTGCATTCACAACTGCACACATATATGTTCACGTCCACCTAAACAAATATATACATACAGCATACATACTTCTGATTGCCAATGAGGAGAAAGGAAAAATGTCTCATAAACTGAGACTTGTCTCTGAGGTGACTTTGCTTTGCTCTAAGTCAGGCTTCCAGCTCCTTCCTGACTTTTGTAGAAGTCACGAATGTGGTTCCGCTCCAAATTCATTCTTTGTTTATTTGTTTGTCTTTTACAATCTCATTTCCTGAGACAGGGTCTCATTCTGAAGCTCAAACTGGTATGGAACTCACTGTATAGTCTGAGACGACCTCATCCTCAAGGCCAATCCTCCTGCCTCAGCATTGCAAGTGCCGAGATGACAGGAGTAAGCCACCACATCTAGCTAAAACACCCTTAGATTAACTGAGAAATCTGTCATCTGAATCCTTAAAGCAACAGAAGGACATCTGCCTCTGTGCTCTGCCTGTGGTGTTTGCACCAGTGCCTTATCTAGGCTATCATTCCTTTCTCAACAAACGGGCACATATTCAAGTATCCTACATTCTGATCTAAGTGGACAGTAGACTATAATTCTCTATCAAGCCCTTTTGGGTCAGACTCTTATTTCACATAGGCATATGCTATTACATTAGGGTTTTTTTTTTTTTTTTTTTTCTGGAAACCATTTTTATTGATTGATTTCAGCTCAATACCCAGTGCTTGATTTAGCAGTATATGCCTATGTGAAATAAGAATCCGACTCAAAAGGGCAAGATATGATCCAGGCATGCACCAACCCTTGCTCTTGTTGAACCTGCATTCTAGCAAAGAGAGACAGACAATAAACACAAATAAAACACACGTGTCAATGTACTCTAGCTTTGGTAGTGGATCGATTGTTCTAGTTTGGCTTTCTGCTACTGTAATAAAATATTCCGGACCAAACCAACTAGAGGAAGAGAGGACTTATTTGGTTTCTATTTCCAGGTAACAGTCTATCCTTGAGAGAAGTCAGGGCAGGAACTTTAGTCAGGACTGAAGCAAAGATGGAGGAAAGATGTTTCCTCACTTCCTCTGGTTCATGCTTAACCAGCTTTTTCAAACAACTCAGGATAGCCTGTTCGTGGGTGGTATCACCCACATTAGGCAGAGCCTTCTCATGTTAATCAATATCCAAGACAATCCCTTTAGACAGGGCTCTAAGAGAAGCTAATCTGGACAAGCCTTCAGTTGAGACTTTGTCTTCCTAGGATAGTGCACTGAAAAGAACAATTAACCAGCAAACAGATGGTGGGTTTTTTTTTGTTGTTGTTGTTTTGGTTTTTTTTTGGCAAGGTGAGAAGTGAGGTCTGAGGCTGTGAAGGCAGCAGGAGAGTTGTATGTCTGGTTGCAAGTTTCCACAGGGGTACCTTTTGCGCAAAGGCCTGATGAAGGTGAGACCAAAACTTTATGTCTGGGGCAGAGAGGGTCACAGAGGAAAAGATCAGACCAAGGCCCAAAGGCAGGGATGCACTTGGTACATTGCAATACCCTAAAGAGGCCAGCAAAGTCAAACTAGTAGCTTTATAAATCACTAATAAAGACTTTGGTTTTAATAATTCAGTCAAAGTCATTCAAATGTCCAGAAGGAGCTACTAAAATATCACGATGGTATTAGGCTTAGTAGGATAAGGATAGAAGTCAGGAGACTATATAATTAGCTAAATCAGAAGATTAAGTAACTCTGGTCTTCGGTTGGCCATTAGAGGTGGTGAGATGTTGCCTGATTCTCACACACTGTGAAAGTAGAATTTCACAGGACTTCTTGGTAGGTTGAGTGTAGAGGATAAGATTAAAAAAAAAAAAAAACAATTTAAAAAAGGAGAAGAAACTAAGCTGTGATGTCATCACCTAAAGATATGAAAATACTATTGATTAAGATGGCTATAGAGAAATTGGGATTCTGGCTTTGGACACACTGAATTTGACACAACTATTAGAAAGATGGCTGCAACTCTTAAGCTGGTTGTAAATTATGTATGTGTGAAACTATGTTGAGGATTTCTGCATTCAAAGGGTAGATTCAGAGATAGTGAAATGGCTCGATAGTCTGGCTTCCCGACTGGACAACCAGAATGTGGTTCCCAGGGTGCAAGGAATGAACTGATTCATGCATGCTGTTCTCAGACCTTACATACTCATACACATACATACACACACACACACACACACACACACACACACACACACACACACAAATAATAAATAAATAAAAGGTAATAAAATAAATGAAAATGGAGTTATGGTGGCTTTTACATTGTTACTAAAACCATGAGGCAGAATGAGATTTGTAAGGGAGTGGGTGTAGCTAAAACTGAGAGGACAAGTCTTGTTTCCTCGGTATTAAGAAGTCAAGAAAACAAGGTGGGTGGAAGGAAGAAAAGAAGGAAGGAGAAAGGAAAGACAAAGAAAGAAAGAAACTACTTGCAGAGGTTCAGTGTCCTGTTAATCAATAGAGAAAGAATCTTTGGGCTAATAAGATAGCTCAGTGGGTAAAACCCTTGCTAAGAAAGCATGAAGACCTAGGCACCCATGTAAAACATGAGGCTCCTTAGCACCCATGTAAAACAAAGGCAAGCAAGCTGGGCATGGCTTCGTGTGTCTGCAGTACTAGCATTGTGAAGTGGAGACAAGCAGATCTTGGAAACTCACTGGCCAGCTGGCCTAGACAAGATTAGAAGCTTCCAGTTCAATGAGAGACCCTACTCCAAGGGGGATAAGGTAGAGAATGATGAAATAGGACATCTAATGTCCTTCTCTTGCCTCCACATGCTCACACTGGTACACACATGGAGGCGTGTGCCCCCATTCATGCATGCACCACGTGCGTGCGCGCGCAGACACACACACACACACACACACACACACACACACACACACACACACACGCTGCCCCCCACCAACACCCATAGACAGAAAAATAAATATATACATAAAAAAGAGAGGAACTGTCTCAAGTAGAGGGCCGTGAGTAATAGGATCAAACACCTTTGATATTTCCAGTGTGAGGAAGAATGAAAATCTCTAGTGGGGTTCCACAACTGGACATTGTTAGTGATCTCAAGGAGAACATAATTGGGCCCAGTGGTGATGGGGAAGACCTGGCTTAAGTGGCTTCTGAAAGAACGCTATAAGCCTTGGGAATATCAAGAAAGCCAGTTCTTGGGGAGCTGAAGAAATGACACGGAAACAGGTAGACCAAAAAACTAGGTCAAGCCCAGTGTTTCTTTTGTTTGAGTGCTCTGAAAAGAAACCGCAGTGCGTGTGGAGATACAAGTGCTCTCGTAGACAAAGATGGATTAATGTTTTCGGACAGACAGGAAGAATTCCTTAAGCAATTTTGCTGGGTTTGCAAACAGGGATGGTATCTAGTGTCCACACAGAAGATCTGGCTTCAGTTAAGAGACAGCTATTTTCCTTAGTTAGTGAAAGGAATACGGCTAGTAGGAGAGTCAATGTAAGGTTGAAACCCTGTATACAATTTCCTTTGGTTCCTTTAGTTTCCCCACAAAGTAGGGAACATTATCTCTTAAAATCTCAAGAACTGTTCAAAAGGAAATATGGTCCAAGTATAAGTACAAATATTTGCTCAAAAAATAAAATGAAGCCAAGCACAACAGAAAAGGTATGTTATAAATGTTCCTTGTAAGGAATTTTTCTAAGTGGACTGGTGGACTGGGATTTTTCAAAAGGGAGTCCATTTTTTTTTTTTTTTTTTTTTTTTTAAATCTAGGGCCTCTTCTTCACTGGGACACATTTCTGTGGCCAACAGAGAGTCTTCAATGCTCTGTTCATCTCCGTGACTACTAAATAGAGATCTCTTGAAGGCTGGCATTTGTTGTCCATGGCGGTTCAGAGTTTTCATGTTGATATTTAAAGAAAAATGTTGAGGACTCATCCCAGTATTGAAGTCACTAGATTGCAGTGTCAATGGGATTATTGCGTGTAAAATCCTTATATTATAGTACATGGCCTATAGTAACCTTAGATAAGCTTTAAATAACATTTAAATGAAATGATGAGTGATAACAGAATTCTTTAGGAAATGCCCAGCAAAACTAATCAAAAGTGGGGAACTGCTTTTTATTAGTTTTTTTTTTTTTTCCTTTTGTTTTCAAGAGGTGGGCATACAAGGTTACTACAGCCAGCGTTATTTTGTTGAGAACCAAGACTAAGCCACAGAACTCTTTAAGAGCCACGTGGGTGCAAACACACGGTTCCCTTTTATTTGTCAGGCACAGGGGTAAGCATCTTAAGTGCACATCTAATTCGGTTCTTGTGATAGGCCTGTGCCAGAAGTTGTATTAACCCAGTTGTATGGTTGAAGAAATCAAGCTGAGGAGACGCGATTAAGCACTTCGATGGGAAAGCTCCCTGCAAATTGTTAAGTAAATTAAAAGACTCACCCTATCTACTAAGCTGTCCATACAAAGAGCAAAAATCTCTGACCAAGGTCACTATGGGATTTGATTCTTAAGCTCCAGGCTTCTGTTTTGCTCTGCTAAGTTATTGACTTACTCATCTCAATCCACACCCAACTCAAATACCTGTTACTGGTTTGGTCAGATCTGGGAAAGTCAGCTTGTTGGAGGCAGTGACGACTTCATTGTTGGTGATGGCACTGAGTCTCTACTTCTGAACATGTGTGCCGAGAACTCTGGTATTGATAAAGGTTGGGGGCAAAGGAAAATCATGTGGGATACCCTCCGTGTTCCGGAAAACCAAACCATGTTTTCTTCAGAACCTGTCTCAACATCATATTAGTATTCTGCTGGCTGATGAAACAGAGCGTTTCCCCCCCCACCCCCTTCCTATAAGAATGCCAAAATGAAGAGGGACAGGAAGCATAAAGTAACTGTTGAATGTTGTTGTTTACTATTTAGAACAAGAGACTATCAATTAGATCTGCAAGCATGCTTTTCTTCAACGGAATAACCAATTGCTGTGGGTTCTGGTAGCTTTTTTGGAGAATTTGAAGGCTGTCTCAGCTCATTCATTAATGATAATCAGTTTTTGAACATTGAAGACTCTCATTTATGAATGAAGAATAAAACAGCAGATAGAACATCTTACAAATGTCATTCACACCTGATTTTATTGTAGTGCGTGCACACACACACATCAAAAACAAAAACAGAGCAAAAAACAAAACAAACACCAATGCAAGCACTCTGAAAACTCAGTGTGGAAATGATGAGTCTCTTGCCTTTTACCCCTTTCAGGTCTAATTTTTTTAGGACGTGAAAAAAAAGTAAATCTTGCAATCAGTCTGAAGCTGGCCACCTAATGTGACGACTCTACGGCAAGCATCAAAGGGGCTCATTCTTTCTATGACTTGGCTCTGGGGTAGGACAGAACATTTTCAGTGGGGAATAAGAAAGACAACTGCCTGGATTTCTATTGGGAACTAGGTATGAAACAACTACGTCCACTTATGTGAGGGATTTCCTTTTCTTTTGTCATCAACAGGAAACTAAGCAAACTGACTCATCCCACAGAGGCCAGGGGACAGCAGGAGAAACTGAAGGTGGTTTTAGCACAGAGCTTAATCACTAAGATTAGCTGAAGATAAAAGATATCTACTTAGGATCTTCTTTATCCTCCTAAGACTTCAAAATCTGCTTCTCATCCATGATGGACAACGTCCATCCCTTACACCCAGAAACAGGTCACTTCAGTGAATGCTCATGGGTCCAGATGGGACAAAGGTCTTTCTTCCTCTACATCGCAAGCTCTGCTTATAAAACACATGCAAGTGACTGGATATGAGGATTGATCTGTTCCGAAATTTCTCATTGCCCACTGGCCAACTCACCAGTTCATTTTAGCTTGTTGTAGGAGGTCTGAAATCCTCAGAGAGAGGGAATGAGAAAAAAGTGAGGAGGGTTGAGATCCAAACTGCTTTCTTTGGTCTTCAGGCCATCATCTGAGGTCATCAGAAGAGCCCGGCGTTCATGTTCACCTTTCTCCCACTCTCGGTAGCTTCCATCCGTCAGTTCCTCGGACACTTTGTCTTAGTTAGGGTTGCCATTGCTATGAAGAAACACCATGACCAAGGCAACTCTGTAAAGGCAAACATTTAATTGGGGCTGGCTTACAGTTTCAGAGGTTCCGTCCATTATGATCAAAACAGGAATCATGGCAGCACGCAGGCAGATACAGTGCTGGAGAAAGAGCTAAGAGTTCTCTCTTGATCCTAAGGCAACCAGAAGAGACTCACCCTTCTGTCCCCCGCAAAGCCCACCCCCACGGTGACACACTTCCTCCAACAAGACCACACCCACTCCAACAAAGCCATACCTCCGAGTAGTAGCATTTCCCATTGGCCAGGCGAACTCAGAGCGCCACACTTGCTTAGTGTTTGTTTTCCGTGATAGCTCAGTCTTGTTCTGAGGTTAGGGGAAATAAATACTCAGTTTCATTAGCAATTCTTTCAACACGTATGTGTAATTGTCACTCTTTGTCAAGCGTTGAGTCACTTCCAAAGCCTAGCCACATTCCAGAGACACTTCATTTTCTTCACTCTCATTCTTAAAAAGAAACAAGGGAAAATAAACCCCCAAACCAACAGAAAACCAAAACCACCACCGCCAGCAGTCCCTTTGAGGATAAGAAAAAGCTTATTTGAGGAAGTGCCTGCCTTCTTTGCAGACACTCTAGGGCCTGTTCAATCCCTAGTTTACCTGTAAAAATGCCTGACAAGTTGGCCTGAGCTAGTAATACTAGGACTGTTGGTTGGGGGGGAGGGGACTGTGGGGGGAGCCAGAGTCAGAAGGAGCCCTGAGACTCTCTCAATAGATACCTGAGCCTTATTGCTGAGCTCCGTGCCAGTGAGGGACCCTATTGTATAAAAGGTGGGTAGCATTCCTGAGGATGACACCCAAGATTGTCCTTTGGTCTCTATACACATACGTACATACGTACACACACACACATATACAGAGAGAGAGAGAGAGAGAGAGAGAGAGAGAGAGAGAGAGAGAGAGAGAGAGAGAGAGAGAGAGACACGCACGCATGCACACATGCAGGCATACAAACACACAAATCCTTTTTAGAAGTCTTCTTTTATTTATTTATTTATTTATTTATTTATTTATTTATTTATTTATTACTAACAGTCTTATTTTTGAATGATACTGAAAAGTCTAGGTAAACTTGGCTACCTCACATCTCCATAGGTGAGAATAATTCATATTTCTATTATGCAAGCATTACTCAAGAGTATTTTTTTTTTCCCAAATTCATGCAAAAGAACTGCCTGTTTGGTCTTTAAGACACCACCAAAAATTTTGAAGAGAGAGACGACCGTGCTTCGTGTACATCACATCTTTGGGGTAATCTTACATGTGCCCTTCCCCTTCAACAAGAGCTGAGTTTCCTCCTTGGCAGAACGTTCTAGCAGCTGGGTCTCATTTGCTTTGCAAGGACATCTGAAGGCATAGCTATTTTGGAAACTGCTTAGCATATGGTATAATTGTTTTAAAGTACTTTACAGTTTGCATGGTGCAGTCCCATTATTTCATGCAGTCATTTCTTGCAGATATCCAAGACGATTTACTTTCACTTGTTTTCAGAGAGAGAATCGGAAGTACTAAAAAAAAAAAAAAATCAGCTTGGCAGGGCCATTTACCTCACTCCTGAATGAATCAACAGACAAAATCTTTCCTTCAGATGCTTTAATACATATGCCCAGAAAGCCTTGTGCCTTTTGACCTAAATAGGTAGATGGATAATGTGCTGGGCTTCACAGGCACATGTGGTATGGTTAGTCTTATGTCTGACCTAGTGTATCCTACATGCTTAGGTATTGGGCCATAGTTAGAAAAGGATGCTGTTTACCTATCATTTCTTAAAGGTGGTACGGTGGATCATTTAAAGCACCAGTTTTAGAATCAAATTGTATGGATTTAAATCTGCATCCTCAACCCTTATGAACTTTGTGACCCCACCCACCCATTGAATGACTTAACCTCTCTGGACCACATTTTTTTTTTTTTCTCATTCAGGAAACAGGAGCAGTAGTTGCTACCTTGGGGAAGTTGTCTGGTGACATTTACTTGTGCTAAAGTACCAAGGACAGCATGCTGCCTGCGTGTAGCCCTCAGTAAGTGTTAGCTTCTCCTTTGTTGCCCAACTGGTCATTTTTATCTTGAGGTTCATTTAAATTTGTTTGTAGTCAAGATTGGGGCTGCTTAGTGATTTTTCAGAAGTAATTGCTAGTGTTTTGGGAACCATATTAATGGCAACTTCTTAGTCATTCTGTTCTTTAAAGCACAAAGCAGTGATGTTTTCAATCCTGAATAATATAATGCTGACAGAGACCTGCTCACTGATGCCCCTGGTACTTCCAGGCAACTTTTTTTGGAATGATACCACACAGAATAGGGGGAAAAGCTGGCATGGATTTCTTAAAGATCAGGGTGAACACAGTGTGGAGAAATAGATAACTGGTGAGTTTCTGGAACGTATAGAACTGAGGATTATGTCTCTGATTTCTATGTGGGGGAAACAGAGGCACGGAAGAACAAAGTGTCTTGCCCAGTGCCTCAGTTTCTTTTCCCACTGCTTCGGTCATAGTCTCTGACAAAAGCAATTTAAGTGAGTTTGAATTTGTTGGGCTCACAGTTCACGTCACAGTGTATCATGGTGGGGAAGTCAGGGCAGCAGGAGTTTGAAGCAGCCATTCACAATGTATCCATAGTGGAGAATCAGAGAGCAAGGTGCCCATGCAGCTGTTCAGTGCTTGTTCTCCACTTATACAGCTAAGATCCTTGTCAGGGAATGGTACCACCCAAGGTGGGTGTGTCCCCCCAGTTCAATTAACATAATCAGGGTAATTCCCTAACTCTAATCATCACAACTTTTGCTTACCCAGTAAGTGTGTCGCGCTAGGCTCTTCTGGGTGCTAAGATGTATGCATTAGGATGAGGTGGCTCCTACAAATGGAAATGGTAGTTCCCTAGTGCAGAAGTTTTCAATCTGTGGGTTGTGACTCCTTTAGGGTCAAACAACCCTTTCTCAATGGTCACCTAGGACCATCAGAAAACAGATATTTACACTTTGATTCGTAACAGTAGCAAGATCACAGTTATGAAGTAGTAATGTAACCAAATGAATGATTTGGGGTCACCATAACAGGAGGAACTGTATTAAAGGATCACAGCAGTAGGAAGGTTGAGAACCACTGCTCTAGTAAGATTTGTTCCTATTTGCCTAGGACATTCCCATGGTGTGAGGTATGTTCTAGGAACTAATTCAGTCTTGGGAAAGTCTAAGAGTGTCGGTCACCCTGACTCCATGCTGCGTATTTTCGTCTTGGTGTAGACATGGCAGACACATTAGACATGAAGGCCCCTTCACAGTTCATGGACTAAAGACTATGATCAATTCTGATCATATAAGGTCCAGTCCATAGTTTAGGTTATTAGAGAAGAGCTGCCCCCAAATAAGTCATGTGACTGTCAAGTCCCGTGAATGAGAATTTTGTGTTCTCTGTCATGCTGGTGCATTGGTGTACATCTGGTTCAAAGTATAAGCATATGCATCCATCGCTGTCAGGTTGTGTGAGGATGAAAAACACAGTATGTGGATCACTTATATTTCTTTAAAAGTTTCATTTTACACCCAAGACGTAGTATTTTATTTTGGAAGTGACCACCAATTAGGATACATTTCTCTTAGAAAACATCCAATGAAAACAAAGCAGTCTGAGAAAGGTAATTCTTTGGTACCTTAATATTAAGGATGGGCGGGGGAGAGCTCAGTTGATAAAATGTCTGCCTTATAACATTATGACGACCCGAGTTCGATCCCTCTCACCCATGTAAAAAAAATCTGAACATGGTGGTGTGCATTTGTAACTGAAATGCTGGGGAGGGTGAGCCAAGCCATTTTCCTAGGGCTCACTATTATTATTATTATTATTATTATTATTATTATTATTATTGTTATTATTATTAGCCATCCCAGGATAATAAGCAAGCCCTCGTTTCCAGCAAGAGGCCCTGCTTCAAAAGAGAGGTAAATGACTCATGAACACACACACACACTCACACACACACACACACACACACACACACACACACACACACAGATAGTAATATAAAATAGAAAAATAAAGAAGTAAATATATACCAAAGTGTAAAAGCACATCACTGGGATTTAACTAGAAGTAGTATCGGTGACCCTTACATGTACAAAACTATTAAGTAAGGAGCCCACTCAGAAACTAGGGAATTTTTCAAAATCTAACTCTTGCCGTATGCTTTCATGTCATACAGAGCAGAACTTTGAAACAAACAATTGTGCTTGTGCAGAATTTAAGAGTGTCTTGTTCATTTGTCTAGAGCAGCAGTTCCCAGCCTGGGGGTAGCATCCCCTTTTGGTGGTTGAATGACCCTTTTACAGGAGTTCCCTCATTGAAAAACACAGGTGTTTATAGTATGATTCATAACAGCAGCAAAATTACAGTTAGGAAGTCGAAACAAAAGATAATTTTATGGTTGGTGGGTCATAACAACAGAAACTATTAAAGGGTCACATCATTAGGAAGGTTGAGAACCACTGGTGTAGAGGCAACTAACCAGAATTCAAACCAATATATGACCTTTAACCATCAAAAGGGAGACTTTCCCACAGACTGGTGAAGCAAAAATAAATAAATGTATGTAGTATGTATTGTCCTGGACAAAAATAGTAAAACAAAACAAAACAAAACAAAACTTTATGTTAATAGAAAGAAGTAATGTGCATTCAGAGGGGGTTTTTAAAATATAACCGCTCTTTTTTTCTTTCTTTCTTTCTTTTTTTTTTTTTTTGCTTGGAGCACACAAACTTCTGACTCTTGGAAACTGTCTAAATATGTCCCACACTCATTTTTTTTTACCCCACAGGACCTACTGCAGCCCTGGGCACATGGTGGACACTTAATAAACTCTTAAATTATATTGAATGTCCTTTGTGTTAATACTAATGCCGTGTAACATAATGAAAGGCAAGGGAGTGGGGGCCTGGCTTACCATTCTACAGTCAACTTTTCCCCAAGGGACCGACTGCTTTACCTCTCAGACTGAAGCAAAGAACTCATTCAGAAGCAGAGCTGAGGGCTGTTGGAGTTATTGTTGTTTATATTTCCCTGGACAGAGGAGTAATTATATTGGCTTCAAAGGCCTTTTCTTCTACCTTCCATCTTGGTCTGGTGGTGCAGGAAGAAGGTTGTTCTCTGTTCCTGAGTCTTGCAGATGGAAACCCAGAGGAGGGGACTGTTTGCCCAAGGTCACAGAGTTAAACCTTCTCAGATATTTGCTAACCCTGGCTGAATTTTCCCAGACCTCACCAGAGCAGAACGGTAGATAATTTCTTTGAGTTGATTTTAGGTTAGGGGATGGCATCCTTCCCGTAGCCTTTCCTTCCATGTTCATCTCGATCCTAGCACAACTGAAACAACTCTACTTCCCTCTCTGTTGCTTGCCAATGACCCTCTCTCTGTTCTCAGCCGAGACTCCTGTGTCTCCGCTCTGAGACTGGAAGTCAAGGAAATCTTCCTGATGGTTCAATGTCCTCTATCTCTATGAGGATATGTGGATCAGATCTGCTGCTTTTATCACAGAGATACATGACAAAGCCTGGCCCCTATTCCTATCAGGGTTCAGTAGTGTGAGTCAGACTTTGTTTTATGGTTAATTTAGCTGGCGAGGCAAGCAAGCTTAAATTCGGGAGGAGAAACACCAAACTGGAACAAACCGAGATGGTAGCTCAAATAGGACTTCCTGGAAGACAGATTGCCCGTGGCTCTCAGAACATCATTCCCTTGATAGTAGTGATACAGACAGAAAGTAGAAAAATGACAGTGGTGTCTGAAGGGCTTATGAAGGTCAAAGAGTTTTCAGAACTCAGTGTCACAGAGGGGACGTCTGTTGGATATTTTTTTTCAGGCCCCTTTCCTTTAAATCTTGCTTACCCTCGGCTCTGTGAGGAACCAGGATTTATGGACCAGCGACAGGTGATTCTTATGTAAGGATGGAATCTCGGGTGTGATAAATTTGGTCTTGAGAAGGCTCAGCTCAGACACTGCAGATGGCTGTGTCAGGGTGACGGAGATAGAGAGTGGCAACCTGCTGGGCTATCCGCTGTGTGCAAAATGGCCACTCGGTGCAGAACTGTCTGTACCAACTTTCCGTGGCCTCAAGGTCATGACTAAGGACACTGCAGGCTTGACGTTCGTACTAACAGTTTTGTCTGCTGCTCCTATAGTTGCTGCCACTGACACACAGAGGGTCCTAAAGAGGCAGGTAGAACGAATACCTTTATAATTCAGGTCACTGTCTATTCCGATAACTCCTGTGAAGGGTCAATTCTATGCAAAGGATCGCTTATCATAGAGAATTCCACCAGGCGGATTGAGCTGGCTGAGGAGATATTGTTTGGAACTTGTTCCTTAGTATGTGTGTGTTCATGTGTGTGTGTGTGTGTGTGTGTGTGTGTGTGTGTGCACATGCGTGTGTGCCACTGCCCTCTGCTCTTATATAATCCCCATATAATCTGTCTGCCCTCACCATCTCCCTTGCCTGCCATTTGCAGGTCTCTTTCTACCCAGACCCTACACTCCTCCCTTCTTCACAGCGCGTCATCTACAAATACCGATACTTTAACCCCTTCCTCTCCTGGATACCCTTGTCTCATTCCTGATACTTTCAGTGTTGTCCTGATTACTATACTGTTCGCTTATCATATATAAACTTTACTATATTGAGAACTGCTTCTTCTCTTCCTAGTTTCTAAAGGGTTATTTATCACGAACGGATGCTAAACTCTTTTAAATGCAGTTTCCTATTGAGATGATAATATGAGATCTGTCCTTAAGTCTATTTTCTTCTTTTTTTAAAAATAAATTTATTGGATATTTTATTTACATTTCAGATGTTATTCCCTTACCCCATTTCCTCCCTGTCCAGGAACCCCCATCCCATCCCCCTTCCTCCTGCTTCTATGAGGATGTGCCCTCACCCACATGCTCACTCCCACCTCCCCACCCTTGAATTCCCCTACACTTGGCATCCAGCCTTCATGGGACCAAGATCTCTCCCACCTATGCTGGACAAGGCCATCCTTCCCTACATATACAGCTGGAGTCATCGGTCCCTCCTTATGTGCTCCCAGGCTGGTGGTTTAGACCCTGGGGAGCTCTGGTTGATTGGTACTGTTGCTCTCCTCATGGAGCCACAAACCCTTTCAGCTCCTTCAATCTTTTCTCTAACTCCTCCATTGGGAACCCCTTGATCAGTTCAATGGTTAGCTGTGAGCATCCGCCTCTGAATATGTCAGACTCTGGCAGACCTCTAAGGACACAGCTATATCAGGCTCCTGTCAGCATGCACTTCCTGGCATCCACATCAGCGTCTACCTTTGGTGACTGCACATGGGATGGATACCCAGGTGGAGCAGTCTTCAGATGGCCCCTCCTTCAGTTTCTGTCCCACACTTTGTCTCCATATTTGCTCCCTTGAGTCTATTTGCTTCTTGTGTTGTGTTTATTGATTTGAACATGCTGAAAAAATCTAACCTTGGAAGGTGGTGTACTACCTTCTTAATATGATTGTGACTTAGATTTGCAACTGTTTTATTGTGACTATCTGTGTCTATGTTCATCGGGAACTGGCCTACAGCTTTTTCATGTGTCCTTATGGAGTTTGATAGCAGGGTAGGGTCATCTGTGTATAATGATTTTAGTAGTGAGCCTGCCTTTCGTAGTTTAAGGAGCATTGACATTAGCTCGTCCTCAATGGTTTGGTAGAGCTCAGTAGGATTCCATTCTCTCAGGAACGTTCATGGTGAGGAGATGTTTTACTGCCACTTCTATCTCACAGATTTCCATAGATCTGTTTAGATTGTTTCTGTCTTTTTGATCTACTTCTGGTAGGTCCTATGGGTTCAGGAATTATTCTGTTTCTTCTAGATTTTCTAGGTTTTTTTTTTTTTTTTTGAACTATACATTTTCAGAGTATTCTATAATGAGAGTTCATTGGAATCTGCAGTAACTTCCCACTTCTTCAACTATATAGTTTTAATCTTTTTTTTATGTTTTATATTTCATTGGTTCTGTGTCTTGAGATGTTAGGGTTATTTCATTAATTACTGCCTAGTCTCTATTATTATTATTATTATTATTATTATTATTATTATTATTTTGCTTCCTGCTGCTTTTGGGTTTGGCGCTGCTGTGCTTTTCTCAGACCTTGGGATGCACCCTTAGGTTAATTTGAGATCTTGCTGGTTTTTTAATGTGAGCACTCACAGCCAACAGTTTCCTCTGGGAACCGCCTTAGCTGTATCCCAGAGGCTCTGCTAGGCTGTGTTTCCAGATTCATTTGATTCTGAAAACTTTTAGATTTCTTCCTTGCTTTTTTTCCCCTCAGGGACACACTGGTTTCTCAAGGTCGTCCTGCTCAGTCTCTTTGCATCTGTGTAGTTTTGTACCTTTTCTTGCTGTGGATTTCTAGATTCAATTCTCCCACTTTGATAGCATGCAATACGTGATTTAGGTTCTTTTGTGATTGTGAATAGCTACTCTGTGACGTGGAGTGTGTTGTATTTACAGTAGGTTCCATGGGATGTGGAAGAAAAATGTGCATCTCCTATCTGCTAGGTGGGATACTCCTAGACGCCTGTTCAGTCCACTGGATCTGCAAGGCTGTTCAACTCGGAAGCTTCTGCATTTAGCTTTGAAGACCCGTGTAAAGGCGAGAGTGAGCTATTAAAGTCACCATGTTTGATTACGCCAGGATATATGTTTCTTGTTCTACTCATTAGTGTTTGTTGGATGAAATCTGGAGTCAAAATACTTGATATCTAGATTTACATTTGTTATAGCTCTTGACGAAGAATTGGAAGAATTGTTCTCTTTGTTATACAGCGGTCTTCTTTCTTTCTTTGGACTTGTTTTGATTTGAAGTCTATTTTGTCAGTTATCAGAATAGGTACAGCAACTTGCTTTTTTTTTTTTTTTTTGGTAGAGTACTTTCCATTCTTAGACCCTCAGTCTGTAGGTGTCTTTGGTAGTAAGCTTTCTTTGCTGGTGACAGCAGGTGATGGTTTTCTCGTAAATCCCTCAACCACTCTGCATCTCTTTATGATGCTAAATTTAGGCTATTCCCACTTATTATATAGGAGGTGTTTCCTGGGAGGTCCCGGTTATTTTATTGGTTGGTTGTTGACTGTTTATCTTTTTCTGTCCTCCTGCTAATATTAGAGGTTTGCTGGTTACTACTGTGCTGCCTGTGGTGGATTTTTTTTTTTTTTACTGTAATCTAGCTCTCTGTTGATAAAGTAAGAATCTTGATTAGAGTATAGCAAGAAGTCAAGGAGGAGAAACACAAAGAAGAGGATGTATGTCAGAATAACAACTTTCTGAGTCTTCAAAGCTTGGTATACAGGGGTCAGGGATGAATTGAGCTTTTCTGGCTCTCAAGCTTAGGATGCAAAGGTCAAGGGGTGAGTAGAGATTGCAGACTCTGGTCTTTCGGATGATATAGGCAAGTCTTGAAATGGATTTGAACAGATGTCTTGTCTTCACCATGCCTGTCTGCACATTAGCTCCTTCCCTTCTTTGCATACTAAAAGCTTTTGTGATCCGATAGATAGCCAGCCTTGGAATCTATGAGCCGGGCAGGTTCCTTCACTCTTGCCAATCTCTCCGTATTTATTATACTGCTTTCGGTAACTGATGTTCTCACTAATGTTTTACTGTGTAAAGAAGATGGGGAGTAACCATGGTACTGAGAGCAGGCTAGAGGAAGACTTGTCTCACATGCTATTGAGGCTTCCTAGGTACCAAACATGCATTTGTAAAGATGCAAATCAGAGCTTGTAGATCTCATAGCTGCAAAGTGGCTTCCAGCAGTAGGTGGCTCAGAGGTTGGGCTACCTGTTGGTCTCACTCAGGTCAAGGCTATCAAACCCCAGTGTAGTTTGCAGTGCTGAGTTTGCTTCTTGCAACTGAACACAATTATGCACACCACTGTCTGATGGCTGAGCCTTCTGTATTTCTTCTAGTCAGTGTCTGGCTTTCTTGTTCCCATTGTAACTGCCCTGCCCTGAATGTTTCTTGCTCTGGGACTGTGGAAGGATTCCCTGACCTGTGGCTTCCCCGCTTTCCTCAATCTCTTATGGTTTTACAGGCTCAGTTTCAAGCAACAAATTCCTGGTCAAGAAGGCACCAGGCCACTGCCTCTGACTCATGAATAGCAAAATGGGATTTCTCTCTGCTGCTCATCTGTGTACAGTGTTTGCAGAGGGAATGGCTTTCTCACCAAAACCCACAGCTAGAGTTGGGGCTTGTGAGGGCACTGGGCTTGTTTTAAGGGGAAGATTACCAGTCCTCTAACCATCACCTTATCTTTGAGATGAGGCTTCTCCTGACCCCTGCTGGGGAATCACTTGCCTAGAGCTGTGCTCATACTGGCTTTTTTATCCCCAAGACAAGGTCTCACATTCAGTATTTAACGAAGAATAACCTTGAACAAAGAAGAATAACCTTGGACATCTGACTCTCCTGCCTTCACCTCCCAAGGGGTGTGATTGCAGTCATGGCTGATGGCAGCTACTTTCTGTGGCAGTTGGGATCAAACTCAAGACCTCCTGAATGCTAGAGAGGCACTCACTTGCTGAGCTAGGGCCCAGCCCCTTGGCTTGCATCTGTCTGGTGTGCTATGCATCTTTTTCTTGATAATTTCAGCTGTTTTATACGGCCTTTGAGAATTCCCTAAGCATTTCCTCTCACTTTGATACAGTCTGTTCTTTTTTTTTTTTTTTTTTTTTTTTTTTTTTTTACTTTATTCCTGTAGGAAGGCACATGGAGGCAGCTTCTAATCCAGCAGTTTACAACACGCTTTCTTTTGGAACCGCTATTTTCATGTTAAATGTAAACTCATCCATCTTATAACAGGGAATCCCATTCTTTAGGGTTAAGCCATAATGAAGAAAGCACATCAATAATGAAAACTTCAAGCTACGAAAGCACAATGTGATATCTTGTCCAAACTTGACAGTGAGCTTCACTGTATATTCATAAAATCTGTGTCATTATTACATCTGTAAAATACTATTCAAGGGAATATAAAGATCCTTTCCATGTGTGCATGTTTTAGCTCACCGCCAAATCTAAAAAAGGTAGCAGATGAATATTTGTTAGATGGATGCAGATAATATTTATATCACAATAAAATAATGTCATTTGTATCATTCAAATAATGGGAGTGCAACTCTGTGCCACATAATGTAAATATGTATAAAACACATCTCTGAGGCTTGGTTGACAGACAGGTCACTGAAAGAAAGTGCCTTCTATGTCAGTTTTTTGGTGACAAACAGAAGTTTTATAACAGGGCCTGGGGAGATGGCTTGAGATTAAGAGCATATACTTCTCTTTCAGAGGATCCAAGTTCAGTTCTCAGCGCCTAACCTTGGGCAGCTCACAACTTCCTGTTATTCTAGTTCAAGGAAACCCGCTCCCCTCCCCCATACATTATGACCTCCACAGACACATGCATTTATATGCAGATACCCAGAAACTGGCATGCATGCATGCATATCATTGAAAATAAAAATAGAATATTTAAAAAAAAATATTAGAAGATACAAGGGTGAGGCTTTTACGAAGGCTTTTGTGAATGTGTGTGACTTGCCATTTGGTTAGCTTTTGTGATTATATCCACTGCCATAGGACAGTTCCCCCCCCCCCCCAGCAGCCCACAATAGCTGTTTTCTCTCTTCCTTTTTCTATCTCAAAAATCTTGTCTTTCATAGTGAAAAGCAGGAAGCAAAGCCAGAATGGCATTGGCCTGCCTGACTCAACCCCACGGGATCAAGTCAAGGCAGAGGCACTTGGTTCTTAGAGGTACAGTGTGACTAATCTTTAATGTACCACATACGGATGAGTGACTTAGTCTTGAGTGTGTGGAATAGCCCAATAAGGCCACATCCAGGCCAGGACTGGATTCAGCCCCATGACGATGCCTATAAAACTGGCATCAGCTCCATGGTGAGTCCTGTGCGTTTCTACACACCTCCAGACGGAGAGCCCTGAGAGAAGCCCAGTGCTGGCTGATGACTCTGTTCGAGGTATTTTCTTCTTGCTTCTTCAGAGTCCTCTTATATACAGACTGATATGGGGAGATGCCCAGGCGTGTGTCTGTTTATGAGTAACTCTGTTTCAGCAGACAGTAAGGTCAAGCCCTATGGCTATACCTCTGGCACAGGCAGACAAGAATGGTCGTGGTACATTAAAAAATGTCGAAGGCAATTGACTGCCAGCCCAGAGAGTTCTGAGTGAGTAAAGACAGGGGCAAGGACTTTGTACTTGAGTTTAAACGTTTCTTCTAGGTCAACATAAGGACTCATTTCTATTCCATTTCTAAGTAGTTTTGCTAAGTGTTTAAAGTTCCTGTGATTCTTTCTTGATAACTTCTCAAGGCCTTGCCTCATTATCCTCTCTCTACTGTGCTTCCTTTATGAAGCATCAGGCCCTGGTGTAAAATATTACATCGAGTGGCAGATGCATGACAAGAGCTAACTCTGAGGGGGGTGGGGGGATAACACAGAAGCTTACTGCTTTCTTATCCTAGAACATACTGAAACATTGTGCTGGGGCCATGACCAGGGAGGTCGGCCCACACTTGAGTACAGGCATCTGAGTGTGTCCAGTGAGTCGATCACATAGGAATGCTGAGGGTTTGGAGCTGGTGGTGCCAATGTCACCATACATGAAAGATGTCTGTTTGCTATAGCAAAATTTGGCAAAACAGTAAGCCACCAATTTAGAGAATGACTAATATCTGCAGTCCATTTATCTTTGTAAGCAGTTCCTTGTTGAAAGAACGGATGGGTTTGTTGACTATTCATAAGTCTCTTTTATTCTAGTCTTTTTTAATCCATCCACTGTCCCTTCGTGCCTCATTAACACCTGTGTTCGGGTGTCATTCTCTCCTTGTCCATTGACAATGCCAGGGGGTATTTGTCCCAGTCACTTTCCCCTTCTGAGTGGAGCCTCCACAAACACCTCTTCCCTTACCCCCTTACCCTCATGTAACTCATCTGTAAAAGTTACTAGTATGTGGCACGATGACTGGAGCAAAGTGGTATTCAGTAAATGCTTATTGGATGACTGCAGCCTACATCCCATAGAAAGCTCACCTGCTCACTATGTGACCTGTTTTCTAGCATCCACTCATTCTGCTTCTGTCCTCCTCACCATCAGACTTACCGAGTCTCTATAAAGTCCCGGGCACTGCTTTCGATGCCAGGATGGTCGAGACACGGTTCCTTGCCGTAGAAAGTTCAGAGATGGCGGCACTCATATTGTTCTTGAGACTGTCAGCCATGCTTGGTGATCACAGACACTGTGGGTAGAACCTTGGAGTGGTTCTTTGTGGGAGGAGGTAAGGGAGAAATAGATTCTTATTTCTGAGGTCTTCACAGCCCACAGGGAAGCAATTGTATACGTATACAATTGTTCTACCCAATATTATTCCAGAGCTGGGCTCTTAGCAGTGAATAGGAAATATGCAAGAGCTACTTCTAATGCTAAGGCAAGCTACTAGTGCCTGACTCATGGGTGAAAGGACATGAAGTGAGGGAGGTGAGTAGAAGCAAAGGTGGAAAGGAAGAAGTGGAAATAGTGACCAGGACATAGCATCCAGGACATCCTCATTGGTCCTGGGCTAAAATGCTAACTGTCCTCCTTAGACACTTTTAAAAGAAAACACTAGGTATCTCAAAGTGACTGGATGTGTTGGGATTCCACAATCAAATAGCACACTCTGGCTTATTTACACATTTATATTTTTAGTTTTTAATTATTTGTATATATGTATCTGTGCATGTGTATGCAGGTACACACAGAAGCCAGAAAGGGTATCTCACTCCCTGGTGCTGGGGTTAGAGGTAGACGTAAGCCACCCAACAGAGGTGCTGGGAATCAAACTCAGGCCCTCTGGAAGAACAGTGAGTGCCCTTAACCACTGAGCCATCTCTTCAACCGCAGTCTGAGTTATTTATAAAAAAATCAGAAATTATCTCACACTGCTTTGGAGACCAGGGAGGCCAAAATGGGAGGGTCTGGTGAGGATTGGGTTATACAGAGGAATTAAATATTCTCGTTTGACTGAAAGGAGAGGGCTGAGGAACTGTGTGCTATATAGAGCCCATCCTGTGGGGACTTGGCCAAGAAGACCTCATGACTTAATTACCTCTCAAAGTCCACTTTTCCCACCTCTCTGTTCTACCTCATTGGCAACACTTGAAGTTTAGGAGAGGAACATATAAACCATAGCAATGTGCTTTGTAAAATGTTGATAGATATAAGACCTGTAGTCTAGGTTACTGTGGACAGGGTAGCTTATGTCCAGTCTCCATTCTTAACTCTGACCAGTGATCTCCAATAGCACTCCTGGCATTCATATTCTGTCAGATCCTTCTGTAAAACATCTGCTCCCATGATGCAATAGATAGATGCATCAGCTATGTGTTCAGACAGTGATTACTTACTTGGTAATCATTACTCAGCATCCTAGACCCTAGGCATTCATTGGCTCTGAACCATGGACCTGTCAATCATTTAGCCTTAAAAAAAGGGGGGGGGGGTGAATGTCAGACCTCTTTCAAAGAATCTTTGAAGTCTATGACAAAAGGACTCACCATCTATTTTTTAAGGTTTGGTTTTCATTATGAAAGGTAATACATAGCACACAAATGAACACAGGAACTTTAGAATTAATACAGTGTGAAGACTCCAAAAGCACAGTGCGCTGAGCTGTCCTAAATCCCATATCATCACTCCATGTTCCTGTGCCTCCAAGCAAGACCAGAGCTTACTATGACAGCCCACTATGCTGTCTGAAAGTTAGCTTTCAAACCACACTCTTGGTGTATCTGAGTCATACGCCCAGGGACTCTCGGACCATTTCATTCAGCTCTCTCTTTAACCTTAGGAGACCCTTTCATTACTTTTCCAACTTTACACTCAAGGAAACTGGGGCCTTGAGTGACTAAGTCACCCAGCCCATTTCCTTAATAAATCGGGTGAGGATGACAGTTCCCGATTCAGCAGCCCCACAGGCCTCTCCCTTGGCAGAGCTCCTTCAGAAGCTCTGCGTGGAGACTCAGCCTCATTGGTTATAACTTTTCTCCATTTTTTTCAAGTTCTTCTCCATTAGAAGACTAATGGATTTTACCTCCTAAGATTCAGATTTTTTTTTTTTTTTTGAGGATACCAACACTTGCCATTTTTGGGTCCCACCATTCTTAGAAGCTGACAAGAGTCCCTTGACTGTTTGTCACATGAACATGGCTACATACATTCTTATTACTTCATCCCTGTCCAAGGCTGGAGAGGAATGTTTTATTGGTGGTCTTCATGTGTGTGTTTGTGTGTGTGTGTGTGTGTGTGTGTGTGTGTGTGGAGGGTATTTGTTCAAGTTATTGTGCTATGACATGAACTATAATCAAATGATCAATGCATTAAAGATAAAACTTGTATGTGTGCATAACCATTTAGAATCAGTGCTGGGAGAGTCCATACTCACTCATTTTGGTAACTAATGAAGTAGCAAAGTTGAATGACAGGCAGCCTCTGCACTTAAAGATGTGCAGGTGGTACCCAGCAGATTTAGGGCATCTCAAGTCAGATCTGAAGAGTCTGCCTTGTGCCTCAATTGAGGCAGTAGGGGCAGCCATGGGAAAAACAACTCTGCCATTGAAAGGGTCTTTCAAAAGCAGCTGGTACATCAGAGCAAAAGAGCTAAATTCCAGAAAGCTTATGATGGTCCTAACAGACATGGGAAGACCTAAGTCCTCCATTCTGACACTTGTTACCTGTGACAGGAAAGGAGCTACCTCATAGCAGACACAAGACACACAGTCTAAAATTATTCTCTCAGTTTGCCCAGTTACTCTGGTGCTTATGTCTTTTGTGGTCAAATTTTTCACCTCAATGCAAACCACTTTATTTGTTTGTTTGTTTGTTTGTTTGTTTGTTTATTAATGCTTGAGCTTTGGGTTTCATACCCAAAATCATTTATTGGCAAGACCAATATCAATAAGCTCTAATGAGTTTTATAATATATATTATTTTCAAAAGATAAAATTGTATCAAAGGGATAAATAGCCTGAGTCCTTATTCAGACAGTTTAAATACAAGCCCAACATGGCTGCCTTCATCGGGAGGGATTGGCTACCATGTGTTCTCATGTCCAGATACTTGACAATGCTCTCTGAGTCCTCAGAGAGAGGACAAAGGCTTTGATACTTGATTCAGACAATCCTTCTTATCTGCAATGTAACAATTTCTTGTTGACACATTAACTTTTCTACATCTAGATGGGGAACTTCAAATCCAAATTTACATCCTATGACCATAATAATCTCGACTCGGTCCAAACGGTCTGAGCCCAGGTCATTCACAAAATGTGAATTTCCTGAGAGTTTTGCAGGGTCAGTCTTGCTGTAGATTTCAAGACATAGAACACCCAGCCTTTGCTTCCCTTGAACGTCAAAGGGGCGAATCACTCTCTGATGATGCTCTTGTGTGACCTTTCCAGACACCTCCCAGCCTTGAGGAAGGGAGTACGCCCACACTCAAGGTCATTTTAGGGTCAGTTCACAGGAGTTGGAACAAGGAGCTTCCCAAGGCCTGCCTCTCTCTGGCACAATGACAACTTAGAACAAATAGGAGCCCACTTCAGAACAAGCTCTGTGACCGACCCAAGTTTGATGAGAATCAGCAGTGTGCATCCTTTTCAAGAGTTGGCGAGTGTTTTAATTCCCTCAGCATGTGATCGGCTGGCCCACGCAGGCTTTAATAAGCGATTAAAGTGGGTTTTGTTTGTTTTATTTTGGTTTTGGTTTTATAGTTTCAGGCATTATATCTAAGTTTTACATTTTGGGTTGATTTTGTATACAGTTTGTAATAAGGGTTCAATTTACTCTTCTGAATGTGTGTAAACAAATTTTCTAATCTCTCTCTCTCTCTCTCTCTCTCTCTCTCTCTCTCTTTCCCCCTCCTCCACTGTAAATTCCTTTTGCCTTATGAAAATAATAAGTTTACCATAAAGCATAGATTTCTGGGCTTTCTATCATCCTCTGTTTATTTATGAATCTATATGTTTTTATGAAGAACCACAATGTTTGGATTATTGTGGTTTTGTAGCATATTTTGAGATAATGAAGCATAATACCTCTGGCCTTGTTCTTTTTTCAATATTGCTTTGGACATTTGGGGTCTTCTGTGTTTCCTTACGAATTTCAGGGTTTCCATTTTTTTTTTTCTCATTCTGTGGTGAATGCCGTTGGAGTTTTAATAGAGATAACATTGATCTGTGTATGTTTCTGTGTGCGACGGACAGTTTAGCAGTGTTGTGACTTTGCTCAAAGGGCAAATTCTGTGTTCTATTCATTGGGAAAAAAAGGCAAAAGAGAGACAGAGAGGAAGAAAGGAAAGGAGGAAAAGGGAGAGGGAAGCAAAACAGCAAGGAAGGAGAGGTGGGAAGAGGGAGGAAAAGAAACAAGGAGAGAAAAGGAAGGAAGAGGAGGAAAGAGGGGAGAGACAGAGGAAGGAGAGGTAGGAAAGGAGGAAGCAGAGAGGGACTGATAATTAGTTTGGATTGATCATATATATATATATATATATGAATATATATATATATATATATATATATATATATATATGACAGAACATCAAATTGTATACTCTAAATGCAAACAGTTCATACAACCGGTGGCAGGGATAGATAGATAGATAGATAGATAGATAGATAGATAGATAGATAGAGACAGAGACACAGAGGGACACATACAGAGACACAGAGACACAGAGAGACACATACAGAGAGACAGAAACACACACAGAGAGACAAAGAGAGAGAGCATATGTGAGTTTATAGGCAACCCATATTTCTGGATCACCATCCCAAAGAGTCTGGTTCAGATCTGGGTGGGTCCCAGGAATCTTAATGGTTACTCAGCTTCCCAGGGGACTTGGCTGGGTGGTCCTGGGACTGCTCTTGAAGAAACACTCCTCTGGAATCTCAGCCTCTGAACTTTCTAGCCTTGTTACTTCCCAAAAGATGATGTGGTCTCACTCCACTCAGATGTCCAAACAATACACAAGATTCTTTGTGATTCATACTTCTGTCCTTATTTTCTGACTCAACAATTAATTCCTGGTTAGGTCAGTCATTGAGCAATTTTCTTTTGCTCAGTCAGCCGGCCCCTCTTTTCTGTGTGCCAAACCCTGGAGAAACAGGAATCCCAGCCCTCCCCGCTGAAGCCACAGAATGGCAATAACAGTAAGGATGGTTCTTCCAATACTCCATGTGCACAGTCCATGCAGTTTATGTTACTGGCCTAGTTCGTCATCTACTGTTCAGTAACCTGTCCTGAACAAGAACAAAGTCGGAGAATATAAACACAGAGAATCATAAAGTCCTCTGCCTCTCATTTTTTTAACCTTAATGTGTCTATCTTTTTTCCTTTTAATTGATTGTTCTCTCTCTCTCCTTCTCCCTCTCCCTCTTACTCTCCTTTTCCCCCTGTCTTCCTTTTTACCCTCCTCTTCACCTTGTCTCCCCCTTTCCCTCCCCCTTTCCCTCTTGCTTTCTCACTCAAACAGTGCTCATGTATTTCAGGCAAGCCCAGAACTTACTGTGTAGCCTAGGATGGCCTCAAACTCATAGCAATCCTCCTGTCTCAGCCTCTAAACTTCTGAGATTACCGTGTGTACTACCGTGAGTGGCCCAGTCTTTCTTCACAGTGGCTACAAAGTATCCCACCATGGAGGTACTGTTTAGTCTTTGGCCATCATTCCACTGATGAATTGGCATGTCACTGGTTACAAGAGGTTTCCTTATAAACTTCAGAGCAATTATGATAAACTCTTCTTTTAGAGGATGAGTTGAGAAAACTTAGTGGTCCTGCCCAGAACTTCCCATTGGTGGGACTATGACACTAATGTAGTCCTTCTTGCCTCAACACCAACAGTTTCTTTTTATGTGTTGCTACCTCCTAGAGATTATAACCGGCTCAGTGCTAGACTCCATGGGCATTACAAACCCCCACCAACCTGACTTCTCCTAGGACCTCAAGTTCACCTGCGGAGTGCCAACGGAATAGAATCTAGGAGCTGTCTGGGAATAGAAGGAGGAGCAAACGCACCAATCATACTGATCATTATTGGAGGAAGTGTGTGTGTGTGTGTGTGTGTGTGTGTGTGTGTGTGTGTGTGACAGAGAAAGAAAGAGAGAGACAGAGAGAGGGGAGGGGGATTAAATCCTAAAAAAAGATGGTATGACATCTGCATGTGGGGATTCTCAAAGCATTTTCTATGTGTCTGAAAACCACCAAAGTACTAAGCTAGTGAGCACAGTATAAATAAATACTTAACCCCATTTGGCAGCTTCAGTAGAAGCCTGGAAGTGAGTGGGCAATGGGGTCCTGTGTCTGTGGCAAGCAAAGATATTTGCCCTTTTAATAGCTTGGTTTCTTCCTTTTAAAAAGAAGAAAGTAGTATCTAGTGCCTGCCCACTTGACAGGATGTTACGAGGCTTGGCTAATTTCTGTAAATGTTTTGAGCTCCTCTGAGGTATGTGTTCTGTAAATAGGGGGTATTAATAGCAGCCGTCAGAACAGAAACAAAACTGAATTGAGCTGCAGTCATTTTTGGGGGAAAGAAACACAGCCACTGTAAAGCATGAAGCCCATGTTAGATCCAGGGCATTGGGCCTTCCTTAAGAGGCAGCCTGGATTTCATATAGGACATGGTGACAGCGTAGGCCCCTATCTCCAGTGGGACAGTGAGCGGGATTTTTCTAACATTTAATTTCCCAGATGATGGCTGTGATTAAGAGCCCATCTGGCGCAGCCCATTTGTGAGGTGTGTGTGTGTGTGTGTATGTGTGTGTGTGCACAGGGGGGTGGGGATCTAGTAAGCCAGAAGTCTAACCTAAAGGAAGAGAAAATGCAATGTGCAGACAGTATCACTCCCAAACTCTTTGCTAAGATATTGAAACAAGAGTGTCATTACCTTCACATTAGTAAGGCCAGTCAGCCATATGCCGTAATAAAGGCAGTAGTTATGGGACTCTCTCTCTCTCTCTCTCTCTCTCTCTCTCTCTCTCTCTCTCTGGGCTTTCTTGCTAGCTTGGAGATCGTTTATCTGTGCCTTTGTTTGTCAGCTGTGGGTCCAAGAGAGACCAAAAACTGCTAAAAGGAAAATTCATCTCTTTTTTTTAAGGAGCCATATAACAACACATACATGTCAACTGCATTTGCCATAGACACACAGAGTCAGGGTAGTCATTTAGGCACAGTCACCCTGGATTTTGTCATTCAGTTACATATATTACCCCCCACACCCCCATTACACAAAGAGAGCTATGAGCCGAGTGGAGGCAGCCATATATTAGTGTTCATGTCTTCGTGGCCCCTTCAGAGGGAGGGCAGCTCCCAAATTCATCAGCAGGCAATCCTAGTTCATAAGCACTAATAGGACTTACAGATGTGCAGAGAGTAAGGAAGGTCCTGATACCCAGCTGAACTCTGGATAAAATGTCTCATAATTTCTGTTACTCAAGGGATCTTGTGCAAACCCGTTCCAGACAGAGTTTTTATTGTGCTTTATTTCCAACTTCTAACCAGGTTTACCCCTTGGAGGTCAAGCCAATAAGGCCCCTTGAAAAATCCCTCCATTGGTGGTGGAGGTAGAGCCTCCTGTCTGCCGTGGTCACTACTTCTGTCCAGGACTCGGGGTCCACACGGAAAACTCATTAGTGACTTGATATGTACACACAGGTCACTGAGAAACATCTGGTTGCTTTGACCCTTCATGTCCGCTTACCACATGCACTGAAAGTGGCTATAGAACACATCTGAAATCCTCCCCGGTGACAAGGAGATGGTCTAACTTCAGGAGGTCCTGTGATCCCAGTGAAAGACAGATGGGTGGTCAGTGTTCATTGGCTAGAAGACCCGCATCTTTATAGACAGGAAGATCTGCATCTTTTATAGACAAGATGTTGTTTCCTTAGGGATGATGTCGGCAAACCACCTTGGTTTTCATTTTTGAAATGTAGAAATAAGATCGTTTACCTCGCAGGTAGATACCCATACCCAGCTGCCCTGTAAAGGTTCACCACCTTTACTCTTTGGAAGGTACATTTCACAGCTCATTATATGAGCTTGTCAGAGAACTTCAGGTCAAGAAGTCTCTGATGTGGTCATTTTTAGGGCTTGGTGTCTGAAAAGGTGCTTTTCCCACAGACCCTTGGCAGAAGTTTTCCCTCCTCATCGGGGCAATAGTTCATTAGTGAACTCATGTCTTTACTTTGGGAAAGCTTTGCAGCAGGGCTAAAGCCTCTTAGGGCCCAAAGGTCCCTGGCTCCTCTGACTGTAACAGTCTCCTCAGTAATGGACAAACCCACTGCCCTTGTATTCTGTCCTGTCATTCCAGTCTTCCCTTCTAGAAGGAGGGATATGGGCGGCTTCATTGCTGTCCTTTGTGATCCTCAACATTGCCAGATCCTCTTCAGGCTTTGCAAGAGAAGCGGCCATACCCTGGGGTGGGGGTGGGGCTTTGTTGTAAAAAATGTATATTCTGAACCATGGCTAAAATGAATAGATTTGGAGACTTCAGCTACTCAAAATCTCTAAAATTATGTATTTACATGTGTATGTAAATATGTATGTATGCATGTATGTACATAAGAACTATGTATGTATGTATGTACACATGTATGTACATGTATACATAAATATGTACGTATGCATGCATGTACATATGTACTATTTATGTATGTATGTATGTATTATGGATGGATGGATGGATGGATGAATGGATGGATTTACCTTTCATATAGACATAGCCATCTGTAGCCATGTATCTCACAGTGATGGGAATTATTTGTTTTGTCTTGTTTTGTTTTACTAATCTGCTCCTATACAATGTACTGCATACCCTAAGGGTTATATGAATGATATTTACATAGGAATTATGTCTTTAAAATAAAATTATACTTGTTTATTAGCTAGAATGTCCAGAGAAGAGATAGTTATGAAAATAATTATTTTCAGGCATCTCCAAATGCCTTCTACTGGAAGTTTCTGACAGTCTTATCTTATGGTCCCAAGAAAGACTGAGACATGGTGACATGAGGAAGTTCAGGATTAAATGAAAATGACAAAATTTCCTTATTGTCAGCCTTCTTCCTCTGTGGTTGGCTAACGCACCGCTGATTCATAAAACTTGTTCCTACCGAGACTGCACGCAAGTTTAGAGTCTTCCTGCAAATCAGTTTAAACTGATAAAAGTGACTTGCTTACAAACAAGCAAATGAAAGGAGTTGGCATCCGAATTCTTCAAAGTACCCTGAAGCCATGTCAAGAGTGGCTTACTGTCATCCGTCCTTTATACGGGCCGTGAGCCTTCCCACCCACTCCACCCACATTTGTCTACCAACCCCAAAATACTACACCAGAGGAAATGGAAATATGATTCTTCTTTTATAAGCCATCCATGAGGTGATGTCTGGTCCATATTAAATGTCACCAATAAATTATTTATGTGAGATGAAAATTCAGATGTGATTACAGTAGGGCTTTAGTTCTGCCTGAGAATAGTGCTCAAACTCTTCCTGGGGGAACGAATCATTTGTAAATTATAAGCTAATAACCATTTGATTTAAGTATGTATAGAAAACAAGTAAAAATGTTCCAAGGGTCATTATGAACTTGATGTGCTCCCCACTCCTCATCTGGGATTTGCTCTCAGTCTTGTCATGTGTGCCAACACAAATAGAAACTCAGTTAGCTTGAAGAGCCACTTCATGTAACAGACATGCATTCTATCATAGTCCAGACTGGCAAGCCTGTGGCCTGCTGCCACTCAAGATCAGAGGTAGAGGAATACACAATGGCACTGGCCACTTTCAACCTTGACTGACCTTTGATGCCAATTCTCAATATGACCATTTGGGTGCTTCATCATCTTTGACACTATCCAACACGATAGGTGTGGGAGTACATGTGGCTTGTGTGTCCTGTGCCCTAGATTCCAGGTGACCTCCCATGAGACCAACAAGAGAAGCAGAACAAACAAAGAAGTACCCCCTGGTTCCTTTAGTTGAACCTAGGAATCTGAATCCCACTGTTGTCATTAAAATAATACCTGAACTTTGGCAAGACTCAGCTTTTCTTTGTGTTGACTTCCGGTTGGTCCAGTGTAGAGTCACTGGGTTTAGGAGAGACTGACTGGATAATGTGAAAACATATTTGCAATCTGAAGCATTAGTTCATGCAAGACGGAAAACTGGAGCATTCCATTTCTCACCCTGTACCCAGCCCATGAGATTAAATCCCAGCGCGGACTAAAGAAAGGTCGGTTTATGAAGCGTGAAAAAGATGCAGTCTTTGTCCACCAGGTTAATAGTAACAGGGTTGATGGTAAGTAAACACTTAAGCCTATCTATAAACCTGCACAGGTTTTAGTCTCTTTTCCATGGCTGGGATAAAATACCCTGACTGAAACAACTTAAGGAGGAAAAGGTTGGTTGGGTTTACAGTCCCAGGTTGTAGTCCATAATGGCAGGAAATTCATAGCAGTAGATATAGCGTTGGTCACATTGCATCTGCCATCAAGAAGCAAGAAACCGTGAATGCTTGAGGGTACTCAGTTCTCCTCCATGTACGTTCTCCAAGATCCCAGACAGGGGAAGGTTGCCATCCACTGGAGGCAAGTTCTTCCTATCAGTTAATATAACATAAGATGATCTTGGGGTTGGAGAGGTGACGTGGTGGTTAGGAGCTCTTGCTAATTGAACCCAAGTTCAATTTCTGGCACCTATGTTGGATGACCCGTGTTGCACCAGTGTTGGGTGGAACTCCAGCTGCAGGGGGGTCTTTGGGCTCTACAGACACCTCTGCTCATCTGCAGACATCCACGTGTAAGCACATAATTATAAATCGAAATAAGTCTTTCAAAAACGATAATGCCCTACAGACATGCCCTGAGACCCATCTCCAAGTCTTTCTTGATGCCAATTCACCATCACGTATCTATATGTGAATATGCACTTATAGCCATGTCCACAATAGAAACTGAGGTACATTATTTATTCATCGAGATACCTCTGAATGACATGTTAATTTGCCAGCTACTCTTTTCAGTTTTCTCTTGTTTCCCCCCATATTTTGGAGAATTTCCCAATATAGCGTGAAAACTGCCTCCTTTGCGATTCGAAAGGTACCTGAATTCACAGCGTACACCTCCAGCCAGATCCCCCTGAAGGCTACCCGGCCATGTTGATTCTTTGTTTACTAATATCTTTCCCACAGAACATTAGCAGAGTTGGAGGGAGGGCAGGTGGTAGTGGTATGAAATGTATCTCCTATGTTTTCTGTTGCTTGGGGAATTTCGGAAAGTAATAAGCTAAGTTATTGAGGAAAGCATTTTGGGGCCATAGATGTGGGGGAAAAAAAAAACCTCACTTCAGAAACGAGGATTGTGCTGAGCCTGTAAATCAGTTCTTCCTCTCTTCAGTGGTACAGGTCTGTGCGGCACTCTGACAAATATTTTTGTTTTCCACATTAAGGGTAAGCAATCCACTCAGCCCCAGCAGGAGAGGCAAATGTGCTTATGGGCCGTTAGGCAGGGTTTCCTGGGGTTCTGACCACTGCAGCTTCAAGGACAAATGAAGAAAGGAGTTCCTGGCTGCCTAAGCATGGCCTGAATAAGGATGAATCTCACACACAAATGAGGGAAAGCCCACAAAGAACTGGTGAATGAGGATGCTGGGAGCGGGAGACCCGGGAAGAGCACACCAATTGGTTACCCAATATCAAATGGCCACCCCTGAAAACATCCATCCAAGTAACATTATATCGGGCAAGTAGGTTGTATTATGTATTTAGGAGTGTGTGTGTGTGTGTGTGTGTGTGTGTGTGTGTGTGTGTGTGTGTGTGCGCGCGCGCACGCACGCGCGCACGTGCACACATTCATAACAACAGTTAAAGAAAAAGATGTCATAAATTTCAAAGAGAACAAGGTGGGGGTATATGGAGAGGTTGGAGGGCGGAAGGAGAAGGAGAAAATGATATAATTATATTATAATCTCAAAAAATATCTTAAAAATTGCAAGTATTTCCCTCCTGCCTCCAGGCTAACCAGCACTCTGGGCAATTGTCCCATCACCTGCTGGGGCCTGCCCACCCTGATCAAATCCCCCAGTTCATTCTTCTCTTTGACTGAGTCTTGATGGCATAGTGCCAGGTGACATCCTGGAGGATGCCCTTCATAGGGAGAAACATAACCAACACCTCCCCTAGAACAGAGGGCCTGGCCACGTAGTGGAGTCTTGTTGGGGGAAAGGTGAGTAGCCAGGCCTGGTGACTCCACCCCCTCACCTCTGGAATGATGAGAGCAAAGTCAAGGTCTTGCTAGCTTCAGAGTCAGCCTCAGAGCTGCTCAATCACTTGCCTCCAACTGAGGCAGAGCAACTCGCCTTAGTCTTGGAGTATGAAGCTAAATAAAGATTAGCAGAATAAAGAGATGAAAGCAACATGGCCTTCCTGGAGCACAAAGAGACGCACATGCAGAGGCTTTGTCCCTTGCTTCAGTTGTCTTCATAGCCACCCATCCAGGAACTGTGACATCAGTATGGTTGGTGTCTCCTTGGTGAGGTTTATCTATTACAGCCGGTGGGCACATGTGAACCTTCCTAATTTGGAGAGGCCCTGAGCTTATGTCTATCCTCTAACTCTTGTGGTGTTTTACCAACATCACCATTTATGGCAAGGCTGAGAAACAGAGATACAAGAGAGGCATGCACACATGTGCACACAGTACTCAAGTACATACAAACATATGAAACAGATACGCACATATGTACAGATTCATGCACAAACTACACATACATGCATACATACACACACATCCAAAAACATATATACAAACACACGCATGAGTACGTGTACATAAATATACAAATAAAACACAGACATCTGCCAAGCCAAACTCTGGGACTCACGTGTTTACCTCTGCACCCTGAACAATAATCTGGACTATATTTTTCAACTTTCTCTCCGTCCTGAGGAAGATCACGGAAATTCTAATAGAAGAGTCTGCGGACAGGAAATATTGACTTCTACAGCACAAACATCTCTGTCTGACAAGAAAATGCTAATTTCCCCCTAAATCAAATGTTGACAGGTATCAGCTGTGGCTGGAGATGTCCCACTCGGAGCCGATCTTTGTCTCAGATAATGTGCTGAGCCTGGAAGCCATCTTCCAATAGGTTTGCTGGCACCACGTTTTAACAGGATGGAGCTCTGAGCCTGACGAAGTGTCCCAGTGTCTTTGTAAGGGCTGACCTCTCTGGGACTCTCCAAAGTGGGAGAGCAGAGGGGCAGATTCCCACTTGATAGGACTGCTAGAACCCTGGGCTCACACAGTCATGTGCAGGGCACATGCTTTCATGCACCATGGGACAGGATTTTAACTGGACACACAGAAAGGGAAAGTCTAGGAGCAAAGAGAGAAGTCAAATGTACAGGCACAGGGAATTTTCCAGAATTGCATGCTTCACCTATCCATTTCTACTTTGCTTCTGAAATACAGTGAGAATAGTCTTTGTTCAACACCTGATACTTTCAAAATTCCAAATTAAGATTCCCCTTATTTTCTCCTCAAAACTATACACACACACACCACACATATACACATACCACACATACACCACATATCACAGACACACACACACCACATACACATATACACATACATATACCACACGCACACATACCACACAGACACACATATCACATACACACATACACATACTACACACACACACCACATATCACACACCCACACCCATACACACCACATATATCACACCACACACAAACATACCCCCCACACACTCATATACACATACACATACCACACACATATATCACATACACACATATACATACCACACACACACACACACCACATATCAACACACACACACACACCACATATATCACACACACACCACACCCACCCACCCACACACCACATACATCACACACACACACACACCCCACACACACCCCTTTAACTTGTTAAGTTTGAAGAATGGTGATATCTCCAAGCAGTGAGCTCTGCCAGCCTGCTCCGTTAAGGCCAAGATTAATGTGGTAGGTTGGTGCACGGCTGCCGCAGCGCTGCGTGCTCAGAATACGAGATGCCTATGCGGGGGAGAGGCCAAGAAATATGTCTGTGCTTGGAGTTTACACAAGTCTCCTTAGCAACTTGTCTGAATCCATTTCTCCCTCAGTATGTGTGGGTTTCTTCCAAATCCTGAGTGAAACGGGCGTTGAGAGTTTTAGCAGGCCCTCGTTCCCTTCTGCTGGGGCACGCTCTTTTATGCTGGTGGCAAGGCTTTCATCACGAGAGCTGCTCTCCTTCCCTCCCTTCCCCCACAG
This sequence comes from Arvicanthis niloticus, assembly GCF_011762505.2. Lineage (NCBI taxonomy): Eukaryota > Metazoa > Chordata > Mammalia > Rodentia > Muridae > Arvicanthis > Arvicanthis niloticus. The sequence goes on from NC_133434.1 coordinate 9,842,987, forward strand.
ATCGAGCTCTGATGCTTTGCACCATGCGTCTGTGGGTCATTAGGGACTTTCCAGAGACCCACATCTCCATGGAGGAATGTGGGGGCCCCTTGCTAACGGCCAGTGCCAGTGCATTTCTGCCTTGGTCTCTAGCTGCCCCTCTTGCTCCTGGGTGTGACGTGTATTAAATGGGCCTCTGTGGCAAAAGAGGGGAGACAGCAACAAGCTCCCATCCTCGGGGTCCCTCCTTTCCATTTTGCCGTGTGTCTTCCTTTTGCTTTTAATTCCTCACCTGGCACCAAAAGCCCTGCAGCGCTGATTAGAAGATAACTCGAAATTTACCAGACAAAGCCCGACTTTCGGGCATTTGATCAACTGGCTTTGACGCAACTGGGCATGCTCAGGGCCAACACCCTTAAGTCTGTGCTGCAGGAGACAACTTTGCCTTCCAGCCTGGAGGAGCGAGAGGACACTGTGCTGGGGCCCAGAGTCTTAACACTGTCATTTCCCTTTTCTATGTTAGAGTCTAGGGGAAAAAAAGAGAAAAGTAATGAATAAAATAAGGTTTGATTTTGGCTCTTTTACAAACAGATGTTGATGTTGCTTGTCATTCTGATATGGTTAAGCAGGCAACAGATTGTGTGTGTGTGTGTGTGAGAGAGAGAGAGAGAGAGGGGGGGGAGGGAGAGAGAGGGAGAGAGAGGGAGAGAGAGAGGGAGAGAGAGCGCGAGAGAGAGAGAGAGAGAGAGAGAGAGAGAGAGAGAGAGAGAGAGAGAGAGAGAATATATGACTAGAAAGCAGAACTTATAATGGGGAATACAGGGGGCCTTTTTCCTTTCTGAACCTTAGTTTAGCTAACTATGCCTGCCTCTGTAAGTGTCTCTCTGTCGTTCAGTAAGCACAGGGCATTTTCCTTTGTAACAATCCAGTCACTCAGGTTAAATGGCTGCTTCTTTTCGCAGACATCAATCGTGGAAGGTCCTGGCTTTTTCTCTACCGTCCCCAGGTCAGGCATTCACCTGTGCCAGACAGTGCTCTCTGGGGGGGTGGGGTGTAGCACCCCTTTACAGACTACAGTTTCTCTTCCTTCCAGGGTGCAAGTGACTTGACTTACTTCATCTTTTCTTCTGCACCCCCACATTCTAACCTAACTGTGCCATGCCTTCTCAAGAACAAAACCTGGCTTTGAATAGAAAGTGGTAAAGTTGGCCAGTCTCCTGGGAACACTCACTCGGCACACAGTTCACTTTTATTAAAGAACTGACAGCCGCCTGATGTTTCTGTGTCAGAATCAGAGTTGAGTTATTAGTTTTTCATTTGGATCCCCCCCGCCCCACCTCCTTGCTTTGTTGACAATACAGCTAGAGGAGCATGGTAGGCTGGCACCCAGTCACCTTACGAAAGAAGGAAATTGTCACTGTGAACAAGCTTGATCTTTCCTGAAGTGAAAGTTGCCCTTCAGAGCCAGCTGCACATGAAGCAACTTGTGACTTGCTGAAGCCCTCTGTCTCCTTTGTTTCACCAAGTGTGTAGAAAGCAAACTCGGCCCATTCCTCACCCTCCGGTCTTGATCCCTGCTGTACATCAGTTTGCATCAAACATTAAGTGGGTTTAGACATTTCCTTAATTACGAAAAATAGGAGTACCTCGCTCAAACAATCTGAGAGCTTGTTTTTCATCCAGCTTTATTCTATCACGCCGACTCCACGTCATTGTTCTTTATTGACCTCCACACGCTGTCACTTGTCATTTTTCTTAATTAATTAATTAATTTATTAGTACAAGGAGTGTGGCATAGGAAGTTTATAAGTGTCTCATCTGGCCTTGCTTAAAAGCACAGGAGACCTATGCTGCTTGGCTCTTCCCTCTCCTCCTCTCTTCAACTCAGCCCCCCGCCCCCACCCGAAAATAATCAAATCAGCTTAAAATGGCTGGCTTTGGCACCACATTGTATTCTCGGGAGGTTTTCCAACACCACAGTCTAGGGACCTCGTGGCGATATCACAGGTGGAAAAGGTATGGTGTAGCGCACCACTGAATTACCCTGGGAATAGCAACTGCTGGCTATACTGTTTTTTGTAGAAGCCGCTGTAGCCCACATGTACACGTGCACATGCCCAAGAGACTTCAGAGAATAAGAAAGAAAAGAAAAAAAAAAAAAAAAGAAAGAAAAAAGAAAAAGATAAGCTCCAGGTGGGCAAGAACTTTCAGATTCTGGGTGTTGGGGTGGATGCTGAGAGGTGTTTGTGAGCAAGCTCCTCCCACCCCTTCCCTCCTTTTCTTTCTCTCTACTTTTTTTTCTCTATCTTACTCTGTCCCCTCCCTCTTTACTCCCCCCTCTCTCTTTCTCTCTCTCTCTTTCTTTCTTTCTTTCTTTCTTTCTTTCTTTCTTTCTTTCTTTCTTTCTTTCTTTCTCTCTTTCTCTCTCTCTCCCCCTTCCTCCTTCCTTCCTTTCTTTCTTTCTTTCTTTCTTTCTTTCATTCTTTCTTCCTTTCTTTCTTTTTTTGTCTCAGTTTCCCCTTTTCTCACCCTTCTTCCTTTCCTTCTTTTCTTTATTTAAAAGAAAAAATTGTCCAGTATACTTCCACTGCCATTTCAGAATAAAAGGCGGTCCATAGGACATAACATCTTCAAACATGAGAGGGAAAGCACAGTGTTGCTGACGTCAAGACAGACTTGACACTCAAGTCCAAAGGCAAGCAGAACTCAGAGACCTTCCTAGCAGGCAGTCACACAGTAGGTCCATCTTCCCTTAGCAAAGAAACAATGAAGTAAGTCAAAGTCTGTGGCCAGGGGCAAGAGGATAGGACAGTGGAATTGAAGCAACGAGCTGGGCGGTGCTAGAAGAGGGGCTAGAAGAGGGACAGACGTTAGAACCAATCGGGGTGAGATTCCTGCTCCTTCGGCACACCCCATTGGCAGACAGTAGCCGTCTCCTAGGCTGATGCCCAATTAGAAAGTTTGAATGTCCTCTCGGAGTGGTGAGTAACACCCTGTTCTCCCATTCTGCTTTTCCCACCCTGACTGTTAGGAGCCTCTGTGAGATTTCACATTCTTATTTGGTGATCTCTTTGTTCCTGGTAAAAATCCTTTTTACAGTACATTGGTAGCCAGGGAATTTCCGGGGTAGGGGGTGGGGAATGTGAAAGTTACTCAGTTGTAGAACATTTTTATTATGGGTCACACTGGAAATAAACATGGCATATCTCAGTGTTGTTTTCTTCTAGGAATAGATTTAGTTGTTTTTTTAAAATTCCCCTTTACTCTTGATCTAATATTACTTACAATTTAACTTACAGAGTAATGGAGTGACACAAAGAACTGAAAAACCAACAAAGATTCCCGATCAACTTATAAAAATATTTTAAATGTCTTGTTTTCCAGGCGTGGGTGACAGATTTTAAGAAACTGGCACCATGGAAGCTGGTTTTAAAATATTCATAAGAAGTTGGCTTTTTCAGGTAATGGCTTTTTTCCCTCTATTTCCTCCCAAACCTTTCATTTCTTCAAATGGTGAAATTATTAGGGCATTGAATACATGTTTTTACGTTGCTAGTTTTATAGTTTTATAACCTATCAATCTAGCTTTATTGGTCTTTGGTTCTATGGAGTTTGGGAGTTTTTATAATTAATTTCATAATGGTGTTTGCTTCTTTTGAAAGTAGTTTTAGGCAGAATTCATTTGAAACCACAAACACTGTTTTTGTACTCTGGACATGTATGTGTATATGTACATATATGTTTGCCTATATGTCTGAGAATTCAGGGCTTATATGCATTTCAGAAGGTTGTTACTGATATTTTAACCTCAGTTCTACTTGATCATAACTTAGTACTTTCTGGAACTCTTCAATGTTCATTGAGTGGGTGGGCATGGAGCTTGGCTCTCATGATCCAGGTAACTTCCTTTGGGTGTCATTGAAGCATTTCACACTACCTAGAAAGGTTTACAAGCATCCATGATCTTGTATCCAAAAAAAAATTACCTTTCTTTGTTTGTAAATGGCAGCCCCCTATTTTCACATTTGGTTGTTCTCTGACAGAGACCTGTGGAATCTTGTTTCATGGAATGACCCAAAATGTCCTTTGGAAAAAAAAATTCCCATTTCCTTCCTCAACACAAAGAAGTTTCTTGAAGGAGGCATCCAGTGACTACTTCAGGGAAGACATCCATTGGCCAATAAGCTTCCCTCTTCAGGTGTAAATATTAACATTTGAATTTTTTCTTTGTAATTTCTGGTCAGATTTTTGGTTTTTGAATTTAAAACAAGAGATAGCTTATGAATGCATAGTCTTCTGTCCTGCATTTTTTTTTTTTAAAGAAAGATGGCCCCATGGAAACACAGGGTTGAGTTCCTTTTTGTGGTCTCAATGTACCATGGGAATGTATAAAAGAGGTGTGAGGGAACCAACGTGCCACTTGATAGATCTTAGTTCATTGCTGACAAATACTGTTTCACTAGCCATAGTGTAGTTTGAATATTCTTTATCTGAAATGGTTGAAGTGTTTCATACTTGTGATTTAAAAACTATAGGGTGCCTTGGTAATGAGTCCAAGTCTAAACATGAAGTTGTTAGTGTTCATGTATGTCGTGTGTGCATAGCCTGGTGGTACATTATCAAAGGTTCTCAGTACATCTATATGGTCCCTATAACACACCACCTGGCCTCAGGGGTGGCATCTTCCTCTTGTGCCATGAGGTCAGGGCTCAAAAAGTTCTGAGTGTTAGCTGGGCAACGGTGGCACACTCATTTAATTCCAGCATTCAGGAGGCAGAGGTAGCTGGATCTCTGAGTTTGAAGTGAGACTGTTCTTCATGGGAGTCTCCCAATGAGACTGTCTAAAAAGGTAGGTGGGGGGAGGAGGGCTAGGTTTTTAAGTTATTTGCATTAGGATGACTTATCCTGTATTTAAAATTTTAGTTCTTATTAATTGGGGAACGGGAGCTCATCCCCGTAAACTTTCAATAGGAACAGTCATTCCCACATCTCAGCAGCTCACCACAATGTTCAGTGCCCAGTTTTAAATACCCCTTATTGCCATTCCCTTGTCAGAGAGACCAAAGAAAAATCAGAAGCGCAAGAATTGTGTAAAACACCTGTGTTTTATAAAGGAAATGAATGTTGTAAAATAAGTGATGCAGAGACTCGTTGGGGGTGGGGGAGGATACATGATTTGGTTGCTGCTTGGTGTGCTCCTCAGATATTGCAACCTCTGCATCAGCATCCAACTGTGAGCACTTGTGGGTGTGGCTCTGGGGTGAAGCTGGCAGATGAGGAACACCCGGGGTAGCATATCTCAGGTCCTCTTGCTTGCCTAGGCTCCTATTTTACCAATTAGGATAAATGCATGAAGCAGAACCTGCTTTATAAATAGCTTCCCAATTGGACTTTCATTGTCATTGCGCCTCTGTTTATCTTCTGGGATCTCAGCAAGTGAATGTCCATTTGACAGGGTGAACGGGATCGTCTTAAAGGCCAACGCCTGTAGTTTCCAGCTGGCAGAAATTGAAAATGCCTGTGGTAAGGCTGTTTAAGAGCACAAGGTATATGTTTTTCCTGGCATCTAGAGAAGGATTTGTCTAGATGTCTAACGAGTTTTCCTGAAGTGACTTTTGTTACGACCATGACTACTGTGCAGTTCGTAGGAGTCCATTGTCTTGAAGGTCCCATTCTTCCTATGGAGTCTTAACTTTGCATAAACAATTGATTGTATCTTAACAAATGAAACCTTTTCGCAATAAGGAAAGAGAGGCAACCCTAACCCCTTCAGTAGTTTTAGGGTTAGCAGGGTCGTATTTTCTCTTACAACTTAATTTTCAAAATACACCCAAACTTGCTTGTTGTTCATATTTGGGCCAATTATGAGCTTAAAACCAGAAACTTTTCTTGAAGACGAACCATCTAGTTTAGTATAGTGAAATCTCTGCTAAGATGGGTTGGGAAGGCTCTCTTCCGAGTTGTGTTAGCAGTGCTTGCTAATTAATTCTGTTTGTTTTTTCTGACATGCAAACAAACAAAATGGGGGGGGGGGGGGGCAGGTCTCAATAACCTTTACCGCAAAATTGCAGAAGTTAAAAGGATTACCTTGCAGCACTTGTTCTGTCGCTTAGAATCTGTCTCATTCTGTTTACTGGCTGTACTGACATTAGTTTGGGCTAAATAGATGAGGATTCTGATCAAATGAAGCTCACCGGAAGCTCACTTCATCAAGCGAATGAAAACTAGGTCTACGGGAGAGAACAGGAGACTTTTCTTTAAAACCCTTTCCGTCTCGGCCATGAAATGACCCAATGGCAAAATCTGTTGTTGCACTAAATGAGCCAACGACTAACTCTTTTGTTGGACTAATGGTTTTAACACTTTATCTTCAGACAAGTCAACCCCCACACAAGAGAAGATACTGAAGCCTGTTGCCACAAACCCGTAGATCCGAACTTGTGCTGATCCTGCACACAAGCTTGTGTCTATAGGTATGTGTCTGTTAGGCGATCCCACAGTCCAGGGGCTTTGCCTGTTTGCCTCTTGTATCCACTCACCTTCTCCTGCCCTCCCTGTCTCTGCATTTCAGAGTGGCAGAAATGGAAAGAGAGCCCAAGAGGAGGAAACGGAACTCTTGGGCCACAATGGATGAGGTTATTTAAGAGGCTTACCTGCACTTCCGGTATAGCCTCTAACTGGTCTCAGTTGTCAGGTTAGGGGGCTGGGCTGCCCACGAGGCAGCAAGAATTCCAGGGACAGCTGACTGCTGACTGCTGACTGCTGAGTAAATAGGCTCATACAAAACAAGGGTTTGTTTTGTTTTCTGGGAGCCCAATTGTTCTCAAAGTTATGACGATCTTTCCCAGAAAGTGAAAAGATTGGCTGACGGTGCCGATCTGGTTCTGGCTACAGTGTGGGTTGCGCCTTGCAAGCTCCCCTGTCCCTTATCATTCAGCAAGTGCAGGCCGCTGAGTTCTTTACTTAATATATAAGATGATTGAGGGAGTGGATCTGTCTATTTATACCACTGTAACTACCTAGCAAGGAAGCAAGAGGGAGTTTTATTTAAGAAAGATAAAACAAAAATAAAACAAACAAACAAAAGCACATACACACACACACACACACACACACCAATAGAAAAAGATATTCTGTTTCTATTCAAATTCATCTTTGCCCAGAGCAGTTTTTGAAGTCGTTATCATGTTTAAAGGGTTGGAATGAAAATAATTTTGTCCCTTTCCCTCTTAAATGTCACCATTGTGCCAAGAATGGAAAGCCAAGCTGACCACAGATCAAAGCAAAACTGGCTATATTTGTCTCCCTCCGACAATGTGAGCCGAAGAGTCTGTAAACAGAAGGCAGGGTGAAAAGTTGGTGGATTCTAGAGAGCTCTGGAACTTTCGTATTTGCTCTTGGTTAAGCATGATCCCAAGGTTTCCCTTAAGAACTGTGTTTGTTTCTCCGTGAAGGCTCTTGGCAGTAACAGCAGAAAGAGTCAATATGAAACCCTTGTGGATACATTTTGTCACCTCTTAAGAGCCACACTGTTCAGGGACAGCTAGAAGTCTTTCTCCTGTAGCCTACATGAAGATGTGCTCGTGTGTATAGAGGGTGGAGCACGGAACATGGCGATCTATAAATGCCACACATGGAGGGTACACTTTCTGTGCTTGCTTTGACTTTTCTTTTTCATGGGGGAGGGTTGTCCGTTGTCAGTAGAGCTCAACTTTTAACCTGTCAGGAAAGCTTTCTTATGGAATGAAGGGACATTAACCCAGAAAAGAAAGGCTATCCTTACTGCTGTGTGTCCCATAGAACTGTCTACAAACAGTCTGCTTGTGATTTACACACCTCTTTGAAGTGGCTGAAATGAGTAAACTGCCCACATGTTCAGTCTGCACCTTTGCTGGCTGAATGCTTGTTTGATACAGGGAGGGAGTGGCATCACGCTTGCACCAGTCATCCCCTTAGCCTGCTGCTGTTAGGTATGCCCCAGATGGGGGAGTTGGAGTCACCAGGCCACTGAGTGTTCAGTGCTGCCTGTTAATACCCAACTGTAAGTGGATTGCTGGACCACCTTCCTCCTCCTCCTCCTCCTCCTCCTCCTCCTCCTCCTCCTCCTCCTCCTCCTCCTCCTCCTCCTCCTCCTCCTCCTCTACTACTTCTTCTTCTTCTTCTTCTTCTTCTTCTTCTTCTTCTTCTTCTTCTTCTTCTTCTTCTTCTTCTTCTTCTTCTCCTCCTCCTCCTCCTCCTCCTCCTCCTCCTCCTCCTCCTCTTCTCCTTCTCCTTCTCCTTCTCCTTCTCCTCCTCCTCCTCTTCTTCTCCTCCTTCTCCTTCCCCTTCCCCTTCCCCTTCCCCTTCCCCTTCCCCTTCCCCTTCCCCTTCCCCTTCCCCTTCCCCTTCCCCTTCTTCTTCTTCTTCTTCTTCTTCTTCTTCTTCTTCTTCTTCTTCTTCTTCTTCTTCTTCTTCTTCTTCTTCTTCTTCTTCCTCTTCTCCTCCTTCTTCTTCCTCTTCTCCTCCTTCTTCTTCCTCTTCTCCTCCTTCTCCTCCTTCTCCTCCTTCTCCTCCTTCTCCTCCTTCTCCTCCTTCTCCTCCTTCTCCTCCTTCTCCCCCTTCTCCCCTTCTCCCCCTTCTCCCCCTTCTCCCCCTTCTCCCCTTCTCCCCCTTCTCCTTCTCCTTCTTTTTCTCCTTCTTCCTCCTCTTCCTCCTCCCTCTCCCCCTTCCCCTTCCCCCATCTTCCTCCACTTCCCCTTTCCCTCCTCCTCTTCCTCAGCCTCACCCTTCTTTGAAGGAGGTTTTTAAATCAAGTAGCCCAGGGGTGGAGAAGGCAGAATATGACTCTTTCAAATATTCTGAAAGCCTCAAACATTTGCTTCATCTGGCTAAAAAGTATTATAGTAGGAAGCCTAAAGCCTCTGGCTACTGGTCACAAGCAACAGGATATTAAATATTTTATACTATGATGAAATTTAGTATTTTTCCCTTCTTCTGCATTCGTGAATGAATGGCTTTTCAATCAATGTTGATTGCTCCTCTGGGGCTCCCCCCCCCCCCCAGTGCCCCAAGTAGCCTACAGGAAGAAGCAGAAAGTGAAATAGTGTCAGGGTATCTCCCAAGAAAGGCTCCGAGGAGATATTTCAACGGCCAATTAAGCATGGGTGAATGGGCAGGGCATAAACTCACCCAAGTCCTCAAATCTTCACGGCTCAAATATATCCGTGAAACGATGATACTTGAATATAGTTTGACTTTTTTCAAATTCAGAAAAAAATAATCATCCTCAATTCTAAGAATTGCACCTGATCAAACAGCTCGCCCTGTGCCTGTAGGGAGGGAAGCAGAAAAGGGATCTGGAAGTATTTCTAGTTTATGTCAAATGGCACTTCAAAATAATGAATACCCCGTGTTTCTTATGTGGGAAGAAGGTGGCACTATATGGCTGGGTTCTCTTTATGTTGGAACATGCCATATTATGGCTGGGTTCACTTCACATTTTAAGTTAATATGAATTCTCTTTTCAGTGGGTTTCCCTGTAACTCCTCATATTGATAACTCTTCAGAATTCCCATGTTAGACTATGGAGCCTCATTCTTTCAACCTGGCCTCTCTCTAGTTAAGATTTTTTTTGAAGCCTCTTACTCCTGTAAACAACCATCGATAGACTGAAATTTTACACAGTAGTCAATATGAGTCGTTTTTCAAGGACATATTTGTATCTAACATGAGAGCTAAGAAAACATGATTGGGATGAAAAGATTCTGTTTTGTTTTTGGTTTAGCCTTAAGCTAGAAAAAACTCGGAGTCGGAGTCATTCATTCATTTGTTGATTGATTCAATAAACTTATGCCTACTTTGTTTCATCACTTTACTAAGTGACAGATACGTGTCTTTGACTTCTTTTTCACAATTCTGATTCCCTGACCCTTTGTGGAGTTGTATGAGTTTGGATAGACACAACCCTTAATGAATCACAGTTTAATCAAAGCCTGGGTTCATTTCCCCAATATCTAATCAGATAAAGCGTACACTCACTAATGGAGAGTGTCTGTATTGTTTGAGATGCTGTCAGCCATGAACACTTAAATATTTAGCAGGCTAGGGGTCAAATTTCTACATGTTCCAAGGAACCGTGGGAGACAGGTTTTTAAAGCTAAAGGCTACAGAAGATTCTGTATCCAAAGATACATAACTGCTGTAAGTACTATTTAATTTTTTTTTTTTTACCGTCACTTTTAAGGAAGAATTTTTATGACATCATCCCATATCTTAATTGCATGTTGTTATTGCACGCCTGCAAATATTTACACTAATTATGTAATGAACTATAATTGCACTAATACATGATAATGGGCTAAAATCAGTGCAAATAAACATGAAAATTCACACAACCCAAAGAGCAGAATATTGAAAACCATTAGTGTTTTAAGACCAGCTTCTTTGAATCTTTGACCCCAGAACGAGGCTGCACATGAGGGAAACCATTTTTAATCTGCATTTCTTGATCTGTCTAAGCTATACAATGAGAAGAATCTACCAGCGTTCTAGCACTTCAAGGCTTTTCCTCTCTCAGTTGCTTCTCCTTCTGATAACTCTTCCTTCCCCTGCCTGTTTCTTTCTTGTGTTTATACCATCAGGCTAATTGTTCATGTAGAGGATATGAAAAAAAAATGCAAGTAGATAACTGCAGGCTAATGTTCTATTGGCTTCTGTCTCCTGCTTTGCTAAGAATACTGTGGTCTATCTTTCCACCATTCTAATTTCATCCATTTCCTCTGACCCTTAAGAATTTTTTCAGATTTTTAGTTTTTCAGACAACTTTGCTTTTCAACTACTTCCACTCCCCCTGCCCCTGCAACAGTTATCCAAGTTTAGACACCAAAGGGTTTTTCTATCTCTTCGACGGATGCCAGAGGCTGGTGTATTGATCAGAACTACTGTTAGATAATACTACTATAACTTGCATGAATACAAAATTTCAAAGGTACCAGTCTCCGACATCTGCTCCATTCCCACCACAGAGCAATCTCAAGCCAGAGCTTTCTCTACCTTTTTTTCTTGGTCAAACCCTTTAATGCATTGTTTCTTATGAATGGTCCAAGTAGGCAACAGCCGTGAAGAATATTTGTAAGACTAACATGAAATTGAAGAGCTTAAGAAAGGGTAGCTCTCCAGCCATTGTGACTGCATGTTCCCAGGTTGAGGTAGTAGGTTGTATAGTTTAGAGTTACATCAAGGGAGATAACTGTACAGCCTCCTAGCTTTTCTTGGGACTTGCACAAAGCAACATGGCGAGAACGAACTATGATCTCTCCGCCCCCCCCTTTTTTTTTTCCCAGGAAAGCCTTTGAAAGGTAAGACTGAGTGCAGTTATTTTACTGGTATTTTAGAATTCAAATTGGTTTCATATTAGTACCCATGATGTACTCCCATGTTTGGTTTCTTTGGGTCAGATTTTATTTTCATGAATTGTCTATCCTCACAATGATTCTGCGTAATGAACAGCACAGATAATCAACGGTGAATAACCATCTTAGTCTAGGAGTCTGCTCTTCAGTGGGAAAGTTGCAATCCACTGGCTGTTACTCAGTTCTTCTTTGTCACGTGACATTCCACAACAAGCTAGACCAAGCAGGTCTTCAAGGTAAAGCTGGTAAAGTAATGACAAGAAAAAATAATATCAAGGGTCTTGAGGATTTTTGTAAGCTTCTGCTTGTTTTGTGTATGATGGTATTTTGTTAGTCAAAGGAAGACACAGGGCCAATCCTGAAGCCAGGGGTGGGGCTGGAGGCAAGGAGGAATAACTGGAGGCTCATGGCAAAGGCTGTGAATTCAGAAAGGTGGTACAGATCTGGGCCATCTTTTTGCCTTTACATGGAGTTTTCTTTGATATCGTCAAATTGAAAATAATAATGATCCCTCCATGAAAGGAAACTTTGAGGCTCTGGAGCCATGTTTTGAGTTCGTGATTTAGATTTTTAAACTATGCTGGCCTCTGACTTCTGTATTATAACTTTATTGATGATTTATACATACACCAGTCTTCTACAGTACAATGCCAAGAGGCTGGAATGGTGCTCACTGGATCCGGATTATATCAAAGTACATTGCATGATCATGTACCCCACAGTCCCCAAACTCTGATGTACCGTAGGCCTCTGGATAAAAACCACTTCACTCTAAGTTCCTGGTTACTACACCATAGAAAACAAAGGGGCCATCACTCGAATTCAGGTGGGGCACAGTCATGAATGGCAGATAGGACACTTGTTCTAGATTAATTTCTAAACTGGCAAGGAGCACCAAAAATAATAGGAGACTCGGCTCTGTTGTTTAGGACAAGGTTGCTGCAAGCTCGGACACCTCTCAAAAGAAAACTGAGATGCATAGTCAGAGGGAACTTAGTGAGTAATGTAATATGCTGTCTTATTTTCTGGCAACTAGCATAACGCAGCATAGTGCAGTGAGTAGGTATGGTTCTCTCTCTCTCTCTCTCTCTCTCTCCAACCATCTTAAAGATTAGATCCCTTTGTCATTTTGATTCCATGATCAGATATTTCATGGAGAAGTATGACAGTGGGTGTTAGGTAACTACAGAGTCAAGAATAAGTAGCCCCAGTTTAAGGATAACGCATGGTTGAAAGTTTTGGTGGGTTCTTTAGAGGACACCATGATACTCCATAGCAGAGCTCAGATCAAGACTCTCCTATGTCATGTGAACCCATATCTTACCTCAGTGCTTCTTCCTTTAGCAGAAACGGAGGCTGGAGAAAACACTGACCTGATTTTTGCAACGTTTGTTGTATGTGTGACAGGAAACACATTGCTTACCTTGTATCTGTTTGGTGAGGGTTTGTGCATTCAACATGTGCAGCTGCCTGACATACAAGGACCTACTCGGTGCTGTTCATGCTTCTTGCAAAGCCATATGTGCCCTCATTCCTCTGTGTAAGACAATCCGCTCCATTTCAGCATCATAAACTTGGGTGGATTTACATACTTGTGATTCCCCTAAGCATACGAGTACTGGGGGGGGGGGTCCCCCACTGTGAAGACAAAGGTATGCTGTGATTGTTCATCTACTGACTTTGACAACAGATTGTGTCCACCTGAATTCTAGTGATGGCCGCCTTTGTTTTCTATGGTGTAGTATTTATCCAGAGGCCTATGGTCGTCAGAGTTTGGGGACTGTGAGGTACATAAACGATGTTGGAAATGAAATCTTAGTATCCTTTTCCACAGGGGTTTAAAGTGTTAACCCCTTAGGCTCTTAAATATACTGATACACAAATGTCTATGATATCTTCTGAGAATGAATCTTGGGGCTTGGAAAGGAAAAAGAAAGCTTCAGTAGACTAACTTCTAAATATCAAGCTGGATATGGTTGTTATGCTTATTTATAATCTTAGCAATTGGAAAGACAGACTGAGACAGGAGGATTGGCATGAGTTTGAGGCCAGCCTATACTGCACAGTTAATTCTCACTCACCTTGGGATAAAGAGTGAGACCCAGTTTGAACAGAAAAAAAAAAAAAAAAAAAGGAAGGGGAAGGAATAGAAATGTTTTATAATCTGTTTTATATTTTGTCTTATAATCTGTTTATTCAATCCATACTATGCTCTAATATACTGGCAGTCTTCAAAATATTGCAGTGTGGCTGGCATCTTGATCTTTGTCATGTGGGGAATGCCTATCAAGGCAGTTTAAGGCAACTGGACATTTAGAAGTTTGTAAGTTTTCTTGAAGACAGCTTGTTCGTGAATTTTAGTTTTTAGACATCAGATTATTCTTCCCCTTGGTTCATTACTAGAAAATGTAATGCTCTTGGTCTCATCTTTGTGCTGAGTAGGCACTTCCAAGGACACAACACTTGTCCTCTCAAAGTTACCCTTGACTTCTCAGCCTCTCTTGGCTTTCTGGAGCCTCAAGGAGAATTGAGACACCCCAGGCCAATCATCACTGTGAATTTTCTAAATCCTGAATATTCAGTCAGCTCCTAAGTGAGTTTGATGTTATCAGTTCATGCTCTTGAGTAGCAAAGGTTTTGTATAAGAAAACGCTTATTTTTTTTTTTTTCAGGTATTTTGTTAGCACATATTCACCCCCCCTTTCAGACCCTCTTATTATTCTCCTTCCTCTTCCCAAATATCCCCTTCCAATTTTATTTTTTTCTTTTCTTTATTTTCTTTTAACTTTCATCATTTTATTTTTGAATATGTGATACATTTAGTTTTTTTTATTGGATATTTTATTTGTTTACATTTCCTTGTTTCCCCTCCGGGAACCCCTTATTCCACTCCTGCCCCTGCTTCTATGAGGGTGCTTCCCCACACACCCACTTACTCCTGCCTCCCCGCCCTGGCCTTCCCCTACACAGGGGCATGGAGACTTCACAGGACCAAGGGACTCTCCTCCCATTGATGCCAGAGAGGCCATCCTCTGCAACATATGCGGGCAGAGCCATGGGTCGCTCCATGTGTATTCTTTGGTTGGTGGTTAAGTCCCTGGGAGCTTTGGGGGATCCTGTTGGTTGATATTGTTGTTCTTCCCATGGGGTTGCAAACCCCTTCAGCTCCTTCAGTCCTTTCTTTAACTCCTCTATTAGGGACCCTGTGCTCAGTCCAATGGTTGGGTGCAACCATCCGCCTATGTATGTATCAGGCCCTGGCAGAGCCTCTCAGGAGAGAGGCTCCTGTCAGCAAGCACTTCTTGGCATCCACAATAGTGTCTAGGTTTGGTGTCTGTATATGGGACGGATTCACGGGTCTACTTCTAGATTCCACACATACAGGTGACACTTGCCTTCTGGAGTCTGGATTATTTCATTTAATGTGAGGTTCTCTCATTTTATTCATTTTTTCCCTAGAAAATGATGTGATTTGATTATTTTCTTTCTTTTTGTTCATTTCTTTTGTTTTTGAGACAGAGTCCCCAGTGCACCTTAGGCTGGCTTCCAGCTCTCTGTATAGCCAAGGATGACCTTGAACTTCTGACTCATTGATTTTCGCATCTGAGTGTGGGGATTATAAGCAATGCACTGCCATGCCTTAATTAGGCATTAAACTGAAGAATTCACGCATGCTAGGCAAGTGCTCTCCCAACTGAGCTACACCCCCAGCCTTACAATTTAGTTCTTTTTGTCTAAATACTATCCTGTTGTGTATAGATGGCAAACTTTCTGTATTTCTTTAGCTAATGATACTATTCTAGGCTGCCCCATTCCTTGGTGATCATGAGTGTTAACAGTAAATATGAATATGCAATTATCTTTGTGCTACCTTGACTTAGATTCCTCTGTTGATGTACTCAGGAGTGAGGTGGCTGGATCATATGGAACTTTATTTTCATATTTTTTAATTTCGGTTTCCTGGTTACGCAAAAGGGGGTGGGGGTAAGAAATTTGGGAATTGCTTGTGTTTAGATAGATATGTTCAATTACCTCTTTCATTGTGCTTAGAAATATTCTCCTAAAAACATGAAGAAAAGGCTGAGGAGTTAAGAGTGCAGACCACTCTTGAAAAGAAATTGACTGAGTTCAGCGGCTTTCCCTCCATAACTCCAGCTCAGAGGGTCACCCTCGCTAGGCCTCCTTGAATAATTGCACAAACCCACATACACATACACATAGTTTAAAGGAAAAAAAATAAGTCTTTTTTTTTCCTGAAGTACAGATTAGTTCTCTTCACTAATAGTGGTACAGTACTGAAGAACCTGTACGTTAGAAACAGATAGTTTAACATTAAGCATTCTCCTGAAAATTATACTTATTAATCACTTATTCAACAAAACACCCCCCTCCCCACAGATCATGTAAATAAAAGGAACCTACCAGGGAGAATGGATGCTCTCACTCAAGTTGGTTCTGCTATAGTTCCTGGACTTCATTATCCAAAGGCCTAGGTAGATGAGGCCTAGAGCATTGAGGATCGTTGCTTACGTACAGTAGACTCTTCCTTCTGAGCCCCTGTATAATTCTGTCCTAAACATGAGGAAATACTTTCCCAACTCTCTGCCCATACTGTCAAAGAGGCACGGGCAAGATGTCAAGGAGGAGTTTACAGCAATGGCTGCCATCAGGGTACCGACCCTGAGGACAACATTACAGCGATGGAAGACAACCACAGAAACTGTGCGTTGTGAGCCCACGGTTTGTAGATCACTAGGGTGACAGAGAAAAGGAAATCAGCTTCTGCCAAGATAAAATGTATAATCAAACACTGCATGCCACCTTCCAGGGCAGATTATCTCAGTGATGGAAAGGATGAGGAAGGCACAACTCACTGCCTCCTTTCTCACAACTCACTTCCCCCATCTTTGCTTTCTCTGAATAAATATCATACGCTTAGTAGTCTGCCACCAACTGTGGTGTGGAGCACATAAGAGCTGCCATGGCTTCTCTCAGCCGTTTTTTCCATCCGTCACTGATATCCCACTGTTCTGGGTGAAGGCAAAATGCAATAACGTTTAGCATCAGAACATATCTGAGTCAAGAGGTTAAGGGAAAACACATCTCCCATTGTGTTCCAGCAGCTCTGATACTGTTCATGGCAAAACACCATGGAGACAAATAGATCTCTCTTTATTCAGGAAGCTCTGAGTGAGCAGAAAATGTATGTGACATCCTTACAGTATGAGAGCCTTCTCTATATGGCACATTAAGGCAGGATGGCACAGAGAAGAAGTTCACCTAATGTGGTGTCTGATAAGGCTTGGGCATTGTCTACAGGGAGGGGTCTTGTCTTTTGAATTTTCTCTGTATTGCTTTAATAAATGCTTGTGGTTCTAGCAGATGAAGAAGATGCAACATTTACAGATGTAACAGAGGGGGAAAGAGGATTCTGAGCAGACACAGTAAAAAGCTCTATGTGGTATTTTTCTTAATTATTACCCCCAAATGTATCAGATACACACTGACTCTTTTCTTTCCATTCCACAGAAGTGCATCTTCTCTCTGCTTCTCTCTGCTGTCTGCTTTAGGCATAAGGGGCTGAAATCTATATGTTTGAGAAAGACAGAAAGACAGACAAAAAAAATAAAAAAGAAAAAAAAACAATAAATTATGGTTCTGCTGAGATTTGTCACTGCAAGATTACTTGCAAGTGACTATAATCTGCATGATATCAGAAAAATCATATGACAACATATTTTGTGCCTTTCGTTCCTTTGCCAGTCAGTCCTGGGGATGGATCTTAGTCACGATCTCTTCTTGTTCTCATAAGGCTTTCAAAAGGGTTCTGTTTTATTGTTTATGTGTTACGATAAAAGAAAGTTTAAATTAAAATATTCATTTTCCTTAGGACCTAAAGAATTTCTGTCCAGTGGTAAATTCTGGATCAGGAATCTATTTGCAGGCTTATCTGCCAATTTTAGATTTAGGAAACAGTTATCAAATTTACTGTGGTGCACACAGTCTTTGAAACATGGAGGTTAGCTCTTCCTGTGGTCACCCTGAGTTAACTGTCCTGCTGGCTTTGCTGAAAGTGGGGGCAGAAGAGCATGGGTGGAGATCCAGCTTTCGCTTTGAACTGGCGACCGACAGAGACAAAACCACACCAGACCAACCCACTGCAGCACCACACTAAACATTGATTCCTTCACATCAAGGGCAGCCCGACCACATGTATAAAAAGTTCATCAAGTCCAGGAATCCTAGAATGTCTCATTGTTTGATGAATAAGGCCCCAAGTGTTCTGTGGTTGCCGCTTGTAAATTGGAATAAAATGTATAGAATTCAGATCATCACTGGAATTCCAGACCGGGGCAGCTCGTGTGCCATGACGAGGCTGCACCACTGTAGCGATGCGATACTTCCATCCAATGTGGACATGCTTCATGGAAACTGGATGGTGTTTCCTGATGCGTGTTCCACGAACTCTAAGTGGCAGGGAGTCTTAGCTTATGGGCAGCCGTGCATCATTGTGTGATTAGGCGCTGCTGATATGGTGAACTCTAGATGCAAAACACAAGCAAAATGCAAGGATCTCAGAGATGGTGAGATGTTTGAGTTAGCCAAAAGCACTTGTTGCATAAAATCAAACAACCTGAGACTAATTCCCTCATCTCATAACAGAAAGACAGAGCTGCAACTCCTGAAAGGATTCTTCTGATAACCATGGGACATGTGCTCTGTCTTTCAGTCTCTGTATCCATCTCCACTCTCCATCTCCCTCTCTCCTGCCCCCCACTCTGTGTGTATCTTTCTATGTCACTCTGTGTTTCTGTTGCTCTCTCACACAACACACATACATAACCACACTAAATAATTTTTTAATTAAGGAAAGCATATCCCTGAACACTAAATAGAAAGGTAAAAAAAAAAAAAATTCCTGAGTACTAAACTTTTTATCACCTGCCGTGCCTAAATCCCAAAGATTTTGCCTACTCATTTTGCTAGAATGTCCCGATATGAGATGTACAGGTGACAACCTGTGCTGGTTGGTTTTATGTCAACTAGGCTCGAGCTAGAATCACCCAAGAGGAGGGAACCTCGATCGAGAAAATGCTTCTATAAGATCAGGCTGTATACAAGCCTTGTGGGGCATTTTCTTAATTGGTAATCCACAGAGCAGTGACCAGTCTATTGTGGGCATTCCTATCCCGGAGCTGGTGATCCCCAGTTTTATATATAAGCAATCTGAGCAAGCCAGTAAGCAGCATTCTTCTGTGGCCTCTACATCAGTTCCTGCCTCCAGCTTCCAGCACTGGTTGAGGTCCTGTCCTGACTTCCTTCAATGGTAGACTGGATGTGGAAGTGTAAACCAAATAAACTCTTCCCTCCCCAACTTGTGTTTGATCACAGTGTTTCAACATAGCAATGATATCCCTCAGTAGGACACTACCTATTAAAATAAAGAACTTATTCTTATTAAAGCTAAAACTCCTCTGAACACAGTTGAACGTTTCTTAGGGGTTGTAAAGTCATTCTGAACTTGGTGTGTTCTGAGGTCAGCATTATGAAGCTAAATTTATCCCCGAGAGTTGTTTGACATGTATACGTGCCAATTTCAGACCTCAGCTTGGCAGAATACTTGCCCAGCTCAACTTTACCATTTATGTTCTATGGCTTGAGTTGGAAATGCACATGGAGATGACTTCAATGTCTTCTAACAGGCAAAGGCCAAAATGTTATGTGACAAGTGGAACGTTACTCTTAACCACGCCACCAACATATTTAGTCTCAATACAGCATACACAGTGTCCTATGACCTTGGCTCTGTATGTCCTTGCCACTTCTTCTTTCCTATGCTCTTCCGTGCCTCAGAGGCCCCTTCGTGTACAACCTAAACAGTGCCTCTGCCCTGTTGCTTCTCAATATGTTTAACTGAAGAAGTCGCCAGCAAGAAGTTGAAGGGAAAGTGGAGAATGACGTTAGGATTCAGAATCCCTCTCCTCTGATGGCCTTCTGGAAGGCCACGAGATGGAACTGGACCTCACTGACGATGGCCAGCCCTGATGGCTCCAGCTTTGACTGCTCAGTGACTGTCTGTTCCTCTCCTACTGTCTTGTTGTAGTCCAAGGACCCTTCACATCCCTCTGGGTTTCTCTTATCTCTACCCAATTTTTAATAAAATAATCTTTATGTTAATACATTCAGTTAGGGGAAATTGAGGGACGTTTGCTTGTCTCTAAACTGTAGTTCATTTTCTAAGGTCAACATAGGCAGGTTAATAGAAGCACCACCTTTCGAAGTGTCACCAGTTTCCATCCTGTAGGAGATGGGTGTGGGAGGTGACGACCGTCATTCACATAAAACCTTGGGGGTAGAAAGGGGAGGGGAGAGAGGCCCTATCGTCTCCCACTTCACTCTGGGAAAACCTGGCAAAGGGCTTCATCCACAGCCGGGACTCACTGTCCATGGAGAGTAGTATAGTTCCCACCAAATCTTCAAATTTGTTCTATGCTAAAACAGAATGAAAGCTTTGCTGGTGGAAGTCAAAGACCATACTCTTCTCCCATAGCAATTCTAACATATAATAACCTCTCTCACTGCTAACACCAGAAGTTCTAACTCAACAGAAACATATTTTCTTCCAGGGCTAGCATGGTTGGTGTTCAGCAAATGGGGATAATTATGTTTTTTAAATGTTTGGATCATTTTTTTTTTCTAATTTATCTTTTAGGTCACTAAGTCATTGCCTATTCCTTGTTAGTTTTTCCTCTGTAAACATGTGCCTGGACACACGTGTGTCTATATATAGGTTTAGTTTGTATGTGTCTCTTACTGTTTTAGTAATATTGATATGACATGGATATGATCCTGATAAGTGGAATCTGTCATCTGTACATGAAATAAGACACTAAGAACGCAGAACCGAGGTGAGGTGACAGCTGCCTGAGTGGGTGTTGCCTTTATTGATTTAGGATTCCCGTTACGGTGTCACGTGGTCCCTTATCAAACTGCCAAACTCCTTTCTGCTGGATTCCATGAAGAGCGGAGAATGGAAATGGACACTGCTTTACTTTGTGAAACATTACTTCTCAACCCCACTGTGTTCTATGGTCCCCACTCCTGCTTTGTTTAAGGTCAAGTTGGAAGGTCAGATTTCTCTGGTTAGTGAAAAGAGCTGAGGAAAACCAGCCGACAAGAATTGTGCCCTCCGGGAAGTTTAAAGAGCAGGGTCTTCACTCTCCCTATTTTGCAAACAAGATCACTTCTTCAACAAAAAGGGGTGTGTGGAAGCTTTGAGATTCAGATAGGCACAGCTGCTTAATGATACCTTTACTAGCCCACTTGGGAAGTGACCAAAGCACTATTAGATAAGTTAAAAACCAAAACAGCATGGAAAAAAAAAATCTTTTTTGCCAACTCCTTCTTCTTGACCTCTTGGCAGAGACCAATGGTTGTGTTCTCTATCTTGAGACTATCTCTTGTGGGCCAGACCGGATGATCTAATAGGTCTTTGTAATCTCAAATACTGTGACTTCTATCCCCAAGTGAACTACATAGTTTGTTTACATAGAAACACTCAGAGACTGGAGGAAATGCGCCATGACTCACGCTAAGGAAAGCAAGCCAGGGTGACTCAAGTGGCTTTTTTTCTAAATAGAAGTAAATTAAAAGCACAGAACTTCCCTCCAGCTTCTTGATACTATGTAGAGTTAGGGGACCAGAGTTCTTTGGTAGTGAATTTGTTTTCTACCACAAACCAATCGTAAATATGATGTTCTGTGAAACCAATAAACATTCCCTGCCCTTATCAAGACCACTCTGTGATGGTGGTTGGTTTAATTGGTTTACTTTCAAGTTGTATCCCAGGCACTTGGGAAATTTAAAAATGTTGGGAAAGATAGAAAAATTAAAAATTGCTGGAGAAACACAAACCTAATATAATGTGGTATAACCACTGTTCATTTCAACCTTATTAAGGGTTTGTTACTGTGCCGTGGGCCACATTTATCTAGACAAATGAAACACTAGGAGAAATTACAATATTGGTAGTAAAAGATCGTTTTTCTATAACTAGGTTGGCAAAAGCATTTCTAAGGACTCTCTTTCCTCTGTGTTCTGGAAACACCTTGTGATTTCTCTACCAGATAATACTTTGAATGACCTTTCTAGGACTTAAAAAAAAATCATAGCTATTTCTATTGTTGTTTTTGATATGCTGTGTTTTAAAGATCACATATACTCAAACCTGGCATTTGCCTCCTTTAAAATGAGTATAGGCAAAAATCAAGAGATACTGCTTCAGGAAGACTTGGAATTGCTTAGCTGGTTTCTTACCCCATTCACTTTGGGATGCAGTGGTTAAAAACTGCAGTCAAGACAGATCCTTAAAAAGGTGGATGAAAACAAATCCCAGCATCACCTTTAGATCATGATACTAAGACAACCGGATAAAACTATAATCCATTCTCTGCTTTGTCATGTACTTTGATAGATGCTTGTGTATATTATAATTAGGTGATATAATTATATAATTATATAAATGGATGTATATTATATATAATAAACATAATCTCAATATATATATAATTATGTTGTAAATAGTTTAGGTCTATTACTTTTCTAATACACACACATATATCAATTGTATAGAATAATGGGCTTTATTATGATTTTTTTCACACATGTGTATAATGTTTCCTGGTTATCCAGTCTTTGTTTGTAGGAGAGGAGGCTAGATGTTGGTTTTTCCTCTTATACCTGCTTACCAATTTGTGGTTAAATGATTTCCGTTTGTTCCTACATGTCACATAATATGAGGAGGAAATCCACTAACAGTTAGAAATCAAGATGCAGAAATAGTTAAGTAGAAAGCTAACACTGGGGGTTGCTATACTGCATGCTGCAGTTTCAGATGAAAATAATGACTATGGGAGGATTCTGTCGAAGGTCTTTGTGCTTGATCTCCACCACGTGGCCTCTCCATTCAAGGGCCTGATTCATTTCAACACTGAAAAGACAGGTCATACAAATATTTTCCTTAGTGACACCTATGACTTACTGCCAAAGTGATGTCGTGGCTTATCACTATATTTAAAAAATATAATTTGGGGGCCAGAGAGAGATGGCTCAGTGGTTCAGGCACTTGCTGCTTTTCCAAAGGACCCACGCACCAATGTCAGGTGATTTACAGCCATCTGTAACTCCAGCTCCTGGAGACCCAATGCCTCTGGCCTCTTAGAATACACATACCCACGTTCGGACACACAACTATAAATAATTAAAAATAATGAAGGTGGTCCTATATAAGGGACAAATTGTTTTTCTCAGGTTCTGTATAGTATACGCTAAAAATGTCAGCATGTCTCTTTCACGCTGCCCTATGTCAGGTATGGACACTTTTCAAGGTCTCTTCCAATAATGTATTCTATGTGGAATGTGATATACACAGCCTATATTTATATGATATTTTTAAAAGGAGAATGTCACCCCTCATGAGTAGGACACGTCTCAGTTCAGAGTCAGTGCATAGTTCACCTGTGACTGCCAATCATTTGCATACATCACGCTTTGAAATTATTCTAAAAATCAGCTGAGAGCTGACCTTGTGATTGAAGCTGTGTTTGTTTGACCTATTTTTGTCTTCCACATACGAGCTTAAAAAGCCATCCTTTCTCTTAGATTACCATCTCTGTCATTCTCACTTTTCTTTAGACAACTACCATATTATATTAAATGATGCTCAGGGTGCTTGATACTGATTGGGCTTTGTGATGACTTCTTCTACAGCACGGACATTATTTTAGTCCTCCGACATTCAGTAGGTACAGAGTAAGGTATTTGTTCACTTAAACCAAATATTCTCTTAGTAAGCATTTTATTTTCTTTTGTAACAAGGGCATTTGACATTTTTTTAACTGAGTTTTTTTTTTTTTTTGAGAATGTTATATACAAGTACTGTAAATACATCATTTCTATCCCTCCCTCTGCCTCTTACTTTTCCCATATCTCCCCAACTCCATCTCAAATTGATGACCCATTCATATGTGTATGTGTGTGTATGTAGAGTGTGTGTGTATAAACATACATATATTTATCCTAATGAGCCATTAAGTTTTGCTCATATCTCCATGTGATTAGGACTGACTATTAATGATTGGATAAGAAGCTCATGCCTGGATAAAACCCCATTTTCACCAGCCATTGACCACCTGTAGCTCTTCACCTAGGAGTGAGACCCTGTGAGGTTTCCTCCATCCAGCCTGGCGTGTCAGCTGGCATTGTCACCATGCAGGTCTTGTTTAGGTCACTGCACTGCTGAGATTTCATGGGGGCAGCTTCCCTGTCACATTGAGGAGATCCCGTCTTGCAGCAGTTGGCTTGGTCTTGTGGCTCTTACACTCTTTTGAGTGAGGAACTTTCACGAAGCTTGTGATCCACAGTATGGAAAACTCAGGCGACCTTCACACAGTGCGGGCTAAGTTGGCTCGGCTGGCGTAGAAGTGACTGAAGTTTTGCCTGTGGTGTCGCGCGCGTACAGGATTGCAAGCTCAAGTTCTGCCGTCAAGTGAAAATGAGGGAAACCTGAGGATCAGCGCCTTTAAATGTTGCCAGACATTAAATCAATTAAAATAGGAATATTTGAAAAAGGGTGGAGGAGGATGAAGAGGAGGAGAAGGAAGAGTAGAGAGTGTGTTGAATGTTTATCAATACAGCACCGACATGCTTTCATTACCTGAATTTTTATCTTTATCTTAGAGGAATACATGCAATTTCTCCAAAAAAAAAAAGTAGAACACACTTGGGGGAAATACCCTTGTCAGATGCCCAGGACCCGATGTTCCCTTTTCTGCATTGTTCATGGCTTGTAAATAAACCCACCATGGTCATGAAGATGATGAATGGCTTTCCTTTGATGTCAGTAAGCATCCACAGTTGTCCCAGCTTCCCACTGAGCCACGTTTCTCAGTGTCAGTTTTTGAACTTCTTCTTCTTCTTCTTCTTCTTCTTCTTCTTCTTCTTCTTCTTCTTCTTCTTCTTCTTCTTCTTCTTCTTCTTCTTCTTCTTCTTCTTCTTCTTTTAAACTAAGGAATATGTTTTTACGACAATGGTGCTATCTGTGGCAATGAGGGTGATTTAGTTCATTCATGTCCGCCATACCAATGGAGCAGAGAGCAAACACCGAGTTACTATTTTTACACAGTCAACAGTGGAAAGTCTTTCAAGTCAGGTGACGCAGCGTTTATTATTGCACTGTGGCAGCGGTGCCCATACAATTTATACATTTATTGAATACGTATTTCTAATGTGTTATTCCGTAACGAGCAATATTCTGAAATGAAGGATGTACACTTCTATCTCTAGGAATCATTCATTGCCATTGGGTCCAAAGAGTTAATGTAACCATAGTGAACGACTCAGATACCCCCCCACCATTTGATTTTATAATATAAATATCAATTTACTTAATTATTAATTGCTGATAATTGCCTCAATAATATATTTTACTAGCACACAATTATTCTGTTTCTTGGGGCATATCTACAATTTTAATCTGATAGTATGATTCATTAACAATGTATTGTACCTTGGTCATTCTTCTGTTTTACATAGATCATATGTAAATTATACTTTATATATGTACATGTTACATATGTTAGGCTCGTTATTATTAAGTTTATTAAATATCCTCCTTCTTAGCATTTATGTGAGGTATCACAGCGAATGCAAGATAAGAGTTGATATTTCCTTCCCTTGGAGATTTTCATTTAGGAGTGGGACCCTGTGAGGTTTCCTCTATCCAGGCTGATGTGTCGCCTGGCATTGTCACCATGCAGGTTTTGTTTAGACAACTGTGCTGCTCAGATTTTATAGGTACAGCTTTCCTGTCATGTCAGGGTGACACGATTTGGGTGTCAATACAAATACGTGGGCTATGATCCCGAAGAGCAGACAAGCGTCTGAGATATAGGCTACTCCCAGTTATGGAGTCAGAGAAGTCTCAGTGGAAAACCTCTCATTTCCTTTTCAGCATGAGAAAGGCATAAGATTTTGATGGATTGATTTAGGGGGCAAAATATTCCTGAAGAAGGGAAAAATGTAAACAAAGGGCTTAATTAGGGAAGAGTATGATGTATTCAAGAATGCAAGTTGTCCATCGGGCTTAGTCATAGTCTGTTAATAGGTTTAGTAGAAGAAGTCTTTATAAATAATATCCATAGAGGGACTTTGCATACCATGTGAAGGTGTTTGGAGTTTTGCCAGGCAGCAACAGGGAGCATCTAGGCTGATTAACTGTCTGCTTTATATGATTAATTAGCTTATAAAGTGGACAGGACACGATGTGAGAAGACGAGCTAAGAACTTATTACCACAGACTCAGGTGATCTATATGCCATCCTAAACTACAGCGCTGGCAGTATGCAGCACAGAGGGAATGCCTGACAGCCCCTGTTTGGGTGAGTGAATCTCAGTAGCAATGGGTAGGAGTGAGAAGAGGGAAGACTTGATCAAGGATAATTAGGCAAGTTAATTTATGTATCCTTAAGTACGATGGTTGGTTTCGTGAGTACTTGCAAAAGTATTTGACAAACTGGCAGTGCGAGCAGCAATTACTCAAGCTCATCCTTTGAGAACAATTAAAGATATGGAAATAAGTGAAGCCAAAAGACACTGAATCCCAGAGGGGTAGTGAAGGCATCATCCACACGATTTCACGGGGGCTACTGACCAGCTAGACAGGATGCTGAGGTGCCACTGGGAAAGAGACATTGGTAGAGGACTGGAAACAAGAGGAGGTTGGAATATTAGAATTTCTGTATCATAAAGTGAAAACAAATCCATGTAATAGAAATGGAGAATGTAATGTGTGGTAATTAAGAGGGGGTTTATTGATGGTCAGTGTCTTAGTTAGGGTTTTACTGCTGTAAACAGACACCATGACCAAGGCAACTCTTACAAGGACAGCATTTAGTTGGGGCTGGCTTACTTGTTCAGATGTTTAGTCCATTATCATCAAGGAAGGAACATGGCAGCATCCAGGCAGGCATGGTACAGGAGGAGTTGAGAGCTCTACATCTTCATCTGAAGGCTGCTAGCAGAATACTGGCTTCCAGGCAGCTAGGATGAGGGTCTTAAAGACCTCACCCAGAGTGACACACCTACTCCAACAAAGCCACATCCACTCCCAACAGGGCCACACCTTCTAATGGTGCCACTCCCTGGGCTCAGCATATACAAACCATCACAGTCAGCCACGTCCTGTTACTAAGGGAGTTCACTTTGTGGCTGTGTGCATCGGGGATCAAAATGAAAGGAGACACACAGCATTAGAGTTGATGAAACCTGGGAACAGTTAATGTCCTCAGTATTGCCAGGATGGGAAACAAGCTTATGAACTGCAATAGAAGTAAATATATAATATAATAATATATACATACATACATATCTATATATCTATACCTATATCTATATATACAAAGGATTGACCCTAGGATCTCCTACATGTTTAGACAGGTGCTTTGTACTAAGCTATGTCCCCAGGCTTAAGCTGCAAAATTAAAATACTCCCAAATTGGAAATCTTATTTTTTTTTTTTGATATGTCTTAGTGCCAGTGAGTAACCCTCACTCTCTGCTGTCTTCTGATAGTTGGAAAATTTTTGGCTCTGAACTAAATTTTCAAGAATTTACTTTATCATTTCAAGTGAAATGTTATTATTATTTCCTCACTCACCAAGGGCAAAGGCCTATAAATTCACAATCACTGGATCTGTTTAAAAATGCAATTGACTCTTTCCCATAGATTCCACACTGGCGAGTGAGGTCACTTGTTAGAATTTACTTGTAACTGACAAATCACAGAAGCTGTTGAGGTCATTGCGTGAAGAAGACTACAAGAAAAAAAAAAAAACATGTCACTTGATGCTGCATTTCTTGTCTGTTTTTGGCATTTTAAAGCTTTTTTGCTACTTGACATGGCTTCTAAGTGCAATGCTAAGATGCCCTGGTGTGTCTGTGCGCATGGAGGCTGTGATGTGTCTTACAGGAATAAAAAATTACAATCGTTAGATAAAATGTCC
This sequence comes from Arvicanthis niloticus, assembly GCF_011762505.2. Taxonomy (NCBI): domain Eukaryota; kingdom Metazoa; phylum Chordata; class Mammalia; order Rodentia; family Muridae; genus Arvicanthis; species Arvicanthis niloticus. The sequence goes on from NC_133434.1 coordinate 9,870,416, forward strand.
TCACGTATGAGTTACAGTCCGGGTATTACTGGCTGTTGAGTTCTGTGTAAATGAATGTGTCAAAAGGCGAGTCTTCCAAGAGAAACCTTCATAAAACAAAGATGTGTGTTGGTTGCTGAGAACTGTCTGCTCCAAAACTTTCAGAAAATTAAGGCCCTATGTCCTTGAAGCAGTTCTCCTGGATTTATCAGTTCCGACTCCTCTGCAAGCATACAGGGATGTAACCAACACACATCGTGAGGATTGAGTGCCCTTGTTACTGTTGGTGCAAAGCAGTTATGCTGGGGCTGTGATTATCTAATGCAGCTGAGAATCCACACTGGGACTCACTCGGCTTTTATTTTCAGGTCATTTTAGACTTAGAGGCAAGGTACAAATGTACTATGGTAATCCTTATGATGCTTACTTACCGTTCCCTAACTCTGATGTTGTCATAACCAGAAATACAACACAGAGCCAGCAAATCACCATTGTTGTAATAATGCCACCAACTCACCCGTATTTGTCATTAGATTTCTCATCTTTTAAACTCTAGGGCTCTCTTATTGCATGTAGGGACATTTTCCTTGATTTGGGAAGGTTCTTGATTCTTTCTTACTCCCATTTCTGGTCACATCTTTTGTGGAAATTCCCTCAATTTGAGTTTATGTGGCAATTCCTCTTTATTTTTATTTTATTTTATTTTATTTTTTTTTTTTTGGTTTTTCGAGACAGGGTTTCTCTGTTGTAGCCCTGGCTGTCCTGGAACTCACTCTGTAGACCAGGCTGGCCTCGAACTTAGAAATCCGCCTGCCTCTGCCTCCCAAGTGCTGGGATTAAAGACATGCACCACCACCACCCGGCGATTCCTCACATTTAAGGGAAGGCTATTCATCTGCCTCCAGAATACCATGGAAATGAAGCTGGACCCTTATAGAGCATTGCTCCAGAATCAGCCAATCAACATGTTTTCAAACATGTGGTATGTGTGCAGATCTCTTAGTTAAGTTGTGTGGGAATAATGTTTATATGTACTGTGGGAAGATGTGTCTCTGTCCTTCCTTGCCTGCCTAAGGCACCTTCTGATTGGTTAAAATAAAAATTCTATAGGCCTATAGCAAAAGGTATAATAGAAGGTGGGACATCTGGAAGGGAGAGGAACTCTGGGAAAAAGTCGACACCAAGTTGGGAATCAGACATATGAAACTCAGGAGAGGTAAGAACTTGCATTAGTATAAACAGGTTAATGTAAGCTAGAAGAGAGTTGGGGAACAAGCTTAGCTTAAGGCCTAGGCATTAATTTATAAATAAATAAGCCTCTGTATCATTATTAGGGAACTGGGGAGACTTAGAAAAGGCACAGATGGTTACAAAGTTGACATATCCCTTTCACTAAAAGTTTACTGGTTTTTTTCTTTTTGTAGTTAATAAGTTGAAGGTAACTCCCTCTTCCCTCCTGTGTATGTGTGTTTGTGTGTGTGTGTGTGTGTATGTGTGTGTGTGTGCATACATACATACATACATATATACATATGTATGGAGACTGGAGGTTAAACTCAGGTGTCTTCTTCAACTGCTCTCATCATATCTTTTGAGACAAGCTCTCTCACTGAATCCAGGGCTCACCAATTGGCTCAATTGGCTGGCCAATGACCTTTGTGGAGTCATTCATCATGCCCTGATTCAGTTGCTAGGGTTACAAACACACATGCAGCCATGCCATGTTTTTACCTGGATGCTGGGAATTCTGCAGTCAGGTCCTCATGCTTACACAGTTGGTACTTTTCAAACGGAGTCAACTCCCCAGCACAAAGGTGATTTTTTAATGCTAAAATGTATTAACACATTAGCAGCCTATTGAAGACTGGATTTAATGATGCCATTGACATAATTTTAACAGGGCAGTCTATTCTTCTGTTTATTCAGGATTAACAGTCTAATTAGGGAACTTAGAGGGACATATTAAGCATCATTGTACCAGAGAAAATTGTGCCTCGTCAAATGATGTACCACAGAGCATAAGCTATTGAAAAGTCGGAAAAGGGTTTGATAAATTTGCTCTGGACTTTCTTTCTAGATAGAATGTCATAATTTCATTAGTGCTCTGCAATATATGATATGCCTCAATCCCTAAAGGAATTGTGTTAGAAATCTGTGTATATAAATGCAACACTAAGTTTCTCTACTCTTAGAGAATGTTTAGTCTATAAAGACACTGCCAATGGACCAAACACAATCAGTGTCTACACACATAGCAGGAAGGAGGGATTTGCAAATGCTGGGAAGAGGGGCTTCAGGTGAAGTGTAACTTTATGTTATCTACTCCAAGATTGATATAAAAAAATTTCTTTTTTGATAATGTCACCTAATTTCTATCCAGATATCTCTAGTGACAGGAAGTTCATTTCTCAAACCATCTGATTCCACTGTCTCAACTTTTACCAAAACGTAAATTGTTGTTTTCTAATGGCTTACCTCTTCCACACACTTCCACCGATGAGTCTCGTTCTTGTCCTCAGCACACAGAATAAATCCCATCCTTCTTTATGGATGTCTTTAAAATATACATTTTATCCAGACAAGGTAATACACAACCATTGTTCTAGAACTCAAGAGGCTTAGACAGGAAGCTTGAGTTCAGCATGAACTTGGGTGACATAGCCAAGGTCCAGGCCACCTGGGCTAAATAGTAAGTTATTTTTAAAAAAATCAAACAAACCACAAATCCCAAACCGGACACTATCTTCTTAATGTCTACCTTTTCAGGATAAACCTTAGTAAGACTATGATCTGATGTGATTTCTGGACCAATCATTGTTCTTCATGATTTTTTTTTCACTTGATGTGGCAACAAGAACTGAAAATATTCTTGGGCCTCCAGACCAGTGAGCACCGTGTAACCAGTTCATCCTTTGTTCTAGACAGTGTGTTTCCATTAATGTAACTTAAGTATGCTTTTGCTGGCTCGGAAAGAAAACTGCTGGCAGTTAGAATTTTCTTTATAAATAATTTATGACCTCCCCCCCTCATCCTGACCTCTTACCCTGGAATGTTTATAGTGTAATAATTATGCGGGATCTCCCTCATCCTATTCCTTTAGATCTGTGAAGCTCACAGTCAAAACTTATTAATGTCTGTCACATTCTAGGCTCCTCGGTTTGACCTCTTTTGGAGTTGTTCGTGAGCTTTGATCTTGACAGCTATATTTCCCTCTTACTCTTACTATCTGCAGACAAGGATAGGATCTATTTTCACTCTAGATTTTAATAAAATAAACACGATAGGGAGTCAAGAACAGAGCCCTTGGGCCGGCCATGTAGGTCCACTCATTTTATGGTATGAAAACCACCTTTCTGATTTTCAGGTAGTCTTGATGCTTTTCTCTGGAGAGAAAATGGGGGCAGGAAGACCATGTATACTCATGGGCAGTGATGAACCTTACCTTAATAAAGCCCATAGAGGCATTTTACCCAGGAGCTTTGGGTCAGGCTAGACTTTAGGGAAGTGCTGGTTCACATTATGTCATATACATTAAGAGCCATTTACTGTGAGTGACAGGTCTATAGGGTTTCACCAGCTGATAAGTTTTCCTCAAACTCATAGTCTCATAGGTGCAAAACAGTACCAGATAAATTGTCACCAAAGAGTTGTTTCTCGGACATGACAAATCAAAAGCTGAATTGAAAGATGTTCTGTTGCGAAAATTCTAGGTGGATTGGTAGGTGATGTAACTAGAGAGATGGAGGTAGTCTTCTGGAATAAACCAAGAAATGAAGCCAAAGTACTTGAGGGGAGGTGACAGAGGGTGGCAGATGACAAGAGGAAGAGATGGATAAAGATCAATGTTGCTCGGAGAAGCAATGGGACTTTGTACCTAAGAGTGAGTTTGGGGAGGGAGGGAAAGTGAAATTAAACCCCCACCTTTTCCATCTGGAAGACAGAGGCACAGGGAGTGGTAAGAGGCACAGGGAATAAAGGCCAGTGTTGTTCTTCCGCTTGCTTGGTGACAATGAGAGAGGGGGTAATGAGAAGATGTGAGCCTACAATGGAAGAGTCCCCATTCTGCGTGCAAAGAAAGCTTTTCTGTGTAGTAAAAGTCAAGTAGAAACTTTGGTACCTCCCCCACTCCCAGTTTGGCATGGCAGAACTGTAAGGTCCCAGCAACTGCCAACACCCCTGGATTTTCCAGTACAAAGGTGAATGATTGCAAGAGCGAATTCACTGAGCGGGGGACTGTTTCTTTGCAGATCCGTTTCAGAGGTTGCGGATGGTAAATGTGGTCAGGAAAATCTTGGAAAGGGAAACTGACTAAGACAAAAATCTGTCCAAATCACAGGATGAGTCATTGGAGCTAAACTTCGGATATCTCACCAGCAATTTTCCTGCCAAAATAGAATAGAACAGTATTGCTATGTTTTCCTTCAATAAATCCTCAATTTGTAGATCTTCCACTCCACGCAGAAACTAGCGAGTCCAAGGTGAGCATGAAAGGATATTAGCATAAAGCCCCATTGAGCAGCATGTGGGGAAGACTCTTGTCAAGACTTGGACAGTCCTCCTCTTACCACGCACACATCAAACCATCTGCTTGTGCTTATGCACGCACGAGGCAGTTTAACAAGGAGTATCATCTTTGGGCATGCAAATCCTATCTGAAAGCAAAAAGCATGATTATGATGTTTGGATGAATGCTTACACCGTGCCTCTTCTGTCACATTAGCAAAAGCACCAGCTATTATATCAAGGTACACAGTCACCCTATGAACAAACTTCTTGTTTTATAAAAACAAAAGTTTCCAGGCATCCCAACTTCTACCTTTCATTCTGTTTAAAACAACAACAACAACAATGTTACATGTTCGGTTTGTATGTGTGAGTGCAGGTATACCTGTGCCACAACTTTTCAGAGTAAGTCCTTGCCTGGCACTTTATTTGAGATAATCTTTCTTGCTTCAGCTGCTGCATGCTCCAAGCTAGCAAGCTTGCAAGCATCCAGGAAATTTTCCTGTATGTGCCTCCCGTCTCGCCAAGAGAATGCTGGGTTTGCAGATGTGTGCCACCCCATCTTGCTCTTTAATGTGTGTTCTAAGGATCGACTCGGTTTGTTAGCTTTACAGGGCTAGAATTTTACCCTGTGGATCCATTTGTCTCATCCCTTTCCCTTTCTTTTAGTTTTTTGTTTGTTTGTTTGGTTGTTTTTTGTTTTTTTTTTTTTGTTTTTTTTTTGCTTTTGAGACAGGATCTCACTATGTAGAACTGGCTGGCCTCTGAAACTCATTATGTAGACCAGGCCGGTCTTAAACTCACGGAGATCCACCTGCCTCTGCTTCCCAAACACTAGGATTAAAGGTATGTGCCACTGAACCCAGATCCTCTCTCATTAAATAATTTTCAGTGTCTTTACCTCCTTGGTGGCTGTCAAACATCCTTGTGAATGGTGCTCTTCTGAATGAAGCTAAGAGACATCTTTACAACAGGTGTTAAGGGTCACCCTTGTGAATGATGCTACAGGTTGCCCTTGTGAATGGTGCTTCAGGTTACCATTGTGAATGGCCCTTGTGAATGATGCTACAGGTTGCCCTTGGGAATGGTCCTTGGGAATGATGCTACAGGTTGCCCTTGGGAATGGTCCTTGGGAATGATGCTACAGGTTGCCCTTGGGAATGGTCCTTGGGAATGATGCTACAGGTTGCCCTTGTGAATGGTCCTTAGGAATGATGCTACAGGTTGCCCTTGGGAATGCTCCTTTCAAATGATGCTACAGGTTACCCTTGTGAATGGTCCTTGCGAATGATGTTACAGGTTGCCCTTGGGAATGATGCTACAGGCTGCCCTTGTGAATGGTCCTTAGGAATGATGCTACAGGTTGCCCTTGGGAATGCTCCTTTCAAATGATGCTACAGGTTACCCTTGTGAATGGTCCTTTCGAATGATGTTACAGGTTGCCCTTGGGAATGGTCCTTGGGAATGATGCTACAGGCTGCCCTTGTGAATGGTCCTTGTGAATGATGCTGATGAATCTTGTGCCCATGGATGTCTTCTTCCTCTACTTTGTGCTGTTTCAGGCTTTTTGAGTCCTTTTATGCACACACTTCATCTGACTTCCACATTACTTGTAGATGGTTTGTCCATATTCAGATATGGGGAAAAGTAACAAGAATTGGGATACATTATGAGTTTGGGTTGGCAGACAGTTCTGAGTTTGCCTGTGAAAAGAAAGCATCACTACATCTTATGGACACCGGGCTCTACTTGTCTGATTTGCTCACTTCTACATTTCAGGCAGGGTTTCAGGAAATTGAAGAAGATGAAATATTGACCACTGGGCAAGAAAGGATTTGTTACTTATTCACACTACAGAATATTAGGTTCTATGTGAATCCCTAATTTAGGGGGAGAAAGCAAAGTCCAATGTCTTCTAAGAAGAGAAATAATAGATATTTGCATAATCAGTCTGACTTTGTAACCTAACAGTGTAAATATAAAGATAGCCATTGCTTTTTTGAATGCTATTATGGCTTAGACAGGAAGTCTCTACCCAAAGATTCACATGTTGAAGGCTTGGTCCCTGGCTGGTGAGGTACTGGATATACTAACTATATCAGTTATCATCTCTATATCATCAATCCTGTGATATTTGTAGCTGGATGAGTTGTGAGGAGGTGTGGCCTAACTTGAGAAAGCAGATAGTCAGGAGGACATTTCTGAAGCATGTACCTGCTCCCTGGGCCTTTTGCCAGGCTTCCTCTGCTTCCTAGTTCTGATGAGGGGAGCCACTTTTTTTCTGTCATGGTGTGCTCTCTTAGAAACAATGGATGCCACTGACTATGGGCTGAACCTTCTGAAGCCACAATCCAAAATCCCTCTTCTTTTAAATTGGTTTTCCGGGGTATTTTCATCACTATGGTTAAGGAAATGGCTCTCATAGACAACGCCTCTGAAAGGAATACATGTGTGTACAAACAGCACTTTGCTCATGATTGGAAGCCATTCTCTCTCTCTCTCTCTCTCTCTCTCTCTCTCTCTCTCTCTCTCTCTCATCTCTCTTTTCTTTCCTCCTCCTTCTTTTGTTTTTCTTTTGAGACAGGGTTTCTCTATGGTCCCCTGGCTGTCCTAGAACTAGCTCTGTAGACCAGGATGGCCTTGAACTCACAGAGATCCACCTTCCTCTGCCTACAGAATGTGCCATTACTACCCTGCTGGAAGGCATTCTCTGAAGTAGACTAAATCAGTGTTCATTCCACAGGATTGGCAACTTTCACATTCAAGGCTTTAGAAAACATCTGCTCTCAGTACAATTACAAAAGAGTATTCCATCAATCTGAGCACTGGAGGGTGAGCTACACAGGCATGGATGGGAGGTACAGGAAAAGGTGTTTGAAGATCAAGAAGAGCCATGATTGGCTGTCAGTTTCCAGCCTTCTGTTAAGCCTTCTGATGGAAAGCTGTGAGCATGTTTGTGGGCTGTTCACTAGTCAGGTATGTAGAGATTTTTGTTCTATGTCTGCCATTATTATCTTTTTCTAGATTTGCTCATATGGAGGAAATATTTTGCTTCTGCAAGGCATGCATGATTTTTAAAAGAAATACACTTCAAGATTTTAAATGAACACTAACATGTAGATTGACTAGTATAAAATTATATAGGACCTATCCTATTAAAGTCATCATTTAGACTGAGATCAAGCTAGTGTCTATTTTATTGTTTTAATCGCTGGTGTGTCCTCTGTCTGAGGACAATATATTGAGTAGAATTTTCAAGCCAGCAGATGAAATAAGAACTTGTACCATCCACTCCACACATGAGCTGGAATTATGGTACCAGGATCAATGTACTCCACCTAAGATACCACTTAGGTTTCCTGTATTAATGTCAGCACTGCTTAATGTTTAAGCATTTGAATAATGTCTGTATTTCCTTTGAACTGTCTTTAATGTATCTGCATAGAGTATCAGAGAGCCCAGCATTCTTGTTCCAAATGTGGTTACACTACAACCTTGACAGAACCTTGGTCTCAATGCCAACCTGGGTTGTAGGTAGCAAAAGTCGAGAGCTGCCTGGAAGCAACAAGATCAGAAGTTCAGTTTTGTGGCAGCAATCTGAGACTAAAAGCACAGAGTGAGAACTTACGAGAGAAAAACAAACCTATACAAGTAGACAAGGTGCCAGGTTCTACAGGCAGGTGAGGATGGGCGTACTGGGGCAGGCAGCACTGGGTAGCAGTGCTACTGACAAAACTTTCCCTTGGTCAGCTTTCTGCTGTTTTCTGGCACTAAATTACTTTGGGCCCCAGAATTGTCCAGATACGAAGAGATCTAAAGATGGGTCATGCCACTCAGTGAGGCATGAGCAAAGATAGAAGGATGGTTTCATCACTGGGACTATTGAAATGGTGTGCAGAAGATGGAGTAATGTTTCTAAGGCGTTGCACAATTTCTTCCATGATGTTATGAAATGAATTGCGGAGTTTGAGAAGCCCTTCCCTTATGCACTGACACGATTTCAAGAAATACAGGAGAATTCAAGTCTCTGGCTTCTGAAAACATCACGAGTAGAGAACAAACCCTCCCCTGAAAACTTTTCTTCAGGACAAATGGCTTCTCAGTTAGTTTCGCAGAGAATTGTGTAAGAAATACAGAGCTCTTATAGGATTGCTGTAGGCATTTGACGGTATGTAGAAGCACCATGCACTTCGTCTGGGAAAGAGTGGTTCTATTTGCCAAAGAAATTAAAGCCCAAACTAGAAATCAATTAATTTTATTCTTCCAAACAAACAACTCAAAATACTTACCAGAGAGCAGTGGCCATCAACACTCACTGGTGATGTTGAAATAAAATCTATCTCTGCTAACGTCACTGCCTCAAAGATGGTGGTGAAGGGGAGCCGTGCTTGTTGAGTTGCTACTTTGTGTTTGTTTGCATCCCACATCTAGCTCCTCCCACCACTCTAAAAGTGAAAGCATGCTATCTACGTCCACTTAACAAATGAGGAAGCCCTAGGCTTGAGAAGGTAAGCATCTTGACATTACATGCTCACCTCTAACATCATAGTAGCTTGTCCTTTCTTTTCAAAGCCACAGGACCACACCTTTTCTTGAGAGGACCCAATAACATGTTAGAAAGATCTGGAACTGAGCATGCTTTAGTAATTAAGAATTCATTGCGCTGAAGTAGATATTTTTATCTTGTAAATAAACGATGTGATGTGGAATCCACGGCATGTCACATCACAAAAACATTTAGAATAACTTTTAAACCAATACATTAATAGATTTGTCAAACAGTACAAAAAAATGTGTACTTTATTAACTCATGGAAGAGAGGTAAAATGGAAATTATAATGATTTACATTTCTTATCTTAATAAAGCCCCAAATATTTAGCATTTAAGGGCCAGCAAGATGGCTCCGTGGGTAAGGGCGCTTGCCACCACGCTTGATGACTTTGAGTTTGATACCCAGGACCCACATGACAGAAGGAGAGAAGTGACTCCCACATGTTATCCTCAGTGCCACACTTGCACCATGGCATGTGCATACTCCAACACATGCACACATACACACACATATGTACGTAAGTACATACATACATACATAAAACATTAGCAATAGACAATATTATGATATCCATTTCACAGATCAAAAATCAGAGATTCAGTTATGAGAAGTAATTTCCCCAGCTTTGCAAAGTTAGTAAAGTGTGGCAGACTTGGGTTGTAAACCCATGTCCGAGTGTTTTTTCATCATGCACCTCCTTTTACATATATACATTTATTTTTGCATTCGTACATATGTCTGTATATGTGTGGACACTTACACACCACATCACATATGCTGTGGTCAGCGAACAACCAGCAGGAGTCAGTTCTCTCCTCCCGCCACCTGGGGCTTGGGGCTCGAACTCAGTTGCCAGGCTTGGTGGCAACTTCCTTTCCCAGCTGAGCCATCTTACCAGCCTAATCATCGCCCACTTCTTTCTTTCAATTCTATTTTATCCATTGAATTTTTCTAGAACATACTTAGTGGGGTTTCCCAAGTTATCTTTAGACTTGCTAGACTGAAATCTTCTTGCTTCCCTCTAATTGAGTTTTGGAAGCTCTGTGGGTTCAGGAATATCCCAAAGCATTCCCTGGGCACTTCTTCCCTTAGCATAAAAGTAGCGTAGAAACAGACGTTGGTCTCCACTCCTGCCATGTAACTCTATTCCCTGTTTCGCATCAGACGTTTGTCTACAAACCTAGCTTTCATCCTCACCTGTCAGATGTTTCCAGTAGCTTTGCTCCCTGGCCTAAGCTCTGGGAACTGGCCACACTACCAGCCCCAACCCAGGTTCCCTTTCCCTTGAATCCTTGGATAAAAGACACAGACACAGACAGTTGTTCAATTTCAACTTGCCCTTTGACCCAATTGCTGAGTGCTACTATTTCCTGCCTGGAAAAAGCATGCCCTTATCAATATTCTTAGCTCCTTACTGCTCCATCTGCCCTAAACTTGACTTGCTCGGTTAGATCTAGTCCCAGCTAAACATCTTGACCACCCACCTGTAGGAGTGGCCTGTATGGCCACTCCATTTGAGATCTCACATGACTGGTCACCTTTCCTCCCTCAGAAGCATGGTAAACTCCTCTCTCCTCTCCTTGTGTCTGTCTCCTTGCCTCCAGGGACCTGGTGGTCCCACCTATTCCTTCTGTCTAGCAATTGGCCCATGGCTTCTTTACTAATAGATCAAGAACCAATTGGGGAACAGGACCTTAGCATCAGAACCACCCCTACAGTCAGATACTACCATCATTGATCGTGGACAATCTGAGGTATCACTGAAATCCTACTAAAATAACAAAAGGCAAGCTCCAGGACATGGCCATGCTGACTTTGGTGTGAAAGGAGTCATCTTAATTTTGAATATGTTACATATTGGTCCAGTTTGGAAAGAGGAATCGGTGGCCTAAGTTGTGTAGGATACAGTCCTTGAATAGAGCCATGTGGAAGGTGAGAGCCTATCACAGCCTCTGTGGTTTCTAAGAAGCATTTACATTTAGTCTCCTTTCTCTCTTGGCATCCTCCAGGAGATTAGAAAGCTTTTCCTTACTGCCAGTGTGACTGACGTGCCATCTTTCCGAGACACTGTAGACCAAGATCAGGAAGGAAATGACAGAGTTATGTCTTTTAGTGAATGCCAGACTCTCAATTAAAACTACATGCTCCTGAAGTCTTCCAATGTGAAGAACAAAAAGTAATTGCATTGTGTTTACTTATTTGCTTACAATGTGGTTGGGAGCCTGGTGCTTTACCAGCAGATTGTTTACAACACATTGTCAAAACGTTTAAAATCTTGTGGTCATTCCTTTGGCCCACTACAGGAAGGGTGACACTTAATTGTCTGTACATATTCAAGCAAGAGAGGGTTGGATCAAGGCTTTAATCTTTGCCTGGATCTTGCACTCTCCTTTGGGATGCAAAGTTCTGGGTTCTTTCTAAGAAACAAAGCAATCACCCTTATGTTTATTCACATTAGAGGGGTAAATAATCTAGAAACCAACTTTGTTTTGTTTTTTTTTATCTCCAGGAGTTAACATTGGACTCTTCTAGTATATGCAATAGATCCAGATTCACTATGGTGTCTACTTCATACTTATTAAGAGAAGGACATTGTTGAGGCTTATTGCTAGTTAACAACATTTATCAGGCTAGCTTAAGTCAGATGACATGGAGATATGAGAGGAAAGAATGAAGTAAATATCTAACCCTTGGGAAGATGTATTGTTGAAGATTACCAAGTAGTTATTTTATTTTAAAATTTCTAATTTTTAAAAATATTCATTTTTAGTTTTAATTACGTTTGAGCGAGCATCTGTGTCTGTGTGGTTGTATGTATATGTGATTGTAGTTGCCCTCGCAAACCCGGACACCCAGAAAAAGGTGTCAGATTTCCTGGATTTGGAGTTATAAGCAGATGTGAGCAACTGGGAACCAAACTCAGGTCCTCAGTAGGAGCAAGGATGTGATCTTAACCACTGAGTCATCTCTCCAGACTCAAGTGTGATTGCTTGGAAATCCAAGTCTGGATGGAGCAGCCCTTTCTGTGCATCCCACTCTCTGACGGTAGTTCTTCATAGGGTGGCAAACCAGAAACAAAGAGAAATAGATCAGAAACAAGGGAGCAAATAACCTTCAGAATCCTGCTTCAGGGTACCCACTTCTGCCAGCCAAGCTCTACCTTCTATAGGGTCCATAGCTTTCAAAATAATGCTACAAACTGTACACTAAGCATTACAAACATGAGCCTGTGGGGAGACTGTAGAGTGAAAAATTATAAAGACCATTTAATGAAATATGTAGACTTTTTCTTTGCCCTTAGACCTGGGCAGAAAAAGTGCAGATTCCAGAACATGGAACTGAAAATAAGATTTCAGGCCTTCACTGCCCCAAGACACATTCCGGGTGGAAGACATTATCCCTGAATCAGAGGACACTTACTGGATTACATTCCTCAAGCCTCAGGGAGTAGACCCTACCTGTGGGTGGGAAAAGCCCAAGGCAGGAAGACACATTCCTGACCACAGAGAAAGATGCAAGCCATCTAGGTGGGGCTATAGCCAGAAGAAATGAAAAATAGTTTACCTGAAATAGTTGGTAATGATCATTTAGGGTAGGTTCCTCTGAAATGTTCCACTGTTCTGGGTTACCCCCCCTTACCCCCACCCAGTCTTTCCAGTGTTACAACCTGTTGGTGTTCAAACTTTGTAAAGCAACCAATCATGTATAACCATGAGAAAAATAGAACCAATCATGTGTAACCGCTTGAAAATTTCTCCCTTTTCCTATAAAAGAAACCCCTCAGCTTGCTGGCCTTTTGTATACATTCTGTTCCTGCGTGGACAAGCTGTTTTGACCTTGGCTAGCCAACTCCCCAATAAACCTCTGCTGATTGCATCCAGGTATGGTTTCTTGTGATTCTTGGGTGGTCGTGATTTCCTGAGACTTGAGGAAGGGTCTCCCGAGTTTGGGGGTCTTCAAGACATTCAAATTCAAACCATAATACCACCTAGCAACAAGCCTAGACTAAGTACAGTGTATATGAGTTACCCTAGAAAATACGATGAACTAATGAGATGAATAGATAGATGAATGTTGAATTCTGAACATTTTCACACGGTAGCTACAAAGGATGGTGGATTTGCTGTCTTTCTTTACTGTACCACGGAAGACCAAGAAAGACCTTGCATTGGAAGCTGAGCTAGTGCTGTGGTTTTCCTGGGAGGGTAAATGCTTGGCAGTTCCATGATCCCAGTGGTAACTCAATGCTGCAGCTGGACTATATTTGTGGAGTGTGATCAAAGATTTCTGTTGCCTAGAAAGATGGCAATCTTGACTCCTCTGATACACAGAGAGCTTCCCTGAAAATGTACTCTGGAGCCCCTCCAGTTCAATCATGGTACAGAGGGGGGCTGAGGCAAATACAGGACAGGTTCCTTACACTCTGCCTGCTCCACATCACAGAGTAGAATTTGATTTCAACAAGATGGCTTTACTCTTAGTGTGTCTTCCTGTCCATTTTTATCTATAGTACATCTAAATGGTGGTCTCTTCATTCATTCAAATTTCTGAAAGGAAAAAATTGCACACACACATACATACACACACACACACACACACACACACACACGCACACGCACACGCACACGCACACACACACACACACTCACACACACACACACACACGAGTTAGTTAAAATTCATACGGCATTTAATTAAGACTAAGCTTATAAATCCAGCAAGCAAGAAAGTATATCCATCCAGGGTAGCACGGTGAGCTGATGTCCTTGCTCTGGGTGTGTCTATTATTTGCATATTAAAAGTGGTAGACGTCTCATTGTTAATAGTTGTGCATTCAACATTGGGCATTGTAGTAACCTGGCTTAGTTGCGAAGTTCTCCTTTCTGTGAATTTCTTCAGCCGTAGTGAGTGGTTCATGTAAGCTCATGGCTTGATTGGATTTGGTTTGTGTTTTGCAGCACTGAGGATCAGTCTCTGGTCTTGCTCATGCCAGGCAAGGGCAGTGCCATTGGTTGAGATGCCCACGATGTTTGCTTTTTGTTTTGAGACTGGGCCTCACTCAGTTGATGAGGCTGATCTTGAACTTGCAATCCTCCTGCTTCTGCCTCTCAAGTAGCTGGCTCAGTCAAGCATTCCATTGTAAATGGTAGAATCCGTTTGGCTCGGCATCTTTATTCACATATGGTGACTTACTGTAAATCACAGAAGGAAAAAAAAAACCCTAAAACAAAAGAACAAGACAACTAGGTACTAAAAGCCTTGAACTTGGTAGATTCAGAAACTCCAAGAGCTTTTCATGAACTGTTGTTACAGGGAGTCGAAGTAAATGAAGGGCGGAAGGGGGCGTTTTTTGGAGGTTTTGCTTCGCCCTCTCAGTGTTCCCTTTTCTCTGCCTCTCTCCACTGCCTTGACCCTTCCCTGCCCACTCTCAGAACTGATCCCACAGGACAGCTCAGAAGCTGGAAGGACTGGGAAAGCAAGGCACTGGGCTATTCTTCCCCTGTCATCTAAAGAACTGGAGGCAGGAGGGTACTCCTGACAACCTCCTTTTTGTTATTTCTAAAATCAGAGAGCTCAGGGCTGGTAGTGGCTGCGTGGTAGTGTGCTTGTCTAGGTCTGGAGTTTGATCCCCAGCACTGACAAACATCAACAATAAAAAGCTGAATAAAATTGTATCAGAGAAACCTTTAAACCTCACCTGGGATCCTGAAGCCTCTGGACATAGTTTTCTTTGTTTAAAGACAACAAAATCCAACCACAATTAAAATTTTTTTTTTTTTTTAAAAATGGAGCTCCTTAATTCACCCCAAAAATAGTAAAAAGGAAAACTTGACCGACAGAAAGGCATTCTGGTTCCCCACGTTCTGGTGTGCTTGGTGTGTGCTCTGAAGTGTGAGAGAGAACGGTATTTATAAAAGTCATGGCATTTTTCAAAGATGGCGCTGAAGTCACAGAGGATGAGGAGCCTGGAGGAGCAGAACTCAGTTCAGCAGTGTATGCAAAGCACAGGTTTCTGTATTAAGAAAAACCAGGAAACTCAGCTGCTTTTCCATGCTACGCACACACCCACAGGACTACCTGTTGGTTTTTTTTTTTTTTTTTTTTTTTTTTTTTTTTTATCTTTTTCATTTTTTAATCTTTCCTTCAAAGAAGAACATAAGAAAACAAATCAACCCCGTCCTCCAAGTGACTTTCATTTTCCCCTACTTTCTTTCTGGTCTAATGTTAAAGAGTTAAAGCAACATTTCAGCAGAGCAATGTGGAGAAGGGGAAGGAGGGGATCAATAAAGTTATTCTGTGGCTTTTCCCAGGAGAGAGCCGTGTTAATCGAGGATGGCCGGCTATGCTATATATCAAGTCCAAGGAGAGAGCAGTGCTTGATCTCCAGACAGATTTCCTAGGTGGACTGGAAGAGGGGGAGGGGGAGACAGTCGCATCTAGCATGTGCATAAATAATTACATAGTCCTATACATACACAGATGCATATACGTGGTTATAAGTACATATATGCACACAGATAATATTCCAGTGAGAGTGGACCCGTGAATATGTATTTTTAAAGTGTCCGTAGAAGTGATGCTAGTGGGGGAGGGGATGAATAAGAACAAAGCATCATGGCAGCTGTCGATGGAAACGCTATAACGAAACCTATTTCTTTGAATGCTGCCCTTAAAAATGAATTTAAAAAAATCAAAATATCAACACATTTTTTTTAGAACATAAGCACATATGTGTACACTTAAAAATTAGATAAGAGCAATTTCTTTAGGTGGTTAATGTAGTATTAGATTAAAAACTCTGCTAATAAGAGTTCATATTTTGACCTGGGATTATTTTACATATCTGAGCCTTATAAAATTCTTGCCTCCTGAAGAAGAAAATGGACAGACAGATGGGGTAGAAAATGTGGGATGAAAGGCAAATTCTCTGATCCATGATCAGATAAGTATCTGGTTATGGGGATTTTCTAGAAGGAAGGCTATCTGAATCATGAACGTGGTTGCTTTCTTATTTTTTGACATAACCAACGTTTTTTGCAGGTGTGATTTGAGTCCATCATGCTGCTAAACTTGGGCCAGGTCTGCCCGTTCACAGCGGGCAGTGGTGTGGTGCTCCCATGGAGCACTGCTCTTTCTGTCACTGACAAATGCAGACAGTGCACTTAAATAGGGGTGAGGCTGACACTCTGCAAGAGGTCAGACTTCCTCTTCAGAGCACATTTTTTTTTTTTTGATTAGTCAGCTATTCTGTCTAGACTTCAACTTTATAAATGACAATGCTGTCTTTCCTCAAGATATTTTTTACTGCCTATAAATCTCTATTTATCTGTCTGTCTGTCTGTCTGTCTATCTATCTATCTATATTTCATTTGTACTTAAGTATCAGGAGATTTTTATAAACAGAAAGTTATGCTCCCTCTTTACTCCTCTGTTGGCTATGATGGATTTCTCCACGCTGAGATTCTGAACATTTTTCTCCTCTTGATTAGTATTTGTATAGAATAAATTGTTTTTAGTATGAGATAATATGCTTTATGTATCTATAATGATTTATTTTGCATGTGTGGTATACATGAACACAGGCACAAATATGGAGATGACTGAAGGACACTGCATGTCTTCCTCTTTCTCTCCATTATTTGCTTGAGACGGGGTCTCTCATTGAACTTAAAGTTCACCATTTCAAGTAGGTTGGGTGGCTAGAGAGTTCCTGAGAACCATCTGTCTTAGCCCCCAGACTGTATAGTCCTGGGGTGATGAGCACGCCGGCAGGCGCCATATCTATCATTTACCGAAGAAGTGCTGGGATCTGAACTCAGTTTCTCATGCTTGTGTGGCAGTCACTCTTTTCCACTCAGCCCTCTCCTCCTTCCTCTAGTTATAAAATTCAAATTCCATGCGTATTTTCGCTGTTCGGAAAATGCCTTTGTAAGAAGAGAAACCAGACACAGAGCTGGATGGTGCTATCCTAAAGTTCTCTTGAAGCATGGGGTTTGTCCAGTTCAGCCCTCTCATTTGCGGTTTAATGAAGGTTTGCTCATGATCTTAGAGGTGAGAGATGCCTTATCCAAGGTCACCATGACAAACTGAGCAGAGAACTTGGATCTCTTAAAATTCAGTTCTTCGTTTCTTCCATTGGGTCATGTGTCTTGGGACCATTTGAGACCAAAATAGAACCAGAAGTTCAAGCAAGCGGCTCAGACAAGGATATGTCAGCCTTCAGTTTTCCCCAGGGCCAGACTCCAAGTTCATGCATATAACTCGGCAAACCAGACTTTGGCATCTTCAGAGAAGAAGGAAGATTCATGCTTGCTGAAAGTCCCTTCCCTTTTTGGAGATCTAACTCACTATCTAGATCTAATTGAATCTCCCCACGTCTCCCTGCTTATCTTGGATACAGTCTCACTTCATCTCGTAGTTGTCAGTTTACCTGTAAGTTGACTTAATTGCAACATTTATTAAGAATTGACTGTGATATATCCTGGTGTCACATATCCTGCTTAAGATAGGCTGACAGTATGGAGAAGACTCTGAGGAAGGAGAGATGAAACCACTAGAGGAGCAGAAAAAGATTCAAAAACTCTTGTGACAATTCTATTTCCCTCTCTCTCTGTCCTTAGTAGGATAGAAAATCATGTTTTACGCATGAGTGTCTTCCAATATAATCTCTACCTGTTCCCAAAAGAAGAGACCTACTATGTAGGATTCAGTGGGATATCTACCTGTTTCCAAAAGAAGAGACCTACTATGTAGGATTCTGGCAGCTTTTCATTGAGGCGCCCATTCCCACATTTGGATATATCTTCCATTCTATGTCTCAGAGAATGCCACACACTGCTTTCTTCAGAGTGCCTACCTTCCTCTTAATCTTCATGTTTAATTAAGCCCATGTTAAACATGTTCGTTAGGTCGGGAGGATCTTGGAGGAGTTGGGTGAGGGGATAACATGTGATAAAAGTACATTGTATGAAGAATTGTTTAAAAACCAATAAATACAAAAAAAGTTCATAACACACCTTGTATCTTTAAAACGAGCTACGGGATTCTTCCCCTGCCTGTACACCCCGTAGCCAGTCTGTACAGGCCTCCGAAATGCTCCGTGAGTCTGTTGAACAAAGCTCACTTCCTGGCACTTGGATAATTTCTTACCACACTGTACAAAGCAGGTTATCGGAGCACAGGCATATATGTGCATGTAGATTAGTGGAGGAAACCTATTACCCTTTTCCTCGTTTATTTTCCCAATTCCACTTTTTGTTACTTTGTCTTTAAAGCTACTGGCAGGTAGACACCCCCCCCCCCCGCAAGCGTCCAATGTACTGTTAATATTTTAACAAGAATCTGAATGACAGCAGACTTACTTATTTTATGTTCAACATACTTGCCTCCATTTTTACCCGCTCTCTCTCTTTCATAAATTCTGAGATGTAGACTTGCGGTAATCAGGATCATGACTGGAAAGAAAAATGATCCATTAGAGATTACTTGTCTGGCTGGGACACAGTGGCATATAATCCCAGCCCTTGAGAGGCTGAAGGAGGAAGATACCAAGTTCAAGGCGAACTTGCTTGCCTGAGCTACACGGCATGTTTTGTCTAGGTTGGACTGTCCTGAAAGATCTGATCTTTAAAACAAACAAACAAACAAACAAACAAACAAACAAAGGCAAACCACATCTACCAAACACAGAAAACTAAAATCAAAACAACAGTTTAAGAGTGCTAATCTGTATTTAATCAGTTAATTGGTCTGTATTTCTTCCATACTTTTTCGACCGTGGATTTTATCAATATCTCAGAAGAAGGCAGAATTTAAAAAAAAAAAAAAAAGCACCCATAAAATTCTTATTAGAAGACCAGTGAGGTGCTATACCTCAGTAGGACCAGATATCAACATATCGTGTCTTCTTCCATACCTGTAAGAATCCTGCCAAGTGCTGGGCAGCCTTCTCAGTTGCTCCAGTGTTCGCTGCACAAGCATGAAGATGTAAATTCAGATTCTCAGAAAACACATCAAAATGGGCATGGCTGTGTAATCCCAGTGTTTTGGCTGTGAGGACTTAGAGATTAAACAATTGCCCAGGATTCACTGACAAGGACACCTAGCTGAAAGCTAGTGATGTTTGGGTTCAGTAGAAGACTCTCTATTAATGGAATAGGTATCAAAGTGATAAGCAGGACACCTGATGGTCTCCTGTGCCCCTCCCCCCTCTCACACTACAGAGCTAAGCTCACAAGCCCAAGGACCTAATTGAGCTATCCAGAATTAGGGTAGGTAATCAAAATCTCACAGTCAGTCTTTAAAGACTTGAGCATGAAGACAGAGAAGAAAAGAAAGGATTTCACCTTCCCCTGATTTTGGAGGGTGTTGTGTCATGGGCTACACATAGCTTGGCATGTGCTGTCCTGTATGGGAGTCCAGAGTCCAATCTCCACAGAGGTCAAAGCATTGGACCTTAGAACACAAGCCTGGCTTCAGTGACATTGTTCTCTTTAGTATTCATGTCCTTGCTGCTTGTAACAGGGAGAGACTCCTTGAGAAGTGTCGAATGTGCCAAATTTAAAACCTCCGAGGTAGCAGTTTCTGCCTTTAAAATATTCTTCAGCTTCTCCCCCGAGTGTTTCCCGTTCATCTCTCAATGTTTGAATCTCTACAGGAATTCTGATTCTGCCACAGCACCGTGGACCCAAGAATATATCTCAAACTATGCTTCGGTATTCTTTTAATTTTTTTTTTTTCTTAAATTCTGTATGCTCAGCACTTTGGAGACTCATCTATTTCACAAACGCTTGAGTAGATTTAATTGTGCCGAGTTGAAAGCCCTTCCTCACCACACTGCCGTTCATTAATAACAAAGAGAACCATGGGGGCGTGGTTATTATTAAAGACACCTTAGATTCATGCAAACCCACCCTTTAGAAGAATTCGGTGCAACACATACATCCTAGCTCACATGAGCTGGGGTGAGACCTAAATTTGATGGTTGGTGCTCTTACAGCCTATTGATAAAAGTGCTCAGTCACTCACCATCTTGGTTCCCACCAGTGAGATAGGAATGGTGGCACAATGACACTCATTTTCATCGTGTCCTATCCTACCCTCTTAGAATGTAAATGGCTAAGAAAGAAGAGCATGAGACCTTCAAAGGCCAGAGAATATGAAAAGTATGAATGCGAGGAAGTGTGTCTGTGTCTGTCTGTGTTCATGTGTTCACACACATGCGTGCATGTGTGTGCGCATGTGTTTGTGTTATGTGTATGTGTGTGTATGGATGCATTTGCTAATATAAGTGGAGACAAGAGGTAAGCTGCAGTTGTAGTTACACACCATCATGGCTCAATTTTATGCACATGTTGGGGATCCAAATTCAGGTCCCTGTTCTTGTACGGCCAGCCTTTTACTCACTGACCCATCTCCCTAGCCCCTAACTTGACTCTCGACTATGAATGACTGCGAAAAACAATATTGAGAATTTGACAGGAAATTGTGAAGACCAGTCATAGTCTAACCTCTTCTTCTTGGTAAGTCAGAGGTCTTCCTCTTTCCCTGACTATGTTGAAAAGTGCTTGGAGAGCCAGGGACGGTGGATGATACCACAAAGGAACCAGTTCCTAAGGAACATTAATTTGGTCAGTCAGTCAGAGTCTCTAGAAACTACACCAGCTTATCTGAGATAGGGATGCTCTTGGCTTTCTTGGCCTTTGCTTTCATCTTTTTTTTTTTTTTTCCCTCTGAAGCCCCAGGCTATGTGTGGCAGTTTCAAAAGTATAGTAACGACTCTAGACCAAATCTTTGGCCCCTGTCTTTATTTGGTTATCCTTTCTAGGAGCTTGGCCCAGTAATCTCTATCTTCCAAAGGCCTGGGGGTGGGGTGGGAGTGGGGTGAGTGGATCTGCATCTCTTCGGTTGGCAGCTTGAACCTAATGACGAATGACTGGCAGGGACTTGAGGCAGAAATAGAACTTGGCTCCCAGATGACGCCCTTTGGCCAAGAATAATGGGCTTTATGTCACAGAGTCCTCTTGACATCCAGGTAATAGTCATCCAGCTTTGAGAGGACTCTCTTTTCTCTCTCATTATCCTAGAGATGGAGAGTTTTCTCTCTCCTCTTCCTTTTGCCGGAGCTCAGGGCAGTTCATGGTCTGACTGTACATTACTTTCCAGAATCTTCGGGCTCCATGTGGCCCCATTGGAAAAGCAGCAAGCCTTCTGCACAGTTAGGCCCAAAGACAGAAAAAGGCTCCCACTTCCGCAGAAGGGGGAACAGAATCATTTTATAAATTTGTAACAACAAATACTATTATGTATATTCTATGGGGCATTATTGATTATTCCTAATACCTGGTGTGTTGGTTTTTTAGTCTTTGTGTAAAAATACTGGAGAAAAACCATTTTAAAGGAGGAAAGATTGGCTCCTGAGTCCAGAGGTTTTAGTCTATGGGCCTTTGTGGTGAGGACCAGCGGTATGACTAGAAGGGTGTGGCAGAGCAAAGCTGCTCGGGGACTGGGGACGTGGTATACTCTTCAAACATGATGCTCCCACCCCACGCACATACGTGTACACACACACACAGACACACACACACAGACACACACACACATGATGACTTACTTCCTCTATCCAGCCCCACCTCCTAGAAGGCAGTTCGGCTTCTGGAATTCTCAGTGGGTTGACCCCTGGATGAGAAAAGCACGACCCAGTCCTCAGTCAATAGTATCATTGGCTGGGATCAAGTCTTCAGTGCACAAGCCTTTTAGGTGGTCAGTTTCTATTAGACCATAACATACTCCCCAAACAAAAGAAAAGCAAATTTTCCTTAGGAAGAAAATCATCCAACTTTTCATCCTGACACACCTAACCGGACACTTAAAAACTAGCGTACAGTTTTGAGTGTGAAATGACAAACCGTAAGAATCCTTGAGCCACATGCAACCCGTATCTCATGCCACTCCCTGCTGGCTCGGTCTCATTGCCTGAGGAGAAGGATTGTGCTGACCAGCAATATGTAAACTCATTTCCATTCCCCATCTTCCTGTGAAGAGCAGGCGATTCCTAGGGGACTTCTGCTGGGAGTGTTTGAACACTCTATATGTTGAGTGCATTTGGAATAGAGTAACTATACCATCGTACCCAGATCTCACTTGAGGAATCTCACCAAAGGATACAACTGTAAAAACTGTGCTGCGGGTTGATAGCAGGAACATTTTCCCAGTTGATGAAGAAGGCAACAATGTTTGTCACCAATTCAGTGGCCTCACAATACCCAGCATGATAGAGGACAGCACGAACACCGGGTTAGTCACACACCCTGTTAGCTCTATTCAGAGGTAGACACTGTAGGGTGAGCAGAATAGAGTCATACCACAGCTCAACAACACCTGTCAATCACAATCTCCAGCCATGATTCTCAGCCCACTTCTTCCTCCTCTCTTACCATCCATGGTGGTCACTATGCACTGGACTCTACACCTTAGAGAAAACTCCAGGAGGAGATATTGGCAAAGTACCAAAGAGGCCAGGAGGAAATGTACCCATGGCACCTCACACATTTATACCCTATTCAATCATCCCGTTATACCCACCCGGTAATGTCTTCACTGCCCGGATTTGTTTTTCTGGGAATTTGGTTTTTCTCTATCTCTGTGTTAGTAGATGGATTCAAGTGAAAAAAAAAAATATGTGAAACCTTTTGTTTTGTTTTAAGACCAGAATAGAAGTTAGCCTGCAAAGATAGCAATTATATGTACTTAAAATATTCTTCCCTTAAGCAAAATAAGGAATTGTCTAATCTTTCTTCAGAGTACACATTATGAAACCGTAGAGACATGCAGGCCAAACAGCCATGAAACACTTGGAGCACCTTGCTCTCTTTCTCTGAAATCATCAGAGCATCATGGCTGGATTGTCTGGTGCAGTCCTGGACCCCTGTACGAGCTCCTTTCTCCCTGTACGCAGACCAGAATACTCCTTCACGTCTATATCACCTGACACGATTTATCACTTGAAGAGACCTCCTGAGCCACAGTGTTACGCAAGAAGCCATGTGACCTCAGAACTTACAGAAGAAATTATGAATGTGACTCTGCATAGACCATCAGCCAGACAATAGTCTTTAAAAAAAAAATTAGGCGGACTCTCACCTTTTTTTTTTACATGCTAATTATGCACAGCAGTGTGCTAACTTCTCAAAAGTCTATTTTAAACATAATCCCATTCTTTCCAAAAGCTGTAATATAGGACAAGATGGCTCAGTGGTTATAGGTGTTTGCTGGTAAGCCTGCTGATCTTCCTTCAGTTCTTGAACCCACATGGTTGAAGGAAACAACTGACATTTCATGATACCCTCTGGTATCAACTTAGGTGCTATGGTATATATCCCACCCCGCAGTCAATAATAAATGTAAAAAAAAAATGTAAAGCTTCAATACAAAAATATTTACATAGAAATGTATTCAAAGCCCTTTGGTACCTCCTGTTGTATGTAGGTGCCATGCACTCTCCTGAGGGAACATGGGAAATTGTCAAAGCCTCTTCCCCCACAGCTTTAGAACACAGAGATGCTGACAGCAGGATAGAGAGGCCATGTGCATTTGTCTATCCCCAACTCCAAGGATGACACTGCCCAGCACAATGTCTGGCACATTTTTAAGTACAAGACAATGAGTTGGATAAAATTGTCAAAATAAAACCACTCCTTGGATGGAGTAAAGTCTAAAATACACAGGGGTCTGAGGAGGTTGATCAAAAAGATTGGTTACACTGACCCAGGGCAAAAGGCTGTAACAATGCAGAGACAAGACTAGGCAAATCGTAACCTGGTTCAAATCCTGGCACTGCCCCACACTATCTGGGCAGAGATGACTGTTTGGCACCCTATTCTCTGCACCTATAAAACATTTGTGACATCTTTAAAGGCAAGGATGGAGATGTAAGCTTCCTGCATGTGGAATGTAGAAGCCCCCTCACTTCACCCTGTGATCTATTAGAGGAAACACAGAAGAAAAAAAAAAAGAGGATTACGAGAGTGCCCTGTAAGTACTGAAGTAGGAAGTGTGAGCAGGAACCATAAGGAAAACAGGGTGGTTGTCAGGTTGTCAGGGTCATAACATCCTGGAGATGTGAAGGGGCTCCATTGTCATGTATCTTATTCCCTAAACCCAGACAGACTAGGAAGAGGTGATGAGTTAGAGAAGTTTGCCCTCCTTTTCTATTCCATTCCAACCCAGAGGCTGCTGTGGTTTCACCTCTAGCTGCAGAACCATGATGCCTGACCCAACGTCACAAAAGGCAAGGACTTGGTCAGAATCATCCAATCTAAGGGAACAATGTCGATGCTTGATATAGACTCTCTCTCTCTCTCTCTCTCTCTCTCTCTCTCTCTCTCTCTCTCTCTCTCTGTGTGTGTGTGTGTGTGTATGTGTGTGTGATCTGTATATTTTTGCCACAGTTAGCACCCTCGTTATTTGCCTGAGGTCCTTTCCCACTATGTTCATACAGTTAGGCAAATTTTCACTATCTCTCTCCCTGTCTCTGTCTCTCTTTGCCTCTCTCTCTTCTCTCTCTTCCTCTCTCCATCCCTGTCTCTGTCTGTCTCTGCCTCTCTCCTCTCCCTCTCCTTATCCCTCCCCTCCCCCTCCATTCTGAATGTGTCTTCTCTATGTGTCTCTGCACCTACCCCCCCCCCACACACACACATACCTGTTCTCTGCTGATTCGAGATCTTTTTTTAGGTGAGCATTTAGGAAATGCCCTAGACTGGTTTAGATTGTCTGAGATGATTCAGTACAGGTGGAAATGCTAAAAAGAAAAGGCTGTGGCTTTCCTTCAGGTCCCTCCATTATATGAGGCAAAATAAAATGTAAAATAAAATAAAATAAAATAAAATAATGTTAAGCACAAGTTAGGAGGGCCAAAGAAAGCAGGTCGTGGTGTCCATAATGCAAGACACTGCAGAAGAGGAGAAGGTGCTGTTTGAAAGGGTCACATTTGGGGAAAGTAGGAACTGAATGTGTTGAAGATTAAGATTTGGGGGCAGGGGAGGCAAAACAACTGATTGGGCCTTTGAAATCTTGCCAAGAACCAAGAACCAGGACTAGTGACAGAGGGGAGAGCCAGGTAGGGCAATTAACATGGAAATCTGCTTTCCTGTGTGGAGCAGGGCTACAGAATCTGTTGCAGGGGGAGGTGGGGGCCAAGTCTGGCGCAGTCTGTGGGTTTGAAAGAAGCTGGGCGGGTTGGAGAATACCAGCTAGCCTTTGTAGTTCTGAGCTCAGAGAGGGGGGTGACAAACACTGGGCTGCGGGTCACAAGACTGGCTTGGATGGCTTTTGGAGAAGTTTCCTCTCAGTTCCCAAATACTTCAAATATATTCACCCCAGCGTTAGTGTTCAATCACAGTCTCAAACGTGCCCTAGCCAGTGGAAGAGATTTCAACTGTTTCGATGTTGGCTGACGGCTGGAGTCAACTCTCTTCCTGGTTCCCCTGAAGCATCCTCTGGATGGAATACAACATCTTTGCATATTTTTCTTCCACTTCCCACTTGATTGCACCTCCCAGATCTCTAGGTTAATCCCCAGAACAGCATTGCTTTGAAAGAAAAACATGTGGTGAGCCTACTTGAAGATGTGGACTCCCGAGACCTCTATGTGTCCTGCCTCTACTAGACCCAAATGACATACTCAAGGCGATGGACGTTCACAGAGAAAGTAGTAAGTTTTCGTTAATTTTTTCTTGTTCCTATTTTTGTTTGTTATTTTCAAGGCTTAGTTGATCTCCAGGATCAGGCTCCCCAAAGCATGAATGGATTTCCTCTGTCTCTGTCTGTCTGTCTGTCTGTCTGTCTGTCTGTCTCTGTCTGTCTCTCTCCCCCTTTTTACTTCACAGCAGAGAAATAAATAGTACCCTTTTCACCCTAGGAATTATTTATAAAAGCAATAAGCTGCTTCTTTTTCATGGTTCCAATCTTGGCTTGAAGAAAACTGAGGCCTGTGTGTGCCCATCCTCAACACAGTATTTTAATTTTTTTGTTTTTTTGTTTTTTTGTTTTTTGTTTTTGTTTTTCAAGACAGGGTTTCTCTGTGTGGCCCTGGCTGTCCTGGAACTCACTCTGTAGACCAGGCTAGCCTCGAACTCAGAAATCTGCCTGCCTCTGCCTCCCAAATGCTGGGATTAAAGGCATGGGCCACCACTGCCCGGCCACACAGTATTTTAAAATGCATCTGCATCCGTTTACATGATCTATACAGAAGTTCTTCTCCACAACAAATACTATCTAACTGATGTGATCATGCTAAGGTTATCCCAATACTTGCACAGACGTCTTCTTTAATGGCTGTCAGTGTGTTTGTGCTTTCTCAACGAGGTAGGAGACTTTAGAAGGAGGGTGTGATTCAGCTGATTCAGACTCATCCCTGACTCTTGCCCGTTGCTCCTCCCTCTCTCCACCTCCCACCTCATCTCCTCAGATCTAACCCGAGCCAACTGTCGATTCTGTACAGTCTACTTCTCTTTTGCAGCCTGGTTAGACTGTTGGGCAGTCAACTACTTTTCAGGATCGCCTTCATTATGTTTGTGGCTTCTGCATTACCAACAGACCAAGACATAGGCTGAACAATAGCATCTGCTCCCTCCCGCATCTCTCAGCCAGAAACAGTGTAGCCAAAGTAACAATAGTGATACGAATATTGTATTTAGGAGCTCTCTAGCTCCTATAATCTTCTGAGAGTCTTACAGTTGTTGACTAATTAATCTTCGCCACACTCCATACATTAGAGGTAAATATTCTTAACCATGACAGAAGACATGTATGGATATGCTGAGGATGGTAAAATAGTTACTTGTTTACCGTGGTTCGCTTGATAGAGTAACTGGTATTTTTAAAACACCCATCATAGATACAATAATTAGAGATATGCTTTTGCTAACAAAGCCGCTACCCACTTCTAGCGTACCCTTGGGTACTAAATAATTACCCACTTTGTGTGGTTATCTAGCTCACTAATTACCCACAGAAATTGGGGTCAGGTGTTAACTGCTTGAAATAAGTATCCTCTGAAGACACGGGCTGAGTTGTATGGAGAAAATGATGTGTTCCTTAGCCCAACTTTCACGAGTCATATATTTGTGTATCTTTGTAAGCAAAGTGAACACAGAAAAGGACGAATTAGCTTAGGGTGTCGAAGTTATGCTAAACTGTTACTGCAAATTAGAGGGGTTTACCCTGAGAATTTCCTTCACCGCTTGTCTTTCCTCTCCAGTTGGGTACAGTGGCCTGCTCTCAGGCCCTCATATATACAAGACAACCAAGGAATCTCCTTAGGAATGAGTCATCTTGGCGTTACAGGGAGGCACCCAATGAGTCAAAGATTTTTTTTGACAGCTCCACCCTTTTTTATTATTTTAGCATGTTTCTCTCTCCCTCCCTCTCTCTCCTCCCCACCCCCCTCTGTTCTTTATCAGTCTAGTACAAACATCCAATCGGCCAAATCTGAAAAGATTCTGACCCAGTCACCAACTCCTGGCAAACACCTTCCTCCTTCCTAGTCATGACAAAAAAAAAAAAAAAAAAAAAAAAAAAAAAGTGCCTTCAACATTCTGGAACTTCTTCTCTTTTGCCTGTTTGTCCTCTTCCTCCTGCTTCTCTTTCTCCTCTCCCTCCATTCTCTTCTCTATTTCCCCTTCCTCTGCCACTGCTTCCTTCTCCTTCCTTTGGCTTCCAGCCGTGCATCTGAAGTCTCACCGTCAGAGACAAAGCACAATGAACGTCTGTAATGAGCACAAAGAAACTACCTTTTAAAACACCCACTTGCAGGGAACCTGCATCCTTGGCTGCCTTCCCCCCTTTCTTGCTATTTACAGAACCCCGTATTCTATTTTAACATAGCACTGTCTGTTGTCTGCAAGATTCTAGCCTCATTGGGAAAACTGGGTTAAGACAGCTGTATACCCTGTGTTTACAGATAGGTAGGGACCCTAGTGGTACCAACTGTGAGAGGACACTGTATAAAAGGCAAGCATTTAAAGCCCGTGACAGCAAACCCTTCGTCTCTTGGGGATGGCTTCTATTTTTTTCTTGTGCCCCCCCTTTTTCATCATGTGAAGTATTGCTTATCATTATTGAGGGACATTAGACTGATCAATAAAGTATGCCTGTATCTGATGAATAGGGGAGGATACAAATGCTTCAAGGAATCAGGAAAATGCCCGCTGCGGAAGCCAAGGGTTTGGCTGAGCCGAGGAGACTGATTGAGTGGCTTTCCAACTCCCAGGACCAGAAGTGGCAAATTAGTGCACATTGCAACCGGAGGCAACCAGCAAAACTCAGCCATTCAAAGGCAAGAGTTTTAGCATCATGGTCAT
The DNA here is from genome assembly GCF_011762505.2 of Arvicanthis niloticus. Lineage (NCBI taxonomy): Eukaryota > Metazoa > Chordata > Mammalia > Rodentia > Muridae > Arvicanthis > Arvicanthis niloticus. The sequence continues at coordinate 9,898,812 of NC_133434.1, forward strand.
TGTGTGCCTGAAGAATGTCTATGTGTCTTAAATATAGACTTGAGTCATTGCTCTTTTTATGGTTTTACACACCAATATCGAAGAAGTGTTTGGAGGCGTTGTTGACTATCTGCCCATTTAAAAAAAAAAAAAAGAACAAGAAAATTTCACAAGACACCTCACCTGTGCTCATCCGCACACGTGTGTGGGTGCCAGACAATTACACACTACACCAGAGGTCTCACTTTTTCACATTCCCATCTTGAATGCGTCCCCCACCCTTAGAAAATGGGCAACTTAGAACTGTAGATCTAGCAAAAGAATATATATTTATGTACATATATAATATATAATGTGTACGTTACAATGTCTAGTTCCCCCCTCCCCCCCCCCCCCGACCTGATGGAGTATTTTTGATCTCATTAGTAGTCGGGGAGATATCTCCGTGCATCCGGTGCAGCTAGTCCGGGAGGAGACGTGATACAACACAGAGAGAGCAAGCTCGAGAGAATTTTCGAAGAGGCTTGTCTTCAAGATATGGAAGGAAGTGAGAGATGACAGCCTGCAAGCTTTGGTTGCCAGTGCCTGGCAGGGCGGGGAGGGTGTGGGGGAGAGATGCGAGGGAAGCCAAGTGGATTCTCAGAAAAGGGGGGAAGCCATCAAAGAGCTAAAGGTGATTAGAGGGGGGAATATCGATTCCTTACTCTGCCAGAGGTTTAAGCAGGCATGTGAGGAATCTGTACCATGGTTGGCAGAAAGAGACCCATTCCCTCCTGTAACCAGACACTGGGGCTTTCCAGGAGCCCAGGGAGAGAGCCGAGAAGAAAGGGGGCAGTGTGGTCTAGGAAAATTCAACTTGTCGCTGATTTGTGCCTGATGCTTGCTGTCCGTCAGCAGCCTCCCTTCCAAGCCTTTTTTCCTCTCTCTCCTTTTTTTTTTCTCCCCTTGCCTTCTTCTTCAGTGAAGCCTAGGGGAGCCAGTAAAGATTAAATGTGCTTTCTCAAAGGCAGCCACTTCATGCTGCTATGTCGAAAGGGCTATTATTATTAATAATACGAGAGAGAGAGAGAGAGAGAGAGAGAGAGAGAGAGAGAGAGAGAGACTAGGTATATGATGTCGGTCTAGCTCTTGGAGAGAAAAGGGGAGAGAAAAAAGGGGGAGATCAGGAGCCGAACCAAGGACTGTGCAGGAGCTGATCGTACAGAGGTGAGGAAAAAAAAGTTGTGTGTGTGTGTGTGTGTGTGTGTGTGTGTGTGTGTGTGTGTGTGTGTGTGTGTGTGTGTGTGTGTGTGTGTGTGTGCTGGGGAGGTGTTCTAAACAGACCACGTAGAAAAGGAAAAGACACGGTTTAGCGGGGCTGGCTGGTATGATTGTAGTTCTTCTGGTGAGGAGGGGGTGAGCCTGGAGCTCCTAACTGTTCCTAGTTGCATATGAAAGTCTATTAAAAATAGTTCGTTATTTTTTCTTTTTATTTATTATTATTATTATTATTTTTGTATTCTGAGTCTAAGGGCCCCCTCCAGTGTCTTCCTTACAGCAGTGCTTTGTTATTCTGTGTGCCCAGCCAGCCATCTACTTTGCTCAGGCCTGGGATAAAAGAAAGAAAGGAGGGGTGAGGGGAAAGAAAAATTTTTTTAAAGAGGCATCTTCCCATAGGCTTCCCCTCCCTTTCGGTTCTTTCTTTCTTTCTTTCTTTCTTTCTTTCTTCCTTCCTTCGTTCCTTCCTTCCTTTTTTCTTTTTTCTCTTTCTTTCTTTCTTTCTTTCTTTCTTTCTTTCTTTCTTTCTTTCTTTCTTTCTTTCTTTCTTTTTTTTTTTTGAATTCTGCACAGGGAAGCACCGCTTCCAGGCAGAGGAGGTTCGAGAAAGCGACTCTATCAGGTATAGCACTAGTAGCTGTCTGTGAAGATGGAGGGGGATTATGCCTCGGATTCCTCTGAAATATTGGCCAAAGGCTTCAAAGGATCCGCAGCGGGAGGCGAGGGTGGGGGAGCATCTCCCCAGCTCGCACCCACCCCTTCCTACTTTGCGTCTACCAAATGACAGGCTGGTGCTCGCTCTGGGTGATTTTGGCCTTGGCCTCAGCCAAGCAGCTGATGCAGAGGAGGGCCAGGTTTGCAAGACTGACAGAATTCTGAATGCTAGAGAAAGAAGAAGAAAAAGAAAAAAAAATTTGTTTCCCCCGAGCAGTCCTTGGGAAATTTTCTCGTTCTCTCTCGATTTATTTATTTTTAATTTTTTAACCGACTATTTTCCAAATTCGATCAGCCCCAGCCCCTCCCTCCACTCCCACCCAACTGCCTTCCCCCCACCCCCCACCCCCGGTCAAAGCATAAACCACAGAGTTACGGTCTTCTCTGGATTTTGGAGTATCGCTTCCTGCCCCCGCCTTCCCTCCCCGCCCCATTCTCTGTCCTATTGAACACCTCGCCCAGCCTCAAGCGAGCACTGCGACCTCACATTCTCCCCCGGCTCCGGATGGCGCTCCTGGAAGCTCTGCAGCCAGGCTCCACTTCAAATGGGTGAGTTCAAAAACCTTTCTAACCTTTCCCCAAACCCCATCTCTTAGGATTGTTGCATGCGGTATCACGCTTGCCCTGGGGGAAGGCAGATGCATATTTTCCTCTCCTCAGTCAATCGTGCTAGTTACAAATGAAAGGTTTGAAGAGATGTTTAATTCCAATTGTAGATCACTTCTTTTCTTTCCAAATAGAACTGGACGGTTCTGAGCTTATTCGTATTATTTTCCAATTTGATAAATCATTTTACCCAAAGCTGCAAAGTTTTCTTTGATACAACAGGCATTTGCATGTTCAGGTATATATATATATATATATATACACACACACATATATTGTGTATACAGGGATGTATGGAGACAGAACTGGATCTAAATTTTGTGAAGAGAAGAGGCGTAGAGAGTCAGGATGTAGCTGGACCACCTGTTTGCTGCATTTTACTCCTGAGTCTGCAGCCAAAATTGCCTGTCATTTTTAATTTTTGCTTTGTTTTGTCTCAAGAAAGAAAGAATTGTATTGCGCTCCCCTCAGTCCCTGAGACCCTAACTTGTGATGTTTACCGTTTAAATCCACGGGTTAGGCTCTTGGGAGCTGCGAGTCGTGCCTTTGCGTCGTCGCTGTCGCTGAAGGAACTTTTTTGTCTTTTAAGGAAGAAAGAAAGGGAAAGAGAAAGAAAGAAAGAAAGAAAGAAAGAAAGAAAGAAAGAAAGAAAGAAAGAGGAAGGAAGGAAGGAAGGAAGGAAGGAAGGAAGGAAGGAAGGAAGGAAGGAAAGTTTGTCAGAAGTGATGGGAATACACCTCTGAGGCTTCCATTGTTAGGTGGGATCAGGTGACCATAGTGTGGCAGCTCCTGGCTTCTATAAAAGTAGGCATAGAATGTTAGCATCCTGTGTTGGCTGCTATGGACACTTGTGTTTATGGCTGATACCGAGGCTGAGGCTGGTGGATTTATTCCTTGAGAGCAACACACAGTACTATCGGAGCGTAATACCAACAGCTCAGTACCTGGTGCTTGGCCTCAGAACATCTCAGCTGAAGTCCCAGCATGCCCCATGCCTCCAACTTTTAAGCTCAACAGTTCATCTCAAAATTGTGCCCAATTAAAATGGGCATGAGAATGTATTCTATTTGCATTGTCTATATGTGTGTTCTGTGTGGCTAGAGGGAGGTTTCACTCATACACCTCTAGTCGGGACTAAAGGAAAAGGTTAAATATCCAACTCTTGTGTTCAATACAAAGGAAGGGAATTAAGAAGTCAGGAAAGACAAAATACGTGTTACTTTGCAAGATTTTGTGAGAAAAAAAAAAGGAGGAAGAATTCTCCCTCCTCGGTTTGGTACCTCTTTAAAAAATATGATACACGATGGACTTAAAGGTGAAGAAGATAGATGTGTATTTTCTAAATATTATGGAATGAAGGAAATAGCTGGGTGCATTTGGTATTATTGCATTCTTTGGGATGGGGGTTGGGGGGGAATCAATGCCCATGACTCTCCTTTAGAAATTAGAAAGATGGTCCATCAAGATTTTAATTCAACCCGATAATCAATAATATAATATGGTAATATCAAACCACATTTCAAAATGATCCTCTCTCAAGGCAATTGTTAGCATTTCCTACTTTGTAGTTTTCTGAGATTATAACTTTCCATGGCAGGATAGTTCCAGTGTCTCAGGTCAGGTCTGCCTCACGTTGAGAGAGAAGGACACGACAGTTTACCTTTCCTTTGTTGTAGAAAATTTCGGGCGCACTGGTTTCCTTTAAACAGTTTTCCTCTTCTCGGCCCAACCTTTCTCTCCATTTTTGGAAAATACCTAAATCAACCCAGACCCCAGATGCTTTCATCTTTGGAAAGATTTTTTTTTTTTTTTTTTTTGAACGGCTGCAGCCTCATTGTGCACACAGAGTGGAAAGTGAAGAAAACTGTTTTCTATTTTCTAAACATTTCTTGCAATTTTACTCATTTTATTCCAAACTGCAGTCAAGAAAGCATTTTGCATCAGAACGCTGAGCTGAGAAGTGTGCACAACTGTGCTGTGTCTTTTGTTGAAACCTCCTGAGCGGCTGTGATTTAACTATTACTTGGCAGCATTTGGTGGAATGTGTGTCAAAGCGTACAGTTCTGTAAGAGATGTTCTGTGAGTTTATATAAAATAATTAACAATTCCCCACCCCATTTCAGCCAAGGTATATGCATAGCTATGTGGAAATTATGGCAGTACATCAATTTAACTTATGGGCAATATATATTCACATCATACATGCAAAAGATTGGCAGACATTTGGTGCTTTGGAAGGCAAGATATGCACGCAGCCTATCTGATAGAAACGTGTGCATGATCAATAAAGCTACGATAGCCGTACTCTCTCTGTGATTTCAAATGATTGTAGGGGGGACATAACTCAATACAAATGTTTCAGTTTGTACTCCGGGCCACTCCTGCTTTTTCCCTATGCTTTCAAGTGGATTCCTCCTCATCTCAGACTAAAGCTGGGTGCCCAGGCATTCAGCGGTGCGTGTGACACACAGGTTTTTTATATTTTAGCAGGCAACTGCTTCCCTGCAACGGCAGGTCTCTCGACACCCCCTCTTCCTCATGGAGCCCATCAGTGAAGTTCAGTGAAATGAATAACATAATTGGTGGTTGGTTCAATCACTACCAGTCTAGACTAGCCCAGACGCATCAATTAGAGGGGACTGTCTTTTAGAGGGAGAGTGTAACCGAAACAAGCAGGCTATTATTGATACTGATCTTTAAAAGCGAAAATCCAGCCTGGCAGATTAAAAAAAAGTAAAAAAAATAAGGCTGGGCGCTGCAGTGGGGGTGCACTGGGGGAAGAAAAGAGATGGGGGGACTGGAGCTCAGGGCGCAGGAGGACAGGAAACTGGAGAGAAAGGGAGGGATAATGAGTGGAACACTGTCCTGTGCCTCCTTGGAGCACAGTTAGAATTCAGTTCACAGGGTGCAGTGGCTCACCATATTTTTTACCTAGCTTACACACACACACACACACACACACACACACACACACACACACACTACCACCTCCTTTTAAAAAGTCTTGTTTTTTTTTGTTGTTTTTTTTTGTTTGTTTGTTTGTTTTTTGTTTTGTCTGTTCAAAACCAATGCATTTGAAATTTAACCAGCTGAAACCTGTTTTGGGATATCTTGCCTCCCAAAGAAAACTATAGAAAATGCTTAATTTTCAAATTTCTAATTTCTCCCTTCCTTCCTTCCTTCCTTCCTTCCTTCCTTCTTTCTTTCCTTTCTTTCTTTTTTTAAGGAGGCATGCTAGAGAAATAGTAACACTTTAAAAATCTGGCACCTGAAATAAAATTTATGGGCAAAACACCTTTATGCAAAAAGTTTATGGTTTTTCACCGAACACAGTAAAATTAAAATTAGAAGCATGTAACAAAGGCTTTAGAGATTTGGTAGGTTTTTTTTTTTTCTGGAGGGGAAAACAGATGATTTAGAAAGTGTTAGGAACATATCAAGCCCCAGGGAAAGAAAAAAAAAAAAAAAAACGTTTGATTGGTATTAATTAAAACACTGCTAATATATTCTAATAAAATCAGATTTAACATTCTAAACTAATCCTCCTAGCATGTCAAAGGCAAAGAAATGTATTATCTATCTTATTTGCATCTGGGCAACTCGAATGCATCTGCTCATTCGGCAGAATTAATTTCTATCACCAGTCTATTTAATCTCCTCACAGATTTAGGCAAACTTATTCTTTCAGACTAAAAAGGCCCAGGGTGGGGAAACCATGGACGGTATTTGGAAGAACGATGACTGTATTTAGAGCCAGTTTTCTGACTGACCGTAGTCTTTTCTCTCCATTGGCTGTAATGGGATGTGGAGAACGGCAGAGATTGCAGAATGAAAAACGGCTCAGGGAGGGTTTTTTTTTTTTCCTTCTTCCTTTCTCTCCTTATATTATACCTGCAGGCTTCTTTTAAAAATTCAGTTGCCAGATTCTAACGATGGCATTTATTTAGTGCTGTCAACCTGTCATTAAACATCTAATTTTTGTTTTCTAATTTCAGAACCTATGTCATCACAGATTCCCAATGGAAAATAGATAGATAGATAGATAGATAGATAGATAGATAGATAGATAGATAGATAGATAGATGTCCTTATACCAGAAACCCATCATTTTTTCCCAGCTTTTTCTTTTAAGGTTCAGTCCTTAGGGCCAGTGAGGAAATGTAAAATTTCATTCACCAAAGAGCTGAGTTCTTTGTTCTATTTTGAAGTCAAATATTTCTTGGAGAGAATTCCATATTCTTATGGAGCATGGAGTTTCAGCCCTTTCTTGCTAAGCTCTCCCAGCTGATAACATCGTCCTCAGATGGTATTCTGGCCAAAATGTTTTGCCCGTTATCAGTCTCCTGAACCTCATAGCCCAGGCAAATATGAACCTAACACAAAAAAGGATGAATGGGCCAGAAATGCTGAGCCCATATGGGTGTGTTTCCACAAGGAGGGAGTCTGCAGGCTGTGGAGAGGTAGATTGTCTGCTGTCTGCAACGCGGAGGTGGCTGCACAGTTCTTCTCCCATTGCCTTTTCAAGTTTTCAAGGTAAAAGAGCAACCGTAGTTTGGTTTCACTTGTATTGTTCTATAATCCAGGCAATAAATGCTAATTAGTAATGCTCAAGGATCCGACCATTCAGAGTAATTATCATAATTTACTTCTTCCTTGTTAAAGACATTCCTTGCTGATTAAAAAAAAGAAAGAAAGAAATCAAGTCATCCTTTCCACTCCCCCCCCCCCACCGCATTACAGTGAGTATTCACTAGAGAGATGTTCAAGGTACACTCAAAGCCTCACGGCTGCATTTGAAGTCACCCGACATGTGCCTTGGCTTATTCCAAGTGGAGCAGAGACTTAATTTCTAAAGCAGAATTCATGTAAATGCATTGAATTCAGCACATGCCCCAGGAATGAATGATTTTATTTTACAAACCCCTGAGGCTCCTCCTTCCGGGCCCACCCCTTTTTTTTTTTTCTAAAACCACTTCTGAGCAGAACAAAGGAATGCACTAACTGTAGAGGCAGCATCACATGTGAGCAGTCACTGCACTGTAAAGTGGGCGCTACGACAACGTATTTCATCGTAGGGGAGTGCGGATAATTAAACAGTACAGCAGCAACCTCGACTAATTAGCAGGATCTTTGAGGAGGACTCAAGAAAATAGATCCAGTCAACTTGGAGAATATGCCTCCTTCTCTGAGATCTCAAATGTATTTTAGTTGGTCGGTGATTGATTCGTGCAGGGCTGGAGGACAAAAGCCAGTTCCTCAAAGCTGAGTGTGAATCGTCTTTAGACACACAAACTGTATGTCATAGATGGGCTGGAATTAACGTAAGGCTTTCTGTTTGGAGTCAAAGGTAAAACACACCACCTTGATGCACAGTTTTCCTTTTATCTGTGGATCTAAGAAATGCCCAACCCTTAGCTTTTCAGTTGGCATCTTCAGCGTGTACGTAACCTCTCCCACATTTTCTACTGACGGATGTTGAAGTTCCTTATTGCTTAAAGCAAGTAAGTATCATGTTCACAGTGGAGATGAAATAAGCAACTGTACTCAGTGTGATCCAGGGTCACCCCCACTCCATTTCCTTTGTCTAGGTGCTGTTCTCAGTGCTCAGTGTTCCTTGGTTGGTCCTTTAAGTGGGAGCTCCAGTTTTAACTTGAGGGCTATAGGCACTCTGGAAGAATAATTCCCATTGGATACTGTACAGAGAAGCCACCTGCGAAATGTTGATGCTGTTATTGAAGCCTCAAGTGGAATCAGCTTTCAAAAAATTAGATATTAGATACATCCGATATAATTTGCAATCTGTAATTATACTAATGTGCGTATAGCTGCACTTTGCTTTACATGTAGCGTACTTGAGTTTGTTCCCCACCCCCACCCTTGGGCATGTCTCATCACTTGAAATTACTCCTGAGTGGAATGCTTTTTAAGCCAGCTTATTTTTTTTAATTCCTTGTTAATTAATACAAGAATAAAAGGACTTTGCATCCTGTGTGCTTCCATGAGAATGAAAGTGGAAATCCTAGATGGTGCAAACTAACGATCTTTCAAAGTGTCGTCACTGGAGAAATTTGAATTCTTTGCAAAATATTTCCAATTCTTTGTGAATTTGCTCTTCATCCTGACTGTGGATAACTTGGAAGCACAGAGAACAACAGAATAGTAAATATTACTCATAAGGAATCCATTTCCTTTGTTGGAATCGGAGAAACGGCATTTGCCAGAGATGATGGTTTTTAATCTAATAAAAGCAAGCAAACCATTAACAATAATAAACAATTCCTTTTCTGTTTTCCCCCCTCCATTTTGCATGTCACGAGATGAGTAACTGAGACTCTTATGCACTAACTTCAGTTTCCTTTTGGGGCCTCAACACAATTCCTGAGATCCACTGATGGCTCCACTGAGGAGCCTCCTCCGCGAGCTGCCCCCTGAAGATCTACCTATTAAGAAAAAGCCCAGGCAGAGCACAGTGAGTTGGCTGGTCAGCCTGGTACTTGCCATTTGCCATGTATGTAGTAGGTGGTGAGACAAGCTTACGGAATTGTCACTGAATAGGGATATGTGAGGTCCTAAGATTTTGCTTCTTCATTCAAATCACAAAAAGACTCTCAAGAGGCCCTTGCACTTACTCGGTGCAATTAGGTAGGTGCAGAACCCAAAGAGCAAAGCTGTAAAATGTTTAACTCATGAAAAACACATGAAACCTGTCGTTTCTCCTACTGTCCGCTTCATATTGATTCCTCAAAATTCCTTTTAATGGTGTTTATTATATATATATATATATATATATATATATATATATATATATATATATATTATATAAAAGCCATTTTTGCATGGGTTGGCTATATATAACATCAAAACAAGCTTGTTTCTTTTCTTTTTTTTTTTTTTTTAAATCTTCTTGGATATTCTTGGGCTTTCCTTTACTCCCTACCTATATGAATCATACAAGTATTATGTGCACTGTCTTTTCTTAATACAATAGCATGCTAATTTATTCACGAGTGGGTATTACATGCATGCCAAATCTTAGCATACTCAATATCATGGTTTACCAAGTACATTGGCCAGGCACAATATTTACCCTAAGTCACATTCTACCAGTTAGATGTCTCCTCTAGCAAATCAGCATCCTCAAGTATTTAATGCAGCACTGTTCAACTCACTGATGCGTTTCCATTGTGTGAGAAGAAAGGAGAAGGCGATGTCAAAGGCTTTAGTTAACTAAAAACCAGCTGCAAATACATCTCATTCATAACAACTTCTGCAGAGTAAGAGAGAAACATTAACACCTCTCTTCTCAAATACCCTTATCTGTGAAGTGACTTGAGTGGGTCAGGCTAGGTAGGGTCTCAGTACTTGCCCCTCTCAGAATCATTGAAGATATATCATAGTATAGGGGCCATAGAAGCAAGATCAAAAACCCATAAACCTATTGTTCCATTTGTACCATCAATTGTTCTTCAAAGCTACATCTGGTCCCACCTCCAGGGTTGGTATTTACTAATCTGTTTTACCCTGTTGAGAAAGCACCAAAGATTGGAGTTTATTTTCAGGAAGGGATAGTGACAGAAAAGCAGCAGCCTGGGGCAAAAGAAAAGAAGAAAAGTAAAGCTTCCCAGGGGAAGAAGTGAATTTTTGATCCCAGTTATAAACCCATATCTTTCAACATTAACTTGGACGATATCCAGAGAGACACTTGCCTTTCTGTTTTAGGCCACGCCCTCTTTCCCCAGCCCTTCTGCTATCCTGCCATTTCTTGTGGTGTGGTTTATTTACTCCATTGGATTGGTGCCTTTAAGTTCTGTGTCTCTCGTTCCTCTTGGTTTATTTGAATTGTGGTCATGTTCCTTTCACGAGCCTACAATGGTCGCTTGACCACAACGTACTTCCTAAACGAGACACTAACACGTTCCAAGCCACCTGAAAATGACCCCACCTCCTTTTCTCAAACCACCCAGAATGTAAAACCCCTTCTTTTAATAAGCCAGACTGGATTTCCCCAGTCTCCACACCCTTTCTTTCCTGTGAATCCCAATACTGCAGTAACTCCTGTCCTTAATACCTTCTCCTTTCTTCCCTTTCTCCTACCCTCTCTCTTCCTCTTCCCCCATTCCCTCTCCTTCCTTCCCTTTTCTTTTTCCTTTCTCTTTATCACTATGCCCTCCCCTCCTTTTTCTCTCCCTCATTCCCTTTCTTTCTCTTTCTGTTTCAGTACCATGTACCAAGCTCTATGTCCAGCACTGAAAACACCAAGACAAATTCAAGGGGCTTAGCAGTTAGCACCAAATAGCTCCAGGTGCCTCATTCACCCCTGCATTGCTAAGCAGTTAGGCACCTACAACTAACTTGCTTTGCCTTCATTCCTAGGACTCATTTTACTGTGCTCTGTGTCCTGTCATCTTTTGCTCTGTGCCTGTGTGTCCTGTTTCAGGGAGGGCAGACCTGAAGCTTTCTTTTTTGTGCACGCTGGGACAAGACCACTGCTTCATTGATTCCCGAGCAAAGGGAACAATGAAAGAAAGCCACTTCTTGTTGAAGTAATGCAGCACTTCTGCTGTAGTTAGACATAGCATTGTCTCTCCAATGTCCCAAATTCACTTCCATTCAACAGTCAATGTGATAACTGTCTGTGACATGTTCTATTGTCTTTCTAGTTGTTCCGATGTGATGTTCCTTTCAGCTGGTCCTATAGCCCCCTTTCTCAGAATGTCTCCCCAGTGAAAAGGAAAAAAAAAGACTGCAGAGACTGCTAGACTGATGGACGATCATGCTGACTGTGAAGTTGAAACAAAGCAAGTGACCTGTTGAAGAGGCCCCTCCTGCCCAGTAGCCGCCCACGTGGTCCAGTTGCAGCCAATAGTAATCTTTGCAAGAAACAGAGAAACCCAGAACGCTCATGAGTCAAAAAATGTCCCCTTCCTTATGTGTATCCCTCTGTCTGTGTTCAGATTGATGTGCCTTCCATTTTGAACCTGGTATGGATATCCTTGTTCGTGTACAAATGTAAAGGCAATGTTGCCCGGATGTGTTCATGGATGAAGAGACTAAATTTTCTGGGGAGAGTGATTTTTATCAAAATATAGTGTTTTTTTTTTTTTTTTTTTTTTCCTTGAGAGTGGTCTAGAAAATGAAAAGTAAAGCAGTCACAGGCGATCCACAGAGCTGCTTATACCACCACTCGGAAACACCACATCATGCCCCCAGACTAGGAGCCGCAAGTTTGGCTCTGGGGTGTACATCAGCTGCTTCCAAGGGTTGACATCAAGCTAGACAAAGGTACAGAAGCTACCTAAAATGTAGCGATAAAACTGAGTCAGGAGACAGTAAGACCAGCAACAACACAAAAGATAGTGTGCTTAGAGGAGGCCAAGTTGGTTTGCTTAAGGAAGGATGCTGTCTTAAAGAGAGACTAGGCAATAAACTTTTAAAGGATGTTAAAAAAAATTACCTAAGTGAGAAGACAGGAGAAAACAGAGTTCTTAAGGAGAACGTAAGGGTAAGGATGGAAGGGCAGGGGAGATGCTCATGGTGAGTATGGGAGACTACACATACTGATCTCAATTTGATTTCTCCTGACACTTGGAACCCCCTGTCAGTGTGTTTAGCAGATATGGTGCACACATGTATCTTCCTCTCTCCCGCCCCAGATGTCACCTAAACCAAACGCGAACTAAAGTTCCAGTTCTGTGTCACTACAAGGATTGATTGGTGGTACCTGTGAAGAATTCACGAGTCTCCTGTTTGTAATTGCTTGTTACCAAGTTTATGCCATACAGGAAATGTTTTGCATATTGAATCTCATGGTAGCTATGAAAATGGCACACTATCCACACTTCACAGGTGATGAGACTGATTTTGGTGAAGCCTGGCCAAGGTGCTGTGTGCAGCTATGAACATTCAAGGCTGTGGCCATGAAACTCAGTCCCTAGTCAGACTTCTGTGTTGAGTTTTAACACATTTATCACCCTTTCTACAAGTCTTAATGCCTGTCTGCAGAAACACATGCCTCTTCTGCTGACTTAAGGCCACAGTGTTTCTTTCCACCTTCATGATTGAATTATACCAGAATGATAAAATGTATTTTCATGGAAGAAAATGAGAATTTAGTGACATACACTGTCTGCCAGCAGTTTGTACGCTTCCTCTTGATTTTGGTCTGATATGGGACTTTTGATTTAGTTCTGCATGAAATCTCAAAGTTTTAAGAGCAGTAAGCGAAGGGCCTTAAGTTACCTGTTACAGTGACAGAAAATGTAAATCTACAGCCTGTAATCAGAGTGACTTTACAAACAAACAAACGGAAACACACAAACAAAAAAACCCACACACTCCACAAAATCTTGAAGGAAACCAACCAACAAACCAAACAAAGCACGCACACAAACTTGCAAGTATTCCCACAAAGACCAGAAGCTAAGGCCTCAGTTATCTTTCAATGGCTTTTAAATTACTCCACCCTGTCCTAAAGAAACATGAACTTATATTTGATTAAAGACACTTATGCTGCATAGATCAAATCTAGTAGAATCTAGTTCTTTCCCTCCTTGGCACTCATGTCAATGTTAAATACAGCTATGAATGAGTGTATTTAAGTCAACTTGTCAATGATCTGTCTCCAAAGAATACCCAATAGCCAAGGTTGTATGGATACTCTATCTTTAATGCTTCCAATCATGAAGTCATTGGTTCACCTGTGCTGACCCAATCTTTTATTGTACATCTTCTCAACCAACTTGACCAGTGGCAATCATTTGCAAGTGCTATAAATGTTTATCTATGACTGTTTCAGAAATGCTTAAGTATTAATGAATACCATGAGTCATTTGTCTGTGTAACTAATTCAAGAAGACTTTAGCCATAAAAACTAAAAATCCCATTCTTACTTCCATCCACTCTGCATTTGGTTGGCATCTAACAGTGATTAATAAATTGTTCATCTAGATAACATAAATGTCCAAATTGTGATTTTTTTTTTGTCTTAAATGAGACAGTTAAGCTGTGTAGGCTAAGAGACAGATGTCAAACTTTTTGAGGAACCTGGATATTTAACTGATATAATTTTCTACTTAGCTGTTTGACATTGTCATATGTAGTCCTGGTCATGGCTCTGACTGTCTTGTTTTTTTTTTTTTTTCAAAATGCTTGCTGGTTCTGTCTTACACTGTTCTCATAAATAAACAGGTTTGTTGTTAAAGAGTAGCCCAAACACAAAATGTGACATTGTTGACATTTTACAAGACTTTTCTTGGTCTCTGATTCTCAATAAAAAAAAAATGTTGCATTAAGCATGATTTCGTGTTGATTTGTTGGAAGACAGCTCCTATAGTTTGCTTTCCCTTGTATCTGTATAAATTGAAACTATTTTATGATGTCTATGGACCGAATATCTAATGGGCTAAAAAGATCCAGGTTCAGTCTTTGTTTTCCACCTGCTGTGGGTGGGAGTTCAATTCCCCACCCATTCAGATAAGCGTGCTTCTTCTCATTTTGTGTAGTAAAGAAGTAAGAAAATGCTATATTTTCCCATCTGTAGTATTGCCTCATCTTACCAGGTTTTCCCTTTAGAGTGCTAAGTGGAATCCAGAGAATTCTCTAAACTGAAAACTTCATTCTCAGAATTATCATTGGCCTTGAGATACCGAAGCACCAAGAGAACTCAATGTCCTGGCTTCTTCCTTCACCAATGGTCTCTGAATCACTGAGTCCTCATCTTCCTTTTTCATACGAGCACATACCATCCATCTCTGCCGTCTCTTTCCTCTCCCTCCATTTTCTCACACGTGTGTATCCTTTTGTCTGCTGTTCCCTCTAAAGTCTATCACCTGGCCTTCAAGTCTCTTCCCAGCACCCATTTCCTCTCAGTAGACTTCAGGTCAAACATCCCCATCAGTGTGCTGGCTTCCGACCAAGACGCTTTCATAGCATCTTGTTAGATTTACCAGCGAGTCATGATGGCTTCTTTGCCAGTCTTCTCTCTCTGTACGAGATCCTAAAGCTGTGTTGTCCAGCATGGTCGTCAGTTAGCATACGTAGTTCTTCAGCTTAAATGAATTAATATTAAACAGAATTCAGGTCTTCATCTGTAGTGGCTACATCTCAAGAACTGAATGGTCACATGTGCCCAGTGTGCTTCCTCGACCCTCATCCCAGAAGCAACATGGCTGCACACTTCCCACTGACACATATTTCTTGTCCAGCTCTAGAGGTCAAAGATGCTATTTTGGCGAATATTTCACTCTCTATGACTGATGCTTTTAAAACTAAGTGATTTACATTTGTCTTAGGGATGGAGCAGGAAATAGGATGAATGTGGTCCTCACATCTATGGTGAATAACATGGATGTATTTATTTTAGTTATTTTCCATCACCCAATACCTAAGTTCTCACACTCAATTGCTCCTGGTAATTGCTTGGGGTATATAAATACTAATACCCAAGATTTTTATTCTTTTAAAGCATTCATAGAGCTTTGAATAGGCAGATAAACTGGAAAACTATTGACCTATGGAAATATAACATTAAAATGAGCTCTGAAGCCAGGTCTGGGAGACATAGGCTTATAATCCCAGCTACTCCAGGGGCTGAGAAGGGAAATTTTCCTATACAAGTGTTACCTGCAGTACAGTGAGGTCAGGTTCAGCTTAGGAAATTTAGTGAGGCCTCATCTCAAAGTAAAACATCAAGAAAGGTTAGGCATAGAGAAAGCCCCGTGCTGAATCACTCACCTAGCATGTACTAGGTCCTAGCTTAAATATTCAGTAAATAGGTAAATAAATCAGTAAATACTGAGAAAGCTAAGAATTTGGTATTGGCAGTTGATAGCAAATTCGAGCCAAAAGGAGAACATTTAAAAATTATCTGTTAAACATACGTTCATTTCAATTTTTTAATTGGCCAAGTTATCTCAGACTACAAATCAATACTCAATCACTGAGTCTGCCAGATCAGCAAAATTATGACTCATATATGAGCCAAACTTAGTTTCTAATTTTAACAGATACTCTTTTTTTTTTTTTTTTGCCATAGTAAGCTGACCAGGAAGTTAAATTATTTCTTCAAATCAAGAAAGCAAGGATCACATTTTTAAAGGCCAACCATCAAATGTGAGCTCTGTGGATTCTCTTTGTTAAAACACAACCCACACATGTACATGCATAACACACACACACACACACACACACACACACACACACACACACACATTTACACACTTACACATATACTCCAGGAAAAAGGAGCTCTGGTCTCTATGAATTCTAACAACATTCTTACAAAGATCAATGTGCCTATGTTTAACTCCGGACTTCACTAGGACGGGCATTCTACCTCTGAATACCGGAAATGGGGGTGGAAAGAGACAAACCAAAGAGTATACTGGGCTCCTGCCTTCTTGATTCCCACCTACCTCACTTCCGGACATTCCGTTCAGTTTAACATTTCACAGTACAGGTGAAATCTGTCAGTGTGTCCCCAACAGAAAAGCTGGCATTAACAAATAACTACTATTTAAAGAACAGCTTCTGTGACCGGCCCACCATGCCCCACTTTCAGACTGTGCTCATCGGTGAGGAGAATCGTGCCTTTAGTCTGTCCTCTAGTCCCCATTCTCCATAGCATGTGAGGCCATCCCAGGAAAATGTGTCTTTCCATTTTCCACAGCTGTGGTTTTTGACCTTCCCAGTGCTGCAACTCTTTAATACAGTTCCTTACGTTGTGGCGACCCCAACTACAAAATTATTTTTGTTGCTACTTCATAAGTGTAATTTGGATAGTTATGAATCTTAATGTAAATGTTTTCCTGATGGTATCTGGTGACCCCCCCGCCCCCCCGTGATAGGGTTGTTGGACCTCCAAAGGGGTTCACAATCTGCAGGTCGAGAACTGCTATTCTAAAGCCATATAAATTTAAACCAGTGTCCACACACTTCCTTTGAAGCACATTTTGGTGTCAGAGAGTCTATGGAGTTTGGAAATTCGAATTTCTGTTCCAAATCCCTCACGCTGTTGTCTAATCCCGTTCTCTCCATGCTCCCCATGGAGAGAAAAAACAGCTGGCTCCCATTCTTTCTAAATTCAATCTCTTCATAAAGACACCTACCTCTCTGCCTTCTCTTTTCTGGAATGAATAATAATTTCCCATCAGGAAATTCTCTCGTGGACCGTGCATGTTCACCGCCGTGTTACGTATATGCACGCTCATTGCATGATGTTCTTATTTCCAACAAGCCAAGGCCCAGCACACACACACACACACAAACAAGCACGTGAATCATTATTTTCATGAATGAAGTTACAGGTCCAATAATAGACACTGAATAAAATGATTGAGAACAATTGTATTCTAATAATCATGGGCCAAAAAAAAAAAAAATTATCACGTTTCCTTGCACAAAATATTGACAAGCTGCTGCTTTGGGAGAGATGAATTAAAAATTAAATGATCAGGTTTCAATTTCCTTAAAGCAAGTGCCCCCACCCGATGCCCGACAATGGAATATTCCGTTCGGCATTCCACAGCGGGAGCCACCAATCCTTGGACAAAAATAGATTCGGTATAGGGCATTCAGTCAATGGGGTAATCCAATTGTCTGAACATTCTTCTCTGCTTTGTCATTTACATTTTAATAAATCCCAGAATACAGCAGGCTGCCCTGCGTTGCACAAGTGTGGCTAACCACGTGCAGCTTACCATTGGTAGCAAGGGAATCCAAGCACACAATTCCTATAACGTGTCAGGCCCTTCTATGTTGCAGAGATACACTTTTAAATTAAAACTTTTATGGCTTTTGAAGTGTTTGCTGTCAGTGTCTTGTTAATATATTCAGATTTCATAGGTAAGGAAAGCTCTGGGGGGAGGGTGTGCCACCAGGTAATCTTGGAATATTAGTGCTGTGAACACCAAGAAAATGCAATAGGTCACAGAGAGAGAGAGAGAGAGAGAGAGAGAGAGAGAGAGAGAGAGAGAGAGAGAGAGAGAGAGAGAGAGAGAGAAGAGAGAGAGAGAGAGGGGGGGAGAGAGAGAGAGAGACCTATTTCTTTGCTAGTTTCCTTTCTCTTTCAGGAAGCTCATAGAACCACATTTTAAAGTCATCTCACATTCTACATTGTCAAAATGTCAGGCAACCCAGCCTTAACAGATGTGTATATGTGTGTACATGTGTTTGCATGTGTGTGTAATTATTTTTATTAATCTATATGCATAATTCAGTTCATGCATATATTGGCCACCAGCTGCTTCAATGTTTTGAGACATTTGTTTTCCTGGCTTAACAGAGCCCGGTGAATTTTGATGTTGTAGCAGAGCAGATAGTGAGGGGGTGAGACTCTTCATGTCGAAGAGTGCCAAGTGGCACGTCTGTGCCTAGGGAGGAGGAAAGGCTGAAGAAACAACTCTAAAATAAGATCTACTAGTAACATATATGTTATTATGTATAATATGTGAATATCTCTATGTATATATTACTAATATATATCACACATAACATTAACATAATATATGCAATATCAATATAATACATATAATTATATATTACATATATATATATGTGTGTGTGTGTGTGTGTGTGTGTGTGTGTGTGTGTGTGTGTGTGTGTGTGTGTGTGTGTTTATATATCTCATCTTGGGCATAAAACTTAAGCCCAGTTTTGGTTATATCCTTTGTCCCCAATTAGCTGAGTTTTTAAATCTTGCCTACCAGAAACCTCTCACTGTAGGCTCCTCCTAGCCACTTTCTGATCACTGTTTTGAAGCAACAACTGCCAAACGACCAGTGTGATTTCCAACCTCAGTGAATCTGACTCATTTTTAACTTGAGATCGATTCAAGTGCTACAGGGACCTTTGAAAGACTTCATCTTCTTGCTGTTGCTTGGATGGGTGAAAACCACTTGCCATGGGGATTGTGAATGTTTCTCTAATGCTCCGTGGAGCCCGGTGCCAGGTGGAAGGGGTGGGGACATCGATACCATAGTGTCCTAGTACTGAAATGAAGTTAACAAAGGCCAGTTGCGCTACGATACACACTTCAGTTCAGGAGCATTTCTTGGGTCCTGCAGATGCTCTTAACTCTTATCACAGTGTGCTAACTCGTGGGAAAGCATGACATAGCCAACGACAAAATCATCATGGTATCACATGCACCCTGAGAGCAGGAGCCTCTTCACCTTCTTGCTCTACCTGAAGTGCCATGAGTTGTGATAAAATCCTGGCTTATGTCTGGACAGACCACACCAAGCCAATACAGTTCCATGTGAGAGAGGTTTATTGTGAGGGAAGGTGGCAAAAGGGGGTGACAGAGATGAAAGGAGAAAAGAGAGTGCAAAAGTCAAGATGGCCTGCCTTATTATTTAGGCTGTGATGTAACCACTTGCAGGTAAAAGTGGGAGGTAAACCAGTTGGACGCTGGGAATGTATGGTGATTGCCATGGCAACAGGAGAATCACCGTCATCACTGGATTCAGAAGCTACCTGCAACCATAGAGCATGTTCCTGATACCAACACCATGGGTACATGAACTTACAAAAACATCACCATGGTTACAGAACAGTGGGTTATGAATTTCGATGGTACTTCACAAACTTGAATAAATCAACTAGCTTACCCCTTACTGGGAAGAATTTCCAGTCCTATGATGGACCATGAAGGTTGAAATGTGTTGACAGTGTCATTTTCCTGACTCAAAGGCCCTTGGTTCTAGGTCCAGTTGAATTGCTAGAGTTTGAGTATGGTTTTTTTTTTCCTCTCCCAGGGTTTCTGTGTCCCCCAAAGTGACCTTGTGAGACTGAGGTTTGGAACTTTTAAGATGTGGGCCTATTTGTATATCTTAAGCTATTTGGGGGTGTGTCTTTAGAAGGATGAAGGTATTTCTTGGGGAAGCCTGATTAGCTCTCAAAAGATTACAACAAAAGCCAGGGCCTGGGCCTACCTAATCTCTCCTAGTGTTTCAGGGATTTGCCCCACCCCCACCCCACACATGCTTCTGCCATAAAGTGAAGCAGTCAGGAGAAGATTCCCATAAGAGCCTGCAGTGTATTGTGGGAGCCTCTAGCTTCCGAACTTGTGAGGCCAAGAAACCACCTTTCTTCCTGAAGTTAACCTGTGTTAAACATTGTGCCGTCATCATGACTGAAAACAGACGAGTCCACTTATCTATAACTAGATAATTTTTTTTTCACAGCATTTTGAACTTGACTCAGCTTTTACATAAAAAATAGAAACACAGTAGTTGATATATATATGATATATATATATATATATATATATATATATATATATATATATATATATATCAAAGATTTTAGGATTATGTATGGTCCTGTTTTGAGAGGACCTTAGAATCTACCAGCCCCATTTTACAGATGCATGAAGACACTAGAAAAGTGAACACGGCTTTCAGAACAGACTTCGCATGTTTCAGTCAAATTTCCCTTTTAATTCCAGGTTCACAGACTTTCAGTGATGAGGATGCTAGCCACACTCACCTCCCTGCTCAGAAATCCCAGCCCAGAGGGTTTAAATACATATTCCCTCAATTGAACCACAAAGACCTCCTCCGTATGCCCTCAGATAACACATCTGATCACCTTTCTGTTTGTCTATCCTTCAGATACTTAAAGGAAAGGCAGAATGTCTCCTCCAGGGTCTCCTCTTCATCAAGCTACAGAGATGCTTAGCATCTGACCCACAGTACCAACACAAACCTCTTTCTCATCCATGTGGGCTTCACACCTATGTGTCTCCTTGCCCCCTGGAATCTGCTTCTCTGAATTGGATGCAGTTGTGTAGAAGAAGTGGGTTCACAAAGAGAAAGGAGCGTAATGGTGGTCCAGTCTTGTATTTCTATGATGAAAGATTAATATTCACTTTTGCAGCATTTAGCATTGTCAACCCAGACTCTCTTACTACATGAGTCCGATTTATATTTTATACATGCCCCTGCTATACATCCATTTCTTCATCCTTAGATTCAGGCCAGATTCCAGTCTCTTAAAAGTATTTTATTTTACTTTATTGTGTGTATGCATGTGTTCAGGTACACAGGTATGTGCAGGTAAGCATACACTAGGAAAACCTCGGGTACCATTTTTCAAGCACAATTTGTCTTTTCTTCTCTCTTAGATGTGGTCTCTCATTGATCTGGAGCTTGCCAGCTAGGCTAGACTCCCTGGCCATGAAGCCACAGGGATTGATCTGTGTCCCTCTCCCCATAGCCGGCATTAGAAACTTTTATCACTGTGCCTGGCTTTTAAAATGTGTGCCATGCAGATTAAACTCAACTCTTTATTTTTGAAAGACAAGCATCTGACTGGCTGAGTGTTGTATCTTCCTATAGGCCTGCCTTTTCTCCCAAATAGGAAGATTGGATATGTTAAATATTTCTCTGAGTTTTCTAATTCACCAGATTCACTCAAACTTACCCCCAAAGAAGCAAAATGTAGGTGACGTGTGGAAGTTATAGTTCTAGATAATATTGCACCAAAAAACTGTATCAGAATAACTCATTCCAATTGTGTGCATATATGTGTGTGTGCGTGTACAATTACATATATATCCTTCAGCTACTTTAAGGGAAAATGATATGCTTTCCTGCATCTTCCCTTCTCTGGGCCTGGAAACAAACATATATTCTGACAGTGGCAAGTGCAAGCTGGTTAGATCAGCACTTTGCTTCAGCTAACTAAAAGAGGGAAAATTCCATCTTTGAGGAATGGAGACGGCCAGCACATTTCCTGATGCGTTTAGTAACTGTACCTGCCTCTTTCTTGTTCTCTTGTTCAGGTTAATAAATAGCCCTTTGTGAAAGAGGAATTTAGAGCAAGTGGCACTGGGATTCTTATGCCCTCAAGGAAAAAAAAAAAAAAAACAAAAACAAAAAGAACACGAGTAAGAGTCAATCTGACTTCAAAACACATCTTTCTAGTTTCTCTTTGAGTGAAGATTGTCCATATGGGAGGAGGGAGTGGTGGAAGGTAGCTGGGGCCTGGTACCTACCCAAGTGATTTAGTGACAGACTGCCCAAGGGAACTCATGAGAAGGTATTTCAACTGACTTCAGATTCTCTACATAATTTGAACTCCATGAAAAAGTCCTTACACAGTCTGGCCCCAGAGGACGAAGTTCTTGCATGTCTCCAGGGGCCCTGTTTAGGCTATCAGGTGACAGCAGAATCTAGAAGCTTCAAAAGCCCTGTTCCATGGTTTTTCTTGCTCTTCCTGTGTTGAGACTTGGCAGCTTGCTTCTCCTGTTCCTTTTGCTAGCATTATTCATCCCCCCTCCCTCCTTCCCTCCCTCCCTCCCTCCCTCCTTTGTCTTTCTCCTTCCCTTATTTTCTCTTTCTTTTAAGAAAAGATTTACTTATTTATTTTTATGTATATGTGTGAATGCCTGCCTCTATGTGTGCACTGCATGCATGTCTGGGGCCCTCAGAAGCCTGAAGAGGTCCTCGGGTCCCCTGGAGCTGTAGATGCAGGCAAGCTCTCCAGAACTGCACACTAACACACACACACACACACACACACACACACACACACACACACACACACACAAAGCCATGACAGTTTGGATGTGGTGTCTGTGTGGCTTTGTTTCTTGTTGTACCACAATTGTCTTGAGAGTTCACCTTTTTTTTTTTTTTTTAAACTATGTAAACATGTCCTATCACTGTACGAGCACATGTAAAAAGTATCATCTGGCTCCATGTGAATTTTATTTGAGAGAAAAACATGAAAAGAGAAAATAAGGGGGAGAGGAAAGAAGGGAAAGAGAGAGGGAAGAGGGAGGCTTCCTGAGATGGGACCTAAGCTGACCTTCTGTTTGAATTCCTTTGCACACGTCCTAGTACCTAAGGGCGGGGCGGGCTCGCACTGTCAGATGCACAAAATCTCTTCTTCCCTTCCAAAGATTTGCACTGATCATGCGCACATGATCTCACTCCACGGCTCTCCTCACAAGATACCCTCGGGTTCAGGAAGTGACCTTGAAGAGCCGCTAGCCACTGGCTGCCTGGCCCCACCCAGACCTTTTCACTCAGCACATTTGGAAGAGAGACTGGGGCTGGCATTTCTCACAGGTTGCCAGGCTGCCACTGCAGATCCTGGCAGGACCTGCTGGGAACTGCTGCTCGAAATCAAAACCCTCATTTTGTCCCCTCTGAATGTCTCTTCAGTAGGATCAACAATAGCTGTTCCTTTAACCTTCTTCCATGACTCCGATTTCTAGGACTCTTTTGTTTGTTTTTTTTTGGGGGGGGGGTTGAGAGAAGTTGGATTGAACTCACAACAGCCGCGCCACACAGCCCCTCACATACTGGGATCGGTATGTGACGACATGAGCTCCCATCCCAGATGCACGATTACCAGTTATCAAGAGTTCTATGAATTTCTCTAAACCTATGTGTATCAGAATGGCTAGAACCAGATATGGATCAGTGGCTAACTCTAAGACAGGCACGCACAGATACACAGACACACAGACACACAGACACACAGACACATAGGCATATACACACACACACACACACAGACAAACCCATATACACAGACACCTCCCACAGACACACAGACAGTCATGCACACAGGCATACACACACACACACACACAGAGACACAGACATGCACAACACACAGAGACAAACACAAACACACAAACAGACGCAGGCAAATACAGACACATTCCCCCCCACACACACAGTCATACACACAATGTGTGAGTGTATACATACATGCACAACACACAGAGATACACACACACACACACACACACACACGAGTGCACACACAAAGAGGCACAAACTGTTCCTAAAGTATCCACTATAATTGACTTCCAAGCTGAGGGTAACCTCCTCTTACCCATTACTGTGTATGTATAACATCTACGAGACGGTATCTCATCTTGATAAATGGGGTGGCAGAGGAAGGAGCTGGCAACATGGACTATACAAGACTACATTTGAACTTTCTATTCTTCTGAGTCCGAGTTCAAGACTCTAGCAGAGATCTTGGAGAATTTGTTTTTAATTCTTTGAATTCCAAGTCTAGTTCAGGTCATAGAATTAAGATAAAGTGTCTTGATCTTTTAACACTGCAGAAGAAAGAAAGAAAGAAAGAAAGAAAGAAAGAAAGAAAGAAAGAAAGAAAGAAAGAAAAGAGAGAGACAGACAGACAGACAGACAGAAAGAAAGAAAGAAAGAAAGAAAGAAAGAAAGAAAGAAAGAAAGAAAGAAAGAAGCAAAAAGAAAACAAAACTCAGCTGGGGAGATGTTTCACTGGATAAAATACTTGCTGAGCAAGCCTGCCGGCCAAGGCTCAGATTCCTAGCACCGCATACAAGCCAGGTGAGTGTGGTAGCCCACTTGTAAACCCCCCCCCCCCCACACACACACTCTCTACAGGCAGAGACTGGGGTTCCTTGGATAAAGAGTCCAGCAAGACTAGCAGAAACAGCTAGATCTGGATTGAGAGAGAGCCTGCCTCATGAAACATACTGGAGGGTGATTAAGGAAGACACTCAATGCTAACTTCTAGCCTTCACACAGAGGGGCACAGATGGCATGCACACTTGTACACACATGTGCTGGGTCACGTGCAGCCACATTTCCCCACCAAACACATGCCCACCACACACACAAACACATTTTTTTTAAATCATAGACTGTTTAATTTTGAGTCCAGCTTGCTATTGGTTGTGTACACAAAGCAAGATGAATTTAGAATTCCACCGAAAGAAGACTAAAGATGTAAATGTTCCCACTCGAATTCTGTCTTATATTTGCAATGAGGTTTTTTTTTTTTTTTTTCTTAAAAAAATTATGACCTCCATCGTTGGCTTTTAGTTTACTAAACATAATAATCAAAAGTACAATGTGTCTCTAGATTTTAGCAACTGTAGTAAAACAATTTTTAACTTCATTCTACACATTGATGATTTTTTTTCTAAATTTACTACTCATAACGATGATTGGAAATTTATAGAATAGGAATTAATATTTTATGCACATTTCCAGAAATGCATGCAATAAGGATCTAAGGGAAAGAAATCCTCAATATGCCATTTTTACTTTTTATCTACCCTCCAAGTGTCTTCTCTTTACCTCCATGATGCTCTCCCTGCTTTATCAAATCCCATCAGCACAAAGCAAAGGAACAGATTATCATCTTATGAAACTGCAAAGCTAGAGTAGATCATTTCTTAATGGGTCTTATGGTTTGGTCCCCAAATCACTGCTGTAAAAGTCAAGGCTTTAATGATTTGACTGACACACCGAGTATTGGAAGGAGTATCGTCAAGGAATATCTTCCATCCGAACTAGGCTCAGCCAATCAGTTCACGTAATTGTAATACACTGCACAGAATTATGTATAAGTCTGCTTCATAAATAGCTACTTACTTGTTTGTAAACTAACGAGTTAAAAAAATATAGAACCAACTGTCTGTATAATATTTCAATTATTTGTTATATGCTTTATATTTAACTCATTCAATAAATATTAAGCGAGAGTCTACTGTGTCCTGGGACTTCAACAATGAATAATACATATCCTAGTCCCCAAAGTGTTCACTCAGTGAGAAGAAGCATGCATGTAAAGACATGCACATCCAATGAAACATCCAGTGCCAAGTAAATTTGTGGTGTAGTTTTCACTTGGCTGAAGAGAGAAGAAATGTCTAAAGAATGGTGAAAGACGAAATTTGAGAGTCTCCATGAAGGATGGCTGCCCAGTGCCTTGTCTAGTAAGTCAACATTGTGAATGTGATGAGATGGCAAATTTTCCATCCCAAAGTCAAGTCAAAATGGCTCAGATGCTCTAGAAGACTGTTACCTCTGACTCCATCCCATCTGTTCTTGTACATAACTATGTCAAGTGCATTAAAACACACGTGCACAACAGTCACTGAATGGAGAAAGCATGCACCATCTCGGAGGTGTCTTTCTATCCCTGAGGAAATGCATTCACACTTCAGTAGAATGTTCACTCCTTGAAATAGCAGGGATAAAATAGCTTTGCTGTTCAACCATCTAGCTAAATAAATACATCAAAGATGCACACACGGAAATGTAGTGTGGACCTATACATGGGACCTTCGTTTTTTTTTTTTTTTTTTTTTTTTTCCTGAGGCTCCTAGTTAATACCACAGTATATAATGAGCACAGACAAGCCTCTGTACAATAGAAATGACTTGGCTTGTATAGGAATTGATCTTGACCGTGTACCAGGGTCATAGCAGTCCGTTGCAAAGTCCTGTGATGACAGAAAACAGTGTCATCACGGTTTGAAAATTTTCAATGTCTTTTAAGACACACACCCCCGTGCCAGCTAGGTGACTCACACCTGTAATCTTAGCTTTTGTGAGGTTGAGGCAGGAGGAATGGCATGAATTTAAGACCAGCTTCAGCAACATAAAGAGATCCCGTCTCAAGCAAGCAAAACAAAAACAGACTCATCTAATTGTGAATGAAGAAAAGTCTTATCGCCAACCCAACAAGTTGAAATAATTTGAAGACATCCTCTCCAAGGTGGACCACAGAAGCCTTCTATGGGCCTTTGGAGAAGAGAGTCAGTTTTCATTACTTCTTTGCTGTGGGAAAAAAAAAAAGCCATGCCCAAGACAACTCAGAGATGAGAGTTCATTTTAGTCTATTTAACCAAAGGAGTTAAGTGTTCAACAAGGCAGGGAAGGACAGCAGGCAACAGGCACGGCAGCAGGAGCTCCATCACAAACAAGAAGCAGAAAGCAAACTGGAAGTGGAGTAGGGTTAGAAACCTCAGTGCTCACATCCAGTGATGTACTTTCCCCAGCAAAGCTGAACTTTTCCAACTGGACCACCAATTGGAGGCCAAACATTGAAAGGCCTGAGCCTACATGGGACATGTCTCATTTAAAACACCACAGGGTATATAGGCCATGGTTTGTTAAGTGTGCCACCCAAACTCTAGATGTCCAAGGATAACCCCCATTGACCCAATGCCATGCAAATTTTAGAAGTAGGTTTTGAAAATGTTAAAAGTCCTTACAATGAGGTCATTACATTAAAAGCCATTGTCATCAGTCACCTGTACATTTCCCATGGGAGCTGGTCTTCATTTTCCAACCCCACCCCACCCCGCGCGCCCCAGAATCCTTAGCCAGGATGACTGGCTTATTCTCCACTAAGCCAGTAAACAGGTCCTCCTTCCAGTTGGATATTTGTTGCTGTTCTTTATAAAGTTATGTCATAAAGAACTTTCAGAGTTTTATCGGCTTCTGAACTCTAGCACATATGTGCATTGTGTATGTGTGTTTTGTATGTGTATATGTGTGAACAGAGTATGTGATACAGAGTCAGGGAGAGAGGATACACACACACACACACACACAAATGCACACAGCACACACACATACATGGACAGAGACGAGGCAGAGGCAGAGGCAGAGGCAGAGGCAGAGGCAGAGGCAGAGGCAGAGGCAGAGGCAGAGGCAGAGGCAGAGGCAGAGGCAGAGGCAGAGGCAGAGGCAGAGGCAGAGGCAGAGGCAGAGGCAGAGGCAGAGGCAGAGGCAGAGGCAGAGGCAGAGGCAGAGGCAGAGGCAGAGGCAGAGGCGGCAGAGGAGGCAGAGGAGGCAGAGGAGGCAGAGGCGGCAGAGGAGGCAGAGGAGGCAGAGGCAGAGGAGGCAGAGGAGGCAGAGGAGGCAGAGGAGGCAGAGGAGGCAGGAGGCAGGAGGCAGGAGGCAGGAGGCAGGAGGCAGGAGGCAGGAGGCAGGAGGCAGGAGGCAGGAGGCAGGAGGCAGGAGGCAGAGGCAGAGAGGTGAAACTTGTAATCAAAGCACTAATGAACACTCATTTGTAAATCTGCATTTTGTTTCAATGCCAGCGGCAGTCCATTCTCAACAGTAGTTGGTAGGTGAGGCAGCCATGTGTTCATTAAACAGCTCTATGTATATGTTAAGCACATCTCTCCCACCATCTTCATCCAGCTAGTATCTTTTCTTGTATCCGACTAAATATCCAACCAGGTGAAGTTCCATGAATACTAAAGAACAAATGTCCTTAATACGGCATATTTTTATTGTGTCGTTGACACACACGTCTTCTTTGTGATAGAACACTTGGTACACACGGCAACTTTTCATCAGAATGGGAGCTATTTTACAGGGGCCAAGAGAGGCAGTGAACTTGGAGAGGATTTTCCCCAGTGCCTTCTGTCTCCTTACCCCTGTGCCTCTGCCCAACCCTCAGCTCTCCCATGTCTCCTCCCTTTGGGGCCTCAGGATTTCTCTCTCTGTACCTACGGGAGAATAACTGATGGATTAATCCTTCTTTAAGATATTATTTAATAAGGTGGGTTCCTCCCATGGGTATTAATGCTTTAATAAAGGAGCCTTATAGACTGCAAAGACTTAACAGCTTAGAGAAGCAGTCTCCCAAGACAGATCTTTTGACACCGTGGAAGACGTGTAAAGGGGAGAGGAAGAGTCTGGGTAAATCACTTTATTCGTGTTTCCTAACACCATTTAGCTCTGAGACCCTCCTAAGCAGACAATGCCCCTCTTTTGTTCACGAAGCTTCTACTCTCTCCATTCTACGTTCCTGTTCATCTAGACACTCAGCAGTCCCCTCTTACTCTAAACAGTCACCAAGTCCAGGCCCACTGGAGTCTAAGTCCACAGGTATACCCAAGCAGGACTTCTCTCTGCCATAGACATCTCTGTG
Organism: Arvicanthis niloticus; assembly: GCF_011762505.2. Lineage (NCBI taxonomy): Eukaryota > Metazoa > Chordata > Mammalia > Rodentia > Muridae > Arvicanthis > Arvicanthis niloticus. The sequence goes on from NC_133434.1 coordinate 9,927,059, forward strand.
TTATAGTGTCAGCAAAGCTAGGCAAATTCATTCAGATTACATGGGGGGAAATCCAGTGATCACCAGGGTCTCTGAAGCATACCTGAAGTCTCCCGGAGCCCAGGCTGCCACTCTGTAACCAGCTCACCAGGCATATAAATCTCTTAGTGTACTGTCTCAGAACTCTTGCTGTGCCTTCTCTGGCTCCTTTTTTAATTCTTAAGATATTAACTGCTGCAAAAGGACCCTAGCAACCACAAAGACAACTCTATCGGCCTTCTCCTGATCCAGATGCAACCCACGATTCAGGTTATTGCAACCCACGATCCAGGTTATTTCCGCAAGTGCAACGACAACTGTGCTTGTAAACAGAATCTAGCTGGAGTCCAAGACACCAAGGCATTGGCCTCACCTCTTACCTTCAATCCCATATAACCTTATCACTCATTGGGCTCCTGTCCTTCATACCCCCCAGGGCCAATGATCTCACACTGGCTCAGGCTGTGGATACAGATATGTCTATTCGAATGGAAGGACAGTAGGATTTTCTTTTCACTTCAAGTTCAAATGCAGGAAGTTAAACTGAAAAAGCAAAAATAGTCACAGATAAAGGTTTAGAGTATTTATTTGTCACGCCCACAAGAGAGACTAGTGGCATTCTCAACGTCATCTCATTTTTATTTGTGGTTCCCGCCCCCCCCCCCCCCCGTCTACATACTCAAGTTTATTACTAATTCATTACACTGTTCCCCACCCCCACCCCCACCCCCACATCTTATCTCTCTCCTCCTTTATCACTTTCTTCTCTCAACCATTCCTCTAATGGCCTGCCTCCCTTTTCTTTTGACACACACTCGGAATTATTAGCACGGATGGCAGGCCACTGCTCATCCACACACAGTCTTCGAAACGGATGCCCGTTAATGGCCACTCTGTTCAGTCCACTGCCATCAAGCCTCCGTACTCTCTGTGAGCCACTGCTATCTTCCTTTCAGACGTGAATTGAAACGTCAGTTCCCCAAGGAAGCCTTCCATGACCTGGCCCCAATTAGATCTCCTCCCTTTGTTTGTATTCCCACAATTTGAGGTAATGTCTTTCCTCTATCATTCGTGGTTCGCAGTTATATATATTTGGGCTGGGATTTGACAAATGCCTGTTCCACGCACTGGCTATTTGGGCTCTGTGGTGATGGTGGGGGCGGGGGGGGGTGAAGGTGGTTGCGAAGATCTGAGTCGTTCATTCACCACTGTTTCGCCCTGTTAGGTCTTGGTTCATTCTTGCCTCCTGGTATTGATAAGTGCTAACTCACAGTCACTGTTACCAATGCTAACCTTTATGGTCAGCTTGGCCTTTATTCTAAAACCAAGCCTGATTATAGGAAAGACATAGATAAATTAGCTTCTCTATATCTTCCTTCCTTTATGCATTTTTAAAAATTCCACATAGGCATTAAACAAACAAAAAAATCCCCCCCACACACATACACACACACAGAGGCATGCACACTGCTATGTTGGTTAGGCATTCCTATGTTTTAGTTTCTTTTTAAGGAAACAAGAGTAGAGCCAGGTAGGCGGCTCAGAAAGTAAAAGTGTTTGCCACATAAACTTGCTACTTGGAGTTCAGTCTCAGGAACTTGTGGTGGAAGAGACATGGCTGTCAGAAGTTGTCCTCTGACCCCCAAATATTCCTGGTTCACCGTGTACGTGTGAACCTGCACACACACACACACACACACACACACACACACACACACACACACACACACACGATGTCGTTCATGATGATGATGATGATGACGATGATGATGATGGTATTAGAAATAGGAAACAGGAATGAAATGGAGCTTTGGCCTCATAAGAAGAACTCGTCACCATGCAGAGGTGGATAGTGCATGCTTATAATTCAAAGCAGAAACTGTCTGCTGTCTAAGAGAGCTGGAGTTAGTTTATGGCCTGGGGAAGAGACGAGTCTCCACAGAGGACTTAGCCTTTAGCTGGCATACAAATTAGAGAGTACTTGGATAGGGGGAGGCGAGGTGGAAGGCACAGTGTTCTCCCTAGAGGGTCACACACACAGGAACTGGCCAGTGCTGCTGGTTGCAGGAACTAGGGAGTTTTATTCTAAAACCGGTGTGGTCATTGGAAGCCCGTGGGCATAATAACTAATCTGAATGGTTACAGGAAGTTTCCCTCAGCAGGACGTATCTGCTGTGTTGATCATGTGATCTCCAGCATGTATGTGTTAATCATGTGAACTTCAGCACACATGCTTTCATTGATGTCTGTTTCTGGGGACATCCAGTTTTGGTAGTATGACTATAGACCAGGTGCTCGAGTTTATATGGCAAGCACTTTAAGGAATGAGCTATCTCTACATAGCTCCCCAGTTCCCAGAATAGGGACCCTAACCTCTTCTGTCAGCTGCGGAGTCACCTCGATTCTTGTTGCCTTCAGTTAGAGACGTGGCATTTGCATGGCCATTATTGGTTTAGTCTTGACCTCTTGGAATAAATGGCTGGCTCCTCACCCATCTTTTAGAGCTGGGACTTCCTACTTCTATTTTCAGAGGAGAACAATAAAACTTGTAAGTGATGGGATGGATTTCCAAACCTCACTCTTCTCTGTCAAAGATAGAACTGACATTTGGTTCGTCATCTCTTTTACTTTTAAATAGAATGACTAAGTGTAAAATTCCATTACAACAGTAACAACCTAATGAGTCCTTGCCATGTATATATACCATGCGATTCTGTGTGTGTGCGCGTGTGTGTGAATGCACGTGTATGTGTGTGTGTGTGTATATATATGAACGTATATATACACACATGAATGTACATATACATGTGTATATAAATATGTGCACATTTATGCATATATAAATACACATATATAATATATATAGAATTCTATATAATGATTATATATAATATATTACATATATCAATTGTTTTATATATGTGGATATATACTCATATATATATATATATATATATATATATATATATTAGATAATGAGTATTATACTTGTGAATATATGTCTATATACATATATTTATTGTCCCATATAGCTGCTTAATACATGCCCAAATAGCTGCTCAATACATGCCCAAATGCCAGCTAGTACTGTGTACAGCAATTTGCCATCTATGGTCTATTCACCAGATGCTCAAACATAGAAAGCCATTCCTTGACCAATGTCTGAACATCACACATATATGTTTGGTCCCTTAACCCTTGCAATGCTGTGAGTCTATGCTCACTTTCTGTTCTGCGTTTCCCATCATGTCCCACCTTCCCTGTTCTAGATAATTAAAGACAGCATTTGCTTTTCTGTACCTGTGCTCGCACCGCAGGTCCACCTTGCTACCCTCTGGGGGAGTGAGCCTTCCACGGACTTGTCTTTTCTCTCCCAGCACTGCTTCCAGGGACTCAGAAAAAAATTCTTTGGAATGGGAAGCAATTCAAACAAAATGTCACTGAAAGACATTGAGTTTAAAAGAAAACAAAACAAGAAGTCACTGTAGAGACACATTTCACATGTGTGTTGTTTAGGAGCTATAACAATCTAGCTCAGACTCTTCTTCCTGGGTCTAGGGAGACTGAGTTGTTGTAGGAGACATTGCATTTGATCCTCAGAACCCAAGTGAAAGAGTTGGGCACACTGGCACACTCAGCCATGGGGGACAGGTACAGGATGGGGTACCCAGGTAAAGTAGCCTTGCTTAACTGGCAAGCTCCAGGTCATTAGGGAAACCTGTCTCAAAGCAAAAAAAAAAAAGATGGCTGGTGCCTGAGGAACAGCACCTGAAGTTGTCATCTGAACATATATGTACATGCACAGTAACATGTATGTACACATGTATACACACAGATGTGATCACACACACACACAATGGGAGAGTTTCCTGGAGGAGGACTCAAGGTCAGACAGTGAGGTTGCCTGCCATCAGGAGTTTGTCGAAATACTACAGTATAAAGACAGACTCCATAGTATAATTCCAACCCTCATCTGTTTTATTAACAGATATTTTAAAGGGCCTACTATAAGCCAAGCGTTCTCTTAAGACCCGAGGATACGCCAATGCAATAAGTGGACCATGACCCATTGGCAGATCGCTCACAACACTGCAGAAAGACACATGATTAGTGAGAACACTGCACGTGATAATTTCTTTGTGTTCATAAAAAGAGATGAGGTAAGTGTGCTCCCAGGTGTTCCAAAAGTGGTAAATAATGAAAACCTTTTTTAGGAGGATACATCACACTTAATAAAGCAATTATTCCTCTCCCTTCCTCTTTACTCCTTAGCTTTAAGAATTCTCACTATTTAAAAATTTCTTTGAACAACTATGGCTTTTAATGGTATATAAATCGTGTAATTGTCCCTACTACAAACTCTGAAACTTTTGACAGACATCATTTTAGGCATATAGAAGTTGAGAAAAAAAATAAACTAGCTATACTGATGTCAGCCAATATATAAGCTAGAAACTTGTGAGGATTCATTTCCATCCTCCTGAGCCCCCTTTGCATAAGGCCAGGGAAATGCAGCTCACAGGAGAGTCAGCTCTGAAGTGGCAGCAGCAGACTGTGGGCCACAAGGACTTTGTGCCCTGGTCTTGTTTACAATTTGTCTGAGGCTTCTTGAGCTCAGCCCAGCCAGATGGACCCTTCCTCTCAAATATCAGACCTGATCTTTTCAAATAAAACAGTACAAAGCACATTAAAAGCTTTGATCCAACTGTTTACTTTGTATTTGTGTGTGTTGGGGAAATGAGGACAAAGGAGGGATTTATTAGGCCTTGCTGTGGGTGGCCAGTGCAACCACTGGGCATGTGAGGGGGAAATTTGGGAGGACTGCACCAGCACATTTTGGACACTTGTCAGCATCCGGATGCTTGGTGCTTTAGCTAACATCTGTCAACTGCTCTGAGGGCCTCGTTCTTTATTTCCGCCTTCTTCTAGGTCAAGGGAAAGTTTTTGAAAGAGGAGTCCAGAGCTGATCAGTCCTTTTCTGTGCCTCAGGACAGGTGGGAGAGTCAGGTCTGAGGACTCTCTTTTAAAGTTCTGTGCCATCTCTGGGTGATCCACTTGCCTTTTCACAAGTGAGGTCATGTTCTCAAGGCACTCCATGTGGGATAACCTACTTGATCCACACCCTTCCAAAGCAGGTGGTTATGTGTGAATACTCTCTCCTTTATCCTCCTCACACCCAGCACACATATACATGACATAACCATGTCCTGTTCTGATCATAAGAAGGAAGACTCTCTGGCTCTTGCCCTATGACCTCAGAAACCCTTGCATTCCTGCAGAGTAGGTGCACTGCTTTGCCGAGTTCAGAGATTTAAAAAAAAAAAAACGTTGTAGGTCAGAGAGGTTACTAACTGGTTTCTTGATGCTAAGCACCGACAGGCATTATCATATCACCAAAGAAAGAGCTGAGATAAGACTCACATCAAATATCTTGGTCCCAAGACATGTTTAATTTGTGCTTCATCTTCCTGAAGTTACAAGACTTAGCTCCTGGTGGGGTGTTTGCTTTCAACCTATCAGCTGAAAATTCTTTGCCTGTACCGAATATCCAATATAGGGACAACCACTCTCAGGACACACTCCTTTAGGTCTGCTTTCGTGTGTGTGTGTGTGTGTGTGTGTGTGTGTGTGTGTGTGTGTTGTTGAGACTGACAACAACTCTGAGACAAACTGCAATGAAGATTTTTGAGATAGAGTAAATGGTCAGAATATATAACACTCTGAAGTGGTTACCTTCCCCTGAGATGAAGCAGATCTGTAGTGTTCTCTTAGCTCCAGGGAAGAGGGATGTTCATTAGCCAGCATCCAGTGTCTGGAGCCTGTACATCTACAGGGGCAAATAGGGAATGGTCGTATTGCTCAGCTCTGTCTCCCTGCCCCCTCCCCTTCCCAGTCCCCAGATAAAACTGTTGCACATGTAGCCTACGGTCTCTGGAGAGTCCCAGGAAAGGAACATGGAAAGGAATTTAGAAATTCCAGAGCAAACTCAAAACAGAAAGCTTTATGAACTGCCATGTTTAATGAAATTAACCGTCTTAAAACAAAAACAGAACCAAGGACCCCTGTGATTTCTAGATTTTCTAAAAAGAAATAAAACCTTTTGGAGAAAAGAGATTTCTAAAAATACTTTTTTTTCCCAAATGGTTTATCAAATAGTGTTTTGAAATAGCCGGTTGTTGTGTGGGAGAGAGTGGGAGAGCCTGGGGAGGACTAGGCACTGTAATTTAATTGCTTGTAATCTAACTTCTCTTTTTGTCCCTATTTTTCTTCCTTTCTTTCTTTTCTTCTTCTTCTTTTTTGTATCAGTTAATCTGTTGGTTACATTTTCAGCTTTTCTTTGCTTCTGGTTTCATTTTCAGATGAAAAAAAAAAATGCTAGGCACACAGGGCTGCTGTCTGGTTGCCATGGTGACCACAGCCTATTATCCTGCCTTGTCATTCATCAAGAAAGAATTGCACTTGACAGAGGCAGAGGGAAATGCCTGCAGTCTGCAGCATAGGAAGGGGGAAAAAAGCTTTTCTTGTCTTCTATATATGTAAAGGCTCTTTAATGCCCGTTTAGTTACATGTTTTATTTAGCATTATTTATTACTTGTAACGCTGATAATTGATACCTGTAAAAATACAACCCCTCCCTTCAATGTATTTAACGTGCAATTTGTTCATTTGCTTTGCTTTGCTTTTCTCATTTCAGACCCATAACTGGTGTTAACCCCCCCCCCCAACTCCCCGCCACCACAAATACAGAGTCCATTCCAGGAATAGAAACCGCCGAAGGATTACATTCTCCACGGAGAATGATCTCTATGAAGGTAGCTAACTGAGCCAGCTTTTCCCTCTTTTATAATCAACAGTTCCTGTGTCTTGCTGTTCCTAAAACTGAGGAGTGCCGTGTATGACCAATGAATAATTGAATCTAACTACTGATTAAATTATTTCTCCAGGTGTGCAATGTCGGTGAAATACAGTGCCAGCAAAAGAATTCCAAACTCGGGCAGCCTTTTTGTGAGAAAATCACATATAAAATCAGGGTTGTTTCTTTTACAAATGTGGGTCTACGTCGCATCCATTGTTCTTCAAAGGCAGGAAAGGACTCGTGCTTATTATCTGGCTAGTCCTTGTTACGGCCACCTGAATGGATCCAAAGTACTTCCAAAAATAAATGGTCTCATGACTTTTGTATGTTTAAACACCTAGGCTTTTGTTTATTTTTTTTCAAGTCTGATATTTTCCACCTCATTATTCACCTCTTAAAATGTCTGTATCCGGCCGGGCCATTTTAAACAAGTTTGCTGATGGCTTGCTTTGCCCTCCTGGAATTGTTTGGTCTCCTTGTTAAGGTGAAGAATGTTGTAAAAGGGGCAGTATTCGAAATTGTGACCTCAAAGGGTGGTGTCTGAACATCTCCTCTTTTGTGTCTGATCAGGGAGAGGATGGGCAATGTCTATACATGGGCTTCAGTTGGGAATTCTGTGTCTAAAGACTATCTCCTGCTAGAGATCAAATGCAGCTAGCACATACATGGCACCAGGCAGAAGCACGATTCCATTACAAATGAAGCAGCAGCAGCGAGTGGCAGAATGATTTGGGCAGCTTGGTATTCAAGATAGTTGAGATTCTGACCTTCCCACTACTTCCTTAATTATCTTGATAATTTTGGTAGGAGGCTGTTTGTGGGGTGGAGAGGGATAATTCTGAAAGAATTAAATAATTATAGCTGTCAGGAAATCCATCCAGGAATTTAAAAATTCCTGCGTAATAGTTCAAAATCTCTTGATTTTTCACCTTGTCTAAGCTAAATCCATCAGCACATACCTTAGAGCATCTGTTAGATGCCCAGCCACGTAAAAACACAGGGCCCATGGATTGTTTTTTGGTTTGGTTTGGTTTTTATCTTGACTTTTACAGAATAACAATCAACAACAACAACAACAAAAAGAACAGACGTTTTGTGTTTAAAATCGTACCCATTTCTTTCTGGTTTTCAGCTTTTCCTTTAATGCCCCAGTAATACCATTGCTCATTTCCTGTTCAAGTCCAGACCGACCTTTGGATTTTCAGATGTCCCTTAGGCTAATGTTTTCACTGAAGAATGGACTGAACAGACAGAAACAATTAAGCAAGCAGATACAGTGAAAAGGAACCCCGGCTGGCACTTTCACAGGACTGGAAGTGTATGAATCTGCTCGGAATCTGATCCTCCAGCCACAGGGCTTTTGCCACTCACATCATTTTTCTTCTGCAACCCCCTCAGCCCTCGACGCCACTTCTTTATGGAAGGAAAAGATTGAGGTGAACAAAGAAAGGCCCAAATACTTACAGGCATGTGAGATATTTTCTCTGCCTGTTACTAGGACCGGATAAGCTCCAAGAAAGAAAATCCACCCAGATATTTTAAACCGGGAATGTCTCCCCAAAGCCTGTTAAATGTTCACATGTGTCTTCATGAAATTTGTAACATGGCTTGTTTACATAGCCCTGATTGAGGGCATCAGTGCCATTAAAAAGGATCAAGTTGGTTTAGGGATGGAAAATTGTAGAAACCAGAGCTGATAGCCACAAGGAGAAGTGTAGATTTTTGGTTTCTTTTCAGTAATAATATGCAGGTCTTGATAGTAAAAGGTATTTCAACAACCACAACTAAGCTGTTGGTGATCCTTCGAAGTTCTGTAAGGAATCAACAAGGCAGTCTGCCACTCTCCTCAAACAGCCCTGAAGGCAAATGTTGACGCTTCGCTGGTGCTCTTAAGATATTTTTCTTCTCAGTGGCACACTAAGAGATTTTCCATGGCGGGAACTCGACGAGGTGATTGCTGAGGATGGAGCCTTCTTGTGTACGCCTCAGAAGACTGTAACAATTCTTAGCTGCTGGGAGGCTGCATGGCTGGTTCCCTCTGAATTTAAGCTTCTGTTTCTATAGCCCAGATGTAATGAGGAGGTGCCTATGGTAGACTCAGAATACAAACCCCACAAAGCTTAAAACCTGGTGGGTGTCCTCTGCAAAAGGGTGCCACACCTTGATCCCGAATGAGGAAGTCGGAAGAGATCTATAGGATTATACCAAGCGGAAGACACGGCTTCCGTTTCTATGTTTTTTTAAAAAATGGAATCCATATTTTAATTTCTCAATAAAACATCTCTCTTGTAAAACAGAATTGTTGCATTTTTATTGTCGTTGTGATAGGAATATATATATATATATATATATATATATATATATATATATATATATATATAAACACCATGGAAGAGGTTAAAGCTGTAATAGCAGAGGGCTGCAGACAGCTGGTAGTAAACATAAAAATAGCTATATACTGGTATTATAATGGATTTTTTTTATTTGAGATTGCAGGATGAGTAAATTTCTCACTCCACCCAATGGCTGGTTCCATGAAAATTGTCTTCACATAATAGGGATTATTTCCCTTAAAAAGCAGGCACTTTAGATCACTCGAAAGACCAAATGCAGACTTACTGCCTCCACTTTGTTATTTGCTTAAAAAAAAATCTTCAAATAAAACACCTAAGGGGTTTCATGTGCTCCAGTAAGGCATTATTCTAGAATTTATAAACAGTTCCAGAAGCAGTTAAATTAGTGAGTTTTCAGCTGTCTATGGAGGACTTAAACAAAACAGGATATTTTCCTACCAGGCAGATTAGGATCACTCAATCATCATGCTTGTCTTTTTGACATACACAGAAGAGGCAACTCTAAAATGTCTCTGAATGGTTATTCCAGCTATAACATTAAAAACTAAAATGGCCAGACAGAAACAAAAGAATAAAAGATAGGTAAGGGTGGCAGTAGGCAAAAGGTCATTAAAAAGAACCTACCAGAGATGCCGATAGTACCACAATTATATGTATAGGTATGAGATTATAATACATTGGGGAACAAAAGAACTGACATAGATTTCATGAAGCTTGTGAGTCCATGGTGGCTCACCTAAAGACCTGCCCTGAACCCATGATGGGACCTTGTTGAAGAAGATCTTTACAGAGTTCATAGCACAGAGGATCTCTCGAGAAAGAAGAGCATCATTGGTAACAATGGGTCTTAAGTCCAACAACACAACTCCTTCTAAGAGACTGTGAAGGGATAAGACACACACAGTAGGGAGGCCATATGGACACAGAATCAGGGATTGCCACTAGCCACAAGAGGTTGGGAGAGACACATGGAACTGGTTCACTGTGAGCCCCTATAGCAGGAACCACTTTGATTCCAGACATAAGGGTTCCAGAACTGAGTGACAATGAATTACTCTTAGCTTAAGACACACATCTGTGGCAGTTGGTTACAACTGTAGGAAAGCAAGCCAGGGTTATTTGACCATAAGGGTGAAAAAACAGACTCAAGGGATGACAGAGTGACTGAACTCTCAGAAGGTGATGCCCTGGACTAGACCTCATGAATAAACAAAACACAGGGATGCATTTTACCCAAAATATCCTTCTTCTCTATCTACTTCACTATCTCTGATGGAAAACCAGCTTTCTTTATTGGACAAGAGAAACTCTCTGCTAGCATCTCAGTTCTCCATTTTACTCTTTCTAACACATCAGGAGAATGTGTCTCTATCCATGTTTACAAGCCCTAGGGAAGGAGTCTGCTGCTCATGGGTTCTGTTACCTGTAAACTAATCATCAAAACCTAAGCCACCAAAATCTTATCCAATAGGAGGACCACTCTGGAGAAGATCTGATGAGTGGTGGATATAAGTTGTACCAGGTATCCGTAGCCTGGGTTCTTTTCTACAGGTAAATCTACAGCTGTCTCTCTTGAGGACATTGGCACAACATTGCAGAGTCAGACAGCCAAGGGAGTCTGAGCTTTGTCCTTTATGGGTGGCATCACATTAGGACACTGCAACAGTTTCTCTATCTCATTTCAAAAAGGGGAAGATAGAAAGGGTGTAGCTTGTGGTAGTGTTTGCTGAGACATGTGACGCTCTAGGCGTGATCACCAGCACAGGACAACAAACACACAACAACAAATAAAGACAGAAGTAGATGTGAGAGTGGAAACCCAGCATTTAGGAGGCTAAGGCAGGAGGATTGTGAGTTCAAGACCAAACAGAGAGAATTTTAGGGCCAGACAGGGCTATATTGGACTCTGTCTCAAAATAAAACTGGAGGTGGAGATAAAGCAAGGGAATAAAGATGGGGTAGTTGTTTGACAAGTATGCTACATCTAGAAGAATCTCAATGATGTTACCTGAGGATGATTATAGATACAGAGGGCTTGAGTGCACATGAGAGACAGACAGGGTCCGTTGCTTTATTTTCCCAGATGGGGTTTCAAACTTTAAGCTCCTGAGAAAACCAGGACAAGAATTTAGGGTACTCAACTACCAGATTAATGGTTCTTTGTTATTTACAGAATTTGTCCCCATTTCCGTGGATATAAAATAAGGTCTAATTTAGAAGGTGTCACTCAGATAAGGAAAAAGTGTCACCATTAGAACAGACAAGAATGTTGGATTTTAGGCTTCATAGTAATATGGGGTAAAAATGCTTAAAAAGAAAAAAAAAAAAAAAAAAGACCAAAGCAATGGGTTGGAAGTTGAAAGGTGAGGAACCTAGTTAAAGGCCCACAGAATATGCTTGCCCTGGAACTTACAGGATGCAATTATTCTGAGACATTTAGAACACAAGAAGAGAAACCATGGTGGGATCAGAGCTCTTTAAATTTTAAGCTAATTTCTTGTAACCACCAGCTCCACTCTGTGTTTGTTTTCCTTTTGCTTTCCCTCATTATGTAATGATATTTGGAAAGAAACTACTTGGCTCAGTTTTTGTAGTGAAGAAAAAAGAAGAAGAAGAAGAGAAGAAAAAAAAGGTATGCCTTCTGCAAGCCAGAGTTGATCCAAATAAGCGCAACCCCCATTGTGTGTGGCAAGTATAATCCGGCTCATTTTTAAACTTTATAATATCAACATGGTGCTAGATGTTTACATTTTAAAGTCTCGGTAAGATCAACTCTACTTTCAGATTACAGTGGACCAGAAAGGTCTGGTTTCTTCAAAATACCATGATCGGAATGGAGGTCTCTCTCTCTCTCTCTCTCTGTCTCTCTCTCTCTGTCTCTCTCTCTCTCTCTCTCTCTCTCTCTCTCTCTCTCTCTCTCTCTCTCTCTCATACACACACACACACATAACCATGCCCACATACACACACGATTATATGCAGGTTGTACAAACATATATCTGTACACACAATCACTTATAATATATGCTATAAAGAGAGGATGTGTTTCAAACGCCCCATTCTTGATACAGTCCTGCTTGAAACGACTAGTCTGAGAATGAAGCTATTTCCTGCATTTGTAGAAAGAGACCAGTGCTAGTTTTCTTTTCCACGGTATTGTGTGTTGTGAATGCAAGCAACAGAGGGACAGGTTGAAGTGTACACGCTGGTATGAGAGGATATTCAAACAATTCACACTTAGTTTGGGGTCACTGTATTTCCAAAACACGATGACTAATTCCATCTATAAATCTGATTATTAAATTCCAATTCCTTCCAAGTATTGACATGATAAAATTCAGCACAGCACTTCCGCCACCACCTGACTTACTTGGAAGTATTGTGCTTTGTTAACGATTCTTTTCTTCAATGTCCCTTGTTGTTCTTGGTCTGGGACATTCTGTGCCGGAGCGACCCCCTGATCAGAGAACCTTTCTGAGATGTTCCGATCTCTGGGTCTGCAATATCTCAGTGCTCAGATTTTATAAATGAGAAGTTATAATATGTGTTTTTAAAAATTTGCTTTTGACAGTGGCCTCTGCAAAATAGGTATGGTTCTGATTCTAATTTTTGCTGTAGAACATCTTCTTTTGGTATATGTGCTGTAAGGATCAGGCTTGTGCTACCCTAAAGTTATTGCTATATAGTCACTCATTCATTGTCATGCATCACGTGCCTCCTGACTCACTACTATGCCCTAGGCTGTGTTGTAAGTGCTTGGGGTATATGAACGCACAAAGCAAAGTAAACTGACTCTCCTACAATCTATTTGGTAAAGTATCTTAAAAAATCACAATACATGTGGTCAATCAGCTATGGGGAAAGGGGAGCCAACAAGTAGTGACCAAGAGTGTTGGCAGAAAGACAGATACATCTTGCGATTGTAAATAAGAATGGTAGAGATACAGTCATTAGCACAACTTTTATGCAAAGACTTGAGGTCCTTGAGGAAGTATGACATTTGGATACACACAGTTGTATGGAATTGAATACGAGGGTATTTCAGGCAGCTGATCGGGCTCTGCAAAGCTCAGAAGACAGTGAGCCTTTTTATAGGCCTAGATTCTAATTTTTGGGATCTGTGAATACTTTTCACCCTGCAGGAGGGACATTGAGATGGGACCAAGTTAAAGATTTTACACTAGGGAGGTCAGTGTGGATCATCCAACTCAGTCCAAAATCCTCACAGGCATTTTTAGGATAAGGAAAACCAGTGGAACAGAAAATGTGTAGCATTCCTTTAAGTCAACAGAAGCACACCAACCATTGGAGTCTAGAGGATCCAGACAGGACAATATTTACTGTCTGGCTTCTAGGTCTTTCCCACCTCATCTTAGCTGCCTCTAGACAAACCTGCTGGGCATCAGGCCTTTGTTGTCCAGAGGAAGAGGTGAAGAGACAGGAGAAACTGCTGAGGGAAATGAAGAGATGCGGCAGAGAGGGATTCGAACAGAGAAACATGGGACTTGAGAGACCAGTAAAAATAAGGAGTAGGAGTCACCAGTCAGCATTTCCACAGGAGCACAGTCCTGCAAACACCTTGACTGAGCCCATAGGGACTCACGTGGAGCTGTTAATTTCCAGAATGTATACATATGGGTTATTTTAGGCCGCCCTGTCTGTGTCAGACTGCTCATCTAATAGGAAGCTAGTGAATGAGTTCATTAAACGGTATATTGACTCTCATGGTCAGATAATTTTCAGATAACGTTATTCTGTATTGTTCATACATGGCAGACACTGAGCTTGGAGTGGAATCTCTGGACGGAACACACAGTCCCCCACTTAAAAACTATGCTCTCCAAGAAATGACGAGTGTTTAGCATCTTCAAAAATGAGTCAAAATCTATGACTAAAAATGCGTGCAGCGAGTGGCCGTGAGGGCTGAGCAAGGGGTGTTTAATCAGGCTGACGAGACAGGCAGGAGGAGTCCCAAGGGGAGTGATATTTTAACTAAAATTTAACGACTGTTAATAATTACTCTGACAAAGTTGGGAGACGCGATGTTGTAAACATAAGTAATGTCAAGGTCAGAGAGTCACAGACAAAGCTGACGTAGCCGGAGAATTGTGAGTAGTTTGCAACTCATTGGGAAGTAAAATGAGATGCACCAGAAGCCCGATATCATGTTGATGGGGATGAGGAGTGGACCTTAGAAAAATGCAAGTGTTAACACCGACTCAACGTTACTACCAACATCTCTTATGTGTCATAAATGCAGACTTTAGGGATATGCTTTGTAAAGTTTTACTAAATTTGCAATAAATAAATAGATAGATGGGTATAAACAGTACTCATCAGTTTTGCTTTAGGTCAATATGTTTTATCTATCTATTATCTATCTATCTATCAATCATCTATCTATCTATCTATCTATCTACCTATCTATCTATCTATCTATCTATGTATCTACCTATCTATCATCTATCTATCTATCTATTATCTATCTATCTATCTATCTATCTATCGTCTATCTATCTATTATCTATGTATCTACCTATCTATCTATTATCTATCTATCTATTATCTATCTATCTATCTATCTATCTATCTATCTATCTATCAATCATCTATCTATCTATCTATCTATCATCTATGTATCTACCTATCTATCATCTATCTATCTATCTATCTATTATCTATCTATCTATCTATCTATCTATTATCTATCTATCTATCTACCTACCTACCTACCTATCTACCTATCTATGTATCAATCATCTATCTATCCAGTTTGATTCAGAGTCTCACGTAGGCCAGGCTACATGGGACTTGCTCTGTAGCCAAGAATGATTTTTAACTTCTGGTCCTCCTGTCTCCATCTCCTGAGTGCCAGGATTCCAGGAATGTACTACCATACCCGGCTAGTTTTATGTGGTGCTGTGGCTCAAAGCCAAGGCTTCAAACATTCTACCAACCGAGCAACACGTCCAGCCTAAATGCTTATTACAAAAAAAAAAAAAAAAAAAATCACAATTTCCATGTAAAATCAAGCAATAAAAATGCCATATAAATTTATGTAAAAAAAAAAGGAATCATATTGGGGCAAAATACTAGGTGACATGAAATTAAGTTAAAACCTAGTAAAAAGTGAGTTTCACATGTTGGTGGATAAGAAATGAAAAACTACTACAATAAACATCAATGTTGGTATCAGGGGTAAGACTCAGTTGTCAGGCTGCTCACCCAGCAGGCACGAATAGGTTTGATTCCTTCCTCTGCACGAAACTAGATGTGACAGTGAACTCCTGTAATGCTAGCATTTGGGGGTTGGTGGCAGAAGGAGTTTTGAAGATCCAGTTCATTCTCAGCTACATAGCAAGTTCAAGGCCAACCTGGGCTATACTTACCCTGCCTCAAAAATCAAAATTGACTTTGCCTTTAAAAAAGACCTGCTGTTGCTTTGTAAGGGAGTGAGCACTGAGGGGGGCTGGCTACTTCCTAAAAACCTGGTTGAGCACAGAAAATCTAGCACAGATTTTGAGGTATTGTATGTGAGAGAGATTTTATACTCCTGCCCAGTTGTGTTTAGATGGATGCAGTTTCCTGTGTAACATAATATTTCTTGCTGATAAAATCATGTATGAGCGAATGAAAAACCCCGTGTTGAAACAGCTCAAATTTCCATCAGTTGGAATTAGAACAGGCTAACATTTCAAAGCTGATACAACAGCAGCAGATGGATCTTCTAACCACACAGGCCATTTCTCCCACTCCCCAAAGCTATTCTTCCTTCTCTCTCCATCAACTCTTGACTCCAAGAACAATTGCAGCTCCTGGTTTTGACTGTCACCCTTTCTGTGGATTCTGGTGCTGCTTAGAGTCATGCAGTCTCATGTCTTTAGACCTGGTTTCGTTTACTTCAATTGCTTTGAGAGTCCTTCCCACTGCTGTCTTTAGCACCTTGGACAAGAAAGAAGCATTTTGTATGTGATGGATGCAGCAATACACAGTAATCTGCTTTCCTGTAGTTTTCATCTTGTTTTGTTCCAGAGAATGTTTTGTGTACTTCTGTCTGTGTGTATGCTTTCATTTCCCTCTGGTAAAAGACCTAGAAGTGAAGGTACTGAATCATAGAGGAAGCATGTGGATAACTTTGTGTAAAAAATATGACCAAGTAGGTTTCAGAAGATTATACATCTCTTTATACGTCTATCAATTGTTGTTCCACTTTCTAGCAACACTGAGTGTGGCTAATCTTCCAGCCCTCCTACTAGGTGCACTGTAGTAGTAACAATGTATTAACAATGCAGTAGTGCAATGTGTAGTAACACATTCAACTATAAATTACGTTTTTTGAATAATAGTATTTTTGAACACCTTTCCTTTCCTATGTCAAAATGGTCATTCATATCACTTCCTTTGTAAAGTACTTTGTGGTGATTCTGTTGGCTGTTTAACACCATTTCTTTATACTTCATGCTATCCTGTGTCCCTACTAATGAATATGTGTGTATCCCCCAATCATGAATGCATTTTTATACCTCTCTATGTATATCTGAGAGTGTATGTGTGTGTGTGAGAGAGAGAGTGTATATGTGTGAGTGTATTGTGTGTGTGTGTGTGCATAGGAACACATGTCGTGTCCTCTCCATTTTCTACTGTGTTAGAGACAGGATCTTTTGTTGCTAGATACTGCGTATGCTACACTAACTGGCCCACAAGTTCAGTGGATTTTCTTGTCTCTGCTTCCATCTTGTCATAAGATACAACTGTACCCAGCTTTATGTGATTTCTGGGGGTTGGAATATAGAATGTGCTGTACCCACTGAGCCATCCTGCCCATGCATGTATTGTTTATAAAGCCTCAGACTTGTACTGTTTGGTCTTAGTGAATCTAATTAAATCTTAAACATAATATAAGGCCAGAGTTTGGGTTCCTCTCTCTTCCTCATCTTCATGCAGACAGCTTATCATCATATTATTTGTTGAAAATAATATCCTTTCCCATTCTGTTATTTTGGCACCTGGTTTTCAATGAAATCATGCAAAATGAGTTTGCTTTCTTCTTATTAATGTCTTTGTTAATCTTTACGACCATGCTATCTTAACTTTGATGGTATTTCATTTTTTATAATATTGTAAATGATGACCAAAGCTTCCTTTTTTAACTTTTAATTGGCAATGTTAGAAATTTCATTGATTTTTGTGTATTTTGAGATAATAAATGCATTTCTTAGTTTTATATATATTTTTGGATTCTTTAGAATTCTCTGTGTACACTGTGGACAATTCAAGAAAGTTTTGCTTTTGACTTTTCAGTCAGTTCTTGTAGCCTCTTTCCTTCCTTCATTCTCTCTCTCTCTCTCTCTCTCTCTCTCTCTCTCTCTCTCTCTCTGTTTTGTTTGAAACAAGCTTTTTCTACATAGCCCTGGCTGTCTTGGAGCTCACTGTGTAGATCAGGCTGACCTAGAACACACAGTTCACCTGCCTCTGCCCAAATGTTGGGTCTAAAGTGTGTTCTACCATGGATGCCTTTCTTGGTGTTGTTTTCCCTCACTGACTAGGCTCTCCAGACAGAGATGGTTGTACCAGTGAGAAGATGGGCATCTAACTCCTCTGAGTTCTATGGTCTATGGAGAGGGAAAGCCTTCAGTTCATTATTTTGATTAAATGTAATGTAATGTAATCTGTAGTTTTGAAAATAAATGTCCTTTATCAGGTTAAAGTTTGTATCTATGTTTAATTGCCCGATAGTTGCTATTTTTATAATAAGTCAGCATTGAAATGCTAGTTCTTCGACTGACAAAGATAATGAAATGATTTGTATTTTATCCTTGCAGTCTATAAACATGATTTTATTTTAAATGTTAAAAAAATAACTTTGCATTTCTGGGAGAATCCCTTGGGTTTTTTTTTTTTTTTTTTTTTTGAGTTGATTATTTTTCTCTATGATCCTTTTAATAAGAGGTATTAATTGGTAGTGTTCATAATATTTTGCCCGGTTTGGTATCAATATGGCACCTATATCTAGAAATGTTCCCATCCTTGATATTTCTGAAAAAATCCAACAGGATATCCAATTATTTCTTCCTTAATTTTTTGATGGAATTTACCAGTGAAGCCATCTGAGTTTGGAGTCTTTATGCAAAGGCTTGAAAAATACAGGTCAGCTTTTATTTTTCTTTTATTTTTGATAATTTCGTATATTAGTGCTATGTGTGTATCATTTTTTTTGCCCCAATGTCTCCCCTTTCAACTCCTTCCATGTTCCATGTTCCCTTCACTCTCTCCCTAACTCATGGCCTCTCCTTCTTTAGTCATTATAATTGCACACACAGACACACAGACATACCAGACATACACACACACACACACACACACACACACACACACACACACACACATACAGATATACACACAAACACACCCCCCCTTCCTTCTGAGTACATTTGCTGTCACTCACATGGCTCATGTGTATATATGGCTTTAGGGCCTACCAGTTGGGATTGTATACCCTATCAGAGAGCTTGTCCCAAAAGAAGACTGATTGTTCCTCTCTCAGCAGCCGTTAATTTGTTGCTTGTAGGTCTTCTTCATCTAGGAGTGGAGCCCTGTGGAATCTTTCTGCTGACATTTCAGCTGGGGTTATCATTTGTTCAGGTCTTATTTAGGAAGCCGTATGGTTAAGATTCCCTGTCCTATACAGAAGACAAAGTCTTACATCAAACTCCCTGGTCCTCTGAATCATTAGGTCTTGAATTAAAATCGGCCCACCCCACGTAAGTCACAAGAAATGCAAATATTGCTTATCATGTTTTTGTCTCCTAATCTTCAAAGATTTCTTCTCAACATGATACAAAAGATACAATCCACTGTTACTCATTTTTCTTTAAACAATGCATTATTTTCATAAGAAATTAAAAAACAAATCATGGCTTATATTTACCTATGTGAGTACTGTTCTCGGAGATTTTCATTTCTTTGTGTGGATCTGATTTTTTTATCTGAAATCAGGTGTTTATTTTTTTACAGCTTCCTTTATCATTTCTTGCACTGTAGAGCAGGTGTGCTTGTGACACATTCTTACTTTTTTGTCAAGTATAGAATTAGCGTCTCTGTGTTTTTAAGAAACGTTTCCCACTCTGTATAGAACTCTGTTGGTCTTTTCCTTCTGTCACTTAAAATCCGTCAGTTGTAGGAAGTAGGGGAAGTCATAAGTAAGTCAAGTCTTGAGGGAACGTGTGCTATTGACATAGGGATGAGGATGCCAAGGAACCCATAGACTCAGGTATGTGGGGAAAAAAGGGGGAGCTGTCCCCTTGTAGTGATGCTCAGAGCATAACGTTTCTTAGAGGAACAACTGTGAGTGTTGACAGTGTGTGCCGAAAATGTCCCTGACCGCTTTCTCCTCCTTGGATATTCATGACCTAAAGACTGTTCCCCTGCAGAGACTGCTCCTACCAAGACTTACTAATTCTGTTTCCTCCATCCAGCTTTATATCATAAACTCTGACTCCTTGTTTATCTGTGTATAGTAACCCCGTTTCCTTGTTCAGCCACATGCAATAACCCAGCTTCTAGGAAACATATGAGTTTCTAAGGTGCTGCAGTTTCTCCAGACCACCCAATAGGAGATTTTCTGTGTTTCTGTATGTCCATCTGTCTGTTTTGGTTTTGTTTCTATTTTCTTTTCCTTACCCTGTCCCGTTCCCCCAGTCAGGTCCCTTTCTGGAACGATACAGAGTTCCTTAGTTGGTCCATTGTCTTCTGGAATCAATTGGTGATGAAGTCACTAGTTTTTTCTTAGGTTACAGTTTTCTCTCTGGCCTTTCAGATGTTATTTTATTATTGCTGATCTTTGCTGTCCAATGATGATGGGTATTAAAGTAGTTTTCCCTGGAATTATCCTCTTTGGGATTAATTAAGTTTCTAAGATCTCAGAATTGATATTTTTTCCCTCGATTTTAGAGAAATCTCAGTGATTTTTTTTTTTTTTTTTTTTTTTTTTTGCCTTAAGATAACATATCCCTTCCTGGTGCTGTAATTTGAGACTACAATTAAATCCTTTTAAGGTCAGTGAACCCTAACATTTTAGTCTTTTCTCCCTTCTCTGCTTGTTTAGATAGTTGGTATTTTTTGGTATTCAAATTAATTTATCTTTTCTTCTAAGTTTAAGCTCATCCAGTGGATTTTTT
This sequence comes from Arvicanthis niloticus, assembly GCF_011762505.2. Lineage (NCBI taxonomy): Eukaryota > Metazoa > Chordata > Mammalia > Rodentia > Muridae > Arvicanthis > Arvicanthis niloticus. Next base: position 9,947,464 of record NC_133434.1, read on the forward strand.
TCACTTCACATTTTCACGTTTCTCTTTTGGCAGAGAGGCTTAGGCTTTGTCTTTAATCCTATTATATTCTTTTTTTTTTTTAAAAATAATATCTTAATTCTGTATTGTATTTTTCTACTTGATATTTTGCATCATGTTTTGTTAATGCCTGAGCCTATTGGCAATAGCCGTTTGGGTTGTTCCTGTCTAATAATTCCGTTCTTTTTGTCACTTCTGGGTCCGTTTATATTGACTGGTTTTCCTTCTGGCTACAGTCTGTATATGTCAAGTAATTTGTGATTTGGTGCTGAGGATTATAAATCTGAATCTTACTGTGAATTTGGATCTTGTTATCTGCCTTAATGGTGTTGTAGTGTGTTCTGAAAGGCAGTAGAGAGAGCTATCTTGATTCTTACTTTCTTTTTTTTGAATATTTTATTTATATTTCAAATGTTATCCCCTTTCCCAGTTTCCTCTCTGGAAACCTCCTATCCTACCCTCATCCCCCTTCTTCTATGAAGGTGCTCCCCGACCCACCTACTCACTCCTGTCTCTCTGCCCTGGCATTTCCCTATACTGGGGGTATAGGAGCCAAGGGTCTCTCCTCTTATTGATGTCTTACAAGACCATCCATCCTCTGCTACATATGTGGCTGGAGCCATGGGTCCCTCTATGTGTACTTTTTGGTTGGTGGTTTAGTCCCTGGGAGTTCTTTGGGGGGGGGGGGTTTGTTTAGTTGCTATTGTTGTTCTTCCTATGGGTTGCAAGTCCCTTCTGCTCCTTCAGTCCTTTCTCTAACCCCTCCATTGAAGACCCCATGCTCAGTTCAATGGTTGGCTGCAAGCATCTGCCTCTGTATTTGTCAGGCTCTGGCAGAGCCTCTCAGGAGTTTTCAAATTATGTTAGAGCTGCTCTGGAATCTTGAGATAGATTTTTTTTTCTCTTTCTCTAAGTAATGACTTTTCTGGATTCTTGAATCAATCCTGTTAGGGCATAATGGGACCTCTACTCTACAGATGGCTAAAAACCATCCCTCACCTCACCTAGACTCTAGCACATGTTCTGGACATTAACCATCACTAGTTTTTCTCCCTTTTCAATCTCCTGTGTTTATTTACTGTTTCGAGCTTGGCTTCTGACTTTTGGCTCAGCACAGGTGAGACTATGTGCTCAGCCAAAGACTCAAGGGTCCCCTAAATAGATTTTTTTTTTTCAACCTCATCTTTGATTTGGGAGATCCATCCGTAAATTCTCAATGAGACAACAGTTCCATACTTGCCTTTCTCTCTTTAATCAAGGATGAGCTTGATATGATTTCCACTCTGAACTTTAGAAAGCATCTCCTGCAAAATGATGGAACAGACCCCATCTTGTTTCTTTACATCCAGTAATCACTAGTCTACGTTGCCTGTTGTTCAAACTCTTCAATTGCCATTTCATATCTTTTGTCCAGTCTTATTTGTGACAGGGAGCCTAGTTCAAAGATACAAACACAAATATGGGCAGGTATGTGAGCAGACAATGAGGTTTTACTTACCCACCACTTAGTCTTGTGGTATTTCCGGTCACCACAAAACTTCTTTTCAGAGTGTTGTCATTCACCTGAGGTAGAGAATAACTCTGCTGATGGAAGGACTAAGTAGAGTCAGTCAGTCAGACCCTGATTTACATAAACTGCAATGTGAAGTGGGTTTTTTTCTTTGTCTTCATAAGGTCGATTTAGAAAGAACACTGTTCTCAGTGTTTGAGACACCAGCTGGAATGTCCAGGTCAATGGAACAAGAGAATCTCTTTGATTCGCCTGTATTTGTGTTGCTGAAGAATTAACTCACAAGCACCCAGAACAATGATGGAGGAAATTATTTTGAACGTGAATCCCCTGGTACCATTTTGGACCTGGTTTATATCATAAATGTAGCCAAACAAATCCATAAGTATACGTGTTCAGCAGTATGTCTGAAGGGGTCTTTTGGCATAGGCTTCTCGTAAGCTTTGTAAATGCTTGGTGCTAATGGTAGCTTCCATTTCTTAGAATCTATGTCCAAAATCAAGGATGCAGACATGTCACTTTTTAAATAATATAATTATGACTGTTAATCTGGTATTGTTAAATTTTCTAGACATACAACTGATGCATTTTTTTTTTTTTATCTTACTGGACCAGGGAAGCATTAAAGCCCGTATCTTGAACACAGTAAGCAAGCACTGTATCACTGGGGTTCACTCTCAGCCCAACTTTGTTTTCAGGATCAAGTCATATGTTAGGGGAACTTTTCTAGGTACAAGATAGAGTATATTTTAGAAAAAAAACAAAACCCTATGCCTCATTATGATGCAAATATAAACATCCATATTCATTACGTAGTGAATAAATGGAGCGTGTGGGAAGCTGCCTTCCAGCGTATTATTTTAGAAATATTAAAGTGGTTACTCATCCCATGGAAATGTATTACCTGGCCAATTAAAAAACTATTCTCCTCCAAAGGTGATACTGGGACTAGGGTTGCAGCTTGGTAGAGAGCTTGCCTAGCCGACTCCAAGCCTGTGGCTCAATTCGCAGCATAGAGAGAGGAAAGGAAGCTTGGTATTTATCAGTGCTGGTGCATATTATACCTATTGGTCTTAAAATCACCCTTGGATGACTTACGGGTTCTTTCCAACCCTCCTCCCCCTTCTTTTAGCCCTCCCCTTCCTCTTCATACTCTTCCTCCTTCTCTTTATCCTCCTCTACCTCCTTCAGTCCTAACTTCTTCCCCCTATGTAATGGATGAAGGAGTTTTACTCTCAGGAATATTTTCCCTTAACAACACACAGATTGACTCTCAGCCATTATGTTCCTAAGATTCCTTGTTAAAGCGCCTGGTTAATTTTCCACTGCAGTGGATAGTGTATCCCATCCCATAAACTTAAAGATCTAAGCAGCAGACGAGAAGACACTGAGGGTTTCTCATCACAAGCGTCTGCCAGGCTCTTAATATTTTGAAGGGATTCTCCAAATGAAAAGAGACTGTTTATTCTCATCAGCGTGGGAACCTCTGTGTTCCTGTAGACAGGAAGTATGACACACTGCTTCCTAGTCACCGGCTTCCCTGATGGAGCACCTGAAACTCAGGTGAAAGGCAAACGCTGCTCATTTTCTGTGATTCTCGTGTAAAACTAAATAAACACCAGCTTGGGATCAAGTGGTGTCTTCAATGCAAGCATCCTTCATCTAAGATTATAGCAAGGCTGCATGTGTGCCTGGCCTGAAGGAAACTTTCAACACATGGCATATTACAGACAAAATGTACCTGTGTCTTTAGTGCTTAATACTTTATGGGAAATTGTGTCCAGGCTTTTCAAATGTAGCCATAGATATATTCAATATAACAGAGATAGATATAATATATATCCTTCCTTTTTATGGGAAATACAATCATAGATGTAATACATTCTTTCCTTTTATATTAAATATAACAACTTAAGAAGAAATATATGTTCTTCCTCAAATAACTCCACAGTATCTGCACATGCATACATACACACACACATACAAATTAAAAGTGTGCATCATACATGCATAAAAATTTAAATGGAGGTGTTTTTTAAAAATCTGCTAAATATGTGTTTGTAACTTGAAGCTCCATCTAGCCAAGATATTTTATCACAAAATGAAAGAAATACAGTTAAGTGAAACGTTGAAGTTTTAGTAGACACATTCATTTGTATGATTTCATTTAGCTACATTTTTTTTGTAAAATTGACCAATTGTTTTGACATCAGATAGACATTTTGAAGAAATGTGTTTGCTTATCATTGTTAAGTGATTAACTTTGTAAGTAGCATATGTTAATTTTATATCTTAACAATCCTGGACTCTTAAAAGACAACTTGTGAAGTTAGGCATGCTGCTGTCACCAAAGGACTTTCCAGAATCTGCCAGAGCAGGATGGCAGCGGCACAAACCTTTAAGACAATGAAAAACAGAATTACTCCAGCATGATGTAAGGAAGAAAGTACCTCAGAGACCCAAAAGACTCCATAGACTCCTTAGGAGGTAAAGGCTATGTAAAAACACCAAAATCAAAATAACGGGTAGCATATTTTCCTTAGGAGATGTTTTATACAGAAAAAAAAAATGGCTACTTCCATTAAAACGCAAGGAGAGAGATGACAGAAAAGTACACGAGCCCTTTTGAAAACACCTGGGCATAACTTGATGAGTGACACACACTAAAACAGTACAAGAACAGGAGAATTTATGTGAACTCATACTCCTTCCACTTGTTTTAAAAGTGACCATTTTGATAATGTTTCTGATTTTAAAAATCATTACTCCTTAGGGCTAGACGAATGGGCCAGGGGATACTAATACTCTCTGTTCTTCCAGATGATCTGAATGTGGGTCCCACTGCCCATATTGGATGCTTCACAATTTCCTGTAGCTCTGATTCTAGGGGAGTTATGATAACATGTATTTGAAGGCAAGAGAAAGACAAAATCCCAACCATGTGTTTTATTGTTTGTTGTGTGGCACCTTTCTTGTGGGCCAGACACAGCAGTGTGTGTGTGTGTGTGTGTGTGTGTGTGTGTGTGTGTGTGTGGTGTGTGTGTGTGTGTGTGTGTGTGGTGTGTGTGGTGTGTGTGTGTTTGTGTTGTGGGGTACGACGGTTCAGTGAGGCACAGAAGTAAGAGAAGCGATAAAAAAGCGCCGGGGAAGACTGAAGGAGAAAGAACTAGGCTTGTTTCTTTTCTCTTGAAACGCGAGTGAAGTAGACTGTTTCTTCTCTTATCTGCTGCTCCGATCTCCAAAGGTAAAATGAATGCTAGATCACAGACCCAGAACCGGGCACAGGGAATGCTGGACTCAGTCAGACTTTCCCCAAAGCACTGAGGCACCGCGGAAGGTGGCTGCAAAGCAGAGCTGGGTTGTGTAGCAATTTCACCAAAGATCACAGATGTGGGTCCACCCTCGACCAGGACAATCTACTCTCAGTGCCTTCTGTTCCCTGCGCAAAGGCTGAGAAAAGCTTCTGTGTTAGTTATTTTTGTTGCTATGATAAAACGGTATGACCAAAATTGATTTATGGAAGAGTTTATTTTGCGATATGGTTCCAGAAGTCCACGGCTGCAGGCACTCAAACCAGGAAGCTGAGCGGTCTCATCTTTAACCACACAGAGCGGAGAGCCGGATGACTTGTGAACTCTCAAAGCCCATCCCCAGTGATGACGAACTTCCGCCAGCAAAGCTCCCGCCTTCAAAGGGTTTCCCAACCTTCTCAAATAGGAACTAAGTGTTAGAATCCGTGAGCCTGTAGGGAAATATTTCATACTCGAACCGCCACAGTTGGAAATCTCTTTGAACTATTGATTTCACTTTTTTTTTTTTGGATGTATTTTACTTTAAGAAAAAAAAATTACGTTCAACTCTCTATCTCAGAGTGATGCTCAGTTGAGAAACAGAGGCAAATAGTGATGGTGGCAAATAAATTAGTTAGAAACTTTGGAGCTAGAAAGGTATGGTAATAAATTCCTGCTATCCATTCCATTCAGCAGCTTCCTGTGGGTTCTTGTCTATCACGTAACTATTTATTTATTTATTTATTTATTTATTTATTTATTTATTTATTTATTTTGAGTCATGGTCTCACTACATAGTTCTTTCTGGCCAAGAACTCACTATGTAGGTTAAGCTGACCTCAAACTCAAAATGATCTGCCTGCCTCTGCCTCCCAAGTGTTGAAATTAAGGACTTTGCGACACCAGTGTAACTCAAATTCTTAAGCCTTAATGTTGTTACACATACATTGGTAATGTCACCATACACTTGCTTGAGAGGTCAGGTGAGAACTTCATCAAGTCATAGAGCATCTAGTTTTTAGAAAGCACTCAATTTGTGTTAACATGCATTCATTAAGATTGCTGCCCCAGTAGGAAAACCTAGGCAGAGAAGGGCTTGGCACCATGGTACCAAAATCCACATAGAAACATTGTTGATGGTGTTTAACTTTTTGAGTTCTTTACAAATTTTGGATATTAGCCTCTGTCAGATGTAGGGTTGGTGAAGATCTTTTCCAAATCTGAAGGCTGCCGTTTTGTTCTATTGACAGTGTCCTTTGCTTTACAGAAGCTTTGCAGTTTCATGAGGCCCCCATTTGTCAATTGTTGATCTTAGAGCCTGAGCCATTGTTTTTTGTTGTTGTTGTTTTGTTTTCGTTGTTGTTGTTCAGGAAATTGTCTCCTGTACCAATGTATTCAAGGTTATTTACAACTTTCTCTTCTATGAGATTTAGTGTAACTAGTTTTATTTCTAGGTTCTCGATCCACTTGGGTTTGAGTTTTATTTGGGGGGGGGGGTTAAATATGGATCTATTTGCATTTGTCTACATGTAGACATCCAGTTAGGCCAGCACCATTTGTTGAAGATGCTTTCTTTTCTCCATTGTATGGTTTTGGCTTCTTTATCAAAAAATCAAGTGTCCATAGGTGTGTAGCTTTATACCTGGGTCTTCAATTCAATTCCATTGATCAACATGTCTGTTTCTGTACCAATACCATGTAGTTATTTTATCACTATTGCTCTGTAGTACAGTTTGAGGTCAGGGATGGAGATTCCTCCTGAAGTTCTTTTATTGTTTAGGATTGTTTTGGTTCTCCTGGGCTTTTTTAAATTTTTCTGTATGAAGTTGAGAATTCCTCTTTCAAGGTCTATATGCAGGGATGAGGGATAGACAGTGACTGATGTAATGGCCAACCAATAACTGGCCCAACTTGAGACCCACCTCATGGGCAAGCACAAATCCCTGACACTATTAAAGAAACTATGCTATACTTGCAGACAGGGGTCTCACATGGCTGTCCTCTGAGAGGCTCCACCCAGCAGCTGACTCAGACAGATACAGACACCCATAGCTAAACAGTGGATGGAGCTCGGGAACTCTTATGGAAGAACAGGAGAAAGGATTGCAGCCTCTAAGGGGATAGGAGCACCACAGGAAAACCAATTGAATCAACTAATCTGTACCCTTGGGACTCTCAAAGGCCAAACCACCAACCAAAGAACATACATGGTCTGGACATACGCCTCTCTGCACATATGTAGCAGATGTGCAGCTTGGTTTTCATGTGGGTTCTGAACAAGTTGAGTGGGGAAGGGGCTATCCTAAAAGCTGTTGCCTATATATGGGATATGTTCTTCTAGCTGGGCAGCCTTGTCTGACCTCAGTTGGAGATGATGCACCTAACCTCACAGAGACCTGAAGTGGCATGGCGGAGAGGATACCCAGGGGGCCCCCATCCACTCAGAGGAGTGGGGGAGGAGGGACAGGGGCAAGGATTGTGGGAAGCAGTGACCAGGAGGGGGCCAATTAGCAGGATGTAAAGTGAATATGCAAAACAAACAAAATGTTGTTGATGGAAATATGAACAAATACAGCCATTATAGAAAAAGAGTATGGAGAGGCCTCAAAAATTAAAAAGAGTTCTGCCATACAATTTAGCAATGTCACTACGCAAAAGGTATCTAAATTTAACATAGGCTATCCAAAGGATACCTATCCTGTAAGATTTTCTTGCTGCACTCTCCACAGTAGCCAAGACACACAGCCGACCTGAGTGTTTAGTCAGCTGATAAAAGGACACGAGCAATGCACTGCAAACACTCAGGGAATGCTATTCAGACTTGACAAAAGAAACCACAGTATCATTGACTGCACGGATGAGTCTGGGGACCATGACACTAAATGAAATAGGTCACACAGAGAATGACAAATACTGTATAAATCCCACTTCTAAGCAACATACAGAAAAGTTGAGCTCCTGGAAGCCAAGTAGAGTGGTGGTTATTAGGAACTTGGGAAGGAGAATGAAAACCTTATGTCTCTCTATTTGTCCCAGACTCCTTTCTTTATGACTAATGATCTTTAAGCACATATGAAACCAACCACTGTGATTTTGCCCTCTGCTTTCAGTTCCCCTAATGTTGATTTTTTTCCCTTATTTCCTTTTCTTTCAAATGAGGCCTTGTGTTTCATGTTCTTTACCCTTGAAAAATGCTACCAAAGGTTGTGATGAGTCACCGCAGCCTGGCTTAAGAACGATCAACATAAAATATCCAAATATAATCTAGTCCCACATGATGTGCACCATGAATTATTCATACAATCTGATGAGGACATCGAATGCATTTGTAGTCAAAGTGCTTGTCTCCAAATGATGAAGCACACATCTGAAATGGATCACGATGCTTTCACTTGCAGATGGGGAACCAGGGCCCAGGAAAGCACGGGGCCTGAGCAGCACTAAGTAAGCAATGAGCAATGTAACATCAAATGCTTCCACCAGAGGCTCAGGACTGAGTAGTCAACCTCCACCCACCCCCTTCCTTCCCCTATTTCCTGTAGGATGCTTGAGTTTATTTTTAAGAATTGTGCACAGGTAGAAGAAAAGCACACACTTGTGAGGACTTTTGTTAACCCAGATGCTAACTGTGCTCAGATTCAGCTGCTATAACCCCAACAGAAGTCAAAGTGTAAGCTAAGGCTAGTATCTACCCTCTGCTTCTTAACTTGGCATGCATGACTCTTTGTGACCCAGCCCCACCCAACTTTGCCAGCTTTAGCTGACCCACCTACTCTCCAATAAAAACTGAAACCTCAGGTACCATTCTTATTAAGCTCCCTCTAACCAGGTATCTCTACGATTGACTTCAACATTCTTCTCTTCCTGCCTCATTTCTTTGGTCCAAGCATCCATTCCTCCAGGGATGCTTTTCATCCTTCCTTCATCCCTCTTTGGGCACTCCAACTGTGAGATGGCTATCGCAGTCAGAGCATCTATAATAGTCAGTTCTCATTGGCGGCTTTACACAGTCTAGCATCGCCTGAAACAGGAATCTTGGTGAGGGATCGTTAGATCAGGTTGGCCTATGAGCATGTCTGTAGGGGAATTGCCTTCCATTATTTGAGATGTGAAGACTCATCCACTGTGGGCAGCACCATTCCTTTGGTTTGGGTCTTGGGATATATAAAAGTGGAGAATGCGAGCCGAGTACTAGCATTCTCTCTGCTATGAACTGTGGATGTAATGTGACAAGCGGCTTCAAGTTCCTGCACCTTGACCTCCCTGCAATGATTGACTGTAATCTGGACTTGTGACACAAATAAGCCGTTCTCCCTTAAGTTGCTATTGCTAGAGTATTTTGTTACAGCATCAGCAAAGCAGCTAACATAACACCTCACATCACATGCTGCTCCCCGTGTCGACCTTCCTCGACCTTCCTCACTAGACCCTCAGCTCCTTGGGAGGATTGGAGCTTAAATGCATGTCACTACACTAGACAGTTTTAGAGAAATGCTGGCGGGGTGACAGAATTGCCTTATTTTCTATGTGAAATTTCCATGATGAACTTTTGTGTCTTCCTTTTCTCCCCACCACATGCCAGGGTTGGAGAGAAGGCTCAGAGGTTAAAAGCCCTGGCTGCTCTAACAAAGGACCAGTGTTTGGTTCTTAGCACCCACATGGTGCCTTAAAACCACCCCGAAACTTCTGTTCCAGATGATCAGCACTTTCTTCTGGTCTCTTTGGGCTCTTGCATGTATACAGTGCACACAAGTTCACAGGGGCACACGGGCATGAGCACACACACACACACACACACACACACACACACGAAATTGCACATACAAAATTTAGCACCTTCCCCACTTTGAAATGTACAGGTCAATGATATTAAACACATTCCCAATGTAGAACTGTCACCAGCATTCAGGAATCTGCATTACTTTTGTTCCTGCTAAGAACGTGAATGCACTATAATGACCCTTCTACAGGGCGGGGCTGGGAACTCTCTTTTATCTCTTTGTCTGATACAGTTCAAGGTGAAGAATGAGGAAGCTGGTGTCTGATTCCTAGTCTTGACTAGAAAACCAAAACAACATAAGAGCAACCAAATATGAGACTCCCGAACAGGGCTAAGAGTTATAAAATGAGTGTGACTTCCTTAAGTGACGTCTAGGTCTGAGGAGCTGAGGAGCAGAGCAGGCTGGATTAATTCGTCTTCGGATGATTCATTTGGGATTCTCTAATGAGTCAGCATTGCCTTTGTCTATTGTAGTCTTTTCCCCCATCGAACCTGAGACTTGGGAAGGGGAATTCAAACTGTATTTCTCTCTCTTTGTCCCAGACTTGAGAACTTAGTTGGAGTCAATCGTAGAGATACCTCATTGGAAGGAGCTTAGTAAGAATGGTACCTGAGGTTTCAGTTCTCATTGGAGCATAGGTGGGTCAGCTAAAGCTGATAAAGTTGGGTAGGTCTGGGTCACAAAGGGTCACGCGTGCCAAGTTAAGAAGCAGAGGGTAGACACTGGCCTTAACTTACACTTTGACTTCTGTTGGGATTATAGCAGCTGAATCTGAGCACAGGTAGCATCTGGGTTAACAAAAGTCCTCACAAGTGTGTGTCTTCCTTCCACCTAGGACACAGTTGTTAAGAAGTCATCGCTTTTTCCTCCAGTTGAAAACTTGTACAAAGACTTAGCTTATCCTCACGTGGCATAAATTCCAATATCTTTGCTTTCATTTGTTTCCTCTGAAAACACTTCCTTTTGTCTTTCTGTCCACTTGAATGCGTTCATTTGAATGAGTGTATAGACTTCCTCATGCTCAGAGCTTGAGCAATATGGGGTAGGGTCATATTTTTTGTTCTAAGTGAATAGTGGACAGGTTTCGAAGTGCCTGTCCCTATATTCAATACATATGAGTCCTTCCATCCTTTTCCCTTTTTCCTCGCCTTCTTCCCTTCCTATTTTTTCCATGCGTATCATATCAAAATAGCATGGTCATAAGCATTTCCTAACTCAAACGTCCCCTTCTATGTCTTGTCAAGTTTTGAACACTACTGAGTGAAAGTGCCCACCTTAGGCCTCATTTAAATAACTTCTAGCATAGGCCACCACACAGTTCAAGCACAAGCAAACCCCAAACGAAAATAAGGAAGAAAGGAGTTCTTTCCTACATCCCAAAGCAGAAGGGTACATCCCTGTGGTCTGTGAGTTTAAGTGGGATTGGATAGGAAGGTTGTGACAGGAAAGAGACCTAATTAACTTACCCTGTTTCCACCGACAAAGGCAAATGGGAAGAAATAGGACTTGCCTGGACCTTGCATTTATATACGTACAGAATTAACCTAGAAGAAATGGACAACTTCATTGCCTGTTGTTGTTTCGGGGCATCTGCATTGAGTTTTTATTTATTCCTGCCACAGAGAAAAGTCCGTAGGCTTTATTGGAAAGGTTGGACTGTCCCAAACTATAGCAGAAACATATGGTCATCTGATATTATAACCACGGTTAAACAGAGCTGGGCTGCCATTAGTGACACCATCAACAGCTATTCATCTAGGAAGCATGGCGTAGAGCCTTTCACCCCCATGGATTTTTTTTTTTTCTTCAAATGTTTGTGATTGTCTACCCAGCAATCCAAATATCTGGATGGAGTAAATCTTTTAGGCCATCATCGACATGGCTGGCATACATAATACCAAGCAATCAAATGTTAGGAAAGCAAAGGCAACCGGCTGAGTTATTTAGAGCTATACAAATCAGCAGGTCAGAGTGCTTCATCAGAGGATGGATAGGGCACACACAACTCAGTGGGAAAAAAAAATAGAGAAATGAAGTGACTCTCGTCTATGAAGGCCCTACTCGGGGCTTCACTGCTTCTGAATGCACAGCGTGTCACCTCTCTCAGCTGCTACCGTTCACTCAGTGAATCATCCCATCAGAGACTGCATACAACATCCAAGGATTCAGAACCACTTAACAGGTCACTGTAACGCCAAGCACGCCTCCGATGACACACGTTTTAACTGACTTTGTTTCCCTTTTATCCTTGTGTCTGGTAAACTTCCAATCCTCCTGTGCATCTTCTAAGACCCTGTGCACTCATACAAGTTGGAGTGTGTCCTGGAAAGTCTCTCTATGCTACGTGGGTTGCTGGAGCTCACGTTCCTCTTCTAGGTACCAGTTAAGATTTTTTTTCCACATCTACATTGTCACTGTTTGTCTTTACCTCATTTCTGCTACTGAGCAGAAGGTAAGCCTTTCACAGAGGAGAGTGCGTGGCTTGTAATTGGTCTTCTAATATATATATATATTTGTTCAATTCAAAACATGAATTGAACAATTAATATGAATTGAACATCAATATGAACAATTCAGAAATTCTGTCCAATGTTCATATAGGCAATATCTAAAAGAATCTAATCCCAACCTAATGTTAACTGAATTACATGAATTTAAACGATGCTGTAGTCTATCAACTCAAATTCGCTGGATGCATAGTTTGCTTTTTGAGGGTTTTATGTACTTGTATAAGACACAGATTTTCCTAGTACTTCAGTTATGATTCAAAAACTACACACACACACATATATGTATATATATATATATATACACACACACGTGTATATACATATATATGTATATATACACACACATATATATACGTATATATACATATATATATGTGTGAATATATATATATGTAGCTGAGATACCTGGCCTATGAGGCTGCCTGAATTCTCTTTAGAATATTTCCAAATCTGTTCAGGACACAGCAAATGTGAACTACTGAGTAACATTCCCAGAAGCCATGCTTGTCTATGTCATGAAAGGCTGTGAAAAAAGCTATAGAATGCCCTACCCACCAACTCAATTTTAAACATTCAAGAATTTTAATGTCTCTTTTTGCTTTGTAAGCCAAATTTGCTAAGAAAAGGAAACTCCCCTGGTTTTGTTAGTGTTTATGATAGTAACTCTAGTAATGTACACATCTGAAGTATGTATATTATTTATAATGATATGTATGTCATCAATGGGGTAGAGATATACATATCCATATATAAATATGTATGTACATTTTTATTTAGTAAAATAGCAACAAAGCCTCAAGACAAAACGACTTCATCCCTCAACCTCACCCACAGCCCCGTAAAACATGCAAGTATTTCTCATTTCCTCACCAAAACCCAGCAAAAGAAGCCAAAGGACAGTAAGATGAAGGAGAATATGGGAGTCCTTTCCCCAGGCTTAAGGGTATGAGATAATGAACCTAGCTCCTGGGATAAGCATATTTATTGGGCTTGTTATGTATCAAATGTAACAAAAGTCGAGGATCTGAAGAACGCCCTGTGTGGTTCTTTTCACACCCTTTGATCACACAATTCCCCTTTAATTCAAATGCAGTGGAGCTTAAGTGGCCTCATTGATGTGTTAAGTGTGGAATGATTTTTGTATAAAATCAAAAAGGCCCCATTATGTGTCCAGCAAAAGCCTGTGTGTGCCTGTTTATTGAGACAGGAAGTCGGTTTCCCACACAGAGCAAGGGTTCTGTGATGCCGAAGCATTGTGTCTAAAGAGAAGAGGGAAGGAAACTTAATTTTCTACCTGGCAGAGATCAGCTCCTGGAGGAAGGGACAGACAATGCCATTGGACTTCAGCTGAATGAGGGGACTTGATTGATTCTGAGAGAATGAGCCACGGATACCGCAAGCCCGGAACACTTTTGTTAGGAAGAACACACATCGTATAATAGAAGCCTGGTTTTGTACCTTGTTTCAAGTGATGTCTCTGAGTGAGTACCAGCTATTGCCTCCCAAGTTGGTAGTGAAAAGGAGGAAAGAATCTTTTGCACAAACTCTGTAGGATACTCCATAGGATGTTTTGTTGTTTAGTTTTCTCTTAAGTCAGCTACCATTTGCTATTCTCTCTCTCTCTCTCTCTCTCTCTCTCTCTCTCTCTCTCTCTCTCTCTCTCTCTCTCTCTGTCTCTCTGCTATTGTCAATATTCCTAAGATTTTCCAAGGCAAAATTAAACAAGTCCATTCATAATGGATATAATTCCTATATGGTAGGAATACTTCTTAATTTTGTTATAATCTCTGGCATAAGCCATGTTCTGTGTTGGGAGCAACCCAGAATTCCCAGAATTCAAATCGATCTCCTCCTCTCAAGCCTAGTCTTTATCTCTCTGCCGTATCTAATTCAAACTCTTGTAATTCCATCATCTGCCACCCTGGTTACTGTAACTGCTTGCTGTCTTTCTCTTCGTTTTCATGATGGACCCCTCTAACCCCTTCTGCTTCTTAGCTGGGAATTCCTTACAAAGAACATTTTATAGAGTTGATCAAATGGATGATTTTTTTTATAAACGTACAATAGTAAAACATAAAAGTGAGAGGTCCCTAGATGAAAGGAATGCATGGCAAAAAGATGGTTTTAGGCAATGTTTCTAAGGTTAACATTTATCTTACTAATGTTTTAGAACAGGTAAATTTTCAGGATGAAAAGCTTGCACAAGGGTAATGATGGCAGGTTCAAATCCAGGAAGGCAAGCTTGGGTTTATGCCTGTGGGACAGTGAATTATTATTTGATGGAGATGGATATTCCAAACATAGCTGGGAGACTTTGGTTAATTTCCAGGTCCTTCCTCAAATAGATATAGATCTTACTACTCACATGTCCTAATTTTTAAATAGCCTTACTCCTCCTTTTTAAATAGCCTTACTCCTCCTCCTCCTCCTCTTCCTCCTTCTTCTTCTCTCTCTCTCTCTCTTTCTCTTTCTCTGTGTGTGCATGTATGTGTATACATATGTATATAGCAGATTCCCTGGAGCTGAAGATGGTTTGTAAAGGTGGTTATGAGCCACTTGAAGTGGGTGCTGGAAGCGAATGTGGGGTCCTCTGGAAGAACAAAAGTTTCTGGGCCACTAAGTTCTGCCCTTCCTATGCAGAATGAACATCCCTTGTCCCTTCTTGATCTCTTTGTCCTCACTGTTATCTCTGCTATTCAATGCTCCTTCTTCATGGCTTCCCCCACTCTTTTCACACCTGCCTCACGAAGCCCATCCTTCACCCTGTTTACTGAGGCCTTTTGATGAGATGAAGGAAAGTCTACCCCCAAATATGGCACCTTGACACAGTTTATAGCTGGAAAGAACCGAAGCCACAGCAGTGGCCACACCTTTCAAGGTTTCTCTCTTAAGGACTCAGGTGGTTGGTGCCCTGCTCTGTGCAGAAAGATATGGATGTGACCCAGGAATCCAGGAAGAACCTGAGTGATCGAGCAGGCCTTACAGAAGACCTTCTAGTTATGATGTCACACACCATTTTTGTCCATTCACACTTCTATGTTGAGTGCTCTCTCTTCATCAAGCCAAGACCCAGGCTTCCCCTTTTTCTGTTTAGGTTTGAGAAGTCTAAACAGGAAAACAAAGTTCCCAGGAGCAGATTTAACCAGTCAGGTGGAAAAAAAATCTCTACAACAAAATGTGCAAAACCACAAATAAGAAAAATTGAAAAGGACACACAGAGATGGCAAGACACCCCATGATTACAATGAACAAATATTGCTAAAGTGACCATGGCAATATCCAGAGGACCTTATTAAATTCAGTGCACTACTTGTCAAGATGGTAGTGGCATTGTTTATACAACAAGAAAAACAATGCTAAATTTATATAGAATAACAACAACAGTGGCGGCAGCAACAGCAAAATTTATTAATAGTCAAAAGCCACTTTAGAAAACTGAATGATAGCCGGGCGGTGGTGGTACACGCCTTTAATCCCAGCACTTGGGAGGCAGAGGCAGGCGGATTTCTGAGTTCCAGGCCAGCCTGGTCTACAGAGTGAGTTCCAGGACAGCCAGGACTACACAGAGAAACCCTGTCTCGAAAAACCAAAAAAAAAAAAAAAAAAAAAAAAAGAAAACCGAATGAGAGAGGAGGCAGTAGACTACCCGCCATTAAAATATACCATTGAGCTATATCCACAAAAACAACCTGTCAAATGACATTCAAAACAGGCAAGAAAAAGAGAAACGAGGCGGAAGTAGTTATCTTAGATGGAAAGCTGTGAACATACAGACAGCTAATTTTGACAAATGTCTAACAACGTGAGTTTCAGAGTGAACAGAAGTGGTGCAGGGAAAATTGGGTGTCCACATGCAAAAGAATGAAAGCCGACCTCTAGCGCTAACCAATTACAGAAATCAACTCAAATTGGATTAAAATGTGAGTATTAGCACTGAAGCTATTAAAGTCCTAGAAGAAGAAAAAGAAAGAAAGAAAGAGAATATCACAGGACACTGAAATGGGCAAGAATCTTTTTTTTTAACACTCCAAAGCACAGGAAATGAGCAAGGTATCAAACATAGAAGCAAGTCAACAAGCTCCTGTACAGCAAATGGAAAAGTCACCAGGGTGACGAGACAGCCTGAAGTGGGGAAAGAATGCCCACCAGCTATTTATCTGACAAGAGGGCAAGGTCTAGACTACACAAGACACTTTAAAAACCTCAAGAACAAAATGCGTCAACTGACCTGAGTTTTGAAATGGGCTGTAAGACTTAGAAAACGGTGCTCAAAAGAAAATAGGCAAAATGGCCAAGTAATCTATAAAAACTTGCTTTAATGTCGCTAATCACCAGACAGTGCATCCTCTTCCAGGAAGACGAAGGCCCCAGCAGAGATGGGAGAATAAGGAAGGCTTACTTGCTGTTCTTAGGAATGCAAATTACAAATAGAATGAACTCCCAGGAACCCGCACTCCCAGTCATTGGTAAAACATCAGTGAAATCCTTCTGTTGAAGAAGCAGCTGTGACCTGTGTTTGGTGTAGCACTGTTCACACCAGCTGTAAAGTGGAGCAACTTAGGTAACTGTTAACTAAGCAATGGATAAAACAAGGTGGGTTTATCCAGAATAAGAATGAAATCCTCTCATCAGATACAACATGTATTATGTTAAGTGAAATAAACCAGGCAAAGAAAGAGAAGTTTCACATAATCTTATTCATATGTGGACTTTAAGAAAACTGATCCCTGGGCTGGAGAGATGGCTCAGTGGGTAAGAGCATTGGCTGTTCTTGCATAGGACACAGGGTCAGTTCCCAGGATGGGTATGTTGGCTCACAACCTTTACTAAATCTAGTCTCAGAGATCCAATACCTGCTTCTTGCCTCTATAGGCACCAAGCACATACATGCATGCAGGCGAGACACTCATATCATACACATAAAAATAAATACATTTAGAAAAAAATGAAAGAGTTTATTTCACAGAAATTGGAAACGGAATAATAATAAGCTATCTGATACTCGCGTGAGTAGAAGGAAGAGGACTATGGAAAACAATACATATGGCTTATGGAAGCATCTATGGCATGCTTAAAATCTCGGAGGCTTTATATTTATTTCAATTAAAAGTAATTGAAATAAAAATTATTCAACATCCCTAGGTTTTGGGAGGTTTTTAAAAGATCGTTAGGCAACAAGCCGATTCCATTTAGTTCAGTTTTACTGTATGCTTATTTGGGACATGGAGGTGGCTGAAGATATAAGGAACGAAGAGCAGGGGGGCTACATTTGGCTAAACGCAGTTAAGGAATTTCTTAGCTGAAAAGGAAAACATCCCTCTTTCCTGTTTTCTCTGTCTTCCTTTAAAGTTTGTATAAGTTGATCTAAAACAATCAGCATCTTTGCAATGCAAGACATACTTTTCTGTTCCCTCTGGTCTTGGAGACTCTATCTGATTTTGATTCAAAACAGCTGACACCAAGGTTCCCTTTTTTAAAAATCCCTGTCCTGAACTGGAGCTGTTAGGGTGGCCCCACCTAGTCTACAACCCTTCCCCAAGGCAGTCTGTTATCAGGTGCAAATATAGGGGTTATGAGTTTTACCCCTAAGATGTTTCAATGTCCTGCAGAGTTCTCTGTGATTGTAAAGTCTTGTAAGCACCATGCCGCTAGTTCTTGATCATCTGCTAAAGAGGAAGTGAGTAGTGGCGCAGATAATGCAAAACAGAAGACCAATCCAAATGGTTCTTCTATTTACTCTGGAATGCTTTGTATGGCTTTTGGGGGTTCAGACCATGTTGTGTTCAGGAAAAATGTCAAAATGAGTTTGCATTCCCTAAGCCCACAGCAAATAGCTGAGGAGGGGGATTGGGTCATCCACATGCTGGGTGGCAGAGAGAAGGTAGCCTGAAACCTGAGGGACAGCATTCCTCTGAGACCGGAGATGTGGAAAATTCCCATATGAATAATTAGGTGGCGACTGGAATGTAAATCAGCCTTATAAATTAGAGAAAGTATTTTTTTTCCCATGTTACTTAAAACAGCAGGTTATCTTCTTTAGGATTAGTTAACTGGTAGAAAACAAATGATCTCCAACTTCTTGCCTTCTCACACTCTACTGATGCTGGCTCTCTGTGGAGTTAAGACTTGGGGGTCAGGCCACGGCTAGCATAATCTAGTTCCATCTTTCAGACGTCTGCCTTTGGTAATGTGTAGCTTTATCACTGACCAGCTTGTACCACTGTCCTGTCTGTTGATAATCATTCCTATTTTATGCATGGGAACACTAACTGACGTTCAAAAGGCTAGTCACCAGAGAAGTTAACTTTGAAGTTAGAACTATTTATCTTGTTCAGGTAACTAAACCATGAGTCAAGGGTTAAGAAGCGCCACTGTTTTGATTAGAATAGAACTTATATTAGAATTTTAATTGTCATTTTGAGGTCTATCTGGTTCTCTCAGTGGTTTTAGGAAGGTAAAGCAATCAAACAATTTTAATATTTCTAAATAGGTTGCTCAGGTAAATAGGTTATTGATCTAGCTAGCTAGATGATGGACATTATTGATACTGTGTTATAACCAGAAACTTAATAATGCATACAGATAATCTGTTTCATCTGGGAAATTTCAGTTGAGGATAGGATGGGCTGGGGTGGGGTAGTAGGGTCCTGGTGGGATGGGATAGAGATAGGATAGGTTGACAAAGGACAGAGAAGTAAGAGGAGACAGAGAACTAGAGCAGAAGTGGAAAGGGGGTAAGAAGAGGAGAGAAGGGGGGAAAGAATGAACAGGAGAGGAGAAGAGAAGGTAGATTACAAAAAGGGCAAGAAGAGTGAAGTTTCATCAAGATGGGACAAAAGCCAAAAAAGACTTCAAAGAAGATGAATACATGAGTAGCTGCAGGCCAGCGGGCAGTTAGAATGTCATATGTTCATTGTCCCTACAGTTACCAATACACAATGCTCTTGAGATAGGCCGTAACAAGCCACCACAAGTGGAGATCATCATATCATGGCCTCTCATATGGGTAGAATGGGACGGTATCTTAGTTTCCATTTGCTGTGATAGAAGGCAACGATAGAAAACTATGGACGAGTGTATGAAAAGACTATGAGAACCAGAAGGTAGAAAACAGGACCATTAGGAATGCCATCTTCTGGCCAGGTTTTAGCCGTTCCAATCATAAACTCAACGCAACTGTGCTTGATGACATGGTGCCTACAAAAGAATGACCCCGCCAATGGCTATCTGGGGGTAGGAGAGGGTACAAGAAGTAATACCTACTCCATATGTCTCACCCAAACTAGTGGCCAATAGTAGATTCTAAGAATTGAGGAATCTCTGCCATTGGCTGAGAAATGACTGATAAGCACATGACTCTCCAATGGTGAGTTCCAAACCCGTCTTCATAAAACATAAGAAAACAAAACAGGAAAAGTAAATATGCAAAAGGGGTTTGTATAATGGAGATGGGGTTGAGAGGGATGGGAGAGAAGTGATGGAGGAGGGTGGGTGGCAACAGGAATCAGAAGGCATTGTGCATATGCATAAAGATGTCCAAGAATAGATTTAATTAAACAACTAAACTGCTTGAGAACAAATACCCTGACAAAGGCAACTTAGGGGAGAAAGGGTTTATCTGGCTCATAATTCCAGGCTATTGTCTGTCACAACAGATCATACCACAACAATAACTAGGAAAAGAAAACAATGAATTCATGCATATATCCTCGTGTCCAACTTTCAGTCTCCATTTGCACAGTTTAGGAATAGTGCCACCTACAATGAACAATCCTTTACATCCTTATCCGTCACTATAGCTAAGACGCCCCTTCACAGACAATCCCACATGCTAACTCTACCCAGAAAAGCCACGTTGGCATAATTCCCTTCTCGGGTGGTTCTAGAGTGCATCAAGTTAACAATTAAAATGAAACTCCCACAAACAGAGTTCCAGAGGGTGGGAAGATTGTAGCAGGTACAGGGAAGAGAACACCAGATGTGTTCAGAGAACCAAGAAACCACCTTGAGATAAACTTGCTCAAGAAGAATAAATCCAAGCAATAATTAAAATAATTACAGCAGCAAAGGTGTCTAAATGGCCTGCCTGTTTTTGACACAGAAGATACCATGTTGTGGAAAAAATATAGTGAGAAGTGTACTGGCTGGTTGTGTGTCAACTTGACACAAGTTGGAGTTAACACAGAGAAAGAAGCCTCCCTTGAGGAAATACCTTCGAGAGATTCACCTGTAAGGCATTTTCTCAATTAGTGATCAAGGGGGGAAGGCCTAGCCCATTGTGGGTGGTGCCATCCCTGGGCTGGTAGTCTTGGGTTCTATAAAAGCAAGCTGAGCAAGCCAGGGGAAGCAAGCCAGTAAGCAGCATCCCTCCATGGCCTCCGCATCAGCTCCTGCCTCCAGGTTCCTTCCCTGTGTGAGTTCCCGTCCTGACTTCCTTTGGTGATGAACAGCAGTGTGGAAGTGTGAGCTGAATAAACCCTTTCCTCCCCAACTTGCTTCTTGGTCATGATGTTTTATGCAGGAATAGAAACCCTGACTATGACAAGAAGTAAGAAGGGGGAAGGGAAAGTCATTAAAAACGCATCTGTGCTTGGAGCTCAGTGGTCCAACATGTGCTCCAAGGTTTCCTATCCATTGCTGAGGTAGGGGGAGGGAGGAACTCCATGTTACTACACAGTTTAGGAAGCAGAAGTAGTCACATTGCCATGTATCTCAGGACAATGAATGATCGGTGTATTGAAGCAGATGAGAACACTAGATACGTAGAAACTAATAGACCCAAGTCACCACATTGTAAGCAAACCCTACAATTCATGTCTGCTCATTTGGTGACCTGTAGCCAGTCAGCCTGGCTCTGGGACACGTTATCACCAAAGCCAAGATCTGAGAAAGAGTCACATTAGTATTTGCAAAGAAACTAGGGATTCTCGAGTGTTTGTTCTGGATACTAGACATAGCTCAAAGCTTATAGACTTCAGTTAGTTCTGGAAATTCCACAGCCATCTGAGCTACATTGCATCCCTTTTCACATGCACAGCACATCTGTTTCATTTCAACTGCTCCTCTGCCTAACCCATGACCATCTATGACCATCTTAAATCCAATTTTACCCAGACATATATATTGCAATGTATATATTACAGAGTTATCCACCTTTATCATTGTCTCCTATCTCCTGAGCTGGTCTGTTTTTAATATCTTAGTATCCCTGAGTCCTACTCTGGTCCTATGAACAGCATCATATCACTGGAATCACCACCTTTGAATCTGGCAGCAGCACTGTGAGTTTTCACCATAGACTCATACTCTTCTTCCTGATGCAGATCTGTGGCACATTGCCTCTTTCTAGACCAAGGTTTTCTAGTTCCCAGGAATATCGCCTTCCAAGCTCTCTAAAGGCCTTTCCTGGAAATCTCTCTCTAATAAAAGACACATTCTTTCCTGTGGGCATTTCTATCTCCAAGATATAGTTCCCACAAAAGACTATACAAACCCATGACCACATTGCCAAAGCTGCTCAGGGGATCATTTTGTTGCTTGCTTATGAATTCTCCTTATGCCCTGACCTGTTTCCCTTATTATCTCCCGTGTCACTCCTAAGAACACTCTTAATTAACCCCCTGTATATAAATACCATCTCACAGGAAACTTTCCAGAGAAGGGATCTACTGGACCTTCTATGTTGTTGATATAAAGGACTAACTCATCACAAAATAAAAAGTATGAGTCTGAAGGCATCCAAGGTCCAGATTCTGTAATACTCTACAGAAGAAGCCATTAACTCAAGCTGATAGCCAAGTGTAGCAACTGTCTTACTGACTTGGATGTCTGACTTATCTTTCTTCTGCATGTCTCTGTTTTTGTTTACATGGATGATGAGGTATACAATGGGATGATGGGTAATGAGCAGAAGCCAACTCTCCTAAATGACCACAGAACTCTATGAGAACACAAATTCTGTGGTTAAAAGCTCTCAATCTGGAGTGCCATAGATTAAACTACTTCCTTGGAGGTAGCTCAGCCCATGGCCTTTGCTTGTCATTTTGTGGACTAGGCAACCACAGAATTCCTCTGGAGTCTTGGCCACACCCTGAATCCTAGCCTACATCCCCAAGTTTGACACAAGATTCATAGGAATTTGGCAAGGAGCTCACCCAATTTTTCCATAAAATTGGACCCAAATGTTGCCTGGGTTGGCTGAGAGTTCAGTCAGAAGAAAAGTCTAGGACAACCAACAGCTAAATGGTTGATATTTGAAACTCAAAGGAGTTTGGCTTTGCTTTAGGGGTAAGAGGGAAGTTTCGAACCACAGCAGAGGCTATAAACCCTGGCCCAATTCAAAAACAGTTCCTACTTTTGTGGGTGATTATTTCAGCATTGCCTCTGACTCAACTCCAGTATACTATACTTATTCCAGATGTCAAGGTCAATTGAAGGAAACTCCAGAGTCCTGTAGGGTCTAAGTAGAAAGAGGAAGTCACTTCTCATTGTCTGCTACTTCATTTCTCCCTACATATAGCAGAAGCCTTAGACAAAGTGAGAGCAATAATATTTGACAAGAACTGGGTGACCTACTAGTCTGGATCCTTTGAAGAACCCAATAAGCAGGGGCTCTGGGGAACCAATGCTCTGGTTGAAGTCTCTCCTTTTTTACTGGGGTCTAGAGGAAGTATTGTCTCCTTGCTTTCAGGAGCAATGGCCTTATCTCAGATGGAGCACTGGGTTAGGTGTAACTATAAAACAGAGCCAGTTAACTTCTGCTAGCACATAGAGTTCTTTTCCATGAGCTCTTAAATGATTATTCTTTCTTTCGACTCTGTATCTTTCCCCATCTCTATGCCTTTGGATCATATACTCCAAGGGCCTTATGCTAATGGCTTAGTCATTAGTCTGAGGGAGCTTAGGAGGTAATGACACTTCAAGAGATGAGGCTTACAGCGGGAGGACATTAGGTCATTGAGAACGTATCTTGGAGGAGTTGTGGAAACCTGGCTCCTCTTCTTCACTCTTTCAATTTTCAGCTACCAAGTAGGGAGTAGCATTGATATACCCTACACTCCCCACCATGATGTTCTTTTGCCAAAAGTTTGAAAATAACAGAGACAATTAGCTATGAACAGAAGCTCTGCAACTATGAACCAAAATAACCTTATTTTTCATAAGCTGATTATATCAAAATTTTGTCCCATCCATGTAAAGCCAACTTGCATAACCCTTCCCCTTCTGGTCTTCCTTTCCTTCTCATCCTCTCTTTCCTTCTCCTCTTATTAATTTTCATCTTTGTTACCTCCTGCCTTAGTCAAAGTTTGATTGCTGTGTAAAGGCACCATGACCAAGGCAATTCCTTTAAAAAAAAAAAAAAAAAAAAGAAATAAGTATTTCATTGTGGACTTGCTTCCAGTATCAGATGCTCAGTCCATTCTCATCATGGCGGGAAGCATGGCAGTAGGCATGGCCGGCTTGGGGCTGGAGAAGTTATTGAGAGCTACAATCTGATCCATAGCAGTGGGGGGCAGGGGAGAACTGGGCTTGGCATGGGCTTTTGAAATCTCAAAACCCACCCTACGTGACAAATTTCCTACAACAAGGCCACAAGTCCTCATCCTTCTAATCCTTTCTAATAGTTCCAGCCCCTAGTAACTAAGCTTTCAAACATCTGAGCTTATAGGGGCCATTGTTATTTAAATCACCACATCTCTTAAGAACTTACAGTACCATTTGCTCTGTTTCAAGGCTCATTTAATGTTTCTCCAAAGTCTCCTTCTATCCCAGCCTTATACTTCTTACCTTTCTAAAGCAGTTGTATGCTTTGCATTTCTACCTCCACTTCAAGTCCATGCAACTATGTTCATACTAAACCCTGAAAACCCCCTACTCCCACACTCTTAAGATCTATTTCCTATAAATGATGTTTTCAAAAACCCTGTATGCTTAGAGACAACACAATAAATGCATCCATGGGGAAATTCAAACATAAAGTATATTTGAGTCTTGGTTTTATCATTTACAGACCATCTGCTATCAGGTTAGACATTTAGTCTCTTTAAGTCTTAGCTCCTTCACCTCTAGAATACAGATTTGAAAATGATTAATTCGTGGAGTTTCAGCTTAAATTTAATTTCTATAAGAAAACCAATAAACTTCTCAATCTTCCAAAATAGGATGAAATGTCCCTCTTATCCCCCAGACTATATCAGTTTGTCACTCCCTTATCATAAAGCTTCTAACTTTACATCCTCATTTCTTACTTACTTTCTGAATCCCAGTAAATTATCCTGGATGGACAAGACTATAGATAATTACCTCTGAATTCCAGTGGTGATAGCACTGTCTAGAACTGAATGATACTGAATGAATGGGCCACCTCTGGAAGCATTTGTAAATGGTAGCAGTAGGTTTTCCAATGTGCCACATTTATACTGGAAGAACATCCTTTAAGATTGTGTCTTTTTCTCTTTTTTCATTTTTGCTTTTTCTTCTTCTTTCTTCATTTCATTTTTCTTTCTCTTCTTTCTTTCTTTCTTTCTTTCTTTCTTTCTTTCTTTCTTTCTTTCTTTCTTTCTTTCTTTTGTGAGACATAGTTTCTCTATGTAACCATGGCTGTCTTGGTACTTGCTCTGTACACTAGGCTGGCCTTGAACTCACAGAGGTTCAGCTTCCTCTGCCTCACGAGTGCTGGGATTAACAGCATGTGCCATCACTACTTCCTTACTGGAGGGGAGAGGATAGTGGAAATGTCAGGAATAGGAATATGACTTGGTGTGCATGAAGTAGTTTGACATAGGCGACCTATTGTTAACTACAGACATCCATCTGGTCCTGGGCCCACATACCTGAAGATTCATGTCTGAAATACTGTATTTCCTAATCCATTATAGTGACATCAGTTTGCCTCAAGTTTCCAAGCTGGGACCATATTTTTTCCAGCTGTGGCGAAAACAATAAAGATGCTGGAGCCCTCTCTTCACATCACCCTAACAGTTTTCATGGAGGTTTAGCGTACATGAGACTTCCCATAGACAAGCCCTGTTTCACGATCAGGACAGGAGCCTCCACAGCTGTGGGCTATGATAAAAGTGAGGCTAGCAAGTTCCCGGTGACAGACAGACTGCAGCACCAATGTCATGGAAAAAAATGAAAAAAAAAAAGGCAGAGAGGGGAAGGTGGGTTGTGTGCGGCACCATCTTTCTAGGGTAGAGGCACATGCAGCAACCCTCTGTAGTGATGAGCATGGGAAGATGATAGAAAGAAATGGAGTGTTTCTGCTCTGTCCTTTGGAAACCATCTTTCCATGTGGTTCACATTTATATGTCTGGCAAGCAGATGTTTTTCTTCTAGCCATTGATCCATTTCAAGGATGTTCCATAATGAATAGACTTGGGAAAATAGGCTAGTCCAAAGTGTGGGTCAGGTATGTCTTCTGTTTCTCATACAAACCTTGTATTGTATTGTTAACCCAGGACCTCTGTCTAGTCACACACCCCACAGTGCGTACAGGCATCGTTGATTCTCTTGGTCCTGCATGAACTGGTGCAGAGAAGCAGTAAAAGTATTGATGTTCATCTCGCTTGCTGTGCTGAGTAATTCAGCCATCATCTCAGACCCAGGAGTCTTGGGTCTGTCAGCATCGGTGAAACTGTGAGGTTACATTACTAGTTTCAAGTTTCTAACAGTTTTTTGGCAAAAGCTCTGTCCTCTTGTACTAAATGTATCTTGTGAAACAATTTGGCCTTTCTGGGATTGGGTAGGCCCTACCCGGATAAAGAATATAAAGGAAAGAGAGAAACAGCACACATTTATTGGCATGTCCTTTTTCTGCAAAACTGTGCTGGGTGTACATTATCTCACTTTGTTCTTATGACCGCTCTAAAAGAATACATTCTTCTACCATTTCAAAACTAGAGAAGGAGTCCTAGGCCCTATAGGTGAAGTGACATTCCTAGGTCACACACAGGGTTCAGAATTTAATGAAAACCTGTCTGTGGACAGGTTTTCTAGAAACCCAGGCCTTTCCAGATACTGAGAGGGTTGTCAGTCTAAGACTGATGCCTTGACAAGCTACCATGCATGAGATAAATTTCTCTTCCACCCGATTATCCGCTCCATAGTTTGCACAGTTCCTGTCTTGGATGTAATCCTGGTTCCTAGCTCAATGAGCAGTTGTCATGTCCTTAAAATCCTGTCTATCCTGTCTTTCCCCCGCTTTTTGATCTTTACAACCTTTAGTCGGGGTCATTCCAATGGCTTAGTCTTGGCCTTCTTGGCCCTGCCTAGCATCCTGGGTTTTTGTTTGTTTTGTTTCCTACATGAAAGAGAGAAGGTAGAACCCATTCTGAGATGCTACTCCTAGAAACAATAGGACTTAAAGTGGTGAAGAGTCCTATTCAGATTTCAGAAATGACTAAGAGGATTAGTCTCTGCTGCTCAGAAATTCCCTTCCTTCATCCTCGTGCCACAGACCAGTTTGCTCTACCTGCTGCTACTGTCCCCAGGGACTTCACACCTGAGCCACACTGAATAAACCCGTGCTTCAAGAAATTATAGAAAAACAGTTCCCCAGCCCAACTACACAACCGAAATGCAATATCAAGCTGACCTTACCTTGTGGGAAAGGAAGCAACAAAGGACCCCCTTTCCGTGTACTACTTGTTTGTTTTCTAATTAAAAGAGTCTATCGTATTCCAATTATCTTCTTTGCACTCCTAGAACAGCCTTGCTTTTCAACTTCGATTTATATCAACAAAATGCCGCCCTCCTATTTAATTCAATTAGGCATCTAACCATTGGTAGTATTTTCGCTCTATTTTAAAACACCTAACGATGTAACTTCTATAGCTATTTCCTATATGGCAGTGCTATTCCATCTAGCTCTCAACAATCGCCACAAGCTTGAGTATAGCATTAGAACTGAATGTAATGACAGATCCTCTCTGATGTCTAAGGGGCTTCCCATTGGGTCCCATCTGTAGTAAACAGGCAAAAAATGTACAGGAAAGAGCAGAGATAAAGAGCTTGCCACCTTCTAAAGCAACGTCTACATACTCATAGCAAGAACGGACCTATTAGCAACACAGCACAGACCTGTGAACTTTTCTTGTTTTTCATTGTCCATGAAAGCAAAAATTTAAATCTGTAGTCCTCTGGCTCTTACATGTTTTGTATCTTCTCTTCTGAGATGTTCCCTGGATCTTAGCTGTAGGGGTTGTGTGGTAGGTGTGTGAATTGGGGATGGGTACCCTATGGTCATTGGCTCTATGTATTTTTGTCGGGCGTAGTTTTCCATAATGGTCAGGGAAGTCTCTCCCATGTACTCTCAACAGAGTACATGTATCACTTAAAATGGCAGCACCATATGACATGCTGGCTTAGATGGAAAAAGTTTCATGGGACCCTACACTTAGATGAAGATAGGCAATTAATGACTGCTCAAAGAGGGAGAATCAATTTCCCCCAGTGTTATGTTCCTAAATAGCTATCCAATACCAAGAGGTTAGTCATAATAAGCATTTGCATAAAAGCAACTGGACTCAGCTGGTTGCAGGTATGTATTTGTAATAATAATAATAATAATAATAATAATAATAATAATAATAATAGTTTTTAAAAGATACATCTGAGTGGCTCAGCCATAAAATAAAATCCTTGGTCTCTGGGTTACAGAGATGATGAGTCGTGGCGTGATCCTCAAATCCCAAGCCTACTTCACACCTACACAGCCTCCTTCAAGATGCTTCTCACAGCCTCTTTCTCTTCTTTTTATGACTAATGCCATCATCACCTCATTTTAAGTCTTTATCAATTTATGTTTAAACTTTTAAAATTCTTCACTTGTTCCTTGCCTGGGGCCACTTCCCACTGCGACCGGACTCCTGAGAACGCATATTAATCTTCCGGAAGCACTGCTTTGATCTCTTCCTTCTCAGTGCACAAACCTTCCAAGATACTCATTTCTGATTAATCAAAACCTGAGGAATGGCTTGAAAGTAGAATCCACTTTGAGGTTGCTGTGGTTACTGTTGACTGTCATCTTGACAGAATCTGTGATCACCTAGGAGACAAGCCTCCAGGTACAACCATGAGGGATTATTTAGATGAGCTCAGCCGCTAGGTATGACAGTAAAAGGTTATCTTGATTTAGTTAATTGAAGTGGAAAGACTCAGTACAAAGGAGGTGATACCACTCCATGGGCTTGGGTCCTGGAATCCATAAAAAAAAAAGAAAGAAAGAAAAAGGAAGGAAGGAAGGAAGGAAGGAAGGAAGGAAGGAAGGAAGGAAGGACGGACGGACCTGGGCACTGGCATCCCTTGCCTGCTACTTTTTGACTTTGGATACAATATCATAAGCTGATTCAAGCTACTTCCAGTCTAACTTCCAGTCAGATGGACTGCTTCTTTGAGTCACTTCTTCCTCCTTCCCCCATTAAGTTGCCTCTGTAAGGAGATTTTATCCCAACAACAAGAATGCAACTAAGACAGTGATAATGTGGGCTTCATCCTAGGATGGGAAAATTCAAGTGCAAGCAAGACTAGGTGCTTGGAATGTAGGGAAACAGAGAAATCGGTCTGCAGACTGGACCTGGAAACTTGGAACAATGACGAAAGGCAGAGGAGAGGTGAGGAGGAGAACAGGCAGGTGAGGTACCAAAGGGTCTTCTCAGTGGACCTGCTGTATAACATGGACTTCATGGACCAGGGAGATGCTTAGTGGGTGTCTGTAAAACAGACGAGTGAACAAGTGAAAGAGGGAAGTTCTTATTAGCTTGACTGCTGTCATCCTGTGTTGTTTGAACCACAGTCCTTTGATAGGGTTATAGGACAACACCTGGGTTCTGGATTCTAGCAGCCTCAGTAGGCCCTTTGTCCCTAATACATCACTGAAGGAAGAGCAACGGTGTTGTCAACCAAAAGGAAGAGGTTCAGTAAATGTGGCTGCATTGAGCAGTATGGCAGATGAAGAAGCACCGTGTCCACCAGTTTGTTTTCAAGGCATTGGCATGAGGTTTGGTCTTAAACAGATGAAAAATTGGAATGGGGACAGAGGTACATATGACTATGAGGTTCTGGTCTAGGTTTTGTTGATCATTCTCTCAGTGCAGGTCCCCTCGGTGACCACAGAAGTTCTCATTTGTTGAAGGGACAGTGTGATGCTCAGGAGATGATCCACTTCTCCCAAGAGGCTTTCTTGTCCTCAAGGATAATTGCCATTGTCTGGTGTAGGGAGCATGTCCTGTCCTACAAAGTTCGACTGTCTGGGACTCCAAGGTGACTCAACAATGGGAAAGGTTAAGGACAATGACTTACGTCTGTGCCTTCAGCCAAAATAAGGAAGACTGACAAGGCTTACTGCCTACTTCCTTTAGTTACATGTGAGCCAAAAGTGAGCAGTCGATGCTTTAAACACAAAACCAAACCCCAGCCAATGAACAACAACAACAACAAAACCCCTTCTTCCCAGTAATTATGTGCTAGCTCCTAGGCTCTCCGTTTTCCTGACGTGTAAGCAAAGAGTCAAGGCAATTGCATCATCCTCCCGGCATCCCACTGGCAATGAGTGACACCCCCAGAATGTGCAGTTGGGCCAGCCTGACATAGAAATCAATCCATCATGCTGCCTTCTAAAGATCCAATAGTGCAATACATGTTGGAGTGAAGCTGTGAATAACGGGGCCAGTAAAGCAAGAGATACAGTCCAACGCTGCGGCCTGCTGGGGCCTGAGGAGTTATTTTAGAGACTGCTTCCTCCAGTGAAGCTGGAGTTCCTGGCTTCACCACAGAAAAGAATTTCAAGACAAATAAGTGTGAAGCGAAGTTGGAATTTATTAAGAGAAGGGGGGTGTGACAGGGCATGGATGTGTATGTGGTTAGGGAGGTGAAGGCCAGAGGTCAACCTTAAGTGTTGTTCCTCAAAACGGCCTACTTTGTTGAGATCAAATTTTTACTGGGATGTGGACTCAGTCCTTACCAGGGATCCTCTTGTTTCTACCTGCATGTGCCACCAAACTTAGCTGCCTTTTTGGTCTTTCTTTGTGTGTGTGTGTGTGTGTGTGCGTGCACACACAAGTACATTTGTATGCTAGTGATCAAACTTGGCACTCGTGTTTGTATGTGTTAGAAATAATCTTAATGTTCCACAAAGGAACACTCAAACAACTGAAAGGGTGTTAGCAAGACAGCACTTCTGTCTGGACATGATGGAGCATGGGGAAGAGCAGACAACAGGGTGGTGTATTGTAACCTAGCTGGTGGCTGTGTCTATCCCTCATTGGCTGGGATCTGTCTGACCTCACACTTTTTCAAGATTGGCTAGTTCTAAAAGAACTGGCACAAAAGAGTTGAAAAAAAAAAAAAAAAACTGGAAGGAGTGGGCTAGGCCACTTCTGTCACTTACTTCTGTCACTCTCAAGAGTACAACAGGGCCTTGGTTAAACAAAGGAGGGCAAACATTTGCATAAAAGTCTTACAAAATGGGGTGAATAAAAAGATTTGAATTCCTTGTAATGAATACAAGTTTTGACTCTTTGCTCATCCTCGTTCCAGAGACAGATGCATCTTCTGTCGTGGCAGCCTTATCCCTGAGACACCAATGGTGAAGGTTGGAGAAATGCATTTGGCTGTATTGTGTGCCTGGCTACCAAGGCTTCCTTCATGTCTGGCAAAGTGAATGTTGTCACCATCAATGACCCCTTTACTGACCTCAACTACACGGTCTACATGTTTCAGTATGACTTTTCCCACAGCAAGTTCCATGGCAGAGTCACGACTGAGACTGTGAAACTTGTCATCACCTGGAAGGCTGCCCCCATCTTCCAGGAGTGAAATCACACTAACATCAAGCAGGATAATGCTGGTGCCAACCAGGTTGTGGGGTCTATGGCTATCTTCACCACCAAGGAGAAGGTCAGGGCCCATTTGAAGGGTGGGGCCAAAGGGACATCATCTCTGCCCTTTCTGTTGATGCCTCATGTTTGTGATAGGTATGACACAAGAAGTATGACAACTCAATATTGACAGCAATGCTCCCTGTGCCAACTGCTTAGCCCCCTGGCCAATGTCATCCGTGACAAGTTTAGCATCATGGAGGGACTCATGATTATACTCCATGCCATCATTCACACCCAGAAGACTGTGGATGGTCCCTCTGGGAAGCGATGGTGTGATGGCTGTGGGACTGCCCAAAACATCCCTGCATCCACTGGTGCTGCTAAGGCTGTGGGCAAGCACATCCCAGAGCTGAATGGGAAGCTCACTGGCATGGTTTCCTGGGTTCTACTCTCAGTGTATCCATCATGGATCTGACATGCTGCCTGGAGAAAACTGCCAAGTATCATGACATCAAGAAGATGATGAAGCGGGCATACAAGGGCCCACTAATGGGCAGCCTGGGCTACACTGAGGACCAGGTTGTCTCTAGTGACTTTCACAGCGATGCCCACTCTTCCATCTTTGATGCTGGGGTTGGCATTGCTCTCAATGACAACTTTGTAAAGCTTATTGTCTGGGATTGCAATAAATACACTATAGCAATGGGGTGATAGGAGTAAGAAGCTCAGGACCACCTACTCCAGCAAGGAACATGAGCAAGAGAGAGACCCTAAGCTGCCGAGGAGCCCCTGTCCAAACTCAGACCCCGACACTGAACATCTCCCTTCACAGTTTTCATCACAGACCCCCAGAGGAAGGGGAGGAGCTTAGGGAGCCCCACTCTCTTGAACACCATTGATAGATTGTTCTGCCCCCGCAAAAACAAATTTATAAGTTTTACAGTGTTTGATAGAAAAGACTAATATTTTTACAAGTGGCTATCACTTTGCTGACTGGGAAGTCGCCTGATCTATCTTGCCAAGGGAAAGTTTTGAACAGATCTGAGCACAGGTGTTAACGGAGGGGAGGTTGCTTACGTAAAAAGAGAGTTCTCAACGTAAAAGAGAATAACCATTGAGTATCTTAACATAGCTGCATGGAGAGTCTGGGTGGCTTCTGCAGTTTCCATTGTTCAAAGTGTTTCTAAGGACCGTCCTGTTTTCTTTTCTTTAGTGAGTGAGGTCATAGGGTGGTTTCTGCAGAGCCTTGGACTAGAGAACAAGCTGATGAGATGAAAACACAAAGGGTCGAAGGGTCAGGAATCCTCACAGCACGCAAGCTGCAATGAAACGAAGACAATCTTTGACTGTAAATACGGTTTGAAATGTATTTGTGAGAGGCTCAGAAAATTTCAGGCTTATGACTGGGAAAGGGCGAAGAATAAAGTCACGAGTCATATATGCACTGGCTATGAGTATGATTGCCAGTTTTTTTTTTTTTAATTTGAGATAGCTCTATAGCAATTAAATATTTTCTTTTTCAGTATAGGGTATTTTCCCAGTGAATTTTGTTAACTGTATCAAAATTCTCACCTATCAGATGAAATTTCAACCAGGCTCCAGGGTAAGGGGTTTCTTTGTCTTCCTACAGCCCCTAAGTTTCCATCTCTCAAGCCTGCTTCATGGGTAAGTTATAAGGATTGGAGAAAGAGCTGAGGGACTTCAGTGTGTGAGGCAATGGCTCCCAGCAGAGCTGTGAAAAGGAAAAGGACTGGAGGAGACAACAACAACAAAAAACCAGGATGTCCTTGCCCTTGTCACTGTTAAAAACCACCAACACTCTAGAGACAGGTACAGGAAGAGAAAGAGTGCTTGCAGGGACAGGAGTTGTGTCATCAAATGTATGATTGACATTATCAGAAGCTGTGGGAAGTTCTTCATTCCTCATAAGAGGCTCCGAGGCAAGCATACTTTGAGGGGGAGGAAAGAGCTTGGAGCACAGCTGATAGTTCCCAGGGTAGAGCCAGCCTGCGCTCACCTTGGGAACCAAAGAATGAGAACAAAGTACTGTCTTTCCCTCTTGTGAAGGCCAAGGCTGACTCTCCTACAACCAAAGACTGACAAAAGCGAGACAGAAGGTCTATACAGCAGAGTTTTACACAACTCAGAAGCCTCAGGAGTGAAGGAAATGTAGGCCAGGGGAACTTTGTCTTTCAGTTTTCTGATGATAGAAAGATACAGAGAAGAGGACAGCTGGGCTGGTTAGAGATTGGTCATCAGGCCTCATGACCAGGGTTCAATCCCAGGAACCTGTATGGTGGAAGAAAACACTGACTCCCTCAGGCTGTCTTCTGATCACCACACATTTACCATGGCATGAATGTGGTTAAGGTTAAAACACACACACACACACACACACACACACACATTCACACACACATGCCTGCACACACAAACCACCAAAGAAATAGATACATAAATAACTCAGTGTCAATTGAAGAGACAAAGGATTGGACAGAAGCCTAAGTATAATGGGAAGGAGATGGAAGTAGGAACGGGACTCAGGAAGGCTCCAGTTCCTCTTGGCCTCTCCATTTTACCTTCTTCCTCTTCTTTGAGTTCTTAGAACACAACGCTCATCCCCAGGCAGCCTCAGGAAGACGCCATCAGTGAGCATCCGCTTAAGTCTAATTATATGCATAGGGAAAGGGAGAAACCGGACTGACGGACTGACGGACTGACCTGACGTTCTTGCTTCAGAGCCCCTCTCAATCCATTTCACTTCAAAGTACCTTGAAGTCTTTTCTGATCTCTGACAGAAAAGATGTCTCCAGTAGCTGCAACCACCTCTTTATCATCAAATGTGGCAGGACCCAACATGATAATGGGACAAGGACCTGACAACCGCTAACAGGAGAAGGTCCCAGACAGTAGTCATCCCGCTCAACAGTCTTAATTCACTGAACTCATTGAATCCACAAAACGGTTGTTAGGTAGCTCGCTCGGGAGTCAACTTATCTGTGGATGAAAAGATGCAGGAGTTCATAGCTTATGAGCAACATGGAGCTTTTAAAACCCAGCCTTCATGCTCACCTAAGCTATCACCATTCTGTGCTAAAATTTTTTGAACAAATCTTCCACGTACATATTTCCTTCTTTTTAAAGAATGTGGCAGGTATATTTTTTTTTTAGAAAATGTGTTGGTTCAATCTGGTGTTTTGTTTTTTTTGTTTTTTGTTTTTGTTTTTTGGTTGGTTGGTTGTTTTGGGGGGGGGGTGTTTGTTTTTGTATAGTCGGCAAGCTAAGAGTGACGTACTTTTAAGTGATGAAGAAAATGTTAACTTTAACATTTTGAGACGCATAACAATTATATGAAGTTCAAATTCTCATACCTATCAATAAAGTTTTATTAGAATGCCAACCCTTCTGTGCCTTCATCATCTGTTTTGTCTGTTTGTTTGTTTGTTTGTTTGTTTGTTTGTTTTTTCTTACAAGAGCAAGACTGAATACTGGTGGAAGAAACACAAAGCCCAGAGTTTTGGTGCTACCCTTCCTGAAACACTTTGTTCACCATCTGGTATAACTGTAAATCTTCTCTGGTATGTAGAAAAGGAGGGAGCTTCAGCCTGCATCAGAAACATCCTCACCCCATGATACGCTAGCTCCTCTCAAGTTCTTTCTGGGATTGGTAGCCTCTCCAAGAAGGATGGTGGCAGGGGAGGGGCCAGCAGAACAGTCAACTGTTATTTCCTGGGTGGACCAAGAAAACTGAAAGAGGTGGCTAGGTTGGGAAGGGAAGACCCTTCACAGCCAGATGGATTCCTCTCTTTCTCTCCTGTAGAATTAGAACTGTTGGCAAACACAGAGAGTACAGATGCTCAGTTACAAGCCAAGGACCATAACCAGTCACAGCACTGATTTATATATATATTTACATATATATTTATATATATGTAAATATATTTACATATATATTTATATATATTTATATATATATTTACAGTCACAAATATATATATATATATATATATATATATATATATATATATATATATATCAACTTTAAAAAAAAAGCTTCCTAAATATTTTAGTAAAATATTTATAGCTTATGTGGTGGTTGAATAGGTACAGTCCCCATAAACTCTTGTGTTTGAATGTTTGGTCCATAGGAAGTGGCACTATTATGAAGCCTTGCTAGAGGAAATGTGTCACTGTGTAGGCAGGCTTTGAGGTCTCCTATGCTCAAGCTATGCCCAGTGTGGCACACAGTCTCCTTCTGCTGCTTGCAGATCATGACGTAGAACTCTCAGCTCCTTCTCCAGCCTGTTCATGCCTGCAGACTGCCATACCTCCTGCCATGATGATAATGGACTAAACCTCTGAAGCTGTAAGCCAGCCCCCACCCCCTGCCCATGAAATATTTTCTTTTATAAGTGTTGTCATGGTCATGGTGTCTCTTCAGAACAACAAAACTCTAACTAAGACCACATAAAATAAGCCAAGCAATGTCACATGTATAAGGGTGGCCATGCTTCAATCTTTCTTTCCTTTGTAAGGTTGAATAATAGTTCAATGTGTGTACATGTGGATATGTACCATATTTTATTTATCTACTCATTTCTCGGTGGATATCTGACTTATGTTTCCCCCTTAGCTATCAGGAATAACACTTCTTTGATCTGCCTTAATATTGCTTTCAAATATTCTGGGTATATATCCCAAAGTAAAATTTGAGAGGAATCACATGGAAATTTTATTTTTGATATTTTTCAAAGACTCACTGTACTATTATGTATGGAGAATTGGAGAATAGACTTTTTTTTTTGGCATGGTGACATGATGCCCAGACAGACATGCAAGCGCCAGCTCTAACATCTCAGTGTCCTTAAGAATGCAAATGGAAGGCTTTACTTATCCATCAATGCCCTTGACCAGTACCTAAAATTGTTTCTTGGATCAATTTTAGTATAGTAAATCATTGGTTCCTGTTTTAAATGTTTCTTTTTTCCTTCATGTATGTGTGTAATGAGTGTAATCAATCACATACACGACAACTGGCATGTAGAGGTCAGAGGTCAGCTATGTGGGTTCAGATTTTCCCTTCCATTCATTCTTACATGGGTTCCAGGTATCGAACTCAGGCCTCCAGGTTTGTACAGCAAGCCGTTTCTCCTTCTCACTAGCCCCTCTTTTCTTGTTCATTTTTACTCTCCCCCTGTCTTTCTAATGTATTTTTCTCCTTTTTTTTAGTTTTTTCTTACCTGTTACAGAATGGAATATAAGTTATAAGGGGACAAAGATTTTTCCTGAGGAAAACAAAGATATTGTCGGCTTTATACAGAGTAGATAGAAAACATATGAAAGAAAACCCCACAAACCCTGAAAAGACGTCTGCCTAAATACAGAGTGTGGTTGGCTTATTTAATAAAAAAGTAGGCCTGCTCACCCACAGCCCTGAAGGCATCCCTATAGTGAGGCACAGAGTCTGCACCAAGGTTCCCAGTGTTCTGCTATTCAGGACAGGTATACTTTGAACACCTCCTTTGCAAAGTAGTAAAAGTGAGACACTCTGGAGAGGTCTTTTCTGCAAAAGTCTTCTTTGGTCATGATTCGAGTCAAATGAAGTGTCAGGCCACATTGCCCTCTGTGCATATATTTCATGTGTCATTACAGTAATAACACAAAGTTATAATTTAAGAGCTTACATATTCATTACAATTCTAGGTAAGGCAGGGTTCTTGTCAGCCCAGTGCTGCTGCTTCTGACACTGGTGATGGTAGTGATGATGATGATGATGGGTGATAATGTGACAGTATGTCCTGTTGTGAGGACACGAGCAGACCCTGTATGTAACACACCCATAACTTTCCAGGGTCTTCTTTCCTGAGTGTTAATCAGGACTCTGGCTGTTACAGTCCCCTTATCACCACTGCTTACACCACTGCTCTAAGATGGACTATAGCCACTGATAAGGCTGTAAGTAGGGTCAGAAGCTGCCTCTAACATTTGCAATCTGTAGAACTCTGGGAAAGTCATTTTCTTCTTCAGTGGTCTTACTTTGGAAATAAAGATAATGCTATGTACTATTTTTTATCTATTTTCTACATGTCACCTATCTACCATCTACTTATCTATATTCTATCTTCCTATCAATCATCATCTATACATGAATCAGTACAGTTTTCTTACTATCTATCTATCTATCTATCTATCTATCTACCGTATATCCATCATATATCTATTATTGTCTAAAAAACAGGGACAAGTTATTCTTTCATTTTTTGCATTTGTGTGTATGTGTCTCTATGTGTGTGTATGTGTGTGTGTGTGTGTGTGTGTGTGTACATGCTTGCAGGTTCACATGTCCACAAAATAGACATAGAAGAAGCTGAGGCATCTTAGCAGCCCCCTTTAGTTTTCTGTTATCACATACTATTTGCACTACTTGCACATGTTTGTGGAATGCACTGTGAAGTTTCGAGATACTTACACACTGTGTCACAATCAAACCAGGATATCTAGCTCATCCATCTTTTACAACATTTATCACAATGATATAATTGCTTGTTTGGGCCTCTGTTTCATGTCTAAAAACTGTCCTTCAAGTGGTATGGAGTGTCCATGTCTAAAAAGTGTCCTTCAAGTGGTATGGAGACCCCAGGTGGCCTCTTTCTTAGGTAGTTCATGAGGAACAAAGCTATTCTTATTAACACCCTGAAGTTGTGTGTCACCTTTTCACTATGACTGTGGTGTCACTACATAGAGAGCATAGCCCAACTCTAGCTTCTTCTGTAAGAATTCTAAAATGGTGGACTAATCCTCTTCTCTCTAATGTTTGAAAAAAAATACAATTATTTTCACAATAACATGCCCTATAAGCTGTATGTGGTGGTGCATGTCAGTAATTCCAGCATTTGGAAGATAGACACCGGAGGGGGGGGTGTTTAGAAGTTCAAGGCCATTCTCAGCTACATCACAAATTGAAAGCCAGCCTAGACTATGGTGAGGCCCTGACTCAACTAACATGTGTGCCTCTCTGTGTGTGTGTGTGTGTGTGTGTGTGTGTGTGTGTGTTCCATAAGTTTGCTAAGTTTATTGGTGGTGTTTTAAAGTAAACAATTCATTTAAATTTCTATTGTGAAACATACAGACAGAGATAACTGACAGAAGTTCTCTGGAAACGCAGAGTAAGCAAGAATGCTAAGACAGCAAAGGTCATGAGAGCTGTAGGCATCCTCACAGCTACCAGCTGGAGATTCAAATATGGACAGTGTCAAGTTTCAACCAAAGTTATGTGTGACAGATCCAGTGAACACTGTAATACACCCTACCCCAAGAGCCTTGGCACACTCATACGAGAGACGGAGCCAGTGGTCAGCCTTCCCTTTAAAAGTCTGGCACTGTTAGAGGGTTCTCTATCAAAAGGTCTTTTTAGAAAAACTCCCCTGGTAACATAGTAGTCAAGGCTAGCAGCTGTCTCCTTAAGCTTTATCCCAAGTGGACCATCATTGAAGTATTAAATTAACACCATGTTGTTTGGTGACCAAGAAGAAGGACCCGAGGTTAATACATTTAAGTTCTTGTTTTAAAGCCCAAACGAATTACCATCCTAGGTTTCCAGTCTCCAGTATCGAGCAAAAATTATCAACTGTTTAATGGTCACTTTAAATATGTTTTCTCAGAAGTTCAAAACCCA
Source organism: Arvicanthis niloticus (assembly GCF_011762505.2). Taxonomy (NCBI): domain Eukaryota; kingdom Metazoa; phylum Chordata; class Mammalia; order Rodentia; family Muridae; genus Arvicanthis; species Arvicanthis niloticus. The sequence continues at coordinate 9,986,069 of NC_133434.1, forward strand.
TCAAGCTCTTCCGAGTCTCATCCTCCTAGCACAGAGGACTAAATTTCAACCTCAAGGAAGTACGTTAAGCTATAAGGACATACTTAAAAGAAGTAAACAAACAGGCAAAGTTTTGCAAAAGCAAAGCATTTGATATTTGAGAGCACCGGTGGAACAAATCAATTTTAAGTATGTAATATTCTGACTGTGGGGTTACCACCATTGCCTTGGTACAACATTGACACCTGCCTCATAGGCCTTTTGTCTTAAAGACTTAGGGTTTTTACACATGTACATTTATAATGCATTTGATTGGGTTGGATTGAGTTGAACTCTTTGGTAATAATTCCGAGCTTGGCTCCTGAGGTGAGAGCACAGGTTTGCATGCATTATGCAGAATTTTCTGCTAAATGCAATGGGCTTCTTGTAAATGAATAGTTTCTTTCCATCCATGTTTGTTTGACATAAATGTCACTTTTATGCTGAATAACTCTACCATTCTTCTGCGTTTGCTCCAGTAATGCTGATCTTTGAGATGGTACCGCAGACAGGCTCTGACAACGGAGTGCCAAGTGGCCATCTTGAAATTTGCTCTAGCATCCTGCTACCGAATCTGATATTTAGCAAGATGGAGTTCAATGACCTGAACATTGCACGATTTTCATCAATACTGAGATGACATGGTACGGGAAGAAACAAAAACAGAAATAACACAACAGTGCCCCATTGTTTTTGCTGCATTTAATAATTCCAACCAAATGGAATCAGATCAAATAAGAAATTGCCCGCTTTTCCATTTGAAATAATGTGGAAGGATGGACCCAACCCAGGGGAATAAGCAGGAGATACATAGGAAGGGTCAAGGAGAAAGGATTTTTTTCCTTCTTCTTAGTGGGTCTGGACAGAATTAACTGG